>NC_136061.1:655931685-656531685 GCF_964261635.1 Lissotriton helveticus | reverse complement strand
AATAAATAATCGATTCAAGACATGCTGTTGTGTGCATTAGAATAGTGTGTGAAGTACGGTGTGTCCGGATAATGAAGGCGCCATATGTCTTCCAGCCCCATGGCGTGCGCAAAGTCTGCCAAGTCCGAGCTATGACGATGAGAACCCCGCTTGGGTCTGCGGTCAATGTCATCACACATCGTTACATTAAAATCACCTCCTATCAGGAGTGTACCCGGGGAAAGGCCTAAAAATTGAGCACCCCGCTCCCTAAGGGAGTCTCTGACCAACGTCGGCGGAAGATATGCTGTGATAATATTTAGGGGGCGCCCTTCCCAGGCGGCCTCAACCAACGCAAAACGGCTCAGGGGGTCAGCCCAAGTCCGAGTGTGGGTCAGTGCAAGAGTCTTTTTGACCAGAATCCCGGCGCCGCGGGATCCAGAAGAGAACCCCGCGTGGACTAATAATTTGTACCCTCCTCTTTGGAGCGCCTGACAGGTGTTGCCCACCAGGTGCGTTTCTTGTAGTAGGACGATGTCGGGGGAGTGGCGTCGGAGAAACTGGAGGACCACGCTCCTCTTTATTTTGTGACCCAAACCATTGACATTCCAGGATAGGATGGCAAGGGTTCTAGAGAAAAGTTGTGTCATGCCGTCGGAATTGGTGGAGCTGATAGGAAGGATGGCTGGAGGGGGGCCGCCTACGATAGCGGAACCTTAGGACACCTCGGGGCGTAGGACTAGGAGGATCTCCGACCCCAGGGGGGCCAGAGGCCAACCGAGGAGGCCAATCTGTCAATAAGGAACCATGAATGGGCAGAACATCACGACTAAATAGGACTCCGCTGAGAACACAAAAAAGCAGCAATACAACAACAAAACTTTCCCATAACCCCCCCCCTCCCTGCTTCCCTGCCCGTGGATTCAGAACTATCCACCCCCCAACTAGGCAGAGTGCCTGTCGCCCTCCCCTCCATGATCGGGGTACCTGGTGGGCCGTTAACGCCACTCGCCCGACACTAAAAGCAGTGTAAATGATATACATGTGTAAAACTACAAATAGACCACGTGCAACATCCACAAATTAGAAAAGTTACTTGTAAGTCAGCTGGTGCGGCCCGATCGGGGCCGGATAAGGCATTCCTCAGGAGCAGAAGTACATGGAACGCAGAAGCTCTCCGCCCCCACAAATAGTACAAAACAGAAAGGACCGATAGAACAATATCCAACAGCAATCTCAAAATAGTCCTCTCTTGACTGGGAATAGTCACTCCTCCTCATTATTCGGACTGGTAAATAGGTCTTGGCTGACAGGCAAGTGGTCCTCTCTCGGATGTACTTCTGATTCCGCCCGGTCCCGCAGAGATTTTCCAGCTCGGCGCCATCCCTCCAACTAGTCCCACACTTCTTCCGGCGACAGGAAGAACCAGGCTTTACCATCCATCTCTACACGGAGCTTCGCAGGGAAGAGCATAGAGTATTTAACGCCTTGACCCCGTAAGGCCTTCTTGACAGCAAGAAAGCTGCGCCGTCTCGCCTGCACCCTCACTGTGAAGTCCGGGAACATCGAGATATGAGTGTTTTCTAGGAGAAGCGGCGGCCCAGATCTGGCTGCCTGTAGGATAGCGTTCCGATCCCGAAAGTTGAAGACCCTCGCAATGATGGGGTGGGTGGGGGGGCCCGGCCTCGGTTTACCTCCTGGAACCCTGTGCGCCCGTTCAATGGAAAAATAGCTCGACAGTTGCTTGGGTTTGAGATGCTTCGTGACCAATTCTTCCACAAATAGGTCTGCCGCTGGCTCCTCCATTCTATCTGGAACTCCCAAAATTCGAACATTGTTCCGTCGTGCCCTCCCTTCATAGTCGTCCAGCAGGTCACCCATTTGTTTCTGTTGTTTCTGAAGCTGGGCTACTTGTTGTTGAAGCGTAGAGGTGTCGTCGATGAGTGCCGCCGTTTTAACCTCTACATCCTTGACCTTAGTGTCCATTTTGCGCCGGTCAGCTCGCAAGAGGGTCACCTCAATTTTAACAGAGTCAATTCGAGTTTCCAGTGAGGAGCGGACTCAAGCAATCGCCTCCATGACGTCTTCTAAGGTAAGCGGCTTCGTTACCTGCGAGGGGGACGCATTTTCTGGGTCTCCGGGGGGGCACGTCCTTATTGTCACCTCTGGAGCCCCAGGAATTCTTATTTATTTGCCTCTGGGTCGAGGGCCTCCCTCCCTTGCTGGACGCCATCGCAGATCGTATGGCGAGCCGCCTGAGCGGCCGTGATCCTGTGGGGCCGTAGATAATATCTGGTCCAATCGTCCACCACGCGCCCGGCTGTCTCACATGAGGCCAAGCAGTCACCCCACCTCAGGGCCCTCCAACGTCCGAGCAGAGCACCCACGGAAAAGACCAATCCACCGCCAAGGCGCTCGAATCCGCAGATAGGCCCAAAGCTACCTGATGTAGTCACCGCCTGTGGAGCATCACCAGGGGGTCACTGCCACGAAGAGATAGGCGCCGGGTGGGGGGGGGAGGTCCAAGCACCACCAGGGACGAAGAGCGACCAACTACCACCACGCTGTTGTGCGGCAAGAGGTCTCCGGGACGGCCGGGAGAAGCCGGCCCCCACCAGGGCCCAGAGCGGGGCAGTCGTGTGCTGGGGCCACAATACGGCAGGGCCCAAAGGTTGAGCTGCGGCGCTGATGTCGGCCCGGAGTAAGGGTCCTTCGCGAGTCACTCGCCACTGCCGTAATAGTCCGATCTCCAATAGAGGTGAAGGGGTGCCCCGGGCCCCCGCCGGGCTCGTGCCTCTAATGCTGTATTCTGTAGCTGGGCCGATCCAAGAAAGCCCGACATCCAGTGCCCCAGCCAGGCAGATAGTCAATGGTCCGCCCCCAGTTAGCCGGTGTTGTAAGGGAAGCCGTTGGAAGGTCCGTCACTCTCAGCTAGGCCAACGAAGTTTGCGCCGGAGCTCCGGCGGCGGTAGGCCCCTAAGCCGGCACGTCACGTGAATGACGCCCCGGCGGGCCGGCAGTGTCCTCCGATTTCGTCTGCAATCCACCCACCGGCTCTGCGGCAGCAGGGGGGAGAGCTCCGGCAGCCGCGGAAGGTCTCAGTATTGGTCCGATGAGAAGCGGTGGGGCAATAAAGACACTAGCAGGTCCGGTCTCACCCCAAGCCGCCGAAGCCAGTCAGCACTCAGGCCGGAGCCCCAGCGCAGTCGCCATCTTGCAAGCCCCGGGGATCCCACCGCAAAGGGCTCGATCTCCGGCACGGTGTCACCGATCAGGCCAGCACTCACACAAGGCGTGCACAATCGGTTGAGGACGGGGGCCTCCCAATTGCAAGGGAGTCCCTAGTCATAGAAGCGGATCTGTTGGGCGGATAGTCGGGCGATGGCCGGGAGTCGCTTTAGCAAGCGACCATTCCCACCGGCTGCTAGCCACGCCCCCCTAATTTAGCATTTCCATTGCACTAGCGTATTTCTCAGCTCAATATATCTTCTAGCCCAACCTTTCTGACTCATCTCAAACTTCTTTCTAAAACTCCTTCTAATGCACTACCCTATCTCTCATCCTATAGATCTATCAATATATCCTCTACATCCACTCTCTCATTTATCCCAAACCCCGTACCACTACTACGATCGCCAAAATAACCTTTTCTAGACTCTCTCCTGCTCTACCCCTCCTCGCATCATCTGACACCTCTTTTTACTACACCGATCCCCTAAAAAAAACATTTCTAAACTCTCCCCTCTGACTCCTTCCCTCCAAAACTCTTTTTTACTCATCCGAAAGCCTCTTCCTACTGCTAAGACTTAAAAAAAAATCCTTCACTCTTTTATCCCTCCACTATCCTTTTTCAATCAAAATTAACAGACTAACATGTTTCACTTCTCAAATTCCATATTCCATACTCAACTATACTAATATACTGCCCAAATAACTGAATAACATATCTACTACTGAAATTACTTCATATTTTTACTATACTAATTTTCAACACTAATCCTTTATGGGTTCCGGAGTGGCGTGCTACTCGCCAGAAAAGCGCTTCAACACCCATCAGGGGTAACAAGTGCTATATGAATGCAAATCTTTCTTCCCCTTTTATCCATCCGCTATCCTTCTCACTCCAAGTAACAGACTAATATCCACCACTGAAATTACCTCATATTTCACCATATTAATTCACCACTAATCCTTTATAGGCTCCCTGAATAGCATGCGTCAACAAGCAAGCGATAAATAAATACAAACCTTTGTCCTACTCTATCCTACTGCTATCATTCCAAATCCAAATAACTGACTAACCTATCCACCACTTAAAATGTACTTGCATGTTTCACTTTACTAATTCAACACTAATCCTCTGTGGGTCCCGGAGTAGCGTGCTACCCGCCGAAAAAGCGCTTCGACGCCTCATCAGGAGTAGTAAGCGCTATATAAATGCAATTACAATACAATACAATAAACAATCCGCAATGGCTATTTGTTACTTCTATTTGTCCTGCATTCTGCATGTTTAGCTTTCATTATGAAACAGTCCATACTACTTGCAGGGTAATAAAAAAACCCACACATACATCCAGGGCACACTGAAAATACTCAACAAATGTATTGACAACTTACTTCTTACAATTCAGAAACCAATCCTTCAATGAATATTGAGCTAGAAACATAGGGCCTTATTTAGACTTTGGCAGATGGGGTACTTCGTCACAAACGTGGCAGATGTTCCGTCCACCGTGTTACATGTGCATGTAGCCCACGGTACTTTTAATATTGTGAGCCGGATATTAGTCATGTTTTGATGTAATATCCAATCTGTCAGACTCTAAATAAGACCCATAGTCTCAATGATTCACAAAAATAATATACAAAATCAAGAAAATGTACAGCAGTTTTTTTTAGTTACTGAAATGTTTGTGGTGCTGACAATATGACAACTTTATAGGAGGGCTGGGAATACCTGTACACAGTAAGCGTAAGTAGGAGGATGGTTCAGCCCAGTTTCACATAGATTTGAGAAGTTATCATGGACAGATACAATGTGGTGTGAAGAACTCAGCAACCAGTTAGGGTAGTGTAGCAATCCTCAATTTGGCAACCGCTGAGTAGACTCAGACTGTTGAAATCGACATAAGGAACAATGTTGCATAAGGTTGGTTTTCTGGATTTTTTTATCCACTCAGTTTAAAACAGCTGATATCGCAGAGGGGTGTAGTCAGGAGCACAGTTTCACAAGAGCAACTGGTGATTAAATACTGCCTATTTTCATTGCTTGTCATCTGCAGCAGTAAATTCTGTACACACCACCATGTGATCAACAAGTTTTCCTTCTTCTTGCTTCTTCAATATTCTATATGCTGTGTTCAGGTCCAACAGCCAAGTCAAGTTAGCTCCCACTCTCTTAGGGTGCTGGTGGGCGTTTTGCGTTTTGAGAGTCCTGACAGCAGTAGGGTAGAGTTAGGAGTAAAGTGCTGAGAGTAAAGAAGAAAAGATAGTTGAGGGAGAAGGTTTGAGGGACGAACTTCATACAACAGTAGAAACAGAGAATGGAGTCTATGGCTTATGATTTCGCCACACAGTTAAGACACAGAGGACAGACAGGGAGAAGTAAGAAAAAGGTATGGGATTTCCACTCTCAAAAGGGAAACAAGGGATCTATGTGCTCATGCACTACAGATAAAGGATCCAACATTGTCCCAAGGTTCATAATCTGACCATCTTGAGGTCATTCTGTCCTCTAGGATGTCTCTGAGAGTGGCCTTCGGCACAGAGCCAGGTGCCCAAAATTCTAATCTTCCACACTCCTTTAGTGGTCTCTCACTAAGGTAGGGAAATGGGTGCCTTCGCCTCCTGTTCTGATACAGGACACTTACCATCCCAGATATACAACCCTTGCACCTTTTGTAGGTTCTTAAAGACAATTACAGGAGTCTTACTTCAGCATGTTTCCAACAGCTAACCTATCAGGCAGTTCTGAGCGACCCTCAGGGTATCCACGCAAGGATCCATGATCTACACAATTTCCTCACTAAAAAGGGGGTGGGGGGCAGGGGTATTTTTGAAACATTTCATCTTGCTGTAAGCCTCTGTCTTAGATTAAAAGTATGCTGTTACAAGTTATCTTGTGCCATGTCAGGTCGTCCTCCACCAGTCATTAACAAGATGAGCTCATTGACGAGGAGAAGTTTCACAGGAAGATCTTTCCAACCTATATTTTCCCCCAGGTTAGAAGGTGCTTCAAAAAGAAGCATTCTCACTGGTGATCTTGTAATGCTCACTGCAACTCTGATATATTTTCTTTGTGCTTGTCTCAGAGACAAACAAAATCATGATGCCCCTTTGCCTCAGAGCCCAGTCACTCTGCATCATTATACATAGATCTCTCATAGAATCTGGCGAGTGTTGAGTGTTGCACTACAAACAGCTTGAGGCTCCATCCCCCACTACCCAGAGACACAGCCCTGGTTCTTTAGGAGCCATGGTAGAAGAGGAACCCAGTAGTGGCTATCTGAGTACTGGATAAAAATCTAGGACGGTGTCTTGTAATGTGGAACGTGTCACCATATTTACAATAACCATCTTTGGGATTGCTTTGGGTATACTTGGCCTTTGAACCATCCTTCTGGCTCTAACCAAACAACAGATTCCACTTTGGCATCTCCTTCTCAGGAGTATTGACAATGACTTTAGGTAGTCTAGGAATGCGTCTGGTGATGCTGCTAGAAACTCGTCTCCCTCCTAATTTTGTCAACTGTAAACTCTGTCTCTTCTGACCCAGTCTATTTGCCACTCAGTGGGCAACCAAGTATGGCAGTCGTCAAATTCCTGTACGCCCAATTCATCAATGTCTCATACTGAACACCATTTTACTGTGTACTTATGACGTTTTTCATGCAATGGGCATGGGTAAACCAGACATCTGCACAATGCATCTCCCATGCAATAACTCGTCTGGTCTCATCATTCAGGTCCATTATGGCTTTGGTGCCCCCGACGGATGGACAATCCTTCCCACCCCAAAGTTCTAGGAGGATGCTGGGGCGAGATGTTAGCAGCAGCTGCAGGAGCTGGGGTAGCCTTCATTGCCTCCTCATGCTCTACGTTTTTTGCCATTTGCAAGCTTCTGAAGAAGCCTGTCGTGCTCCTGAGAAAGTCTTGGTCATAGACAATATGTGTATTGGCAGTTATGATTGTTTATCACTCAGTCCTAGAGCCTACAGTACTGTTGTATTTTAAATGGGATAGTGAAGACTACCTTTATCTATTTTACTCCCTTGACAAAGTGAAGTTGACTAGTCAAGAGATGTATTCTAGGAGGTGGTTTTAGATTTAACATGTTAGTGACTGGTGAAACTACATCCTCTACAGTTGGTGAAGGAACCCATGGAACTATCTTACCCTCATCAGTTTCCGTAGGAACACTGCGTGTGTCATATGCCCTTGTTTCAATGAGCATAAGATTTGAGAATTGTAGGATGAGAAGGCAGTGGTATTTCAGAGGTATGAGACCAGACCATCAGAGGATCTGATGATCTTTGGTTTTGAAGGCTCTGTCTTCATCAGCCTAAGGAAGGTGAGGGCAGTGAACTCTGAGATGATTAACCCTACAACGAATAGTTCCTTCATGGGACTGGGTGCACTTCAGGATGGCAGCGAAGAAGCACATGCACAGCCACCGCAGTGTATAGCCATTGGGGAAAAGATGGTGGGAGGCTGTGACATCATGTCTCATAGCACTGACTGCGTATATGTGGCATTGACATTATATAGTAAATTGCTCCTTTGTTTCCTTCCTGCAGGTTTCTTTCTTCACTGGATCTGTCCCATGAATCATTTATCTGACGTCAATTCAGAAATTTGCAGCCTAGTGAACTCAAGTCATGATCTAATTGAGTCACCAGAAGACTGCGTGTGTGACAAGCGCCTTATCTCAGACCTGACACATTGAGTTCTGGAACATGAGAGAGGAAACTCAAACTTGGCCATCATGTACTTTCTAACCTGGAACCCTCAGCTAGAAAAGCTTCTGAGCACATAATGCTCCCACCAAAGGATAGGAGTGCACAGTGGTGTGGTTAGTTCTGAACAATCCTCAATGTGTCTCACCTAGAGAGGTGAAAAAGAGGTCAAGGGACATTTCTAAAGGTCACATTTCAAAGGGGATTAAGCTAAGACAATATTAAGAAGGATTCACATCTATAAAGCACCCCCAACTCAAAAACTACTGGGCCTTCACAACAACTCGATTGAAAGTACAGGAAAGGTGAGGCAGGCATGAGTGTCGCTCTTTGATGAGTCCTGAGCAGTGCAGTTTCTCGAACAGAAACAGCGAGGTTTGAAAACCACTACTTCCAAAAAGGTCCTCTACGTCTTTGACTGCAGCTCATATGCTCACAGTACTGGCTGTAGAGACAAAGAAAAGAACAGGTCCATATTATTATACTGCCGCTGCCTGGGAGCTTTCAGGTCTGACCTCATCTCTGGGACACAGGTCCAACCTCAGGGATGGAGGAAACCCCACTTTTCTTTGTATGCACCAGAACATTATTGCATTCCAGCATTAAATTACTAGTTGCAGCACTGTAAACCTGTTTCACATGGGAACTGTGTACAGGAATGTTATATACATTGCAATAAATTGCACATTTTGTGATGTATTTTACCATTTTCCATCCTCTGTTGTTGTACCTGTTCATTACTCTTAAATCACACCCCGGATAAGCAAGACTCCAGACGATCATATATAACATTTACTAAAGGAGGTTACCTGCTTTTGAGCACACCCATTTTACAGTGGTGAGAACTGAAGCCCGGTCATGTGATGTAATGTAATGAGGTATTTATAAAGCGCTGACTGCCACTCCGAAAGGAGCACCCTGGCACTGGTTGGAGATGAGAGGAGCCCCAGGGAATCCTAAATGAGTGAAAGACAGGATTTGTCTGAGGGGTTGAATATCCAGGTTTTCAGTGCCTTCCTAAATTGGGTTTCTGTTTTTAGCAATCTCAGATGGGTTGGCAACAGGTTCCAGGCTTGGTTCCCAAGGCGGCCACTGTTTTTCCTCCTTTTGTTTTGCATCTAAAAATGGGTGGTTGAAGGAGGTTGGCTGACGAGGACCTAAGGGTCCTGGTTGTGATGTAAGGAGAGAACATCGCTGAGAGGTGCTTTGGTCCCAGTTTAAGCAAGGCTCTGAAGGTAATTCAGAGGATCATAAAAAGTATTCTCTTATGCAGTGGGAGCCAATAAACTGCTTTCCACGCTGCCGAAGCGTAGGACCTATGTGGGAGTTTTAGTACTAAACGTGCCGCAGTGTGTTGGACCACTTGGAGTTTTTTTTAGTGTTAGTTTGTTGGCTCCTGCCAGAAGGCTGTTGCAGTAGTCTAGGGGTGAGAGAATCAGGGCAACTGCCACTGATTTTCTTGCGGTGAGTGGAATTAAATCAAATAATTTTTTTAGGAATTTGATGAGGCTAAAGCTGGTCTCTGCTACTGCCATAGCGTATGGATGGATGGAGAGAGCTGTATCGAACTGTACTCCTAGATTTTTGGCTACCTTCACCATATCAGGCGGAGGTATTGCCCCCTCTGGCCACCACTCACAAAGCCGGAATGAAACATCTTTTCCTATTGGTAGGATCTCAGTTTTGTCGGTGTTGCATCTGATGTGGTTGACCACAGATAGGCAACGTTTAAAGTTAAGTTCAGCGCCTGTGGAGTGGTTGTCCAGGAATAGGATTGTTTGGGTATCGTCTGCATAGGACGAAACTTCGATCCCAAAGGATGCTGCCAAGGAGATGAGTGGGGTCATGTGAATGTTGAACAACAGTGGGCTCAGCGACAAGCCCTGTGGCACTCCTATTGTGATGTTGCGTACAACAGAGAGGAATGTTCCAAGGGTCACAGCTTGTCTGCGGTTAGTGAGAAAGGATTTTCTCCATTCAAGTGCGGTGCCTGAGATGCCGCTGAATTTGAGCCTTTCAAGGAGAATACTGTGTGAGATGGTATCAAACGCGGCCGACAAGTCGAGTAAGATCAGAACCACCTTCCTGCCTTTGTCGGCTATCATTTTTAAAGCATCCGTTATTTCCAGGAGTGCGGATTTCTGTGGAGTGCTTGGGGCGAAAACCGGATTGCTGAGGGAGAAGGATATTAGCAGCCTTAATGAATTTGGTAAGTTCTTTGTGAATGAATTTTTCTGTAATTTTGCCCAGTAGGGGAAGCAGTTAATTAGGACCGAGGTTTGAGAGCACCGAGGGGTCGATGGTTTGTTTCTTTTCAATGGTTTTATCAGTGCCAGCTTCCATTCATCTGGCACAGTACCTGAACTTAATGAGGAATTAACTATCTGATTTATTATTGGGTTGACCGTGTCTGTGATTTGGTGGAGAATCATGGGAGGGCAGGCATCCAAGGGAGAACCTGATTTGCATGCTACGATGGCATCGCGAGTCTGTTCCAACGACACTGGTTCAAAGGTTCGGATACAATGAGCAGTAATAGCAGGGTCGTGCTCAAGGCGACGTCCTGGTCCGGGTTGGAAACTGTTAAAAAGTCCTTTTGGATTTTATGAATTTTTTCTTCGAAGAAGAGTGATATTTGATCACATAGATTCTGGGAAGGGGGTATTTCTTTCTGTAGTGCTTTAGGGTTGGTAAAGGATTTTATGACCGAAAAAATGACTTTTTGGTCTTGGTTTGCCTCTTTTATTTTACTGGAGTAGTACTCTTTTTTGGCTAATTTGATCTGATTATGATAGAGCTTCCTGCTGCTTTTAAAAGCTATTTTTTCTCCTGCATCGTAAGATCTTCTCCACTTGCGCTCTTGTTGCTTACATTAGAGATAGATTTTATGCAAGAGCAGGCGTAAACCAAGGGACTTTATCAGTTTTTGGTTTCTTGTTCTTATCAGGTTTCTCTGGTGGGAAAAGTTAATTGCTTATGGTAGTTAACCAGGATTGGAAGAAATGCGAATCTGCTGCTGTGTTCCGTTAGGACGGGGTTCTGAGCTTGGGCAGTGGTTGCCAACTTAGGGTTGTCAGCTAGTTGTGCCCATTTACGCATTGGTTAAAAGTCGATGGGTAGCTTATCTGGCCGACTCATCAGTGGAACCTTAAGTGTGAGGGGGACAAAGTGGTGGTCTGACCATATCTTAGGGGAAGGAGTATCAGCAGAGAGCAAGGCGAAGTTGGAGCAGACCCCAACGATGTAGAGAGAGATGGGAGTTTAGTCTAGAGGTAGTTTTAACCCATCTACGGTAGCACAGCGGATTTATATGCCTGCTGCAAAGAACGTGCACTATGCATATTAAAGAACAGTATTTTATGTGCATAGCTCAGTGGGTTACTGCTTTTGTCACAGAGATTCTTTTGTTACTGTGCAGTTAATAAGTTACAATCGTAATCTAGCACAGTGAGCTATGAACTGCCATCAAAGAGCTGTATGCAAAATCCATAGTACAGGTTGGAATGTTATTCTTTTCCCAGTCTTTCAATGTCCTGATTTTTCTAAAAATGTCTGGGTAGAAATAAATTCTTATAAATAGGGTCAACTCTAACCACTGTTTTATGTTCTGAATCCATCCTAAGTTTGTGCATCTCAAGACCAAGCTCTCTTACAAATGCCTACCAGTATGGACAACGTTAATCCTACACCTTGCAGTCTCATTTACCTTTTGTAACATTTTGTTGACACTGATATACACACATATGATTCATTGTCTCTGTATGTGTGTGTGATTGTAAAGTGTTCCGACAGTCTACACTGGTATGAAAGGTGCTATAAAACAAAGTACATGCGCGAGAGGGTCTGCGGCGAGATGAGGGCCACTGCCGGAGGTTGTTAGTGATGGAATCATTGAAGAGCCCCTACAAAGATTACTGTATCCTTGTGTACAGTAAGGTTATCATTTGCTTTGCTTTAAAAGCTAATAGAATTGAATATATAATGAATGACAAATGTGTTGTAGAATGCACCATTTCCCCCCCGCTGAAGCTCCACTGTCAGTCTATGTCTCCAGGAATTAGATGTGTTTCCGCACTTTCCCTTAAAATCGCAGGGCTGGCGTCCCACAACTGTCCTCTCTGCGAATATTGGGGGCGGGAGGGATTACTATTCTAACTTAACTCCTCAACTGTTTGGAAAAGTATTTGTGTGGCTTGTCGTAATTTGGGCAAGTGGGGAGAGGTACACTACAGACGTGCCAGTTGCTGGTCTTCGCACGCTCCAGGGACTGTGTGGCATGGATGGATGGAGAGCTTCAAGAGAGGACCACCAGCAGACTTTGGCCCTCTTCCACCCTTCACCGGCTCCTGCTTCAGAGTACAACGCGCTCTTCTGCCAGCTGCGGTGAATCTCTTAGGGACAGTGCACCTGCCCTTCCCTCACCTGGTAATGCAGTCGCCCTGCTGGCTTTGACTGTCCTTTCGGTGCTGAGTGTGGGGAAGGGTCCTTTGCATGCCATCGTGAGACACCAGGAGGAAAGAATGGCAAAAGTGGGACAGAAGAAAATCACTGCGAAGAGTGGACACCTCTGCTGCACAGCACAATGGCTATTGCTCCTGAGCTGCGGACTCCACATGTGCAGAGATATTTTGTACTCCTGCCTGCCACTTCTGTTATGAGCTATTCACATACTTATCAACATTCTGTGACCAAAAAGAGTAGTACTTTATCCTTTGGGTTTCAAAACCAATTAGCAAAACGAAATCACCAGAAATGTCATCATGTGTGGGAAATCCCATTAGGTTGGACCCAGATCAGAGGGAATGACAGTGCCACTATAGATAGACCTATCATGATTGGCAAGAGGTAAATGAGGGACTTTTGAGCATCATGGCCAGCCTTAACCTCACTAAATAAATCTGCACCAGCCAATATATAACTGGTGTGCAGTGTTGTGAAGTCACTAAGTGAAGTAGCCAGTGTGAACAATGAATTTTCTACGCACAAAGTGACCTTCACAGTTTTGTTACTAATTCTTCTGCTCATGGACCTGGCTTTCACCTCAGCAAGTTAAATCCACAACCTCTATTGGCTGCAATCCTGTGTGCCCACCATGCAAAATCAAGGCCAATAAAGACTTTCAAAATGTTATTCTCCCCATCCTCTTTCATACCTAAATGACGTCCTTCCTTGGGTGGCAAGACTGAAAAACGAATTATGCATCTATCGACGAGATGGATACTACTACTAAAAAAGAAATATTTCTGCACCTTGCAGGTGAACCAGTGCACAAGACTTCAATCAATCAATCAGTGGCACTTATAGAGCGCGCTACATACCCGTAGGGTCTCAAGGCGCTGGGGGGGGGGGGGGGGGTGCCGCTACTGCTCGAACAGCCAGGTCTTCAGCTTCTTCCTGAAGGAGAGGTGGTCTTGGGTCAGGCGCAGGTCAGTCGGGAGGGAGTTCCAGGTCTTGGCGGCCAGGTAGGAGAAGGACCTTCCTCCTGTCGTCGCTCTTCGGATGCGGGGGACGGCGGCGAGGGCGTGGTTGGCTGATCGGAGGTGGCGTTTCGGAGCGTAGAAGTTGACTCGACTGTTGAGGTAGCTCGGGCCTTGGTCGTGTAGGGCTTTGTGTGCGTGGGTGAGGAGGCGGAAGGTGATTCTTTTGTTGACGGGGAGCCAGTGGAGGTCTCTCAGATGTCCGGAGATGTGGCTGGTTCGTGGGATGTCGAGGATGAGTCTGGCTGAGGCGTTCTGGATCCGCTGGAGTCTCTTCTGGAGCTTGGCGGTGGTACCGGCGTAGAGGGCGTTGCCGTAGTCCAGTCGGCTGGTGACGAGGGCCTGGGTGACGGTCTTCCTGGTCTCGGTGGGGATCCACCAGAAGATCTTCCGTAGCATGCGTAGGATGTTGAAGCACGCCGAGGAGACGTTGTTGACTTGCCTGGTCATGGAGAGGGAGGAGTCCAGGATGAAGCCCAGGTTTCGTGCATGGTCTGTCGGTTTGGGTGCGGTGCCCAGGGCGGGAGGCCACCAGGAGTCGTCCCAGGCGGAGGGTGAGGAGCCCAGGATGAGGACCTCCGTCTTGTCCGAGTTCAGCTTCAGGCGGCTGGTCGTCATCCACTCGGCTACCTCTTTCATCCCTTCGTGCAGGTTGGCTCTGGCGGCGGCGGGGTCGTGGGTCAGGGAGAGGATCAGCTGGGTGTCGTCGGCGTAGGAGATTATGCTGAGGTTGTGTTTGCGTACGATGGCCGCGAGGGGGCTCATGTAGACGTTGAAGAGGGTGGGGCTCAGAGATGATCCTTGGGGGACGCCGCAGATGACGTCGGAGGCCTCTGACTTGTACGGTGGTAGGCGGACTCTCTGTGTTCTTCCGTCGAGGAAGGAGATGATCCATTCCAGCGCCTTGTCCTGGATTCCGATGTTGCTGAGGCGCCGTACTAGGGTGCGGTGGCAGACCGTGTCGAATGCCGCGGAGAGGTCTAGGAGGATGAGGGCCGCTGTTTCTCCATTGTCCATCAGGGCTCGGATGTCATCGGTGGCGGCGATGAGGGCGGTCTCGGTGCTGTGGTTGGCTCGGAAGCCGGACTGTGAGGGGTCGAGGGATCCGTTCGTCTCTAGGAAGGCGGCCATCTGTTTGTTGACGGTCTTCTCGATGACTTTGGCTGGAAACGGGAGGAGCGAGATGGGGCGGTAATTCTTGAGGTCGGTGGGGTCCGCTGTTGGTTTCTTGAGTAGAGCGCTGAGTTCGGCGTGTTTCCAGCTCTCCGGGAAGATGGTGGTGTCGAAGGATGTGTTGATGATGTCTCGCAGGTGGGGTGCGATGACGGCGTCGGCCTTGTTGAAGACGTGGTGAGGGCAGGGGTCGGTCGGTGAACCGGAGTGGATGGAGTTCATCGTGCGGATGGTGTCTTCGGTGCTGATCGGGGTCCAGGCGTGGAGGGTGGTGGTGGGGGGTGGTTGATCGGTCATGGTGTGCGTTGGTTGGTTGTTGAAGCTGTTGTGTATGTCCGTGATCTTGTTGTGGAAGTATGAAGCGAGGGAGTTGCAGAGGTCTTGCGATGGGGTGATGTCGTTGTTTCCTGCGCTGGGGTTGGAAAGCTCTTTCACGATGTTGAAGAGTTCCTTGCAGTTGTGTGCGTGGTTGTCCAACCGGTCCTTGAATGCTGTTTTCTTGGCGGCGCGGATCAGCTGGTGGTGTTTCCGGGTGGCAATTTTGAAGGAGGTCCTGTTGTCCGGTGTCGGTTCCCTTCTCCAGACTTTCTCGAGGGCTCGGCAGTTCTTCTTGGAGCTCTTGAGTTCATCGGTGAACCATGGGGCCTTCTTGCTGCCGGGTCTGCTAGGCGGGGTCCTCAGTGGGGCGAGTTCGTCCGCGCAGTTGCTGAGTTACTTTCCTCACGTTCCCAGCAATTGGTCAAGAGGGAAACGGCCTGAACAATGTAGGCAGAGCCACGTGTGTCGTTCCAACGCAAGCGCAACCACGCTTGCCTTAACCACACATATGCGTAGTTAAGGCAATGCGCAGTCTAGATGCTGAGATGGGCGGGCTCAGGAACAGGAAGGATTGGGAGAGGACACAGTGCGGTAAGTGGGGCTGAGGTCAGGTTTTAGGGGAGGTAGGGGTAGCTTTTAAGGGTTGGGATATGTTAGATCTGGGGGTCTCTAGTTGGCAGAGGTAGGTACCACTGTCCAAATAGGGACCCTTGCTTCTAGTCAGAGCAAGGAGATAACCCTCTGAGATAACCCCTGCTCACCCTCTAGGTAGCTTGGCACGAGCAGTCTAGGCTAACCAGAGGCAATGCGTAAAGTATTTGTACCAACACTCACAGTAACACAGTGAAGCACCGAGACCGCCCTCATCGCAGCCACCAACGACATCCGGACCCTGCTCGACAAGGGGGAAACAGTGGCCCTCATCCTCCTGGACCTCTCCGCTGCGTTCGACACGGTCTGCCACCGCACCCTAGTCCAGCGCCTCAGCAACATCAGTATCCAAGAGAAGGCACTGGGGTGGATCATCTCGTTCCTCGCCGGAAGAACACAAAGAGTCCGCCTCCCCCCGTTTCGCTCCGAGGCCACCGAAGTCATCTGCGGCGTCCCGCAAGGATCTTCACTCAGCCCCACCCTCTTCAACATCTACATGAAACCTCTCGCAGCCATCGCACGCCAGCACAACCTCAACATCATCTCTTACGCCGACGACACCCAGCTGATCCTCTCCATCACCAGAGACCCCGACACCGCCAGAACCTGCCTACACCAAGGGATGAAAGACGTCGCCGAGTGGATGAAGGACAGCCGCCTGAAACTGAACTCGGACAAGACGGAAGTCCTCATCCTGGGATCTTCGCCCTCCGCCTGGGACGACTCCTGGTGGCCCCCAGCCCTGGGCACCGCACCCAAGCCAACCGACCACGCACGCAACCTGGGCTTCATCCTGGACCCCTCCCTCTCGATGACCAGACAAGTCAACGCCGTCTCCTCATCGTGCTTCAACACCCTGCGTATGCTTCGCAAGATCTTCCGCTGGATCCCGACCGAGACCAGGAAGACTGTCACCCAGGCACTCGTCACCAGCCGACTGGACTACGGAAACGCCCTCTACGCCGGAACCACAGCCAAGCTACAGAAAAGACTCCAGCGCATCCAGAACGCCTCTGCCCGACTCATCCTGGATGTCCCCCGACGCAGCCACATCTCCAGCCACCTGAGGAACCTGCACTGGCTCCCCGTCGACAAGAGGATCACGTTCCGGCTCCTCACCCACGCACACAAGTCTCTCCACGACCTGGGCCCCAAGTACCTCAACGACCGCCTGACCTTCTACACGCCCACCCGCCAGCTACGGTCCACCAGCCTCGCCCTCGCAGCCGTACCACGCATCCGAAGAGCCACCGCCGGAGGAAGATCCTTCTCTTACCTGGCTGCCAAGACTTGGAACTCCCTCCCCATCCACGTTCGGTTGACCCAGGACCATCTCGCCTACAGGAAACAGCTCAAGACCTGGCTGTTCGAGCAGTAGCATACCCCTCCCCCCAAGCGCCTTGAGACCCTCCCGGGTGAGTAGTGCGCTATACAAATGGCATGATTGATTGATTGATTGATTGAAAACACCACAAACTGACTCCACAACAGTTTAGAAAAATAAAGGTATTTTTAGTCTAAACTACACAAGACCAAAACGACAAAAATCCAACATACACAGTTCAAGAATATGGTTTCAAAAAGAGTTCTTAAGCTTGCGTTAGAATTCTCTACGTTGCGATAGAATTCTCTACTGATGCGTGAAAAGTTCACAGTTGCGTCACGTTTACTCACAGTACCTTTTAGTTGCAACAAAGTTCCAAAAGCAGAAGCTGGTGCGGTGGAAAACAAGCGATGCGTTGCTCCTGAGACCCTGGGGAGGCGATGCGACAGCCCCGCTGCAGCAGCGGGCGTGTTGCGACGAATCCGGTCTGTATGGGGAAGAAGGCCACTTGTATGGATTCCGATGCGTAGGTTCCGTAGGAAGTCTGTTCTCGCAAAGGCACGATGCGACGATCTCGTAGGGGCTGCGACGATCTCCGGGGCGACGATGCGCGGTCCAGCGGGGATCCTCTCTCTCGCAGCTCCTCGATGCGTTGATTCTGCGACGATGCTCGCAGCGACGTGATGCGGTCCGCAAGCAAGCGGTGCGGCGATCTCACCCAGCGACGACAGGCTCTGCGACGATACTCGCAGCGATGTTCGATTCTCCCGCACCAGTCTGGTGCGTCCCGCAAACGAAGGATGCGACGTCTCTGGCAGCGGCGTCAGGCGCTGCGACGATCTCGACCTCCGTAGCGGCGGGAAACTTCTCGCACTGTCGGGGATGCGCTCCGCAAGCGAGCGATGCGACACTTTTCAAGTTCAAAAGTCACTCAAGCTTAGTTTCAAGCTTCCCAGCTCAGGTACAACTTCCAGAGGCCCCACAATTGGATCAAGCACTCTAGGAAGGACAGAACTCTCTCAGCAGAGTTCAGGGAAGCTGGGGGGAAGTCCTTTTGTTCCTGGGACTTCAAAACAGGGAGCCAGCTCTACTCAGGCCCTTGGAGATTCCTTCAAGACAGGGGACACAGCTCAGCAGCAAAGTCCTTCCCCTCTCCTTGGCAGCAAAGCAACAGGTCAGTCCAGCAGAGCAACAGCAGGACAATCTTCCTTCTTCAGTTTCAGCTTTCTCCTTGGCAGAGGTTCCTTCTTGATTTCCAGGATGATCTAATTTTCTGTTGTCAGGGGTCCTGTACTTATACCCCTAAAGTCTTTGTTCTCTGGGTGCATGTGGGCCCTGAGCCCGGTCTGAACCAGTTCTGGGTGGTTCCTGAGTACTTTGTTTTGCTGGCTGCATCTTTCCTTTCAGAGTGAGGGGCAGGGTCCTCAGCCGCCCAGCAGGGGAGTGGAGCCAGCATTGTGGAAGGCAGGCACAGCCCTATTCAGCCCAGGTGCTAACTCCTCCCACCACTCCAGTTGCAAATGCAGTCATTCAGCCTAGTGCTGACTCATCCAGCCTCCTGGGGAATCCCCCAGCCCCTGTCACTCTCAAACCAGACAGTCAATACACAAACAAGCCCAGGCACACAGAAGGGTCAGACAAGAGAACAGCAACTTTCTAAAAGTGCTGTTCTCAAACACAGGATTTAAAAACAACCTTTCCTAAAAGATGTGTTATTAAATTCTGAGTTCAGGGATACTAGATACTTATGTCCTATCTTGTTCCTATGGGAAGAAATGCTGTTAACCACTGTAGCCAGCATCCCCCATGTTAACCTATGGAGCAAGATAGCCTTACAGTAGTGAAAAACGAAAATGGCTGCCATTCACTACAAGAGCATGTCACCTGCACTAGTACATGCTCTACCTTTTACATACACTGCACCCTGCCCAGGGGGGTACCTTGGGCCTTCCATAGGGGTGACTGATGTGCACCAAAAAGGGAAGGGTTAGGCCTGGTCAGTGGGGGCACTGACCAGGAGGACATGGCAGTTCCAAACTGCACACAGGCACTGCAGTGGCAGGCCTGAGACACCATTTTAGGGCTACTCATGAGGGTGGCACAATCAGTGCTGCAGGCCCACTAGTAGCATTTGTCATCACCAGCCCTGGCACACCCAGTGCACTTTACTAGGGACTTCATGGTGATACAAATATGCCAAACATGTATATCCAATCAGAATAACAATTTACATAGAGAGCATATGCACTTTAGCACTGATCAGCAGTGGTAAAGTGCTCAGAGTCCTATTGCCAACAGCCACGGGTCAGGAAAAATAAGGGAGGAAGAAGCAAAAAGTTTGAGGATGACCCTGCAAGATGGGCCAGTTCCAACAGGATAGTTTTTAGGGCTCAGGTTTAGGGCTGGGCAGGGTTGTTTTTAGGGTGGGAGTCAGGTTGCTTTTGGGGTTCAGGTCGTTTTAAGGGCTAAGGAGGGTCCGAATCGTTTTTAGGGTTCAGCGGGAGTCGGGTAGTTTTTAGGGCTACGGGTGGAGTCGGGGTGGTTTTTAGGGTTTGGGGGGTCAGGGTCGTTTTTAGGGCTTGAAGGGGGTCCGGTCGGTTTTAGGACTCAGGGTGGGGTTGGGGTACTTTTGTATGATTCAGGGTGCCTGAGGTAGTTTTTAGGGATTAGGTGGGTCAGGGTAGTTTTTAGGGCTTGGGCGTGGTCAGGGTCATTTTTAGAGCTCACGGGGGTCGGGTTAGTTTTAAGGGCTCTGGGTGGGGTTGGGGTAGTTGTTAGGGCTAACAGCATGGTGCATAGGGTGTGATCTTTACCTATCTATACCAGTCATGCCTTTACCGCAAAATAGCGTGGAAAAGTCATGCGTGGTAAAGGAATGTGTTGTTCAGACGCATTCGTGGTTTAGGCGGTGCTGTAGAGGCAGGCATGCTTTAGCCATGCGTGCCTCTGTCATACAACCGGTTAAGCTAATGATGAGGACGCTGCACTGGCTGCTCTTAACAGAATTCGGCACCCTAGCATACGTTATATATGAAAAGTTTACCCTGACCTAGTCAAATAAGCAACAAAAGTGTCAGTTGATGTACAGCTCAGTGAGCTGGCCAACACAAAGAAAAGCAGTGGATGACTACTTCATTACCTGCCTGACTTCCGTTCTATGGTCTTCAGAGGCCGAGCATGAAGGTTCCACTAATACACAAGTCACTTCTGAGCCTAAGCCAGGCAGCTTCATCCATGTTTGACCTTGCACCCCGGAAGTCCCACCCCACAGTCCCAGAAGCCATGTGCAAGTCACATAAATCAAATGTTGCAGAACAGGGTGTGTTACAGAACGTGGCACGCAAAGCACGTTACAGTTGGTCTGATTGGATATCAATAATAAAATAATAATAATAATAAATTTTATAAACCGCCTGGTTACACTGAGAACAGTGTATCCCCGCGCTGTAATGTGGCTAGCTACAGTTAGTTATGCAAATCTCCCTTCCAGTTCCTCAGATGCGGACCTCCAATGCCCAAACCACTACGTGGTCTTCTAAAGGAAGACGCCACGTGGGAATAGAACTGGAATAAACAAAAAGAAATCTACCTTCAGAATACATAAGACACACCATTCTCAGAGATGACAATGAAATATTATGAAGCTCGAAAGCCTACAGTGGTAACAGCTGTGGACCCCAGCCCCACTGGATTCAGAGTTGCCCTTTCCCAACAGGACAATGAGAATTGGGCACGACCGCCAACAACAGCTGATCCTTCACTGCCACTGAAAAGAAATGTTCTCACAGCCAAAAGATCTCTATAACAGTATCTGTGCGGATGCAGCCATTTTCACCCGCATCTTGATGGCAACCAATTCCAGTTTTACACAAACCATAATTCTGCTGTTTCAGGGGTCATCATCAAAGCCCTCCCCACCTAGGATTGATAAGTGTACATTGCCATTGGCTGGAATGGTACCCCTTAGTAAAAGGCTACACATTTGGGAGTAGTGACATGCTTAATTACCTCTCTAGGCAGCCAAAGAAATATATGTCAAAAGACATGGCTCAGGCAAATGACACAGGATGTGTGTGTCTTATGGAGGGTGACTCAGGCAGAATCCACTGTCTTTGGAAGACATGAATGGAGCCACTGTGGCAGAGGAACGCCTGATGGTTGCAGAGTGACACTGAACACAAAGACTGGAATGCCATCTAACAGAAGCAGTCACATTGCAAGTCCACAAAGAACAGCGAGCCGTCTACAAATTGTCCATGATAGAAGACAGAATCTGAATCATCGTCCCCATGACGCCAATATCTAATACATAAAAATTGTGTGCATGCATGTGAGGCAGGTTGAAAATCCACCAGAAAATATGGTTTATAGATATCAACTGGTACATTGATGACTTGCTGCTTACATTCCCCCGCAAGTAAGCTTGCAAAGTCGCATTCCTCAATCATTTCTCAAGAAATCCCAAATTAGCTATGGACAAGAGTGGACTTCGCCTATGTTCCAAACAGTTGTCAACTCCTTGTTCTAGTAGAGGACATCAGTAAATACTTGCAAGTAGAAATAGTGCTATCTACCTCACTAGAAGTAGTAATACTCAAACTGGCAAAAATACTATTGACACATAATCTCTTGACAAACATTAGAATGACAAAGGCGCACTATTTCAGGGAAAGTAATTCAAGTCATAGTTTCAGTCTTTGAGAATCATTCAACAAATCATAAGACCTCTATGGACCCAACCTAAGGGAAAAGTTGAGTGCTTTAAGAAGACTCTAACTCAGGCTATATGCATTGCTGAAATTGAAAAGAACAACACTGAAGGAATTGTTTATTGGCTCCTAAGTTAAAATCACAACATGCCCCCGGTCTCTGCAAGCAACATTACAGCCTCAAGGCTCAAGAAATAGATTCAATCCCCAGCTGCCCAAGGTGAAAGCCCATAGTCGGTACCTCAGACAAGATACTAACGTGCCAAAAAGCCAGAATTATCAAAGTTAGCATGTAGAGATGACACAGATTTAGGATATTTCAGAAAAAGAGTGTGTCCCAATACGCGATTGCCACCCAGGAAGTAAATCCAAAGCACTGGATGAACGTCATCCCTGAACCATGATCACCACTCAACTAGAGACTACCCAAGGGTCACAAAGCATTTTCATTTCAAGAAAGAGAGGATTGTGAACAGTTTAAAGGTTCTGCATGTTTTGAGGGTTCTGATTCCTCACCACCCATGGCAACAGGATGTTTCTCTGATATTTAAACAGTTTTTGGAGCACCTGGCTCACTAGCATCAGCAGAGGGATCTGGTCCTGTGCATCACAATTAAAATACTGTTTACTCCTTCTCCATACGATTGGCTGTTCTCCTATATCTCCTTCCCTTCTTCGCTGGCGCTTACGCACCCTACTGCATAATCATGTATCTCACATGGTGTCAATCAATCAATCAATCAGGGAATTGTAAGCACACTACTCACCCGGTCTCAAGGCGCATGGGGGTCCCCAGATTTGTTTAGCCGAAGAGCCAGGTCTTGAGGGTCTTCCTGAAGGTGTTCGGGGAGGGGGCGCGTCTGTTGTGTTAGGGTATTACTTTCTTGCTGTAAATGTTATCTTGGTTTGTTATTTTATGGTTCAGGGAATTCCATGGAGGTTTAACTATGTAGTAATTAGTGTTTTTATGTTACTGTAAAAATGCAAATAAATACATTTATTTTTAAAACAAATTGGCTTTACGGGGAGAAGACTGGAATTTCATTGTTTTAAGTACTCACTGTATCTGCATCAGGACTATTTTTCGAAACCATATGTTTGTGTTGGAATGTTGTATTTTGTGATGAGAGGATACAGACCGTTAATGGAGAACACACGTCTCCCCCTTATCTTTTGAAAGGAAATAGTTTCAGCTGCTGTTAAGAAGAGAAGTGAAACATACCCTTATGTTCCAGACCAATCATACTGTGTGTGTCTTGCTCCGGAGTACAAAACAAGGACAATATCCCTTTAAATGAGGCCGAAACAAAGCATTCATGGCCAAGCAAGCCTGAAATAAGGTCAACCTTATGAAAACCTTGGTACAAGGAAAGTAACTGATGAACTGGTATTCAGTGTGAACTAAAGAGGTACACAAACTCATTAATTAATTGTTTTAAAATGTTTACAAATTAAATTTCCACAGCGAAAAGTTAGGTAAGATATCACATATGGTTAATACACCTACAGAGTTCCCTGTCCTGCAGGTGTAGCCACAGGCTCAAATCCTAGCATCTCTTCCGCACATTGCTATGCAGCCACATAACATTGGAGGCGAGAGCTATCGAAGTGTGATTTCCATAGTACTTCCAGGTAATGTATGCAATTTAATTAAAAGTAGAGTTTTGTTTTTTTGTAGAGTTTTTTAAAGCATTTTAATGTTCTTCAAATAACATAAGATTATCAATAATTTTAAAAAAAACTGAGCAACTACATTAGATATAAACTTTTCTCCCTCACGTCTTCCTTTGACCCTCCAGGTTGCACATATCATTCTCGCTTCATGTTGACACAGATTTCTCATTAAGTTCCATTTTTATTTCATGGTTTCTGAAGCTGGGGCTGGGTGCCCTTCCTGTTTCTTTGTCATCATCTGCTTAATCCATGTACCCATTCCTTTTCTTGTTTCCAATCCACTGTTTGTCTTTCTAAGTCCATGTGATTTATACTCCCTATACCTTTTTGGATTTGTGACGGCAGCACGGCCCTCGTAAACCATTTATTCTTGTATCCTGCATATTTCCAATCCCACTACCCAGTCTTGCAGTCTCAGATAAGATGTAGTACCCCATTTCTGGGCGATTTCTCTCTTTGTTACTATGTATCCCAAATGAATCCGTAGTTTATTGTAAGATGTCCTTTCAGATTCCGCCCACATACACCACAGTGCCAGGGGGGAATTCATATCAATAGACACTCCTGTGACTTCTAGAGCGTTTGCCATTCCTTCCTAGAAGGGCCAGAGTTTTGGGCAATTCCACAAGGTATGAAGGAGTGTACCCTGCTGATAGCAGTGTTGGGTGGATAGGTTGTCTTGGGCTCTGCCTATTCTGTGTAGATGTATTCGGGTATAGTACATTCTATGTTGGATTTTTAGTTGTATCAAGCAGAAGCTTGCTCTTATGGTCACTTCTTTGGGGAATTGTAGGGACTCCCCCAGTCATCATTCTCTCGTTCCTCTATGTCCCTCTGCCAGCATGCCCTTAACTGGGCTAAGTATCCCTGCATGTTCCTCATCAATGTAGCATATAAGCGGGAAATGGCTTGTTATACAGTTCCTAAGAATTTAGTAGGACTGCATATAAGATCAACAAAACATCACAATATAGAGACTTAGTCTACTCATATCATCTGTAAATGTTGGTTTGGCTAGCTCACAGTACCACATCTAAACTCTTAACCTTCCAGAGTTATAGATGTTGTTCGTAACATTGACCATGGCCACTCTGATTCCCAAGGAATTGTGGAAACAGATCTAATCCTTTCATTTGTCACCTTTGCATGCCCAAAGTGTTACAAAGAAAAGAAACAATCATACATTTTCAAATGTTTATTGAAATGGTCTAATTCTTGTAAATGAAATGTGAACTGCAATTATCAAACAGATACGCACATCATTGTTATAAACATTATTAGAATGGTGAAAAACACAAACAATTTACACAATATTAATTGTTTCTAATGTTACTCCTATCTATCAACAATACTTCTACTCTAACGAGAGCAAATTGGAAGTATCCTTCTGCCAGACCTACTTGAAAGGATCTAACCCTATACCGAGGTATAAAATCTCAGAAAGACAGCCTCAATGTATTAAAGAATGCATGCCATCTGAATGTGCAAACCTGCACACATCTCTCCTTACACAGTTATCTTCCTTCTTAGGATAAATGTCAAGGCCTGCGGGGCTGAATCTCATTTGCAGCTTTCTGCAGCATTCAAGATAACTCCAGTGTGAAGTGCCTCTCACTGACTTAAACACGGGCACTATAAAAATAATAAAATATCGGCCTTATTACATTCTGCTAGAGACAAAGAATAACAATGTTACTTAGTCTAAAGGGATAAGGTCATCTCCTACAAACACATAATAACAAGGACATCGATTTCTGACATGTGTGTTCCTGGAACTAACAGGACAGACTATAGAACTAAGTCTACTTAAAATAAAGGCATGGATAGAACATTCTTGTGTTAGTGAAAAACATGTGCAAACCATCATCTCAAAAAGAAGCTAAGCTAACAAAAGAAAAGTAAAATAGAGACCACATATAATCGCTACAACAGACTTTTTGTAGTCATGTGTCTGTCCAATGATCTTCTCTCTGGGGGTGGTGGGGATGGGTGGGGGTGGAGTCTTCCTTAGTTTACTCTCTCTCTGGGGATTCTGTAGACAGTGGCATATGATGATAATGACAAGTGGTGGGCAGAAGGCTGTGGGGGGTAAATAACGGAACATTAAAATAAAAGGGTTCTTTCCTGCTGCTGCCAGCCACCGCCTCAGTGTTCTCCTGCACCTGTCCCGACACCAGATTCCTGGCAGTCCACGGACTGAAGCACACTGCACAGGCTCCCAAATGTCAATCAAGATGCTGATAATACTATTTACCAGCATGATAGCAGCGCCGTGTTTGACGCTCACTCAGGTCCTATGAGCTCGGTTGGAGAAATATAAGTGTGCATGTCGGTTTGGCCGTCCTAAAACACCCAGTCAAACCGCCATGGGCACTTATAGTGCACACTTCTCCTCCTCCCTGCTTCTGTCATCAGGATGGGCCCACCGCACACTAAACTCTGCTGGCTCTGGCTCTATAAGAATAATAAAATGATAGTAAAATAGTTTTATTGTCATTTTATTTTTCACGTTTGCCTCTGCTGGCTCTCAGTAGGAGGGTGACTCTCTGCCATAACGGAGGAGCCGCCGCTGATTGTAGAGTGTGGCATAATTACAGAGATTCATATATCTGCATTGTGGCCATATCATATTCTGCCAGTAGATGTTCGAATTGCACTGTGCCATTTGCATCCCACACATTGTCTAATGCAGAGATACCGATCACATCCCACTGTTTAAAGCCTGGTAAGTCAGTCGCCAGGTAAAGTCGCGTTTCTGACCACAGAGGAGTTCTGGGTGTTTATCTCTTCTACCACCCTATTTTTCTCTTAAAATTATGCTACATGGATGCAACTGTTACAGTAGCTGGTGGGGCGTCTGTTGGCATCTTCCCTCCATATGATATGTGGAGGTAACCTTTCTGTCCCATTTTTTCTCGGTCCATCCTAAATGCTGTGCCCTCCAGTGGTGCGTATGCCCACTCATTCATTATATGAACCTGTTCTGCTTCAAAGTATTTACGGATGTGCAGTAGCGCTATAGTCCCCTCATACACTGATCTTTGAAGAGTGGATAGAGCAATATGTGATGGGCCATCCAACCAAAACAGGGATGGTAATAATCTGTTGCCTGAAAAAATGTGTCGGGATGCCATACAGGCTGTTCTGCAATATATAGGTAAAGCTGGGCAATGCTATCATGTTAAATATTGCTGCACTACCCAGGACAGAGAGTGGAAAGGCTCTCCAGTGTTTTATATCTTTCTCCTGTCTCTGGAGGAGCGAGGCCAGGTAATCCTCATAGTGGGTTCATTCCTCCTTAGATATCCATAATCTCAGTTATTTTCAGTTGGAGTAATAACCCTCAGTGACAAAGGAAATATTCATCGAGCCGCCTGGTTTCTCATTGGAAAAAAATCATACATTTCTCCCAATTTTTCCCCAAGCTCAAGTACTTCCCATATTTTGTAAAGATTTCTCTAAGTAGTACTAGGGATGCGTCAGACTCCACGATATATAGCAGGATATCATTGGCATAAAATGGCACTTGATTTTCCCAGGAGTCACTCAATTGCCAACCCCATATTTGGGCATCAACCTGGATAAACTCAGCTAGAGCCTCTATTGAGAGATCCAGTAGCATCAGTGATAAGGGGCATCCTGTCTCATGCCCTCCTGGATGGGAAATTACCTGGAGAGCATACCATTCACTTTGAGTCTAGCTCTGGGGTTCCTTTTTCTTTTTTAAACAGGCTTTATTGGCCTTTAGGTATCAGCAATACATTTGCATGTCAATTCTTGTTCATACACATCTCTGGTTAACAGTTCAAAGTACCATTCCTAGCTGATTAGTTGGCAATTCGTCTATATCCCTCTCTTGCCGTGTTACGTTCCACTGTACCATGTAGCACCTGTTGTAAGAAACCTCCATTCAATATAACGATCTAACATTTCCTCCCCAACTGTCCCCCCCCGCCTTCCTCCACCTGCTGCTGTCGACTAACCTGGCACTATGACTCCCGACCGCACGTGTGGTCTGGGTCTCACTCTCCATATGCTACACCTGAGACCAGCTTCACGTAAACCTTCAGGTCGGTAGATGTTAGGGTGCTACGGTCAGCTTATGATGCCTCCTCAACCTCCTCCCATTCCCGGGTATTAGGGCTGACCGGTTGAGACCGGACCCGAGGGGTGCTGGGAGTAGACTCCTGGTCTACATTCTTCAGGTCGTCTACTAGACCTCCCCGAGCCTGCACTCTCTCCGGACTGCCTATGCCTCGTTGCGCATTCTGAAGCAGTATTCTATGTTCGCAGCCCGCCCATTTCCTGCTTCCAGCTGAGCACCTCAGGACCCGCTGCGGCCTTCCATTTGCTTGTTAGTTTGCGCTTTGCTTTGCTAATATATAGGCTAGGTCCTGGAACCTCGCCATGACCTTGGTCTTGGCGGAGTGGGGGAACAGGTTGAGCAGCACATGGCGTGGGGTGCATGGTATCTCCTTCCCTGTGATGCGCGCTGTCTCCCTACCCACTTCCTGACAGTACCCTTCCAGCTGTGGGCAGCTCCACATCCTGTGGATGTAGCTATTGGAAATAACGATTAATTCTGTCAGGTGTAATGTACACTCTGTGCAGGGTGTGAAAACTAATTAACTGGAATCGTGCATTACGGTATACCTTAGTGGCCCGGAGGAGTGCATTGTCCCAATCCTTATCCTCCATATGAATCCCAAGGTCCGCCTCCCACTTATCCCTCAGTCCCTCAAGCGGTCTCGTGGAGTCCCGCCAAATGGCTCGATAGAGGCACAATACCGCCTTGATGTTGCCTCCTGCTAGGCTTATGAATTCGCATTTGGAGTGCGTGGGTGGTTTGGTAGTCCCCTATCCCCAGAGTCTGCGCATGGCCCCAGAAACCGCCCCATATAGTAAAAAGTGTCCCTGCGGAATATCCCAGTTTGCTCGGAAGGCCGCGAATGTAAGCAGTTCCCCGTCGCCATACAGGTCCCATATTTTAGGGACTCCCGCTGCCATCCACTCCTCTAATCCCCTCCAGTGGCCCCCATGTGGGAGCGCCTCTAGTAATGCCACCGACATCTCTGGGGAGTGAGGACGTTTGGTTTTGGTCTTCTGGAGACATCTGGCCCAGCAGTTCCTTATCACTCTGTGTTCTGAGGAGCTTATCTTTCGCTGCTTAATGGTGCCCATTAATGTGCTCATGACGTCCACCCTATTTGGGGTATATGGGGGCTTCCTCCGTTCCCTATCTAGACTACCTGCCACCCATTGCGTGAAGCGTTGGAGTTGTCCTGCCAGGTAATAGTTCTCCATGTTCGGCACCGCTAATCCTCCCTCCACCTGCGCCCTTCTCATTGTGGCCAAGGCCACTCTGTTTCTGCTGGGCCCCCAGATAAAGGTTGTAATAAGAGAGTGGAGCGAGCGAAACCATGCACTGGGGATCCACACTGGTAGGGTGGTGAAGAAATATAGCAATTGGGGCAGAGCTATCATTCTCAGTAAGGAAATTTTCCCAGAAAGTCATGCAACTTTTCAGCGATCTTAGGGCCCCCCCACCCACGTTCCCCTCTTGAACATCAGCGAGGTCATGATATACTTTCACCCCTAAGTACCTAAAACAGCGCGGCTCCCACTGCCAGTCTACCAGTCCCATGGGAGGCGGAGTATCCCTTGCCACCGGAAAGAGTCACGAATTCTGTCAGTTTACGCGTAGTCCAGAAAGAGTTCCGAACTCATCCATCATGCAACCGGCCCCCCCAAAGCTGTAACAGTGTCTTTTAGAAATAGCAGGAGATCGTCTGCATATAATGCAATGTGGTGTGTCTGATCAGCTACTTGAATACCCTCTTAGCGCGTCCCCGAGTGCGCTACGCATGCAAGGGGCTCTATCGCTAGAGCGAATAAAAGGGGGGAGAGATGGCACCCCGTCTCGTGCCTCTCTCCACCCGGTATTGCGTTGAAATGGTGCGGCCCGTACGGACCCTCGCTACTGGGTCCTTATACAGTATTTTAACCCACTGGACGAATCCCTGTCCAAGCCCCATTTGTGTGAGCACAGTATACAAAAATTCCCATTCAAGACTATCGAATGTTTTCTCAATATTGATAGCAAAGATCGCCCCTTCTGGGGCTTCCTCTGTACCCAGTTGTAGGACTGCAAAAAGATGCCTGATGTTAAGGGTTGTATTTCTGCTAGGAATGAGTCCTGCTAGGTCGGGATTTATTTATTTATTTATTTATGAATTTGTATCGCGCCTGAATCAGCCCCGAAGGGGTATCTCCGCGCGTAGCTTCTGGTAAGGCATTAGGAACCAAGGATGGACCAAGGAGGTCATATGTGGTAACAGTCTGGTGGCCAATATCTTACTTAGGTTTTAAAATCTAAGTTTAGCATCAACAGCGGTCGGTATGCTGTGCACTCTGTTGGGATCTTGTCGGGTTTGAGCAGGAGGATCATTACCGCCTCTCGTGTTGTCGGTGGTAGACTCCCACCTTCCCATGTTTCTGCGTATAGTTTCACTAATAAACGCGCTAGTTCTGCAAGGTATGTGGCATAAAATTCCTGGGGTAGTCCATCGGTCCCTGGGGTTTTCCCTCGTGCCATGGCTTTGACCGCCCCCCTGATCTCCTGTTCTGTTATTGCGGCCCCCAGTAACTCTGCCTCCACCACCTCCAGGGTGTGAAGCGGTAGGGGTGACAAATAGTCTACAATCCTATCCGTTTCGCGGCTGCCAGTACTTTTGTATAAGTGGGCATAGTAGTCACAAAAGCGGCTATTAATCTCCTGCCTATGTAAGGGCCGTCCTATCTGGTCATGAATTGCCAATATAGTACTGCCCCGTTTGGACGGGTTGGCTAGCCATGCCAACAAGCGGCCTGCCTTGTCTCGTTCAGCATGCGTCCTATCCATGTACATCTGGTAGTCAAAGCAGCGCAGACGCTCTTCCTGTACTGCTACCTCTTCTTTGGCCTCTAGCAGTTTCTGCCTCAGTTCCGGGTGTTCCGGTCGTCTGCGCTCTTGCGTGCCACATCCGCTCTCTCTATGTCTGCTGTAAGCGTCCTACGAACCCCGATAGATGTTGCCATGCACCTCCCTCTGATAACGGCCTTAAAGGCCTCCATTTCCGTGATTCTAGAGTCTGTGGATGCTGCATTGTCAGCGAAATATTGTATGATATGTTCCCTAGTCTCGTGTTGGAAGACGTGGTCTTCCAGGGCATCCGGCTTGAGGCGCCACGTAGGGATGGGCTGTAGTAGCGCCCCCCCCTTTAACCTGAGCATGAGTGGGTTATGGTCCGGGACCCTTTTGGTCAGGTACTCCGCCCCCCCAAGTTGGGTCTAGAGGTCTGGTGTGCTTAAAAAAGTGTCGAGGCGTACATGCAAATCGTGGGTGTGGGATAGGTGCGAGTAATCCCTATCAGTCGCGTGTGCGCTGCGCCATGCATCCACTAGCCCCGTGAGTTTGCCAGTCCGTAAAGGATCGAGCCACAGTATGTACAGGAGAGTCTCAAATGGCGGGTGTGATCTGTCCAGTTCGGGGTCTGCTATGCAATTGAAATCTCCACCTATTAGCACCGCTCCAGTCATGTACGGTGCCAAGTCCCCCGACAACAGCTCTAGAAAGCGAATGTGATCCACATTTGGGCCATACACATTGACTAGAGTGATAACCTGCCCATCACGTCTCCCGGAGACAAGCACGTAGCGCCCCTCAGGGTCAATTTTGTGCTCAATAGGTTGGAAGGGGACCCCCGCCCGTACCCAGATCAGGACCCCTCGGCCAAATGCTGAATATGATGTGTAAAATGCTTGGCCTCCCAGCGCCTGCGTAATGCCGCCCCCTCTGTGGCCAATGTGTGGGTCTCTTGGAGCATCGCTATTTGCACTCCCTGCACTCCCTGCCTGGTCAACTGAGAGAATACCGTTTGCTCAAGGAGTGCATGCCCCTAACATTCCATGATATTATGTTAAAGGTGGCTTTTGTCGGTTGCACGAGTGCTCATGATCCCTCCTGTCTGTATCCCTATGCCCAGATCCACTTTGTGTCTCTCGCAGAAATTCCATGCAGGATGTCAAGCCATAGCCCTTCTCCCTGTCGACAGCAGCGCCCCCCCCCTGTTATTAATAAAACTAGTTAAACATCCCAACTCCCCATCCCCAGGACAAGTCAGAACATCTCTCCCATCCAAACCTAGCACTGTAGTGCCTTAACAGTCGTAGTCCGAAAGTGGTGACTAAGCCAGTGTTCGTCTGGAGGACAGCCGTCCTCTCCAACCCCCCCCCCCTGGCTCCCCCTTCCCATGTACAGGTCACATACCAGTGTACAGAGGCCCCCCTGTCCTAGTGCAGGGTGACCCTGGTGTCATTTCCCACTACCCAGCAATATAGTCCCGGCTGTACTTGCATGCTCTCTCTGCTTCACATCAGGTCGTCAGCCGATCTGGGTGTAATGCACGGCAGGGCCTGGTCAGCCTCTCCCATCATGCTCGTGCTGGTCTCTGAGTCCAAATCTCTGTGTTCCTGTGCTCATGGAGGCCACCGCAGCAATCGCACTCGCTCTGTCTCTGTGTGTCTCTTCCATCGTCGGTTGGCCCTTTGGTTTCTGCCCTTTGTCTGGGGAGCGTGCTGGTTTCGGTTCCGTGGGGTGCCTGTCCTCCCTTCTTCGTTCCTTGGGGTCCTGTTCCTCTATCCATTCCCAGACCTCGTGGGGCATAGTGAAGAATGCGGTTCCCCCTCCCGTTCTACACGGAGCCGGGCGCTGCACTTCTCGGGAGAAATCAGGGAAAATTCTAACTATGCTGTTGTCCACCTTGAGTTGCCCTTTGAGGCGAGCCTGATTCAGAATATGATCTCTGTCCTTATAGAAGAGGAGACGGGCCACTACCGGTCGCTGTGGTCTGCCAGGCAGGGGTGCCCGAGCGGGGACTCTGTGCACCCTCTCCAAGGTGAAGAACATTGATAGTCCCTCCTCCGCCACCGCTGTGCACAACCAGTGTTCAAGGTAAGCCACCATATTTCCTCCTTTGACTTTTTCAGGCAGACCCGTGACCCTAATGTTTTTCCGGCGTTCTCGATTTTCGGCATCCTCTGCCCGTTGCTCCAGTACCAGAACGCGCTTTTCTATGTCGGTGACTTTGCGCGCAGTCGTCTGGACCGGTGTTCTCGGATTGTCTACTTCAGCCTCCACTGTTGTAACACGGTCCGTCAGCTTCCTATGATCCGCTCGTAGTAGGCCCTGATGTTCCCAAATCGTGTCAATTTTAGTCTCCACCGCAGCCTGCGATTTTACTATAGCCTGCAGGATATCTTGGAGCAATATCTTCCCTTGCTGGGGTGTCTGCTCATTCCTGGACCCCTACGCGATCGTGACTCCTCAGTATCTTTGCTCTCCGATTCTTGGTGCTCAGTGTCACGTCTCTTGGTGATCCGCTCCATGTTACTATCTTGTTATGCGGCGTCAGAAAGAGCCTTAGTTCCAGTGCCTCCGTGGGTTCTCTCCCAACCCTCAGGTCCTACAGGCAGGTGGTCTTACAATATTGTATTTTTGCTCCGCTAGTTAGTCCACCGGTTCCAGCTGTGATCTATGGCTAGCACTGAACTCGTCCTCTCGTTCTGCTATCTGCCGATATTCTCTGGTTGGGGACTGGGATCCACGTTGGGTTCAGGGCGCACCTCCGTGCTCCTTGTGCTCGAAGGGCGTAAGGGAGTGCTCCCTCCCCTCCAAGGTGATGGCCTCGCGACCCCCCAGTTACCTCTCCTCACCTTCCGCTGGCGTCTCTTGGGTACATTCTGCGGTCCTGCGCAACTGTCCAACAGCTTTGGGCTGTCTCTGTGTCAGGCGAGACCTTTAGTGCCCCATGAGCCCCTGGTGTAGATCTCCTGAGCCGCCTGGTGATCATGGCCCCCGGTGTGTGCCCCTCTTCTCTTAGTCTGCAATGCTCCCTGCCGCCATTTTAGGGGGGGGAGTCGGGCCTCTTGGTTTTAAGCACATTATATGGTTGCCGTGCTTCCTCACACTAATGCCTCCCTGTCTCTTACCTGCAGCATAATGTTGGGCCCGAGCATCTCTATGCCTTGAGTATGTGCCCCATGTCCCCAGTCCAAATGCACAACTATTCAGAGGCAGTGCGGGAAGTACAGCGCCCCCTTCAGCGTAAGGAGGCCCCTCGCGATCTGCTGCAATCACCCGGCTCCTCAGTTCTGTCAGACGACTATGCGTGTGTGCTGACCCCCCGCAATGCCGATTCTGCCGTCCACTGGTCTCAGGGGGGTATGCAGACATCCCCGGCCTGCACCACTCGTCTAGCCAGTACTCTGCAGTCGTGGTCGCACATGCACCACGCTCCGCCGCCCGGCCTCCTCTGGTGGGTTGCAGCATGGTCGGAGCCTCCGTGCAGCTGCGGGTCCACTCGTGCGGGGACGTTGCTGCTTGGGGGGCTAAGCAGAGCAGGCTCTGGTAGCCTGCATATAAGCCTGTCTCCGTCTCGGCTACCCCCGGTCTGCCTCCAAATGTCATGGCCGCCATCGTGGGCCGATTCCCGGTCCTGCAGTCTCTCGCCCGTCGCGGCTGTTCTCTGGCAGGTCGCGGTACAGATCACTGGTGCCCTCTGTCCCTAGGGGTTCCGATGCTAGGCGTGTCAATGTCGACACTTAGGAGGCCCCCATATCAGTCAGGATGGGATTGGGAAGGAGGTCACCGGCGGGAGCTCGGATTCAGGCTCCCGTCTCCATCGGCGTCAGGCCACACCCCTTGCTCTGGGGTTCATGTAACAGAGCTGGGTCCATTTTAGAAATTTTTGTCCCACTCCCATGTTCCTCATGATGTTGAACAGGAAGTACCATTCTATTGAATAGGATGCCTTATTTGCATTCAAATACACAATATCATAGATGCAATGTAGTCTAACCGTTCTGGTATGGGTGTACCAGTTCTAAGATCACATCCTGTAGTCTATTTGCTAATGCTTCCATGTACATTTCCTGTAGTGGGCCACTATCTCGCCTGCCATTATCTTAAAAAATTCTGCCGGTAGCCCATTCAAGCCCGGAGTTTTTTAGGTCTCGGCTAGAAGCGAGCGAAGCTCGCTCTCGCCAAAGACCTATAGTTAGCGGCTCAGCTTCCCAGGAGGACAGCACTGGCCGCGCGCGGCGATTTGTTAAGGTCACGCGCACGAGAAAGCGCTCGCGGCCAGGTGCTGTCCTCCTCGAAAGCTGCCTCCCTTCCCCGTGCAGGGCGGGCCGCCGCGCTGCCTGCGGCGACCCGGAAGCATTGCCGGCCAAACCGGAAGTAGGTGCTGTCCTGCAGAGCACCGCTTTTCAACTCTCTGCTCCTCATTGCCGGAGACGGCTTTTTTTTTTAAATGTCTCAGCTTCTCCTTTGCAGTCCAGAGAGGAGAAAGCTGGGGTTAGCGGAGTCCGAAGGGTCAGGTGCAGAGCTGAAGCTGCGGAGTAGCTCCCCTGGTTAGAACTGTGTTTACGAAAACAAGCGAGGGGGAGGGGGGGGTTGATGCATGGGCGCCAATGTGGAAACGAAGGCTGATTATATATATTTTGTTGTATAATATTAATTAGTAAGTGGCGCTAACATCAGGAGGTTACAATGCTGTTGGTTTCAACAGCACTGTAGCTTTAAGAGGCTGGGCGGGGTTGTGTGAATGCATGTTCCGATACTTCATCTTTCAGAGTAAGGCATAAATACATCTTCTGGTTATTTAACTCAGTCCTGTTAGCCCGCGTTTCTGCACAGCTAGCATTATATTATATGATATCAAACTGCACCTCTGCCTTTTTTGGTTTCTTTACTAAGAGAAAATAATGGTCTGTGACATTTTGATAATCCTGCATCACCCTTGTCAGTCGCAAACCTCCGATTATGTGATGTCACATTGAAAGCGTGGTTCCTTTTCCTGTCCACGATCATCAGAATGTTTGCTTGTATAATGTCATAATGCACCATCCCTGTCATGACTGCATCTTCCAGAATGTTTGGTGATGTCACAATGTGCCACAGTCCCTCCAGGCATCTTTGTTCTAGTGTCTGTGAATGTATGATGTCATAGTGCATAGTAGTGAGTGCAGAGTAGTGAGTAGTGAGTGCAGAGTAGTGAGTAGTGAGTGCAGAGTAGTGAGTAGTGAGTGCAGAGTAGTGAGTGCAGAGTAGTGAGTGCAGAGTAGTGAGTGCAGAGTAGTGAGTGCAGAGTAGTGAGTGCAGAGTAGTGAGTAGTGAGTGCATAGTAGTGAGTGCAGAGTAGTGAGTGCAGAGTAGTGAGTGCAGTGAGTGCAGACTAGTGAGTAGTGAGTGCAGAGTAGTGAGTGCAGAGTAGTGAGTAGTGAGTGCAGAGTAGTGAGTAGTGAGTGCAGAGTAGTGAGTAGTGAGTGCAGAGTAGTGAGTGAAGAGTAGTGAGTAGTGAGTGCAGAGTAGTGAGTAGTGAGTGCAGAGTAGTGAGTGCAGAGTAGTGAGTAGTGAGTGCAGAGTAGTGAGTGCAGAGTGAGTGTGCAGAGTGAGTGTGCAGAGTGAGTGTGCAGAGTGCAGAGTGAGAGTGCAAAGTGCAGAGTGTGAAGTGTGTGTGTGTAGGATGAGCAGTGTGTGAGCGTGCAGGGTTTACAGTCTGTGAGCGTGTAGGGTGAGCAGTGTGTGAGCGTGAAGGGTTTACAGTCTGTGAGCGTGTAGGGTGAGCAGTGTGTGAGCGTGCAGGGTGAACAATGCGTGAGCGTGCAGGGTGAACAGTTTGTGAGTGTGCAAGGTGAACAGTTTGTGAGTGTGCAGGGTGAACAGTTTCTGAGTGTGCAGGCTGAACAATTCCAATCCAAACCACATTACACACCACATGCATACACTCCATAATACATGGCTAAAAGACATTGCCATTTACAATGCCATTAGCTCTAACTCAAATAAATCCGAGACCTATTGCATTTCCAATGCTTGTTTATAGAGTGTAGCTGTGCGAGTGCTAGGAGTATTTCTTTTTTTGTTAGATCATCTTCTAACTCTAGGACTCTAGACTGCTCCAGCTGTCTACAAGGGCAGCCCTGAATAAAGGCCTGCAGTTTCAGCTCTGGTGTTATCAATTGGTTTGCATAAAAGTTCTGCATGTAATCAGACATTACGTTTGCTATTCCCCCACTGCCTGTTTTATTTGAGCCATCAGGAGCTGTAATGTTCCAGATGTGGTTAATGTCCCAATCTCTATTACTGAGCTATGCCAGGAGCTTCCCTGCCTTATACCCTACTTTATATAATCGTTTCAGTTTGGCTATGAGTGTCGTTTTGACTTCATCTGGGGCGGTACTCCTCTGTTATGAGGAGCATGCTTGTCTGCTTATCTTCTCATTGCGTCAGGATAAAGTATTTTTCCAGTTCAATAACCTCCCTTTCTAACTCTAGGCAGCGTTGGAATCTCCTTCTTTTGCCCTCTACTCCACCTGCTATTATCACCCCCCCATAGTGTGGCCTTGTAGACTGGGGTGTGGGCGAAATGAGGAACATGGTGAACCACAAGAATGGTGTTCCCAGCTCGGGGCAGGTAATTTCTCGCCATCCTCACGTGCTGGGCAAACTAGGCTTGACATCCTGAAGAGGGGAACACTGGAGACCCATTTGGGGTCTCTGGATGTTGAGGTGGTTCCCCCGCGTGCTCTGCCATGAGGCCCGGCAGCAGAGAAGGCCTTGGAGGGTGGTGCTGCACACTCCACAGACCCAGGGGGACCAACAACCATGAATGACAGACAGAGGGGTCCTCGCTGGACATAATTTGAAACAGGCGAGAAGACGCCCAGCTGCCTGATGCTGCCTGATGCCATGGTGTTCTAGTGAGGCCAGCCCCAGCATAGATGCCGGAGGACCCAGGGCAAGCGCAGTGGAGCGGGTCCTCACCTTGTTGGGGTGTAAAATGACGTCGGAGATGCACCCTGGGTCGGTGAGGCTCCCCCCTTGGGGCAGACTTGGTTTCTTGGGTGGCCCAGAGAGAGCTTTGAGTTCGCCCACAGCAGCCAGGGATTGCTGTGGTGTCTGGGGCCTATATTGGTACAGCAGGTTGCCCTGGAAACAAATTGAAGAGTATGGTGTGCAGCGGCACGAGTGGGGACTTCAGGTGTCTGGGACCAACTCTCCTGCGATCTTGACAGGGCTAACCATGCTGCCCTGCATAACCACAGCGGTGCATTTATGTGGGCCATGCTGCAGAAGGGGGGCTTGATCATCTGCCTTTAGGACCTCCTGTTGAGACCCCCGGATGGAACTCTGGCTGTCTTCAGGCAGCCGCTTGGACCTGTTGGGACTGTGCGTGCTGCTCGCCACACCTGCCCACGGAGGGCTAAGCGGGCCCTGCTTTGAGGGAAAACCCATATACCCAACGGGAACACTATTGCCTGGCCAGTTAGAGGAGGGGTTGCAGAGAGTGTTCTTCCTGAATTCCTTCCTGGGTGGTTCTAGAGATGGATACCAAGCCTGGCTGCACCATCTAGCATGTCTGGACACTGGTGTGCTAAAGGGTCTATACACCGCCTCACTACACTCCCACAACACGAGATAGGGCATGTGAAGCTGCGAAAATCAATGCAGCGTGCCACAAGGTCCTCAAACTGGATCCCGGAGGTTTTTGGAAGAAACCTCTTGTTGAAAGTGAATACGGCACAGGAGTCCAGGTAGTAGTTCCAGGTGAGAATCCTTATTCAGGTTGAAGTACAGAGGTAGTAAGTTAATAGGTCAGGGTAGTAGGTAGGCCAAGATGTAAGATGGTATGAAGGCCCCACCAGGAGCTGTTTCCATCAGCTTAGCCAGGAGTCAACTGACAAACATGAGTCACATCAGATTCTATGACATCATTGAACATTCTAAATGTCCCCAGACTGAACAAGAAGGGAAGACAGGGTGGAAAGGAAGAAGAGAAGGAAAGACCTTACAACATATCATCTTTCTTTACAAAGGGAACGAAAATAAGAAGAAATAAGATCAAAGTATAAGGTAAAAACAATGTATAAAGGTAACAATAAATAAATCATAGAATGCAGAAATGCAATAATGCATAATTGCAAAAATGCAATAGCACTGAAACACTAAAGACAGCAAGAAAGAACTACTACAATCAAGGAGAATGTAGCAAAGCTAGACACGAACACCATCCCCCATTTTCCAAGGGAACAACAAAATCAAGAAAACATGTGCCGAAAACTAGAAATAACAAAACACATACCAAACTTGTACGCCTGACGTCAAGGCAAACATTGTGTAAAGTGAAATGGACAAAACAGCGAGCCAGTGCTGCAAACAAAAGAAACCATAACATAAAACCAGAAGAAAAGTAAGTATGTGTAATGTAGAACGTAGGCAATCCGAAAAACATCAGGAAAACTGAAATGTATGCCTACACCGCAGGAGAATATGATGTTAATGTAAAGAAGAAATAAAAGTAAACATATCATGAATGTACACCTGACGTCTCTAGTAAATCAACAAACAAATGGCCAGAAGCACTCAATGAACAAAACTCGACACTCAACCCGATACCTGAGCAATGAAGAGGAATGTCACAATTCCGCAGAAAGTCAATTAAATAGAACACCATCGTAACAAGCATTGGCATTGCCAATAGGTCTCGCTTGTGGGACCTTATAAGTATTTAGTTTTGCAGCACAATATGATGAGTGGCGTTGCGTGTGTGAGTGGCGTTGCGTGTGTGAGTGGCGTTGCGTGTGTGAGTGGCGTTGTGTGTGTGAGTGGCGTTGCGTGGGTGAGTGGCGTTGCGTGGGTGAGTGGGGTTGCGTGGGTGAGTGGGGTTGCGTGGGTGAGTGGGGTTGCATGGGTGAGTGGCGTTGCGTGGGTGAGTGGCGTTGCGTGGGTGAGTGGCGTTGCGTGTGTGAGTGGCATTGCGTGTGTGAGTGGTGTTGCGTGTGTGAGTGGCGTTGCGTGTGTGAGTGGCGTTGCGTGTGTGAGTGGCGTTGTGTGGATGAGTGGCGTTGTGTGGATGAGTGGCGTTGCGTGGATGAGTGGCGTTGCATGTGTGAGTGGCGTTGCGTGTGTGAGTGGCATTGCGTGTGTGAGTGGCGTTGCGTGTGTGAGTGGTGTTGCGTGTGTGAGTGGCGTTGCGTGTGTGAGTGGCGTTGCGTGTGTGAGTGGCGTTGCGTGTGTGAGTGGTGTTGCGTGTGAGTGGCATTGCGTGTGAGTGGCGTTGCGTGTGTGAGTGGTGTTGCGTGTGTGAGTGGCGTTGCGTGGGTGAGTGGGGTTGCGTGGGTGAGTGAGGTTGCGCGGGTGAGTGGGGTTGCGTAGGTGAGTGGGGTTGCGTGGGTGAGTTGCGTTGCGTGGGTGAGTGGCGTTGCGTGTGTGAGTGGCGTTGTGTGGGTGAGTGGCGTTGCGTGGGTGAGTGGCGTTGCGTGTGTGAGTGGCGTTGTGTGTGTGAGTGGCGTTGCGTGTGTTAGTGGCATTGCGTGTGTGAGTGGCGTTGCGTGTGTGAGTGGCGTTGCGTGTGAGTGGCGTTGCGTGTGTGAGTGGCGTTGCGTGTGTGAGTGGCGTTGCGTGTGTGAGTGGCGTTGCGTGTGTGAGTGGCTTTGCGTGTGTGAGTGGCGTTGCGTGTGTGAGTGGCGTTGCATGTGTGAGTGGCGTTGCATGTGTGAGTGGCATTGCATGTGTGAGTGGCGTTGCGTGTGTGAGTGGCATTGCGTGTGTGAGTGGCGTTGCGTCGATGAGTGGGGTTGCGTGGATGAGTGGGGTTGTGTGGATGAGTTACGTGTGTGAGTGGCGTTGCGTGTGTGAGTGGCATTGCGTGTGTGAGTGGCGTTGCGTGTGTGAGTGGCGTTGCGTGTGTGAGTGGCGTTGCGTGTGTGAGTGGCGTTGCGTGTGTGAGTGGCGTTGCGTGGGTGAGTGGGGTTGCGTGGGTGAGTGGGGTTGCGTGTGTGAGTGGCGTTGTGTGTGAGTGGGGTTGCGTGTGTGAGTGGCGTTGCGTGTGTGAGTGGCGTTGCGTGTGTGAGTGGCGTTGCATGTGTGAGTGGCGTTGCGTGTGTGAGTGGCGTTGCGTGTGTGAGTGGTGTTGCGTGGGTGAGTGGGGTTGCGTGGGTGAGTGAGGTTGCGTGGGTGAGTGGGGTTGCGTGGGTGAGCTGCGTTGCGTGGGTGAGTGGGGTTGCGTGTGTGAGTGGCGTTGCGTGTGTGAGTGGCGTTGCGTGTGTGAGTGGTGTTGTGTGTGTGAGTGGCGTTGCGTGTGTGAGTGGCGTTGCATGTGTGAGTGGCGTTGCGTGTGAGTGGCGTTGCGTGTGTGAGTGGCGTTGCGTGTGTGAGTGGCGTTGCGTGTGTGAGTGGCGTTGCGTGTGTGAGTGGCGTTGCGTGTGTGAGTGGCGTTGCATGTGTGAGTGGCGTTGCATGTGTGAGTGGCGTTGCATGTGTGAGTGGCGTTGCGTGTGTGAGTGGCGTTGCGTGTGTGAGTGGCGTTACGTGTGTGAGTGGCGTTGCGTCGATGAGTGGGGTTGCGTGGATGAGTGGGGTTGCGTGGATGAGTTGCGTGTGTGAGTGGCGTTGCGTGTGTGAGTGGCGTTGCGTGTGTGAGTGGCGTTGCGTGTGTGAGTGGCGTTGCGTGTGAGTGGCGTTGCGTGTGTGAGTGGCGTTGCGTGTGTGAGTGGCGTTGCATGTGTGAGTGGTGTTGCGTGTGTGAGTGGCGTTGCGTGTGTGAGTGGCATTGCGTGTGTGAGTGGGGGTGCGTGTGTGAGTGGCGTTGCGTGTGTGAGCGGCGTTGCGTGTGTGAGTGGCGTTGCGTGTGTGAGTGGCGTTGCGTGTGAGGGGCGTTGCATGTGTGAGTGGCGTTGCGTGTGTGAGTGTCGTTGCGTGTGTGAGTGGCGTTGCGTGTGTGAGTGGCGTTGCGTGTGTGAGTGGCGTTGCGTGTGTGAGTGCGTTGCGTGTGTGAGTGGCGTTGCATGTGTGAGTGGCGTTGCGTGTGTGAGTGGCGTTGCGTGTGTGAGTGGCGTTGCGTCGATGAGTGGGGTTGCGTCGATGAGTGGGGTTGCGTGGATGAGTTGCGTTGCGTGTGTGAGTGGCGTTGCTGTGTGTGAATTGCTGGTGGGGGGAGTGGGGGGGTGGGCGGGGGAGCAGCAGGCAGATGCGAGTGGAGCGCGCGCTGGAGAGGGAGGGGGTGGGAGGACTAGGCAGCGGGAGAGAGGGAGAAAGGAGCGCGAGGGAGGCGTTTTTAGATACATGAAGCCAAAATTACAAGTGAGCATGTTACAAAAGCAAACGTTACGTTACATGAGACAATAGTGACAGTTGTGCAAGTATCAAGAGCAACAAAATACAAGAGGTAGCAAACGATATGCAATAGCATATCTGAGGGAACGCGGCCTGGGGGAAGCTGGCTGGGGAGGGGGAGGAGAAATGAAAGGAAGGCTGTGTTTGCGGGGAGAGAGAGGGGAGGTGCTGGTGTGGGAGGGGGGAGGTGCTGGTGTGGGAGGAGTGCTGCTACGGCAAGGCTGTGTTTGCGGGGAGAGAGAGGGGAGGTGCTGGTGTGGGAGGGGGGAGGTGCTGGTGTGGGAGGGGGGAGTTGCTGGTGTGGGAGGAGTGCTGCTAGGGGAGGAGAAGCCCTGGCCGTGAATGCTCGTGCATGTTCACGTGTACTGCAAGAAAACGCCGGGCTGAAACCCCTTAGTTTGAAGAGGATTTTGCCGACATGAATTCGATCCTATCCATTCCTGCGGAATGGGACAGGCTCGACCTAAAAAGTCTAGAAAAACAACTCCAAGCACACTAAAATGATAGGAGAAAACCTGTAACAGAAAAGGGTGAAAGCCGAACACATGAAAATTGCACAAAATGTCTAAAAGTAAAGAATACCAGAAAGTATGCCTGTGACTGAAAAGGGTGAGAGCCCTAATAATTATAAAATAAACATATATTATAGGAGTTAAATGACTAAAAACCATGAGATAAGTACAAAAAAAAAGACAATTGAATGAACAGAAAAGTACAAGTCCTCCAAAATAGTGCAAGCACAGTACGCTGTAAAGAATACAAGAAACAAACTAAAATAACAAACGTAGTCACCGTAGTCATGAAGTATCTCAAAACAGACTACAACAAAAGAAGTAGTCACCGTAGACATTTGAATACAGAGAGGCACAAACAGCTCCATAGAAGTCTCCGTGGAAAATGTAAAGAAAATAAACAGTACCTTGTTGGAGAAAGTCATTATGTTTTTAAGGTCCCAGAAGTAAGAAGAAATGTGTCCAAAATTACATAAATCAGGATATCACACAAAGCATGACAGAAGAAGCAGGAGGAGGAGTCAAATACTGTGTAAACCGCCGGCATCACGTAATGAGCAAGAGCAGGAGTCAAATACTGTGTAAACTGCCCCAGTAGTAAAAAGTCATCGAGGAGGACGCGGTTGGCAGAATAACAGGAAAACGGGTGCTACCAATGCCAACCAAGAAATGGCGGTACATTTCTTGACGCCTTGCTGGGTGGCTCAAGGTGCGCAGAGGCATACAGGTGTCGAGAGACAGCTGAACAGGCGTCATGGAGAAACGAAGAGAGGAGGATGTAATAAAGGCGCTCTGCCTCCACGCGACACTGAAAAAGGTGAGGTGCGCGTGCATGTACTTGAAAATATGAACCAAGCGCTGCCGTTAGTCAAGGTAGGGGTCCACTTTAGAAGAAAATTCAACGATGTAACAAAAGAAAAATAAACTTGAAAACTCACCAAAGTCCTTATTTTCGCAAAAACCCAGAAGTTCACCCCAAGGTGTCGCTCCTCATGAATAAAATAATGACCACTTCCTCAGACACAGTTCATGCACAGTCCTAAACACATTTCCCTTAGGTGAAGAGTGCCCAAAGTGCCACTTAACTTGCATATAAGCACTCGGACAGATAGTGATGCAAGATTTTTTGGGGCTGTTGAAAGTCACTGAAGTTGGCAGATATTTATTCGCTGGTAATTTCTGTAGAACTGAGATGTCCCACACATGAAAGAAGCCAGTTAGTGAAGAAGGATTCTTTGAGCTGTTGAAAGTCACTGACTCTGTTTTAAACACTTCTAAAATTGTTGCAGAGTCTAAACAACATAGAGAAACGCAGAAGGGTGATCAGGCTGACTGCAACTCTGTGATAGGTATATCTGAAGAGACAGGATATGGTATGGCAGGCGCACTTGAGGAACACACAGCAGGCGTTCAATGAATAGCAAAGAGGAGCCATGGCAAGGAAGTAAAAACATAAAAAGACTCACCAAGCTTGAGTAGAGAACTGGCATGCCCGAGTTGATGCTGACCGGTGTCTATTGGACACTGGTGGGGCTGGGACTGCCAGAAGGATGAATAGTTGTAACAAGCTTGGGTTCTTGAATGAAATTGCAGAAATGTAGAACCCTTAGTTGCTGTAAAACAGGTATTTGAAGAGTAGGTCCATAGAATTTGAATCCACGCAGGGAAGACCAGATCGTCAACAAAATGTTGAAAGTGAATACGGCACAGGAGACCAGGTAGTAGTTCCAGGTGAGAATCTTTATTCAGGTTGAAGTACAGAGGTGGTAAGTAGATAGGTCAGGGTAGTAGGTAGGCCAAGATGTAAGATGGTATGAAGGCCCCACCAGGAGCTGTTTCCAACAGCTCAGTCAGGAGTCAACTGACAAACATGAGTCACATCAGATTCTATGACATCATTGAATATTCTAAATGTCCCCAGACTGAATAAGAAGGGAAGACAAGGTGGAAAGGAGGAAGAGAAGGAAAGACCTTACAGCACCTCTCATCAGGATAAATTGGATGCCATCTTAACCGCCATTCATACCTCCAGGGTCAATTTGGAAACCAGGGTAGATATGGTGGCTGAGGACATCAGCCTCCTTCATCAAGACCATAGACAGCTGTCTAAAAGAGTAACTGCCACTGAGCGGTCCCTAGCCGGCCTCTAACCTCAGCGTCTGACCTCCAAAAACGACTGTAGGACCTGAAGCAGCAAATGCAGATCCTGGAGGTGAGGGCGTGGATGCTGAGGGGAGAACTAGATGCAGCAATATTCACATAGTTGGCTTTCCCGAGGGTACTGAAGGCCCCATCATGGTGGACTTTTTGGAACAATGGATTTGGGACCTGGTGCCGGCCATGGACCTCACTACGTTCTTCTCCATCGAAAGGGCCCACTGAGTCCCTTTCAGGCACCCCCTGCCTGAGGCCCCTCTGCACCCAAATGTAGCCAAGCTCCTACACTTTAAAGATCGGGATGCAATTCTCAGGGTTGCCCGACCACTGAATCCGGTCCTCCTGAACGATCACTGGATTCTTCTCTTTGCGGATTACACCCTGGTGGCCCAGCGTCAAATGGTCTCATTCTTGGGTGTCAAATGCTAAAAGAGGGACCTGGGCTTAAAATATGCCCTCCTGTTAAACTCTAAGCTGAAAGTGATCAAGATAAAACAACTTTTTTGGAGGAGCCTTCCAATGCTTCGTACTGGCTGGAAACATCAAAACCTAACTGGATTGAGAAGGCCGATTGACAGGGACCCTCTGGGCACCAGAAGACCTGCCCCAGTCACCAGTGAGAGGGCCACACTGGACAGCCACTGGCCCCGGGGACACCTTCTTCTGAGCACGCTGAATGCAGCCATCAATTGGCTCTGGAGGCAGCGTCTTTTCGTGACCTAAAGAAAGATAATTCAGATTCCTTGTTGGTCTTGTCGGAGACCTGTAGCCCCCGAGCCCTCTCCCGGTCAGACATGGGTACACCTCCACAAGTGACCCCCCAGATAGCGGACAAGGTCATATAAGATGATAGACAATACCTGACTGGTGCCCTCCAGTGATATTCAACTCCAGCATTCTGGCCCCATTTGCTTTCGAGCCTAGACATGGGCCCAGGATTTCCCAGTCCTTTTGTTGACCGGATCAGGACCCTGACCACAGGTAGACCCAAGGCATTCCTTATTTTGTCTTTCTCCTCAGGATCTATTTGTTACTTGGATTTGGGCGACAGGCCGTTGCCATGCTGCCTGCAGAATTGTAGTTCTTTGTTGAATGTAGTTTTTGCCTCTTCTGATCCACAGGTGTTGTAGTTGCTGTTACTATTCTGCCCTTTCCCTGGTTGGTTCTCCCCCTGCTTTACCACCTCTCCCCAGACCAACATCGTGCATGCTCCGCTATTGGATCAAAGGGTGGGGGATATCTTGTGGGACCTATGACTATTCAGACGTAGAAAGTCTTATCCTGGAACATTCAGGGTATGCAAAGCATAACTAAGCTCTATTGCATCCACACATTCCTCAAGGAGGTACACATAGCACTCCTGCAGGAGCCATATATCACCCAGGCCGAGGGGGTCCAACCACAGAAACGGTGGAGGGGCCAAATTTACACTACTAATTATTACACTTGTGGAAGGGAAGCACTCATCTGGGTGAGAGTTGGGACCCCCATTGAGGTTCTTTCACACAAGGAAGATTCAGAGTGTAGATTTATCCTCCTAGAGGTCCATTTGAAGGGCAATCCCATCCTCATTGGTAGCATGTATGCCTCGAACATGAAACAACTTAAATTCCTGCAGTGACTATCCTTTAATTTAGTTAAGTGGGCACATATGACTTGGCTACTAGGGGGGAGATGTCAACGTCATTCTGGATACCACACTGAATTGCTCACACCCACCACTCCCTGGACCCCCGCAAGGCCAATGCCAGGAGCTTCCAGCTTTGGCTACAGCAATGGACTCTGACGAGCGCCTGGAAATACCACAATCGAACACCAGATTGTACTTCGTTTATTCCCCAGTACACAACATTTATGCTTGGCTGGACTGTATTGTCTGCTCTCACTCTATTAGTCCTGCTTTCTCCTCGTCTGTCTGGGAAGGAACTATCAGACCATAACCTTTTCCTACTGGGTCTGCGATGGAGAAGGACTCTGTTGGAACCTGGGATGACAGGTCACCTAGGGTAGCCTGGCCTAGGGTAAGACATAGATACTAGAGGCACAAGTGTGAAGGTTGCAAACCCCCCAGCAGTAAATCCACGCAATAACACACAAAAATGACACTACACCAAAGTATGGAAAAATATGAGCTGCTTTATAAAAATAATATCTGTTCTCTTGTTTGTAGTTTTCACAGCTTATTAGGATACAGTCTATCTGGTAAGATAATATTGCTTTTGAAGTTGTCAAATCATGTCACACAACAATTCTCTTAATTTAACAGTTCATTACATTTGGCTAGGCATTTATTAACCTACGCAAAGTTATGAGCACAATTCCCCTTTTTCTGAGCTTATCACTTTTACATCATAGAACAATAGTTCCCCTGTGGAAGAGCCTGTACTCCTCTAGAAAAGATTACACATTTCTTTCCCCTTCACTACTGACCACAGAAGAACTGGCTATTCCAGTTTAGGCCCACATTAAATGAAGCCCCTTCAGGGATTCCTCAAGGGCACTGCACACCTTGGGACAGATTCTCTGGTTTACTACTTGTTATGTCTCAATCTCTTGCATGTGTTTTACTCTTTTTGTGGCAGTCACTTCCCCCTCTTGATCAACTCCTTACCACCAGTGAAGTCGATGCTTTCAAACCTCCTGCGCCAGAAGAAGGGGGGAAAATGGCCGGTAATGCCAAGGAACCGAATGTTCATAAGCCTCTCTTGCCTCTGAGGGCTCCTCAGCTCTCTCTCCCCGCTCGGGCCAGCTCCTCCGTGTGGCGCTCAAGCGGAAAGCAAAGGCAGTTTCAGTGATTCCCCCAGGTCGCTACCGGGCCCCTCAGCTCTCCCTTCCCGCTCGCGCCAAGTGCTCCGTGCGGCGCTCGAGCAGGGAGGAGAAGACAGAACATGCTCACCAGCTGCTGTGGGCTCCCGGCGCTTCTCCTCAGCGTCGGTCGGGAAAGGACACTACTCCGGCTGACATGCGCGGTACACCCACGCTGGCGCTGCCTCTCACTGCGCTGGCACCCAAGGAAGAACGCTTCTCCCATGGGCCTGCTCGGTCCTAGGCCTCTCCTGAAATGTAGCAGTGGGTCCGCTTGGGGCATGCGCGATAGCGCTCGACTACCTCTCAATCAGTGGCACATCCACAACAACGCGGCTGGTGCCCCCGGGGTCCTGTACACGGCGAGATCAGCGCTGCCTCCTAGAAACCGGCACCCCTTTCCTTCCTCTGTTTCCTGAGTGGAAGTGGAGTTCTGTCGTCTGCGTGACTGGTAAGGTCCCACAGGGACACACGGCCACAAGTCTGATGTACACCCAAGGCAATGGGGAATAGAGCTATATCTCTTCACGTGTCAGCTCCTGATCTCTATCCTTTTCAGAGACTTCTTAACCCTCGGTACTGGGTAGAGGTGGGGGATGAAGAGCACCCTTTTCAAAAGTCTCTCCCACTGGGCAGAGGACTGCGCTCCGCAGCGCTGCAGTCTCCTTCTCCTTTTTACACCCCGCTATTTCTAAGCTAGGGGTTAGTCAGGCGCCCAGGATCTCCAGCCATCCAAAACAGCAGGGTCAGGACAAATAACCCAAGGGAGGAAGGGTGGTGAATCAGTAAGGCAACCCTCTGACTATCCTACCCCCACCTTTTGCTACAGCCTGTCCTCTAACTGACTCTCTCTGGTTAGACAAAATGGCTGTCCAGCATTCCGCCTTTTATAGGCTGACCCTCAGGAGTCCAGAAGGGACCAGAAGGTTCTAGAACGCCCTATTCTACTCTATGGGACAGGTTCTGGGTTTGGCAGTTAGGACAGTTAGTAGCCACCATTTTGTGACTCCAACTATTTCCCTGTCAGAAAAGGCCTCTAGACCTGAGGTGAAAAACTATGAGGGGAGGGGAAAAGAACGCCTATCCCCTTGACCAACACCTAGAAAAAGCTAGTGGACACAAAAATTAATAAAGGTATGAGGGGCAAAAGGGGGACAAAATAAATAATAAATTGGACGGACTACGCAAAAAGCCAGACAGGTCTAACACGCGTCCCCCCCAGCTGAAAGTGGGGAGAACTACCCAACCCCTTGGGAGTCCTCATCACTAAGGCGGAAATACCTGGAGAGACCGTCTGCATTGGCGTGGTCCACTCCAGGCCGATGTTCCACCCGGAAGTCCATTCCCTGTAGGGAGATGGACCACCTCAACAGCTTGGGATTCTACCACCCCTTCATCTGCATTAGCCAACGAAGGGGGCGATGGTCAGTCTGAACCAGGAAGTGCGAGCCAAACAGGTATGGCCGCAGCTTCTTCAGAGCCCACACCACCGCAAAAGCTTCCCTCTCAATTGCACTCCACTTCTGTTCCCGGGGAAGCAGTCTCCTGGATAAGAAGACCACAGGCTGATCCAGGCCCTCTTCATTTAGTTGCGATAACACTGCCCCAATGCCATGTTCTGATGCATCTGTCAGGACAATGAACTCCTTGGAGAAGTCTGGGGCCCTCAGGACCGGTGCTGCACACATTGCCTGCTTCAGTTTCTCAAAAGCTTGCTGACAAGCTTTCGTCCAAACTACCCGTCGAGTTTCTTTCTTTGAGGTGAGCTCTGTGAGGGGCGCTACAATAGTGCCATATCCCTTCACAAAGCGACGGTAGTAGCCTGTGAGGCCCAGGAAAGGTCGGACCTCAGTCTGTGTCTTGGGGGGTTCCCAGGCCATGATCGCCTCAATCTTTGCCTGCAGGGGCTGCACTGACCCCCTACCCACCAAGTGTCCAAGGTACACAACCGACCCCTGCCCAATCTGGCATTTGCTGGCTTTGATGGTCAATCCAGCTTGTTTCAGGGCCTGAAGAACTGCTTGCAAATGTTGCAAATGGTCCTCACAACTGCTACTGAAGACAGCGATGTCATCCAGGTAAGCAGCAGAGAAACTCTCCATCCCAGAGAGGACCTGGTTCACCAGCCGCTGAAATGTGGCAGGGGCATTTTTGAACCCAAAGGGCATCACGCAAAATTGGAAGTGTCCCTCAGGCGTGGAGAAGGCTGACCTTTCCTTTGCTCCATCTGTCAAGGAGATCTGCCAGTACCCTGAAGTGAGGTCAAAGGTACTTGGATATTGGGCAGCTCCTAGCCGGTCAATTAATTCATCCGCCCTAGGGATCGGATGAGCATCAGTCTTTGTAACTGAGTTCAGTCCCCGGTAATCCACACAGAACCTCAGTTCTGGCGTGGTGCCCGGTGGAGCGGCTTTTGGCACTAGCACCACCGGACTGGACCAAGGGCTGGTGGAAGGTTCTATCACTCCTAGCTCTAGCATCTTGGCAACCTCTCCATGGATGCTAGCCTTCACCTTGTCTGACAGCCGGTAGGTCTTTGATTTCACTGGTGGGCTGTCTCCTGTGTCCACATCATGGGTGCACAGGTGGGTTCTTCCCGGGACAAGGGAGAACAACGAAGAGTACTGCTCCAATACCTGGCGGCAATCCTCTCGCTGCTCAGGAGTTAGGGATGGGGAGAGAATCACTCCCTCCACCGACCCATCCTTCTCTTGAGACGAGAAGAGATCAGGGAGAGGCTCGCTTTCTGCTTCCTCGGCACCATCAGTCACCATCATCAGGATGACCTCTGGCCTCTCATGGTGGGGTTTGAGGCGATTGGCATGCAGCACCCGTAGGGGCTGTCGAGGGGTCTTAAGATCCACCAAGTAAGTGGCCTTACCCTTCTTTTCCAACACCTCAAATCGGCCTGTCCAACGATCCTGAATGTAAATGTAAATGTAAATGTAGTTGAGCTTATATAGCGCACAGCTACCCGCAGTGGGTTTCCCGGCGCTTGCTTAGGGAACCCTTCCTGGTATTCCCCTGTGAGATAGCAGGGTATCCACAAGGTGAAAGTCAGGCATCCCGCCGCGAGGGGCCGTTGTGGAGATTAAGCAAGCTATTGCCCAGAGTCGCAGAGTGTGAACCCATGAGTCGAGGAGGCACCGGGGGGAGAATTATCGAGTCCGTGGAATTTTTAGCCCAAGACCCTGCTGAGGCGGGGAATTGAACCCTGGTCCAGGACCGATCTCAGCTTCCGGGTCTGCTGCCTCTAACCCCTGAGCCACACTTCTCCATTGGGGGCACCAAGGCATCCAAGGGCACTTAGCTTTCCAGGTTCCATCACCCACACTTTCTGGCCAGGCTCCAACTCCACCGGGTGAGCATTGTGGTCGTACCATTCCTTCATTACTGCCTGGCTGGCCTCCAAGTTGTCAGAAGCTTGCTTCCACAACTTTGCCATTTGGCTCCGGAAGGCCAGCATGTAGCTCACCACATCCTGAGGAGGCTTTCTGGGAGACTTTTCCCATCCATCCTTCACCAGGCTAAGAGGTCCACGCACAGGGTGCCCGTACAACAGTTCAAAAGGGCTGAAGCCCACTCCCTTCTGCGGCACTTCTCGGTAAGAGAACAGCAAACAGGGCAGGAGGACGTCCCATTTCCTCCGTAGGCTCTCAGGCAGACTTCTTATCATGCCCTTCAGGGTCTTATTGAACCTCTCTACCAGTCCGTTGGACTGGGGGTGATAAGGAGTGGTGAACCGGTATGTCACTCCACACTCCTTCCACATCGCCCGCATGTAAGCTGACATAAAGTTGGTCCCCCTGTCGGACACAACTTCCTTGGGGAATCCCACTCGGGTAAAGATCCCCATCAGGGCCCTAGCCACTACAGGTGCAGTGACAGTCCTCAGAGGAATGGCCTCTGGATACCGTGTGGCATGATCCACCAGAACCAGGATAAACCTGTGACCAGCTGTTGTTGGTGGATCCAATGGCCCTACAATGTCGATGCCCACCCTTTCAAAGGGGGTGCTAACGACTGGAAGTGGTTCCAGGGGAGCCTTCAGCTTCACCCCTGTTTTCCCACTGGCCTGGCAGGATACACATGTCCGACAGTAAGTGTTGGACGCCACTTTCATTTGAGGCCAGTAAAAGTGGAGGACAAGCCGAGCAAAGGTCTTGTCCTGACCTAAGTGTCCTGCCAAGGGTATAGCATGAGCCAATTCCAGCAGAAAGGCTCAGTATTGTTGCGGGACTACCAAGGCCCGTGATGAGCCAGGTAAGGGTACCTTGGGTTCACTGTAGAGGAGTCCATCCTCCCAGTAAATATGGTAGTATCCCGTAACATCACCTGCTGCCTGGGCTTCAGCCTGACGCCTCAGTCCCTCAAGGGTAGGGCACTCCCTCTGCCCCTTACAGAATTCCTCTCTGGTAGGTCCTCCCTCCACATGCCACTCAGCAGGGATGGGTAAATCCTCCAGAGAGTCTACTTCCCCCTCCACAGACTCCTGGTCCACCACTGCAGGTGGCCGATCCGTCACATGGGGTGCGGAAGCCGAAGCAGGTTCTTCCTGTCTTCGGATCTGTCCCTTTTTGGCAGCGGGTTGGCCCATTGTTCCAGGCTCCACCCCAGGCGAACTCCCTCTCCGGGCAGCCGCAGACCGTGTGCTCACACAGGCCCAGTCAGGTGTACCCAGCATCGCAGAGTGCGTCCGGTATTCCACCTCTCTCCAAGTGTTGTGCTCCATGTCATTCCCCAGCAGACAATCAACTGGCACGGCAGGGCTTACGGCAACTCAAAGTGAACCTGCAACCCCTTCCCACTCAAAGGGAACCTCAGCCACTGGATAGTGGCCCATTCTGCCGTCAGCCATCGCGGCGGGGTGGAGTACATGGGGAACCACCTGCTCTGGAGACACCAGTTAACTTCTCACCATAGTCATACTGGCTCCTGTATCTCTCAGAGCCTCCCCTCTCTGGCCATTGATGGTGACCCATTGCCCATACTTTGCAGTATTTGGGGGCACCTGGATCTTAGGAACCATCTCCCGTTCTCCCAGGGACACTAAGGTGACACCCGCCCACTCACCCCCCTTATCTAAGGGCAACTCCTCCCCGAGCGCTACACTAGCTACTCCCGGTGGTTTTCCTCCGGTGGGAGGGGGTGGTCTCTTTGGGCATCTGACATCTCCCTTATAATGTCCAACACCACCACACTCAAAGCAGTGGAGAACCCTTGGCTGCTGGCTTTGGCCAGGATTAGGGTTTCTGGGCGGGTTTGCCCTAGGGGTGAAACCTGTTCCCTTCCCTTGGAAATTGTTTTTGGGACCTTTAGTGAACTCCCTCTTTTTATCTCCCCCCTCCTTCTTCTGGGGGGCGCCCTGTCCGGCCTTTTGGGAATCCCCTCCAGTCCCCTTTGAGGACACCCGGGTACTTGCCCAGATGTCCGCCTCCTCTGCAAGCTTCCGGGGATTGGTCAGCTTGCTGTCCACCAGGTGTTGGCGCAGCTCGGGAAAACATTTCTCAAGGAGGTGCTCTTTCAAAAATAGATCATACAACCCCTCATAATCCTTCACCTCGCTGCCCTTGACCCAGCCCTCCAATGCCTTTCTTGCATAATCAAGGAAGTCCACCCAGTTCTGGGTGCTTAACTTGTGGCTCCCCCTGAACTTCTGGCGATACCTTTCTGGGGTAAGCCCAAACTTCCTTACTAATGCTAGCCTCATGGTGGGGTAGTTGGTTTGCTCCCCTGGTTCCAGGGCCAGCAAGGTGTCCCGACCAGTAGGAGGCATGTACTTATACAAACCACCCCCCCAGTGCTTCTCCTGCACCCCATGGGCTCTTAAGGAGACCTCATAGGCAGCCAACCATTTGGCTATGTCATCTCCCTGACTACAGCTAGCAATAAGGTATTTTGGCAAATAGGGTCTGGACTCCCTGGCTGTCTCTTTGGATTCGCTGCCACCATTTATTACAGGAGAGGGCCCCCGTTGCAGGGCCTGGAGTTCCAACTCTTTCAACCTGAACTCGTGAGCCATCCTCCGCTCCTCTTTCTCCTGCTCCAGCTTAGCCAACTCCCATCTCAATTGCCTTTTTTCCCTCCTGTCAGTAAGCTCGGCTTCAGTTAAGCTTCCCCCAGAGGCGCTACTGCCCTTGCTGGAGTAGGACACTGGTCCTGGGAGTAGGTTTTCCCCCTCAGGGTGGAATAATCCCTCTATCTCCACAACCGTGTCCCGGTCTGCCCCTTCATCCTCCTCCTTCCCTTCTTTGTGTGCCTCCACCCAAGCCCTGAGACTGGTCTGGAGTTCCCCCTTCTTGGCACCATGCTTAAAAAATACCCCCATTTTCTGGCAGAAATCTTTCAGCTGAGCCACAGAATAGGTATCTAAGTTTTCTAGTGCAAACTCCATTTTACAACAGGAAATACCAAGTTATACACACCAGGAAATTAGAGTTGCAAGGGCAACCTAAAGCCACCTCCACCCCACCACCAGGAACAAATTTGGAAAAACAAAAGGACAAATTAGGAGAGCCGCTAGGAGAAAACTCCTGGTGTAGGCTAGTGTATTACGTTTAATTACTACTGAGTAGCTGCAACCACAGTCAAGATCCCACCGCTAGCCACCAATATGTTGGAACCTGGGATGACAGGTCACCTAGGGTAGCCTGGCCTAGGGTAAGACATAGATACTAGAGGCACAAGTGTGAAGGTTGCAAACCCCCCAGCAGTAAATCCACGCAATAACACACAAAAATGACACTACACCAAAGTATGGAAAAATATGAGCTGCTTTATAAAAATAATATCTGTTCTCTTGTTTGTAGTTTTCACAGCTTATTAGGATACAGTCTATCTGGTAAGATAATATTGCTTTTGAAGTTGTCAAATCATGTCACACAACAATTCTCTTAATTTAACAGTTCATTACATTTGGCTAGGCATTTATTAACCTACGCAAAGTTATGAGCACAATTCCCCTTTTTCTGAGCTTATCACTTTTACATCATAGAACAATAGTTCCCCTGTGGAAGAGCCTGTACTCCTCTAGAAAAGATTACACATTTCTTTCCCCTTCACTACTGACCACAGAAGAACTGGCTATTCCAGTTTAGGCCCACATTCAATGAAGCCCCTTCAGGGATTCCTCAAGGGCACTGCACACCTTGGGACAGATTCTCTGGTTTACTACTTGTTATGTCTCAATCTCTTGCATGTGTTTTACTCTTTTTGTGGCAGTCACTTCCCCCTCTTGATCAACTCCTTACCACCAGTGAAGTCGATGCTTTCAAACCTCCTGCGCCAGAAGAAGGGGGGAAAATGGCCGGTAATGCCAAGGAACCGAATGTTGATAAGCCTCTCTTGCCTCTGAGGGCTCCTCAGCTCTCTCTCCCCGCTCGGGCCAGCTCCTCCGTGTGGCGCTCAAGCGGAAAGCAAAGGCAGTTTCAGCGATTCCCCCAGGCCGCTACCGGGCCCCTCAGCTCTCCCTTCCCGCTCGCGCCAAGTGCTCCGTGCGGCGCTCGAGCAGGGAGGAGAAGACAGAACACGCTCACCAGCTGCTGTGGGCTCCCGGCGCTTCTCCTCAGCGTCGGTCGGGAAAGGACACTACTCCGGCTGACATGCGCGGTACACCCACGCTGGCGCCGCCTCTCACTGCGCTGGCACCCAAGGAAGAACGCTTCTCCCACGGGCCTGCTTGGTCCTAGGCCTCTCCTGAAATGTAGCAGTGGGTCCGCTTGGGGCATGCGCGATAGCGCTCGACTACCTCTCAATCAGTGGCACATCCACAACAACGCGGCTGGTGCCCCCGTGGTCCTGTACACGGCGAGATCAGCGCTGCCTCCTAGAAACCGGCACCCCTTTCCTTCCTCTGTTTCCTGAGTGGAAGTGGAGTTCTGTCGTCTGCGTGACTGGTAAGGTCCCACAGGGACACACGGCCACAAGTCTGATGTACACCCAAGACAATGGGGAATAGAGCTATATCTCTTCACGTGTCAGCTCCTGATCTCTATCCTTTTCAGAGACTTCTTAACCCTCGGTACTGGGTAGAGGTGGGGGATGAAGAGCACCCTTTTCAAAAGTCTCTCTGGGCAGAGGACTGCGCTCCGCAGCGCTGCAGTCTCCTTCTCCTTTTTACACCCCGCTATTTCTAAGCTAGGGGTTAGTCAGGCGCCCAGGATCTCCAGCCATCCAAAACAGCAGGGTCAGGACAAATAACCCAAGGGAGGAAGGGTGGTGAATCAGTAAGGCAACCCTCTGACTATCCTACCCCCACCTTTTGCTACAGCCTGTCCTCTAACTGACTCTCTCTGGTTAGAAAAAATGGCTGTCCAGCATTCCGCCTTTTATAGGCTGACCCTCAGGAGTCCAGAAGGGACCAGAAGGTTCTAGAACGCCCTATTCTACTCTATGGGACAGGTTCTGGGTTTGGCAGTTAGGACAGTTAGTAGCCACCATTTTGTGACTCCAACTATTTCCCTGTCAGAAAAGGCCTCTAGACCTGAGGTGAAAAACTATGAGGGGAGGGGAAAAGAACGCCTATCCCCTTGACCAACACCTAGAAAAAGCTAGTGGACACAAAAATTAATAAAGGTATGAGGGGCAAAAAGGGGACAAAATAAATAATAAATTGGAGGGACTACGCAAAAAGCCAGACAGGTCTAACAGACTCCCTCCCAGATACCCACCTAGCAATTGAAAGGCTTGGCACTTGAGGACCAGTCTTTTCACACTACTATAGCTAGTAAAGTACAGGACTTCAGTGAGCTCAATGAGGGCACAGGCTTCTCTCCAGCAGGGATAACTTTAAAGATATAGCTAATACTGGACTAAAGCCTTATTGTTTGTTTGTTTATAGATAGATAACATATCTGCCTGTACCATTCATCAGACTGGTGTGAATGCCTGTTTCAGTGTTGCGGTTGAGTAGACGAGCCACAGCATCTTTTGACTCCACACGCTCTCTCCATCCAACCCCCTAACCCTTAGGATTTGCCACTGGAGCAGTGTCTCTTTCTGGAAACCAAGGGCAAGTTTCGAGAGGATTTATAAATTAGCATTGCAGCACCATTGGAATCACCTGGGATCCAGGTAGGTGGCTTAAGGCAGCGTCATTCTCTTTCTCTGCCAGGATAGCCACCTTCTGCAATGTCCATATGCAGGCGGAGGTCTCAGTCGCTGTTGACCTAACCTGAGATAAAGTAGATTCTGTATCCAATACTCTGTCCACCACTTTCCAATAGTCAGCCTGTAGGTTGACTTGTGCCACTGTGTCAATTTTAAGTTTCTGAGTTTCCATGGTCTCCTTTATCACTGCCACTACGGTCGCCATGTGTGTCGCCAAACACTGGTCAGTGGCTGGGGTTCTCAAGTTGGTCCTATTGCTCTATTTTCAGGAGTGGCCCTTTTCTGTGCGGGGTCTGGTGGCTTTAGGGTGAACCATTGTTGCTCCTCCACATTTCAGGCCCGGTGCCCTCCCATCTGATACCATCATGGGGTCGATATGTGACTTGATCCATCACTGAACAGGTCCTCTCACTTGGCCACAATGTGTACTTCTGGGCCCCCAGAACCCACCACCAGCAGACATTGGTTTCACGAGGAAGGAGGTCGCCCCTCTGGCCCCCTCTCAGTCCACTGGGGACTGTTCGCCTGGTCTCCTTGTAGGTCTGGCGGGTCAGGGCACCCACCAATCCGGGGTGGTCTCCCCACAGCACACTGGGCACGAGCACCCCCATACTTCTCCATACCATTTTATTTTTGGGGGGACCTCCCTTAATTCCTCAGTTCTCTCAACTATTCAGTAGGAGAAAGCAGTAGGGGAGCCAGATCGCCGCTGGTCATTATCAGCAAGGTGGAATGGTAGGGCAATGCTGGATCCAACTCTGGCTACCACTCCTGAAGTGACCGCCAGCCTCCTGTATCCAAGCTAGCAGTTGTAGATGCCAAGTAGTACACCAGGCCTCCGTCTCTCCTCTCGCTCCCTGCGCCTCAGGGTGCCTGTGCTATTGCGAACCAGAGAAGGCCATACCGGCACCGCTCCCTCTGCTGCTTCTTGTGTCCTCTTGGCATGCTTCTTATCAGGGACCCCCACATCAGGGGCAACTGCAAATCTGCAATGGCCCTTGCCACCGCAGACAATCCAACCAACCAACCAAAGGAACAGGTGGCCACCTCAGGCCATTAGCAGCGGGGCAAGAAGGCGCATGTTACACCAAAGCTCATCTCGGCTGTAAGCCTCTGGGCAATCCCCATGCCCCTGTGGTCACCCAGATGTCCATAGGTTTTAGCACTGCCACTAGACCTCTGTTTTTGCCTGGTCGGGCTCTGGTGGGAGTCTGGATGTTTCTGTTCTTGAGCTTCAGGCGCCAGAGCTTGGCGATCAGTCCAGGCAGCCCCAGACCTCACACCCGAATTAAAAGTAGATTAGACAAAGCAAAAGCACACTCAAAACGGTTTAGTGGATGTATCAAGACCACATTTTCATTTGTTTCCCAAAGCAGGAATGATCTCATCGAGAGTTGAAGGTCAACACCAGCTTCTTCCACATGGAACTGCCCGTGACAATGAAGGACCTTTCATCCTTGGGTTGCTCCAGAAACATAGGAGCTTTAGAGTGAGCTTGGTCTTGAGAAAAGAGCATGTGACTGTGAACAGCAAGGTACCTTCCTTTTCAAGAACAAGCATATCACAAATGGTTTGATGCAAAGAACTTTAAAGAAAAGACTCAGGCAGAGGCAGATAATCAATGAAAATCATGCAGCAGAAGAGGGTGAGGAACATGTCGGAAGGCACCTGTGGCCAGACGAACAGCTAAACTACGAGAGATATAGACAGTCAAATATATTGAGTTACCAGAATGCAAAATGGAGCCACTTAAGAGTTTGATTATCTTCAGTGTTCATCCATAACCAACCCCACAGTTTACACCACTCTGGGAGGCACGGGCAGATCCCCCGTACGGGAGCCCAACATGTCTCACAGTGGTCACCCTTGCCACTGTAAATCAAACTCTCTTTTATCAGAGCCAGGTTGGAGCCAGTGGCTGCTTCTCCAATCTTGGTGCACCAACTTGCACTGCTTATGGTTTGAAGCAGCCATTCTTGACCCTCATTGACTCAGACGGGGATCTGTGTGTCACTGGAGTACATGTAAAAATGGAAGCCATTGGACCAGGTGTGCTGATACTGAGACTCAACGTAGATGTTTACCAAAGGTTACCAATCATAGGTCAAGAAGGGCCAGATACATTACAAATGTTTAAGTTATCTACATACTATTGGAGATAAAATACATGGTGAGTGACTGTCCCTCTGGGACCCATGTTGAATACTGCTTCTTAAACTCAGTGACAAGAAGGAGCCCTCTTGAGCACCAAAGGTGTGGGATCTGTGTTTTCAGATGAATGCTGAAAGATGATTGCCTGAGCTAGACCTGAAAGAAACAAAAACAATACAGTACTGACTACCACGTCCGACAGCTTACTGGCAGTCCATCAAAATGGTAGGTGAGACTGTGTCAAACACAGGCATCAGAGCTGGGAGGACCGGAGCACTGGTACCACTGACATTAGAGGGCACACATAAGTCAAGCACAGCAACGCAAACAGACTGTGCTCTGGTGGGACTGAAAGCTGAACTGAAGCGTGTCAGAGACATTATAGGACTCCGAAAACAATTTACAGTGTAAAGCTACATTTGCCCATAAGATGTGAAGTGCAGCTTACTGCATCTAAATAGGCCCCAATTTGTCTTGTGTCAATAGAAGGCCTATAATTAAGGGTGTAATCGTTGAGTGCATAAAAGCTCAATCACCTGCATAGGATGCAAAAAAAAAGATTCAGCAAGTGTAGTAGGACAGAAACAACACAGTAGAGATTTTTTGTAAGATCTTTATTTAACTCAAACAGGTAAGGGGTTAACCCAATTCCAGTGAATTGAGAAAGGCCACAAATAGGTCAAGAAACAATGAAATCATCTTCAACTAGGTACAGAAGGTGGTGTTGGGTGTCTTCTTGGGTACACTATGCCGCTAAAGAAAAAGTTACTTATCTTCGGGAATGCTTTTTTGGTGAATACTCGATCTAACCATGGATTTCTCACCTTGCGAATTTCACACAGGTGCCAGACGGGATCTGGAAAACTCAAAAGCAGTTATCCCGCATGCCGGTAAGTGGCACTGTGCGACTCTGTGTCAATGCCATGCCGCTCTTGGAGTGACAAACAAAGCTGCATATAAGCACCACCCAGGCAAGCTGGCATCAGTTTCTTTATAAACTCTTTCAGTCCCTCTGATGTAGAGTCCATCAGCAGATTCAAACAAGCATTGGCATAGCCAATAGGTCTCGCTTTTGGGACCTTATAAGTATTTAAGTATGCAGCACAATATCTTTGGTGCAACAACAACTGTTGCTTGGCTAAACACGTATAAGGTCCCAAAGGCGTGAGCTATTGGCTATGCCAATGCTTGTTTAAGTCTGTTCACGTGCACATTAAAAAAAGAGTCTGATCTGAAAATCATACTTTCAGCGCGGTTGAACATCATACACTATACAATTCAGGCAAAATTCATAGCTAAGTTAGTTTACTTAGCAAAAGCGACATTGCGTTTTTACCAACGATATCTTAGGAAAAAGAAGTGGCAGAACATAATTTAGAAGACATAGGATACCATAAATCTGAAAGGTGGTTGAGGTTTTGAACAAAGACGTTTATGGAAAAGAGACAGTAAAGCACCAACAAAGAAACAAAAAGAGAACTAAACATGAAATATTTGGATATATGCTACATTCATCAGTAATGTTTGAAGCTGACTAATGTAATTTTTTTTAAATTGTTTTGTGTAGAGGGGACGGATTGCCCCTTTGTAATGCTTGTGGTAATGTAACTTCAGATTTTGTTGATTATTTTCCCCTTTTTTGAACGATAGTAAAGCAAAAGTAGTAGGCTATGCAGACAGTGTTTTTGAGTGGGGAAGTGTGTGTGAAGGAGCAACTGCACAGGACTAAAAGAGAATGTGGTGAGCATCTGTGCCAGCAAAGTTGGGTGGTGCAGTCCAATGGGAGAGTGAAAGGTGGGCGTTTGGAGAGAAACACTAGAGGCGCATTTGAGATATGTAACGTCACCCTGCTCCTTTGGTTGGAACCCGATAAAAGTCTTACTTGACAGACCCAGTGATTATCCATCATTAAAACACTGGTGACGAGTTGCAGAGGAGTGGACCGGGAAGGCAGGTTTTGCATGTTGATAATTCATGCAGTTAGGAGGACTCAAGCACTAAACATTTGGTGCAAGAGGACCCGTGCTTGGTGTGCCTTAGTGGCATACACTTGGACCGTTTGGTGATCTCCTCAGAAGCCGAGTAAAGCACGAAGGGCCGGAAGCAGAGTAAATAATACAAAGCTAATATGGGGGAAGTAATCACCCATCTGCAACGAAAAGGAACTAAAAGATGAGTGACGAGCTGTGCCTACCAAAACAGACATGCGGTCGCCATATTTAATACTAAAGATAAAGCGTGGAATGCCGCGCAATCAAGAAATAAAGCGCCATTTGACTCTGCAACAAAAAGCAAACTAAAAAATATGTAATTTGACAAAAATAAAGAAAACAAGCAATGGGCGCGCGGCTGTGAAAGTGACATGGCCGCGCAGCGCGAAAGTGAAAGGAAAATGAAGCTGACGAGGAGGGAGTGGGAGAAGGGAGGGGGTAGGGGAGGGGATTCACGCGCGGGCTCTAAGGTTTAATGAGCTATTACAGATAGCCAGATGGCAGGTGTGCATTCGCGAGCGCTTGTGCGCGTAACAGCAAGCTGGTAGCCGGCAAAAGCCTCTGGGTAGCACTTTTAAAACCCAGCTACTAAATGTCTCCCCAGAGCATCGCATGCGCTGGCTCAGGCGAGACCTAAAAACCAATGTGCAGATTCCTAGAATGAGAGAAGAGCCCATACCACAGAATGGGGAAGCGGGAGGGTGGTAAGCAATGTGCGGTTAGACGGAATACCCACCAGAAACAGTGCTACCAAAGCTAAGCAACTTGTTCTGATGGACAATTCAACCCGCAGATTCCTCACCTTGTGAACAGATTCTAAAGTAATACCTTTCAAGGTGGTGGGCCTGTTGAATGGGTCAAACTAAAAAGTTCTATAGGACCAAATGAGCAAAAAGCCAATCTTGATGGACCCCACTGTCAAGTCAGCAGTATGTTTTAAACGTGTGCACTGATGCCCACACTTTCCTGACTGACATATACGTAGGCTGTGGGGTTTTAGGTTTAAACCTATAATAACTGATAAAACCCCACTGAAAGAAAAATAGCCCTCACCGGTGACAACACATAAACACTGAAAAAACACCTGGACAACCCACAAACTAAATGCCATTCAAAGAAAGGAAAAAGAGAGTGAAAGTCATTTTTTTCTTCCTGAAGGGGTCCATACAATGTAACTTTGTTATACAAGTAGCCGTAAGAAAGACTGCCTAACATTATTCTGCTCGAGTTTTGTTCTTTAGGGATGCCACTAAAATATTGTTTCTTCTTCCTTTTACTTTTTCAGTTTTGTGGCCTTTGGTCTAAAGATGCAGGGTTTAGTTTCATGTTTTAGGTCTAGTTTAATTATTTTATAAACTATAGATAATCAGGAAATATCAAACTCATATTTGATTTTTTGGCTGCATTTGATTTTTTCACCGATAAGTAAAATGGCTGGTTTCATAAAAATCTTTCCTAATATGTGTCATCACATTTACCCACAGAGAATGGGTAAAAACCCTTAATATATCAGACCATAGTTTCTAGTGGGTCAGTATTGATAGTAGGTGAATTGCCAACACCTCAGGCTTTAAACATTCAATGCAAGGTATAGTGACAAGTATATATATCGCCAAGCATCTGGGATAGTGGTGAAAACATGACACCAGACTTTTTGAAAACATGGAACGCAGTGTCACTTGTAATGCTCTGCAAAAAAGGTTCTTTCCAAGTTCAACAAAGATTGGAGTGATATTGTTTGTATTTGCAGTGATTCAGCTACGTATATAAAAAAGTTTTTATGTGGCAACAAAGAAAGAGTGATTCCAACTGTGTCCCTTAGCTGATGGTTCTCAGCCCAATGGGCTAAGAATGCTGAGAGGGCCTTTTCACAGAAGTTTACATGGGAAGGAAAGAGCGAGCGCACATGACCCAAAGACTCACTGAAAAAGTATTGTATGGTGTACTACAATAAGATTAATTTGCAAAAATCTATTTGACCTCCTATACACTATAAGTACACTGTCTATATACCATGTTCTTTCAGTGCAGAAAGCACGCAATAATACAAGCAAAACGTTCCATAAACACCGGAAAAACACTTTTTCTGTTGTTTTTAGTGGCGCGAAAATGTGTAACCACTGATAACAATTGTTTTTTAAGATATTGAAAACACTGAAAAAACCCCACCAGAATTTACCAAAAATTTAAACTGAAAACAGGAAAGCCTACATATACGATAGGCGCTCTGTGTGCTAGTGCAATGGTAGCAGCCTTGGCCCTTTGTGGAGTGGGTGCTTAGGCCTTCTCAAGGCTGCTTCTTAGATATACGTAGTCTTGCCATTCTTAGGCCCAGACAACCCCACAAAGAGCTGAATGTCCACCAAATCTGCGCTGTGGGGATCCAAATGATGGAGTCTCTCTTACTATTTTCAGGGATGAGGCGGAGCAGAGAAGGTCATAAGTGTGATGCTGTGACCAACATGAAAAAGTGTCACCACCTTTGGCAGTAACACAGCTCAAGTCCTTAACACCAGTGTGTCAGGGAAAAAGGTGGTATAGGAAGTATATATTGAAAAGAAGCTGCAGTTCACTCACCCACAACACAGATGTTGTCACAAGCAAGAAGAGAGTGAGTAGACACATTGGACAACAGTGTACTGGTTCAAAAGGGGTACACATTAAAAACGTGAGGTCCTGATTAAAGCCCCACTGTAGCATCACAAATGGCTAAGGTGGAACCATGTTGTAAACCTTTACAAAAACACATCAAAACCATTGATTTGAATAAACACGGTTGGTTCGACAAATGTAAAGATCAAAAGGGCTCACAGGTAAACTTTTACTAAGCTCAGAGCAAGTCCTTGCCAGGCTAAAAACAAGGCAAACAATAACACATCCAACATGTTTGCCTGCAACGGGTTCAAATGATGGACACTGCAACAAGTCACAGACTTGTCCCAACATCCAGCGTACACAAACTGCGTTGAAGACTACATGGCTGCCAAGATGACATCAGCTGGCTCTGGAAAAAAGGCAAAGTGGATTAACCATCGCCACTCAATCTCTATGAATGGAGGTGCAGGTTGCGCAGGCTCAGGACCATTCTGTTGCGAGAAGTCCTCCCGAAGTGGGACCCTGATCAGCAGACAGATAATCAAGCCTAGAAATTCTGGCTACCACACTCTCCAGTAAACATCCTTTACGACTAATGCGTTACAACGCATGCCACTACCCCGTATTTCTTACTCCGCAAAATCTTTTACAACACAGGGCTTTACACCGCAAACCATTACAATGCATTCCCCAAAGTAACGCCCCGGTGGAGTTAGAATAGTACATTTGCGTTGTAATGGGGAATGCGTTGTAATGGATTGCATTGTAAAGCCCTGCGTTGTAATCGATTTTGCGGAGAAAAAAATGAGGGGTAATAGCACGTGTTGTAAACGTGTGCAGGGTAAAGTGTCATATTCACACTCTCCTGGCTCTATAGGCAGCCACTAGAATGACTTTGTCCTTGTGACCCACCGTGTACTGCAGGTAGGGTATGTGGGCCAGCAGAACCAGGATGTGAAAATAAGCTTCCTGCAGGTCCAACGCCACCATCCAGTCTTTGATCCAGTGCTGAAAGAACCTGAACCAGGGTGATCATTTTGAATATATCCCTGTGCAGAAAGGCATTGAGAGGGTAAAGATAGGGAGATGGCCTCCATCCCTCTTTGGTACAATGAAGTCCTCACTTCCAAGGCCATGAACTCTATGCCTCATTTTGCCAAAAGATCCTGCACTTCCTGGCATAAAATGGAAAGTGATTTGAAACAGGTGCAATGGGTTGAAAAAGAAATAGCAGGGCATTGTTCCTCTAGACAAAGGTCCATTTGTAAGATGGGATTTGTTGCCACCCCCACAAGAAGTATCTAATCCTACCTCCTACTGGTAGCTGTGTGCTGGTAAGGGTGCACTAAAAGGCTTGGAGGTTGTGCCCGTTGGTGGGGGTTCGGAGGTGGGGGATTGGGATTAATGCTGCCCCTGGTAGCCAGGTAACTCTCTGTTAGCCAAGGGGGTGATCTCAAAAGGGATAGGAAGCCAGTTGTGCAGGTTGGGGAGCCTGACAATGTAGATACACCATGCCCATGGCATATCCCTGAAAATGACAAAATTGGTAGGGACATTGCCTGACTGGAACTGAAAGGCCCAAGGAGCTTGCTGGAGCCCTACTAAATGTTCTCAGGGGACACATTCGCCTTCATACCAAACAGGCAGGAGTTGTTGAAAGGCATGTCAATCAAACATGCCTGAACATTTCCCAAGAAACCAATGGACCGCATCCAGGTGTGGCGTCAAAGCACCACAATGGTTCTGATAGCCCTACTTAGGCAATCCATGGTATTCAGGCCTGAGGGGATGACAAATTTGATCCAATACCGACCATCCTGAACAGTTTGCGCTAGAGAAGCCTGAGAGTCTTTGGGGACAGTGGGAGACTACCCACCTCAAGGAATAATTACCGCCCTTGTCAGAGAGAACACTCAAAGACACTAAGTCACTAAATTGACCTGAGCTCAACCACCTGGTAGCTATGGCCCAGAGCAGACAGGCTTAACTTAGGGCAATGTGTAAAGTATTTATGCAGTACCAAAACAAAAATAAATGCAAAATAATAAAAATGTCAAACCGAATGAGAAACAGAGTAAAATGTATTAAACAAAATGACAAAAATCCAAACAGGGGAACCGGAGATATGGATTAAAACATTTCTAAGTAGAAATAGCACCGGAAAGTATAAAGCACCAGTGATAGTCAATGGCCATGGTAGACCAGGACCCTAGGTGCAATTTGAGGCTGACCGTAAAGGGATGGATATATCGATCCGGTTCTTCCTGGTCAAAGTTTTTACCTTCTGACTGAGTCCTTTAAGTCCCAATACTCAACTGGCGTACACTTCTAAAGCACCCCAGGACATAAGGGTAGCTACTTAGAAACTCACAGGATGTCAGGCAGAGGTCAACAGCAGTGTCCAGTCCAGGTGCTACTGGTCAGCTGGGTACTTCCATAAAAAAGCCTCTTGTAGCTGATTGTATCCCTGGAACATGAACAGAAGGTAAGCCTTATGACCCTTGGAGTCCACTTCGCTGTACCAGTACAAGAGGGAACAGGGCCAAGCAGGGAGCAGGGCCAAGCAGGTCTTTTGATCTACCATAGGCCCAGGAATTCTTCTGAAGTGGGTGTGTGCAACTGCCACATTTATTCCTGGTACTATATCGTGAGTGGGAGCGATTCCTGGGCAGTGGGCACCCAATAACCAATGGGGTAAAAACTCCAAGGGCCAATACTACCCACTAGGGGGAGAGCATTGTACTGAAGGTGCCCAAAGGCACACCAGAGGGAGCTGCGTGCATGTGAAAGATGCACAGCAGTAGGGGACATGGTACTGAAGGTGCCCGAAGGCGCAACAGAGGGAGCTGGAAACATGCCCAAGATGCACAACAAGGCCTCATGAAAGGCCTCTACCTGCTGAGAACTTGCTGATGGACCCAGGAACTTGGGGTGCATCAGGACCAGAGATGTAATTGGTTCCTCAGTAGAAAGGGAGCGAGACTGAGATATGGTGGCCTTCCTCTCTGGAGATCAAGATTGGCAGGAATGGGCAGAGTCCCAATTGGACTTCATGGACTCACCCAAAGACTTAAAACATGAGCATGATCTGCTTCAGAGACTACTTCAGGAGCAAGAGTAGGAGCAGGTCCTCAAGTTCAACCTGGAGTGGGACTGTCACAGAGCATTCCTGTTTTTTGCCACACAGAGGTTTGCCTGTATGTGGCCTTCATGTTCATATGGGCCTCAGGGTCGTGTGAGGAACCTAAGCATCAGATGCACACCTCATGGGGTCTGTCACAGATATATCTTTGCAACAGTCCATACAAAGCTGAATCCCGGCGTTTTAGTGGGTGACTTCCCTTGCACACTGGAAAATTTCTTGGAAGAAAACAATTGCTTCACAGAGAAAGAGAAGTAGAGCTCTAGATGCGCATCTGAAGGCATGGAAAGAGAGGAATATCAGCGCATATGGCTGGTGCTTATATACGTCTCCGTTCATGACTTCTAGAGTGGAAAGGCGTCAAGGCGGATTCGCTCAGCACCACTTACCGGAAAACAGGAGCACTGCTCGAGTTTTCCGAATCCACAATGGCGCCTGGTGGAAATTAATAGAGTGAAGATTCTGCAGTTGCACGTATCCATCGGAAAGTTTGCCCGTGTATAATATGTCATGTGTCCCAACCTCCTAACTTAATTGAGGGGATTAAAAAGAATACATTTCTAATATCAGCCAAATCAGGTTAGACGGTTGTAATCAGCTTCCTAGAAGTTGCCTTGTCCTTAGATGAACTTAAATAAAGGTTAAAGAAGATAAGTTCCTGGAGTGCAAATGCTTCTGCCTTTAGAAGCATTAATAGCAGAGCAATACACATAATTAGAGAGGTGGTGTTGGTCAAGCCATGTCTCCTGGAACATAATTACTGTAAACTTGTTTATTATTGAAACATTAGGAGACTGAAGTTATATACATTTAAAGCCAACAATATTTCAGGAGACACATAATACAAGGAGCCTTTCCCCTTATTAGGAATAATTAACAAACCCCTTTAAAACAACCTGACTAATGATCTACTATTTAAAAATCCACTCCTTTAATTTAGAACTGCAAGTTGAGGACATATGCACGTGAATGGATAGAAGGGAGTACTTTTCATTGATGTCTGCAATCATTTAGGGTGGCTGGCAGCAAGGGTGCACTTTAGACATTTACAAGAAGAGGGAAGGTGTCCTGTTGAAATACAAAGCAGCCTCACAGTTCGACCCCAAAGGCTGCTTGCTACAAGTGTACATAGTTCTGTGAGGCATATGTTGGACTTCTGAAATATAACAAATATAGTTACATTAGCGCAGGTCACAAAGGTCTTAGCTGACAACAAGGTTTATCCATATTGGAGAAAAATAAAGGATGCAAATGGGTAAAATACCAAACATAGATAAAAGAAAAACATGCCATAGCACATACAATAACTTGTCCACATATTAACATCATGTTTTACATATGTTTAACTGCAAAGAGAAACCTTTCAATGTTGTTTTCCTGCTTACTGGTCCACATATAGTGCTGTGGAAAGGACATTGCTGCTAGCCGTTCAGGCTTAACCCCTTATACATCATATAAATCAGATATGAAGGGGTGGGAGCACACTGCTTCACCTCACAGCACAGTTCGCCCCTTAGCATTTTGGTAAATGCAATTCATGTTACATGCTTTCTTGAATATTTCCTGGAGTATTCCACCAAAGTTGGTGCAGGTTAGTGCTGTAAATCTCTGGACACGTTTTTCTGAATATCATGCGTCATCAGTAGAGATAAAAACTAATTTAATCTGGGGTTGCTGAGCAGGCTGCCACAAACCTTACAGGTCTCAGTACCTCGCACAGGTGCATCTCCACATGCTCTTCAGCTCAATGGCTCAACGAAGCCTTTTCAAACAGGAAGGAGTGGGAGCACACTGCTTCACCTCCCAGCACAGTTCGCCCCTTAGCATTATGGTAAATGCAGTTCATGTTACATTCTAACTTGAATATTTCCTGGAGTATTCCACCAAGTTGGTGCAGGTTAGTGCTGTAAATCTCTAGACACGTGTTTCTGGATATCATCCATCATCAGTAGAGATAAAAAGAAATTGAATCTGGGGTTGCTGAGCAGGCTGCCACAATCCTTTCAGGTCTCAGTACCTCGCACAGGTGCATCTCCACATGCTCTTCAGCTCAATGGCTCAAGGAAGCCTTTTCAAACAGGAAGGAGTGGGAGCACACTGCTTCACCTCCCAGCACAGTTCGCCCCTTAGCATTATGGTAAATGCAGTTCATGTTACATTCTAACTTGAATATTTCCTGGAGTATTCCACCAAGTTGGTGCAGGTTAGTGCTGTAAATCTCTAGACACGTGTTTCTGGATATCATCCATCATCAGTAGAGATAAAAACAAATTGAATCTGGGGTTGCTGAGCAGGCTGCCACAATCCTTTCAGGTCTCAGTACCTCTCAAAGGCGCATCTCCACAAGCTCGTCAGCTCAATGGCTCAAGTAAGCCTTTTCAAACAGGAAGGGGTGGGAGCACACTGCTTCACCTCCCAGCACAGTTCGCCCCTTAGCCTTATGGTAAATGCAGTTCATGTTAGTGTTAATATGCACTGCATTTATTATGATGCATCGGGGCAAACCGAGTGCTGGAGTGTGAGGCAGTGTGCGCCCACCCCCTCCTATTTGAAAAGGCTCCCTTGAGCTGACAAGCTCTGGTTGATGCACCTGCGCCCAGCTGAGAAGACTCTGGGAAGCATCTCCAGCACCCCCAAAAAAGTGTTGCTCTCTACTGAAGAAGGACACTTATCCTGAAACACATGTTTAGAGATACACAGCACCGGCAGCACCAACAAGGGTGATAGACTAAAGCCTGACACCGAAGAAAGTGTTATCATGCACTGCATTTATTATGATGCATCGGGGCAAACTGAGTGCTGGAGTGTGAGGCAGTGTGCGCCCACCCCTCCTATATAAATCAGATATATTTATCAAACTATGCAAGCTACAGACTGCTATCAAGAACACCAAATCTGCCATGGCTACATAAGCAAAACTAAATTTGATAATTTAATATTAAGATAATTAGGAATGTGAATGCTTTATTTCTCCCTCAACAATTTCCAGGAAACCTTACACATTCAGTTCATACAATACATTAATTTCCTCAGCTGTAAGTGTTAAAGGAAGCCCATGGAATTCCCTCTCTCTTGCGTACTGTACAATCAACTTCATTTCACTCTTCACTCCTCTATGGAGAGTTAGCACAGGATGACAGAATTACAATACACAGGTGTGAAAAACAGGCTGGCAGATTGAGGATATGTAGTTAGCAATTACTAGTCCTATGTGGTGGAAGATATTCAGAAATGGTGGCTAGGGAACATGACCTGAGGAAAAATATACTCAGTAAAGGATACTTTTTTAGATTGCATTGACCCTGGGTTTAAATAGTGTAGGTAAGTGCCCTTTTTGTATGATCATCCCCACCCTTTTTTCTCCAGTGATGATGGTTATGACTCTGGAAGAGCACAGCAGCCTGCTAATCAGGCCCCAATGCCCGTGCTCTCTCCCTACATATGATGTATGTGAACTGGTAACCCCAACTGACAAGGACTTTAATCCCCTTTTAAGTTCCTGGTAAGGAAAGAGGATGTGGCCTAACGGCTAGTGCAGTCGACCTCGAAGCTGGGGAACCGGGTTCGAGTCTTGGCAGGGACGCTCAACATCATGTGATTCTGGGCAAATCACGTAATCTCCCCCGTGCCTAACAAAAATGAATGTGTTTGCCTGTAACTTAACTAGTGCTCATGTAAAACGCTCCGATACCTTTGGGTTGAGTTCGCACTATATAAAACTGAAAAAAAGCAGGGGAGTTAAAGAGGTTACCAGGCCCGAAGCCCCGATTGTGCCACCCTGAGTGGCCCAAGTACACAGATGATAGCATGCCTGCTATTGCAGACTGCATGAGCAGTGTAAACTGCTCAAACTCGATTTTGCCCTCACCATGAGTGCAAGATCAGAGCACTATTTTTAACATGTCAGTCACTCGTAAGGTAGGCCTCCTGAGCCCAGGAGACATGGTGCATCATATTAAAGGTGTGAACATATAAGTGCAAGCTTATATGTCCCTTTAATAGTTCCCTTCCCATAGGAGCTTCCACTAGGATCTACTATAAGTGATTAGGGGGCCATAGGACAATGTGGGCTGGCACCTGGGCACACCCTGGTTGCAAGCTTGATTATAGATCCACTGTGTCATGTTTAGTATCAAACAACTAGTCCAATCAAACCTGACCTTTTCCCAAGGTCGGATTTGATGCGGCATGCACCCAGGTGGCTACATTAGAGGTTTCCCACTTGGTTGTCCCAGCCTCTCCTGTGCCTTGGCTGACAGCCTGCAGCTGCTGTGGCCAAGACAACAGGAATCTGACCCCTTGCCAGGAGGTGTGAACAATCTCAGGAATCAGATACAAAGGCCTGACTGACAGGATGGCTAGTGAAGTGGCACACCAAGGTGGTGAGCTTCAAAGAATTCACCATCTTTGATATGCAAGTAGGCTTACTCCAAGAGCAGGGAAAGCCAACCGCCTTACCCAAGCACATTTGCAACCAAGGCAGGCGGGAAAATTAGATAGTCAGTAGGTATACACCCCCAGAAGGCTAGCCACACCCCTCGGGTGGGATACCTGGTCTGTACAGCCAAGGAAGATGTCTGCCCATTTTGAAAAAGTGGCAGAATAGAGGCTTCTGGGTCGAAAAGCTGCCACACTGTACAGGAAGCGGTCACCTCAGGATAGACTAGCTGCTGGGCTAGTAGCCCATTGGCTACTAACACCCACATCCCAAAATCTAGGATTCAAGGGGCTCCCTTAGCACCAGAACCTCTGATCTGATAGACTTGTAACCAAGGACAAAGGCAAGACCCAAGTCTGTAACTTCAGGTTCTGCACAAATCAAATGTGCGATAACCGGCACCTGTGGCAATCACCCTGCAACACCAGAACTGCAACTCTTCCAGGACCAGAGACTGGCTCTAAAGGATTGATGAACCCCTCTGAGATTCAAAGGCAACTCCAGAACTCTCTTGGACTAGAGGGACCAGTCCCCTGCAGCCCACATGTAAAGCACAGTCCTGGATACAGAGAATCAGTGGCCACCGGGCCAGCCCAGAAGTAAATGGTCTAGTGCATTGTGGGAAACATAGTCCTGACCTGCAGCAAGTTACAATCAGCTACAATTTTGTCCAGGGCGTCAAAGTAACCAAAGACTAAGCTTGCCGCTGCCAAGGAGTGCAGAAATCTCCGCTCCGCGTAGCGCAGCAGAGCTTTTTCCCTGCTCACACTCGCCAATGGTAAGTTGGCAAGCAAGAGCTGCTGCTGATGAAATTAAAATGTTTTGCTATTTTGTTTGTGCTTTGTTCTCGTGTTAAGTAGCATTCGCAGGACCATTTTATGTTCAGCCGCCATTTTGAATCATGTCATCAGTTGTGGAAATGTTCATTTCTTCAAGGTTAGGCCTTGCTCTGCTAATGAATACACTGTTCTTATTAACGCATTCCTTTCCCATTGATAGAGGCCTACTCTCACTAGCCTAGCGATAGACACAAGCAGAATGACCTGGCAATAAGATAATGCGTGCCTGGTCTCAGAGTCAAGACTCGTCTTACTGTACTTCTTTGTTTTAGCTGCACCTGCTAGTAGATTTCCATTAGGGGCGGGACATTCTTGGTTCAGAAAACGTACATAATGTATCTCTATGTTTGCTGAAGTCAGTGCCTCTAAAGCAATCCTAGGAGGCTGGTCAGACTGGACTCTGCTCGAGTATACTTGAATAAAATATACTTGGTTTGCACTCTCTATTGTCTGACCGACTCTTCATTTGTATGGAAGGCTGAGAGGTGGTCGCGAGTGACCCGGATGGCCCTAATTGGGTCACTTCCTTCACCACTCAGGTAGAATTTCTACCCGATTGGCAGAAAGATCAATGCGAACAGAAGTTCGCTCCACACCCTGCCGCTTGTGGAACTCCGCTGAGTTTTTTTGTCACTTCGTGGAGTTACACATAGCGAAACTCCGCGAACTCCACCCAGGCCGACTCTGCACCTGGGCCCTATGAACCAGGTAAAATTCAACTGGCTGTTGTAGGCTAGTCCTGGGACCTGCATCCCCTTACCACCCCGAAGAAAGTGTTATCATGCACTGCATTTATTATGATGCATCGGGGCAAACTGAGTGCTGGAGTGTGAGGCAGTGTGCGCCCACCCCTCCTATATAAATCAGATATATTTATCAAACTATGCAAGCTACAGACTGCTATCAAGAACACCAAATCTGCCATGGCTACATAAGCAAAACGAAATTTGATAATTTAATATTAAGATAATTAGGAATGTGAATGCTTTATTTCTCCCTCAACAATTTCCAGGAAACCTTACACATTCAGTTCATACAATACATTAATTTCCTCAGCTGTAAGTGTTAAAGGAAGCCCATGGAATTCCCTCTCTCTTGCGTACTGTACAATCAACTTCATTTCACTCTTCACTCCTCTATGGAGAGTTAGCACAGGATGACAGAATTACAATACACAGGTGTGAAAAACAGGCTGGCAGATTGAGGATATGTAGTTAGCAATTACTAGTCCTATGTGGTGGAAGATATTCAGAAATGGTGGCTAAGGAACATGACCTGAGGAAAAATATACTCAGTAAAGGATACTTTTTTAGATTGCATTGACCCTGGGTTTAAATAGTGTAGGTAAGTGCCCTTTTTGTATGATCATCCCCACCCTTTTTTCTCCAGTGATGATGGTTATGACTCTGGAAGAGCACAGCAGCCTGCTAATCAGGCCCCAATGCCCGTGCTCTCTCCCTACATATGATGTATGTGAACTGGTAACCCCAACTGACAAGGACTTTAATCCCCTTTTAAGTTCCTGGTAAGGAAAGAGGATGTGGCCTAACGGCTAGTGCAGTCGACCTCGAAGCTGGGGAACCGGGTTCGAGTCTTGGCAGGGACGCTCAACATCATGTGATTCTGGGCAAATCACGTAATCTCCCCCGTGCCTAACAAAAATGAATGTGTTTGCCTGTAACTTAACTAGTGCTCATGTAAAACGCTCCGATACCTTTGGGTTGAGTTTGCACTATATAAAACTGGAAAAAAGCAGGGGAGTTAAAGAGGTTACCAGGCCCGAAGCCCCGATTGTGCCACCCTGAGTGGCCCAAGTACACAGATGATAGCATGCCTGCTATTGCAGACTGCATGAGCAGTGTAAACTGCTCAAACTTGATTTTGCCCTCACCATGAGTGCAAGATCAGAGCACTATTTTTAACATGTCAGTCACTCCTAAGGTAGGCCTCCTGAGCCCAGGAGACATGGTGCATCATATTAAAGGTGTGAACATATAAGTGCAAGCTTATATATCCCTTTAATAGTTCCCTTCCCATAGGAGCTTCCACTAGGATCTACTATAAGTGATTAGGGGGCCATAGGACAATGTGGGCTGGCACCTGGGCACACCCTGGTTGCAAGCTTCATTATAGATCCACTGTGTCATGTTTAGTATCAAACAACTAGTCTAATCAAACCTGACCTTTTCCCAAGGTCGGATTTGATGCGGCATGCACCCAGGTGGCTACATTAGAGGTTTCCCGCCTGGTTGTCCCAGCCTCTCCTGTGCCTTGGCTGACAGCCTGCAGCTGCTGTGGCCAAGACAACAGGAATCTGACCCCTTGCCAGGAGGTGTGAACAATCTCAGGAATCAGATACAAAGGCCTGACTGACAGGATGGCTAGTGAAGTGGCACACCAAGGTGGTGAGCTTCAAAGAATTCACCATCTTTGATATGCAAGTAGGCTTACTCCAAGAGCAGGGAAAGCCAACCGCCTTACCCAAGCACATTTGCAACCAAGGCAGGCGGGAAAATTAGATAGTCAGTAGGTATACACTCCCAGAAGGCTAGCCACACCCCTCGGGTGGGATACCTGGTCTGTACAGCCAAGGAAGATGTCTGCCCATTTTGAAAAAGTGGCAGAATAGAGGCTTCTGGGTCGAAAAGCTGCCACACTGTACAGGAAGCGGTCACCTCAGGATAGACTAGCTGCTGGGCTAGTAGCCCATTGGCTACTAACACCCACATCCCAAAATCTAGGATTCAAGGGGCTCCCTTAGCACCAGAACCTCTGATCTGATAGACTTGTAACCAAGGACAAAGGCAAGACCCAAGTCTGTAACTTCAGGTTCTGCACAAATCAAATGTGCGATAACCGGCACCTGTGGCAATCACCCTGCAACACCAGAACTGCAACTCTTCCAGGACCAGAGACTGGCTCTAAAGGATTGATGAACCCCTCTGAGATTCAAAGGCAACTCCAGAACTCTCTTGGACTAGAGGGACCAGTCCCCTGCAGCCCACATGTAAAGCACAGTCCTGGATACAGAGAATCAGTGGCCACCGGGCCAGCCCAGAAGTAAATGGTCTAGTGCATTGTGGGAAACATAGTCCTGACCTGCAGCAAGTTACAAGCAGCTACAATTTTGTCCAGGGCGTCAAAGTAACCAAAGACTAAGCTTGCCGCTGCCAAGGAGTGCAGAAATCTCCGCTCCGCGTAGCGCAGCAGAGCTTTTTCCCTGCTCACACTCGCCAATGGTAAGTTGGCAAGCAAGAGCTGCTGCTGATGAAATTAAAATGTTTTGCTATTTTGTTTGTGCTTTGTTCTCGTGTTAAGTAGCATTCGCAGGACCATTTTATGTTCAGCCGCCATTTTGAATCATGTCATCAGTTGTGGAAATGTTCATTTCTTCAAGGTTAGGCCTTGCTCTGCTAATGAATACACTGTTCTTATTAACGCATTCCTTTCCCATTGATAGAGGCCTACTCTCACTAGCCTAGCGATAGACACAAGCAGAATGACCTGGCAATAAGATAATGCGTGCCCGGTCTCAGAGTCAAGACTCGTCTTACTGTACTTCTTTGTTTTAGCTGCACCTGCTAGTAGATTTCCATTAGGGGCGGGACATTCTTGGTTCAGAAAACGTACATAATGTATCTCTATGTTTGCTGAAGTCAGTGCCTCTAAAGCAATCCTAGGAGGCTGGTCAGACTGGACTCTGCTCGAGTATACTTGAATAAAATATTCTTGGTTTGCACTCTCTATTGTCTGACCGACTCTTCATTTGTATGGAAGGCTGAGAGGTGGTCGCGAGTGACCCGGATGGCCCTAATTGGGTCACTTCCTTCACCACTCAGGTAGAATTTCTACCGATTGGCAGAAAGATTAATGCGAACAGAAGTTCGCTCCACACCCTGCCGCTGTGGAACTCCGCTGAGTTTTTTTGTCACTTCGTGGAGTTACACATAGCGAAACTCCGCGAACTCCACCCAGGCCGACTCTGCACCCGGGCCCTATGAACCAGGTAAAATTCAACTGGCTGTTGTAGGCTAGTCCTGGGACCTGCATCCCCTTACCACCCAGTAGTTTCCACTAAGCACGACCTGCTAGTTACAGATTGTCACTAGTGCTTTGCCCCATTGACCACAACATCAAAGTTTTTCAATAGTGAAATGCTTTATCTTTTTAAGTTGGTGTCAGATTTTTTTTGAGTCGTGTTTATTATTTATTGTCCATGTTGGTACTCTGAAATGCTTAACACATGTTTCTCTAGTAAAGCCTGACTGCTCTGTGCCACACTACTTGGACTGACCTAGGGATTTATTAATGTGAATCCAAAGGACCTATTTGGGGGATTGTGAGAGTATTGCATAGTGAAGCCTAACCGGTCTCACTGCATAACAATCGACTTTCCTACAAATAGCAACTTAAAGATTGTCTGAATTGTGTTGCAATGGCAAATTGACTCTTAGAACACTCACACCCATGTGTTGGCATTGTTGAAAGGCTGTGTAGTTTTGGGAAGTGGTAAATTAAATGGGATTGTTTCTCACTGGAAAAAAAGATACTACGCTCCCACCCCCAGAGAGAACCACATAGAAAACAACTACAAAGATATCACCCTCAGTAGTTCACACCAATAGTGTTTTTTTCCGCTCTTCAAAAAGACACTGATTTTTTTGTTTAAAATTTGTTTATTCGGATTTTACATTACTTAGTACATATTGACATCTTACCTCATTACAAAGCATTGACACATAACTGCAATTGGGAGCGGAGTGATTGTAAGTAATAGCATACACATTTTTACTGCATCACAGCCATTATAAAAACTAGACGCTGCAAAACATTTTGGCGAGGAATGAATATTCCACTCTTATGTTTTCTGTCCCATTGTTATCATGTCTAATCTTGTCTGAATGTGTTCCCATCTGTCATTGGAGTTGTAGCTGCCGATGTGAAACAGCAAACTGTCACTGAAGGGGACGTTGGTGAGCTATTGGACGGTGTGTCGAGGGGATCAATAGTGCGGGTGGAGTTGTTGCCTTTTTGCGGGGTAGTGTTGCGGAGGTGTGATGGTACGTATGTGGGAGATGTTTGGAGCCCTTATAGCGGGGTACCCTAGTGTAGAAGAGGAGAGCCCCCGGTATGACTTTAGCATAGCATTGGATGTAGGCAGGTGGGCCCTGTCGTGGGACTTTTGCTACTGACCCTACAGGGGATAGAGGTGGGGTCTGGGATTGGGAGTCTGCGGGTGCTTCCACCGGAGTGGTTTTGTGCGTGAATGTGTATAATAACTGTGCCCATACTAAAGAATTGGGATGCTTACGGATTCCCTTTACTTCCTCTTCTCTCAGCACCTCTTCCTCCGCCTTACCCCATTTATTCACGGCGCCTACCCAGGCTGCTTCCGGGGATCCTGTTGGGGCTCGCCAGTGCATGGCTATTCCCCTTTTTGCTAAAAGAACAGCGAGAGACATAAATCGGTTCTGCACTTTTTCGGTCTTCCACCTGCGGAAGATCCTGAGAGCACACACTTCCCACGTAAACATAGTCTGAATGTTGGTCATCACCCTAAGCGTCTAGTGGACTCGATCCCAGTAGTTTTGAATGGTGGGATTATTCCAGAACATGTGCTTAAAGTCTGCCTCTGGGGTGTTGACATTGGGGGCATGCAAAGTGTGTGTCTGGATAAAAACAGTGGAGACGGTGTGGCGTGAGGTAGGCTCTGTGGAGGACATTGAATTGAATGTTCCTGAAACGCACGTTCTTGGAGACCTTTTTGGGGTATTCTAAGGCTGTATCCCATTCTCTATCGTTAAAAACCCTCCCATTTCTGTTTCCTATGTCTGACAAAAAGACTGTAATGAGGGGAGAATCAGTTCCCGAACTGCCTTGTAGAGCTATGTGACCAGGTGCCGGCCCGCTCCCATGTGCAAAATGGTATGCATCACTGGGTGTGTCGGAGGTTCCCCCTCTTTGGGTCCCAGAAGCGGCGACTACTGTCTATGAGTTGCCTGTGTGTTAAAAGCTGGCCTGGTGGGAGGCCATATTGTTCGGTCATCTGGGCATATGTCCTAAGTTGGCCCTCCTCAAACAGGGACTCTACCTCTGTGACTGCAAGGTCGGTCCAGACCTGGAGAGTGCCAGCGATATAATATTTCTCCTCTCTGAGGATACCTACCAGAGGGAGTAGGGGTGAGTACAGAGGTCTTCCTTTGGACATGCAGTGGATTCTCATCATGCATGTGCGGGCTAAGGATATCTGGAGAGGTCGAGTACGCATGGGTTTGGTGCCCGGTACCAGCATCCTATGGATTGCTGGTAGTAGTGTGCAGCCCTACTCAGTAGTGGCCTCCCCGGTATGTCACTCTGCTGTCCAGGGTGACAACCACTGCAGCTGGGCTGAGAGGAAGTATGCCTCAAAAGATGGTGCTCCCAATTCCCCCCGATTCGTGGGTAAATATAGTGTAGACAATGCCACCCTGAGTCGACTCCCTCCCCAGATCAACTCGGTGAGTAGGGTATTTAATTCTTTAAAGAAAGGGCGCGGTGGTATAACTGGAAGGTTGGTGAAGTGGTAGAGTAGCCTGGGGACCATAATCATTTTTGGCAGCGCCACTCGCCCAATGGGGGCTAGGGGCAATGTTTTCCAGAACCCCACTGCCGATCGTATCCCCGCCAATGCCCTATGGTGATTCCCTTTGTACAGGTCCTCCTGTTTAAGATTGCAAGAATCACTGTTAGCATGAGCTGAAAGCCACTTTGTACTTGGCAGACATTTTAGTTAGCCTTGTGCTTGCCATGTACTTTTTCCCTCTTCCAGAGCCTTGCACATGCTCAGAAAGGCCTAGCTGTTAGAATGCACCTGCTCCTAGTATAGAACTGTCAGGGTATTCTTGCTGATGTACGGAGAAATATCTCCCCTCCCACTTTGTTGAGCAGGCACATTTTGTATACCCATATTAGTCAATTTGCATGCTTGTATGTGCCAGGACCTCCCCTTAGTTTTATGCTGACTAATGTAACCTATGCATCTATAAGGCCCCTGTTCTCCTGTGGAGAAGTGTGGCTCAGGGGTTAGAGGCAGCAGACCCGGAAGCTGAGATCGGTCTTGGACCAGGGTTCAATTCCCCGCCTCGGCGGGTCTTGGGCTAAAAAATTCCACAGACTCGATAATTCTCGCCCCGGTGCCTCCTCGACTCACGGGTTCACACTCTGCGACTCTGGGCAATAGCTTGCTTAATCTCCACAACGGCCCCTCGCGGCGGGATGCCTGACTTTCACCTTGTGGATACCCTGCTATCTCACAGGGGAATACCAGGAAGGGTTCCCTAAGCAAGCGCCGGGAAACCCACTGCGGGTAGCTGTGCGCTATATAAGCTCAACTACATTTACATTTACATTCTCTGTACTCCTTAGACTAGCTCCTAAAGTGGCCTGAGGGTACCGTATGATGCAGTCTCCCTCATCTGAGGTTAATAAATGTTATTTTTATATTACAGCTTCTTTGCCAATTTCTTCTTTGTTGGTTAAAAGGGCCAGGTGTATCAGTGAACCCCTTAGAAGGTTTCTATTTCTTCACTCCGGGGAGTCATACAATCTCACTCCCAGATCTCTGGGCGCCTCGACACTCCATGCAAGTGTCTGAGTTCCGACCTGAATTTCGAATGGGGCCAAGTGAGGACTCAGTGGATACATAGAGGATTTTTCCCAGTTACCTTTAAGGGCTGAGGCCTCAGCGAATTCCCTTAGTGTCGACCAGATAGGTGTTAAGTCTTGGGTAGCGTCGCTGACATAAATTAAAAGGTCATCCACGTATAGGGATATGCAATGCACTGTGGCTGCCAGTGGAATACCCCAGGTCTCGCCCTCCTGTGGCAGGCGTATCGCCAGGGGTTCCACCGCTAGGGCAAGCAGAAGGGGAGATAGTGGGAACCCCTGTCTGGTTCCCCTTTCTATTGCAAACGAAGGAGAGATATATTTACCTATTCTGACTCGTGAGGTAAGGCCTGTGTAGAGGAGCTTCGTGTATGCCATCAGTGTGGGTCCTATGTTTATTTTGCGTTCAAAAATACACTATGTTCATTTTCAGCTCTAATAAGTCAAATAATAATAAATTAATTTTGTATAAAACCCTACAAACCAAAACAGAGAAACTGAGTAAAATTGACTGCTGAGCACTGAAGGGCTCAATAGGACTGGAGCAAACCATGGGGGGTTTGTTAAGGACTGAAGGGTTGACATTCACATGCAACAAGACATCGGGAGATAAAGCTTGGGGAATTAAGGGTTTTCAGGTTGGAGGAGATGCCCTTACACCATTCGTCACCATTCCAATCTGTCTTAAAGTATCAGAATTGTTGTGCATTTAATGATCTGGTGAATTTCTTTAACGTTACTCTCTTCACATAGGGAATCATAAAATACTGAAAACTGGTTATACTTAATCAATATTTTTGGAGGGTTTTAAAAGCAATCTTGGTGGCTAGTAATTATAAGTATCCATTTTAGGTGGTTTCTTGTTAAAAACAAACCATATCATGAATGCTAGGAGAGCACAGAAATAACACATTTACACTCGGTTTTCAAGTTGTAGCTTAAGTCCAATAGTATATGCAATCACTAATGTATAATTTAAGTCACACTCCACATATTTTCGAACGGTGTCATTGTTTAATACAAAAGATACACAATGTTGCTACATGAATATTATTCTCATAGGATGTCTGACTCTTAGCTCCACACCTTTCTATAAATGGAGGAGTCACTTTGTAGAAAGTTCATAGTATTACCTGTGAACTATTTTCTTTCCTTAGAATCAGTGTAACGTCATTAGGGGCTAGATGTAGGTAATTCGTATTTACCGATTCATAAATACTGAATTTTCCCGATTCGGTATTTATGAATCGGTAAATATGAAGGGGGAGATGTAGGTATTTCTAGAAATTGAAATACCGAATCTTTAATATTTGGTATTTACCGATTCGGTAAATACCGAATCGGTATTTCCTATTGATTCCTATGGGCTGTGAAGCCCATAGGAATCAATGGGAAATACCGATTCGGAAATTACCGAATCGGTAAACACCGATTCCTGCCAGGGTACAGGGGGTGTCACTTTGACACCCTCTAGCACCCCAAATACAGGCATGTGTGCCATGTGGCACACAGACATGCCCTAAGGGCATGTCTGTCTGTCACATGGCACAGGTGTGCATGCACACATGTGCAGCACACCTGGATTCGGTATTTTACCACCCAATTGAATTGGGTGGTAGAATACCGAATCTGTATGGCCTTTGGGACTCTGAAGAGTCCCACCTACATTTGGATTTACCGAATCGGTAAAATTACCGATTCGGTATTTTACAGAATCAGTAAATTTACCGATTCTGTAAATTTACCGAATCTGTAAAATAAATGCCCCTACATGCCAATTCTTAAATACCGGTCGGTAACGGCCGAAATCGGCCGTTACCGACCGGTATTTAGGCTCCTACATCTGGCCCCTAATGTATAATCTATTTGTGAAGAGAGTTAAGGAGAAACAGTCAAGTGAGCAGCTACTCTAGTTATTAATAAACAAATTATTTAATCATTTGGTGTGTGGTACTCAGGCATGCTAGGCCATTTTGATACAGGCAGCTCTCACAATGACACGTAAAACATTTCCAGTCACAATCCCTCTATATTTTAGAACAGCGGTTCTTAACTTTTTGACTTCTTTGGACCCCAACGGAATCATTACTTTAAGCGGAGGACCCCGACCTACATAATTTAAACAGTTTGAACCTCAACCCATTTTACAAAAATACAAAAACAAGCACACATCAAAAAGAACAAAATGTTGAAATATTTTATTTAATTGACAAACAAAAAAATACACAAGAATCGAAATTTTGGAAAATTGGAGATTTTCATCAAACTATATCTAATTTCTAAAATACAAATCGATATGCGAGACTTTAGTATATCACCTTGACTTCTTTGATCTTAATGAATGCTCTATGCAGGAGCATACCAGAGCTTCAATTGCAGCGAACAATTTTTTTTAGATTTTGTTTGCTGTACTTGCGCTGCTCCCACGAATCAAACAAAGGATACCAACTTAATTTCCTTCAATTTAAAATGCCTTCACATTTACAAAATGTTTTGAAATTTGCAATTTCAAATGTTGCTTTTTCATTTACATATACTTTATTAATCTGCTTATATTATAAGATTTTCTAAACAGTCTTGAACCCCCACCCCCAGACCCTGGACAGTCAATCTAGGACAGGTAAGACGGTATTCATTCCAAATTTCCAGAAATACCTTTCATCAAGTTTCGTTCTGTTACCGCTCTTGCACTGCACGACCTACATTGGATGCTCCTTCTTTAAAACCATAAATGATTTGCTTCAAAGTTTTAAACTAAGAAACCCATACACACTTAAATGTGACCCATATCTGTCCAGTAAATCCTCAAAAGCCATCAAATTAGAGGCCAAGTTGTTTTTAATTCTGGATCATCACAGTGTCCCAGATAGAAAGTGCACAGGGGATCTACATAATTTCTACAAAACTCAAAGGTTGAGTGGAAGAAAGGGCAGCAGTACCGCTTTTGAAGCGCTGAGCTTCAGGACACCTGTGTTGAGTGCTTCAAATCTGTCAGTTTAAAATATTCAGTAATATGTGCTTTCAGCTCACCTTGTTTTACAATCTGGTACTTGTATCTTCAATTATGATGGAAAAGTAAACAGCGACTACCAGAAGGGGTATGAGTTGGAAAGCCACGTTGGGCAGGACATCTCATACCAGACATGGGAGAATTAAAGAGCCCTGTATTTCTGTGACAGAATCTACAATGTCAGCAAATGTCTGGAGAGCTGTATTTCATTGGTGAAGGAAGGTAATGAGCAGTTTCCAATAAGAGAACCGGGACCCGCCCTCGACTAGGACATCTTCAAAAAACCCACAAACACCTCACACCCTGAAGACTTTCCTTTTTAAGGGAGGACCTGCTCCATGCACTGACACTCCCTCACTCTCTGACTGTTACCAATAAGCCATAGAGGATCAACAAAGCTGACCATCTCAAAGGAAGTCTGTGCCAGGCAGATACTCTTCGGATTTCACGGTGCATCCAGGTGCCCAACAAACATGTAAATTCCAGGGGTGTAACTCAGCAGCATATCCAGGGAGGCCAGCAAGAACTCCAGGCCCATGAGCTGGACGAAGGTGGTGTGTCCCAGAGGTTGTAGACAGAAAGCACATGGGCATCCTGATAAACAGGGCAGGCTGGATCAGTACCGGTGTGAGAAATCATCCAGGTATCCAGAAAGCCTTACCCAAAGCACAGTTTTCTACCTTAAAGCAGTTTTCTACATTAAGTTCACACTGCCGACTGCAGCTATAGACAACATTTTTCTTGCACATTTTGTATGTCAACATAAAGAACATGCTGACAGAGGTGAGAGTGAATCAACACCAGAATTAGCAACACGCACTGCAGCAACTGTTTGCTAAAGCACTTCCTGCCCTTAGCCAGAAAAGGAGAGACTCGTCTTTGCATCATCTCACCTAGTCCCAGATGGCTAATCAGAGATCTAGATTTAGAAAAATAAGGGAAAAGAAGGTCAGCTGAAACCTGGACCAACTGCAGCTATGTTGGAATAATACAGATTCCCAACTCTCCTGTCTAGAGATTTACTTCAGCCAATTCGAAGTGAAACAAATGTGTCCCTGCTGTGGCAAGGAAGACAGGAGGTTTGAGAAACACGAGTCACACCAGGCAGTGGGTACTTCTTGATCTTGTCTGGCTCCTGCCTTCTAACGCAGTCACATGTGTAGGAGGAAGACCAAGGGCAAAGCTAGACGCCCAACATCCTGATTTCAGCCAAGGAAAAGAGCCACAAGCCGCGGAGGGCTGCTTACACACCAGCCTCGGGCACAGTGCTTTGTCCCATTCTAGCTAGTCACTACTGCAAGAGCGAGGCGGCTGGTTAAGTGTCAGAAGGATTCTGTAACGGCAAAAACAAGAACCGATCAGAAGCCATGAATTCCTAAAGAGAATTTGCTAACGAGGTCACATTAGACCTGCAAGATTTGTACATGGACCTGTACATGAAGTCACTCACAGCCCCGGCTTTTGCAACTCCTTACTATTAAAGTAAACTTATTGCACACCTGATGTGACAGCTTTATCGACGTACCACTCAAGTGCCTCGCCTCTCTACAGGTTCATGAAGTTGCGTTTCCGTGAGATATGGCAAAGTAATCTGTTTTGCCACAATTACTCTGACCTGATAAAGAAACCACCTTATATATTTTAGGCAAGAGGGCTCATTTGGTAAATATCTAGAACAAAAGGGAGTAAGGAGCTCAATGGATCCACCATTGCGCAGCTTTCCTGCTACTTATTTCCCTAGAAGGGTGACAAGGCTTAGAGCATCTGGTGTGCACTAAAGATAATGCCAAGAAGACGTGCCCCATGTCTTGACAAAGGCTGTGGAATAAGCGGCACATTCTATGTGACGGTGAGGAATGGGATCAGGGAATGAATACAGCCAAGGACAAATAGACCCTCTGGGGTTTAAGGAGGGGTCCTTTTATTGTACTGAATGACCGGTTTACCAAGGGTGAGGGAGCATGACAGACTGGATAAGAGGAGTGTTGATGGTGGGGTATTGTATTCACCAAGGCTTTACAGAAAGGGTACAGACAAGGGAATTGCATTTAATGTACAAAACACCACACTTGTCTAAGTGGTCAGCAGAAGATCCTAGGATAAGAAAACACAATAAAAGCACAAGCCATTTTACAGGACATCGGGATGAGTTACAGAGGAGAAAGCAGGCTGATTTGCAAGTTCCCGCCAAAGTGGCACAAATTCTGAATGTGTGCAGGAACAGACTTGCAAATTCTGAAGGCCTCCTGTAGAGACAGATGTTCAACCCTGAAGCTGGAAAGTAACTCTTAAGTTAGGAACGGCTGAGGACCAAAGAGTGGGGCATACAGGTGGGAAGGGAAAACCAGTTACTCCAGCTGAAGTAGGAGCACAGCTTCCTTGGAACCTTAGGCACCGGTATATTATGTAACATAGAAAACCAATGTAGGCATTACATAGATTAAACATGTATTGAAATCTTGATTTTGAGCCTGCAGTGCAGAGATAATAGAGCAGCTTCAAATCTGGATCCTGGCATTCAAAGAACAGGCTGGACGAGCTACAACACTCTGCCTCACACCTAAACCCAACCTTGGAGAAGACTCCCATTAACATGACACAGCTCTTACTCGCCGGAGAGCCATTTTAGGTGCCTCTTCAAGCCAGATTCCTGACAACCAAATTATCAAAGTTTGGAGCAACGGAAGTCTCCATCAGAGGAAGATAATTTTGAAATAATGTCCCAGTAGAAACCAAGACAGTAACAAAAACAGGTGGACTACAAAAACATCTGTTGGTGGGGCATGAAATCAAATCTGAGATTTTCTTCATGCTGCATTTTTTAAGATAAATTCTGAATGATAATCCCAGCGCCCAGTCACAGGTCATTGGAGTGTTTCTTAACTCACTAAACAATTCTCTGTTTAGAACCATTATCTGTTGTTTGCTCCTGTGTCGCATGAGCTTTGCAAGTTGAGATGGTCTCTTTCAATGTTTTCTTTAGAATTTAGTGAGCTGTTGACAATACCTACGCTATGCTCCTAAGCCATGGATGGTACCTGGTTTTATTTCCTTCCCCATGCATTATCATTTTGAGATGCAGAGTATGGGCCATGCACTTGTGATTTATGTTTCAAAATGTATTTCAGTCCTATGCTTTGTCCTTAGTCCATGTTTTAGTGCTACCATTTCATGAATAAAGAAACGTCCCCATGATTTGTTAGGACTGCTGATGGCTTGGCTTTGAGGCTTCAACAGTGACCTCGCTGAGCATACCACCACTCCCTCAACGATCAGCTATAGCCCCCGGTGCAGGTCCAGAGACTTTGTTAAACAGGTTATAATTGTGAAACGCACCCTGCATGAGTTGTTTTCTTATTTTCTTTTGGTGCTGCAAGATTACAAGCAAACACTCCTGGGCATCCATGCACTGAGTGGGGCAGACAAACAGGAAGACGAGCATCAGTGCCAGGTCTTGAGATCAGTAACTCAGCTTTCATTTTCACCAAGAAAATCATCTAGCATTACTTAAGCAAAGGTGTATTTCTGAAGGCTTAAAAAGGGAACCAAATAGTCACAACCACTCCCTGGAGGCACACAAAAGTTTCCAGATGCCTGGCAGAGTTCAGCTGGCATAAGGACACAGTTCTCTAGATAGCTGTCCTGGCCCCAGCTCACTTTCACCAGATGATTTCCAATTTCCCCAATTATTGCCAATGATTAATGACACAGAACTTACTTTGGCTTCTACCCTGGGTTGGGCAGAAGAGAAGCATACGAGTGGATACTTTTGCAAGAGTCAGAGACAATACATGTGTAGTTTCAATGCCTGTGAAGCTTGCAAACATACACTGCTGCGCTCTCTTGCTCTGTGGGACATGGTTCGCCAAGTTTGTTGGAGAGCGCCAACCTACAGCCATGAGGAAGCCTAGTGCAGTAGGCCACAGATGCAGTCAGACTTCAAATTCAAACTCAAAGTATTGCGGGTCAAAGTGATGGATCCGTACGTAGCCATCCTCACCGCCACTGCTGTAACTGCAACAAGAAAAGAGAGTAGGTACTTAATGCAGGATACTGCAACACAGTCTTCATTTGTAAGTATCCAATCCCAGGCCAGAATCAAGGACACCGAATGGTTTCATGAGTTGAGCATGCAGGATATAGGCTGTTTCAGGAGGGATAAATCAGAAAACACAATGATTACGCATGTGCTGGACCTAGAATATTGACTGATTTCACTAGATCTGAAACCAGGCTATAGACTTATCCCTAAAAGCCGGAATCCAAGATCAAAGAGAATTTAAATTGTCCTGAATTCAGGATACAGAAATGATCCTTGTCAGTCTGAACCCAAGATGATATCACAAGTCCTGTATGCAGGACACTGCCTGAGTTCACTAAACCTTAATCCAGAATACAGGAATGGTTTCGGATTCTTGTATTTAGGATACAGAAATATTTCACAAGTCCTGCATCGAGGAGCGAGGCTGATCCCCAAAGGTCTGAACACAGTATACAGAATGATTTCAAGAGTCTTACATCGAGGATACATATTGAGATCCAAAGGCTCAATCCAGAATACAGAAAGACTCCACAGTGTCCGAATCCAGCAATCATTGACTTTACAAATTGTGAATTTATGATACAACATGATTACACAATGTCTCACTAGAGAGCATAGACTACCACAGCACTGGAATTGAGCACACTGAATGGTTTCATCAGTCTGAACTACTGTTCAGGGATCTGAATCCAAGACACAGTGATTTCTAAAGGCATCAATTCAGAGTATAGTACGATTTCCAGGGCCCAAACCCTGGACACAGTATGATTTTATATGGTCCAGTTCAAAAGCACATGATCTCCTTCCAATCAAAGGCACAGAATGTTTCCATAAGTCCCCCATCTAGAAAAAAAATGGATTGCATGAGCCCTGACTCTTAAATGATGAATAACTGTACAAGGCCTAAGCCCCAATATTTGCTACAGACCCCCGCCCTAAAACAGGTGTTGCATACATAAACTTTTCTAAGACATTATGTGCCTTAATATCACCATTTTTGCTCATTTTAACAGAAGTCTCCCTAAACACCATTCGCTTTCCAGTGAGGAATCAGTTTTTGGAAGAAGTGTTAACAATTGTAATTGTTTCGCTTTTGTGGTGGATGCACACAGTGGTACACTGGGTGCAGAGCTTAATTCGAGCAGGTGCTTTCAGGTGCTCAGCACCTGCACTTCTTTCACAGGGCCAGGGCTACAATTTCTGAACCTGCAGGTGGTGGTCTCAATATTAATTGTTCAATTCAAAATAAAAAGAATAACATACATTCCATGACAGCTGGCTGGTAAATGTTCATAGGCAGGCTGGCATCCGCCTGTCCAGGCAGGCATGATTGTGTATCACCACGTTAGTGATGATGTCATCACGCTGATCACAAATCCAAGAAGTCATCGAAAACTATGGCTTGCATTCTATTCCCCTAGTCTGCTGCACCCTGCCACTGCCTGAGCCTAAACCTCCCATTGAATAATTGTAACTGGGGGCTGGCTCATGACAGAGTTGAGGCAAGGAAGCAGCAAGAGCGCATTTGGAACTTGGGAGTGAGGGCTCTTGAGAAAGAATAAATGAAAGTAAGTGTGGACTTTCCACTTGTTGCGTAGCCAGAGTAGCATATCCGGCAGCCCTGCATTGCTGCTATCCTCAATGTGCTCGATGAGGCTGTGGCCCAACACAACTTTTGTACGCCATGGCATCACCAGTAGAATCTGTGCGCTGCACCCCAGCACACCCATTCTTACCGGCATTGGCAGCATTACTGCTGGGGACAATGCCTGTGCTGTAGCAGGCAGGATCACAGCAAGCTGAGCAGTGGATGCAGATGCCGTCGCCATCCCTGGACCTACTAATTGCAGGCAGCACTAGCAGAGACATGACCTGTTGTGCTCAAGCAGCTGCCTGTTCAGCAATAAACACAGTCATACCACACTGATTAATATATGAAAAAAAGCATTTTCATTTGGTGTACATTTTGTTTTTGCACTTAGTGTTGGGAAGAAAGTAAAACATCTTCCGCTTCTTTAGGAATGACAAAAGGAAAACGCAGAGTTCAAAATAGCAGGGACATGTACAGGCTGACGACACTGGTCACAGGCAGCAGCATTGTTAGAGATGAGACAGCGAGAGTAAAAAGGAGAAAAAAACAACAAAAGAGGAGAGAGATAAAACAGAGCAAAGTAGAAGAAAAGGAGGAGAGCAAATCAGGTACAAAGAGAAAGAAGCCATGATGTGAAGAAGAGAGCATTACGAAGAGAGAAGATAGAATGAAAGGATCTGGTGAATAGGACAGAGGAAAAAAAGCAGGCAAATGATAAAATGGAGACACAGCTAATCACTGCTAGAGAGTGATAGTAGAGAGTCAAGATCGAGGGGAGAGAGAGCAGAGCATGGATAAAAGTGAAGAGAAAAAAGGGCAGGGCTAAAATGAATAGAGGGCAAATCAGAAATACAGGGTGTGACAAAGGTGATAGAAAACAATTAGAGAGGTGAGAGGATAGACTCTTAGAGCAAAGACTTAGGGGACAGACAACAGATCAAGGTTAGAAGATAGAGACAGAGGCAGTGAGAGTGTTGAAAGTGGGGCTCACCGGAGGAAGACGTGTGTGGTTGCCTCCTTGGCAAATGTTTCAGCACCTGCACTTCTTTTTTTACAAATTAAGCACTGCCTGGGTGTAACTAGTGTATGCTATCTCACCCTACCAGGGAAAATGGTTTCATTTAACATTGTAGATACTGTTCTACTTCGTTACATTTGTGTTGTAAACCTTGCAAAAGCACATTTTTGCCTGAGATGAGTTTTGTTACTATTTTGCCATGCCGATTATTGTTCTCATTATTGTTGGCAGTAGATGTGGGGACAAAAATGCTCTGCATTGCTTTGTGAATTATGTATCCCTGAACGTATGATTTTCAGAACAGCCTGGTGTGTGTTAACGCAAATGAGTTTGGCAACCGTGCAAACACAATGGAGGTACCTTTTGCTGAAGGGTTTAATCAACATCACTGCTCTAGGGGACAAACAAGGTGCACCCTCATTCAGATGAAAGCGCCTACTGCCCTCTTAATTCAGGATATGTTGTGACTGGCCGCAGTAGCAGTGTGGATTCTAAGATGGGGAACAGTAATTTTAACTATACTCATTTGAGGAGACTACCTACTACAGGCTCCCCAGTGTAAGACATTCTGTTTTCTCAGGTCTTTTACCCTAATTATGACTGACACATTTATGAAGTATGGCACTCTATGTTTGGGACTCAACTCGTCTGTGCTGCACCAGATAGTGGTCTCATTTGTGTTATGCTAGTCATCTCCATCTCGGACATCACAGCCTGCAGATACACACTTTCTGCTGCTAACCCCCAGACCTGTTTACATGATGGGTGGTGGTCAACCACCCACCCCCTTTGACCCTGGTATATGTTTACCCTAACTGAGCGAAACTCACAACGCTGACATTTTCTGTGTCAATGACAAAAGAACTGCACACAAAAACACATCATGTCCAAACCAGCCCAAACTGGCCTCAATGGGGACACTGGTCACACAAACTGTGTCCAGTGACAGCAGGAAGATGCTCCTGTCAATTCTGGAGAAGCATCTGGCCTTTCATAGAAAGCAGAGGATTATAAATACAGCCAGCATTTTCACCAGAATCCTATAATCAAAATTCAATAGAGACAGCAGCCTGTATGAGCCACAGCTCTTAGGGTGTTTACCTGCCTTAGGGATTAGTGTGATAACTTCCTTGCGGAGTGTCGGGGGGAGCACACCCTTTTCTATTGCTTCCTGGTAAACATCTATCAGGTGGGAGGCCAATGTCCATTTCAAGGCTGTATAAAAACTGCCAGAAAAACCATCCAGATCGGGAACCTTGGACCCATCCGTTTCGTCCATAGCCTGAACTACATCATCCACCAAAAATGGCTCTGCCAGGAATTCCCTATGTGCGTTCTGCAGCTAACGCTATTTGATCCAAATAGGCATTACTGGCATCCATAGCCGAGGAGACCTTTGTAGCATATAAATCTTTGTAATATGATAATAGTCTGGCCTCTATACCCTCGCAGTCAGTTATAGTCTCACCTTCTTCCCCATTCAAGCTTGTTATGTACATTGGGGTCCTGTGTGGCTGAATCAGTCTAGCCAATGTGCGGCCTGGGTGCTCTCCCTCCCCGTACCTCCTGGCGACTGCATACTTCCCCAGATAGTGTGATTCCCTCTCTGCGGCCTCATGAAAGTCTGGCAGTACTGCCGCCCGTCGCCTCAGCCCGCAGGTCTTTGCTTTAAATGCTTCCCATAGCATCGCTTTTGGGTCCACTGTACCCTCATTAAGTTCAAAATAATCGTCAATTGCCTGACCGAATTTGCAAGCAAATATTGAATTACGCAGTGCCATCTCAGGGAACCACCAATGCTTGACTCTAACACCCGGGCCAGGGATCTTCAGTCCCACTGTAACCAGGGCATGGTCCGATAAAGTATGCGGCAGGAGCCCAGTATCACTTAACTGTGTAGCCACATCGGGGGTGAGGAACCTATAATTCAGTCTTGTCCATGTATTATGTGGTGCCGCATTGTGTGTGTACACTTGTGTCTCTGCATGTAAGTGATGCCAAGCATCAGTCAACTGATACCCTCTAACAACTCTGTCAGAGTCTGCCTTGCTCTTGGCTTCGTGTCTGAGATATTAGCTGTGCTGTTCAGTTGTGGGTTCAATAGAATATTTAAATCCCCACCCATGCATACGCTTTCTGCCCCCATCCTGTCCATACTAGCTTGTAGGTCAATAAAGAATTCCAATCGTCTTTGTTTGGAGCATATACATTAACAAATAGTATTATGTTCCCTAATAGCCATCCTTCTATTAGTAAGTACCTACCCGCCCGGTCTGAGTATACATCTACCACTCTAAAAGGTACACTCTTGTGGATTAAAATGGCAACCCCTCTAGAATACGTGCTGTATCTGGCAAAATAGCGATTTGCCCCCCAATTACAGGCAAAATTGGGGGGGTTATGTGGCGACAAGTGGGTTTCCTGCAGGAATGCAAGGACACTGTAAATAGTGTAATACTTGTTTTCTCTTCTGAGCCTCATTAAGTTCTCGCACATTCCAAGACATAAGCACTATGGTATCAACAACCTCATTACTGTGCATTATTCTTCAATTGGGTATTTAAACTGCTATACGGTCTCACTATCAGTTCATATATGCCGAGCACGCGGTTAAAAAATTGTAAAGAAAGCAAATCTATAAATCTTATCAATCCCTCCCACCCCCTCAATCTTCACTAGGGGTACACCCCAAAGATTAAAGTAGTCATAATACTGAAAAATGTAACAGACAAAAAAGTGTATGTGCCTAAGCACTGGGGGTTGACAACGCTACACCTAGTCCCCTATTGCACTCAATCAATAAAAGGAAAAAAGTGTGTAAATCGGCCCACCCCCCCCGGACAGCGACCACCCCAATGTACAACAATGTGATAAAAGCCCCGGCAATACTCAACCATATTTATAGCGGGCAGTCCGTCAGCTAGCCGAGAACAAATCGGCGCTGGCACCAGAGTCTGGTAACCCAGGTGATCGATCCGGTGTTGGGGACTTCTTCTGACGCCATTCACATCTCACAATCAAAGAAATTCTTGCACTACAGCAGGTGTTTCAAAAATTCGGGACCGACCATCCACGTCCACTCTAAGCCTTGCAGGATACAGTATGTCATACCTCAGTCCCGCTTTCCTCAATGCAAGTTTGATCGCAGCATATTTTTTACGTGCGTCCTCCACCATTACTGAAAAGTCTGGGTACAAAGCTATAGTTCATCCTTGCCAGTCCAACGTTCCTTTCTCTCGAGCCATATGCAAGGCAATGCTCCTGTCCCTAAAATTGAGATGCCTCGGCATTATGGGGCGCGAAGGACAGCCAGGATTAGGCCGAGGGCCAAGGGTGCGATGTGCACTTTCAACAACAAATGTAGCAGTGAAGGATTCTCGGCCAAACAGCTCAACCAGCAATCCCTCCACAAATTCATCTAACTGGCCTGTATTTGTGGACTCCGGCGCTCCCGTAATGCAAACGTTATTACGCCTTCCTCAGGCCTCCAAGTCACCATTCTTGATAGCTATTGTTTTAAGCACCCTTTCCATTCTCTCAAACTTTTTAGTGGTTTGCACCGTGCCACGCCGTCCTCCAGGTCCGAGATCCTGCTCTCTGCCGTCTCCAGCCTACCTTTGTGTTGATTCAGCCGGACCCCCATTTTATCAAGCCGTTTGTCCAGTGAGTCGGACCGTGTATCCAGCGCCTTGAATCCTGCTCGCAAATGAGACAATAATGCTTCGTTACTCTGGGGTGCCATCTGTGGGGGACCTGCAGCGTCGCCTCCTTCCGCCATTGATGTGCTTGTGGCATCTGTTCAACCACTCAGCTTCTAAAAGGTAAGTTTCCTTTGACCATGACTCCCCATGTCCTGCGTATCTTTGCGGGCAACGCACACTCCCTGGCCGATTGCAGTATTCTCTTCAGCGCCCTGGTGTTTCCAAGGCCCTGCAGTGGATCAGGCCCATCAATATCCACTCCTCCCCCACCTAGACTACTCACCCCCTCCCTCCTCACGTGGTCCGGAACCACAGTCGCTGGTATCACTAATTCATGCAAAATGGGCTCTTGAGGTAGCCATGTCCCATTTACACCCTTAAGGCAGGGCCCCAGTGTGATAGCCTTACTGCTGCACTTTGAGCCCTGGTCTTCTCCTTAGGCGTGCCGTGACCTGCACAATGGGGGAACATTGTATATCTAGTTTTTGACCATTACTGGCCTTTCATATGGCCTCTCCACCATGTGTGCCGTCCTCTGTGCTGGGGGAGGGTACTCCACTGGGTCTCAACCACTCCACACGCTTCAGCCGGTCAACAGCAGTCAAGTGGCAGGCCAGTGACTGCACAACCACGATCCGGTCTCCCGCCACTCCTCAGTGCCGCCCGCAATTCTACTGAGGCCTCCAGGGGAGATGAAGTGAATCCTGCCTGCTTACTTGTTCCGGGGGGGTGGGGGGGGGGAGAGGGGGCCCACACAGTCACCGCAGTTCAACCTCCGGCTGCCGCTCCAGAGTACGGACAGCGATTTCAGTGCGCGTCCATGTTTATTTCAACACTCAAGGAGCAACGAGCCCCCAAGGGGGGCTTGAGGGGGGGGGGTGCCGACCACCGGGAGGTCCCCCCCAGGCTGTTTGGGAGGGCTTCGGGGGGTGGAGGGGGGTCATACCTGTTTCCAGAACTTTCTGGTGGTTGCTTTTGGGCTTGTTTTTAGTAGGTTTCTAGTTAGCCCAATCCATAAGCCTCCTTGTCTCCTCCCCTCCGCCACCATTTTGGGTTTGGTGACCTGGTGGCTGGAGGCTCGTGAATTTTGTTTCTGTGAGGCAATAATTTGTTAGTAGTCGCTTCGATTTATAGTTACATTTAGTATTTTTGACAGTTAATTGTTAGTTATGGAGGATCACCGCGTTTTGGAAGCTCTTCGACTTCTGTCTGAGGCCGGCCGCATGGATCTGGTGATCGGGGGGCCCCTGGCGCGTCCTTCGCGCCAGGCCTCGGCTGGTGTGGCGGCGGTAGTGGCGGCCTGCTCGTCGCCCAAGAAGCGGCGTTCGCATGGGGTAAGTGAGCGGGGCCACTCCCGGACTCGGAAGGCGGCCCGGCGTCTAAGGCTTGTGAGGGGACTTCAGAGTTGTCGGCTGTGTCGCGCGACCCCCCGGGTGCAGGAGCGGGGGTCGCGCCTTTGTTTCAAGTGACCGGGCGCTCGTCTGGGAGCGCTGGGGGCCAGGCGGGCCCGGACATGATGGAGGTTTTCCCGGCGGCGGTTGGCGGCCGGGGGGGGCGTAAGAGGAGCGCGAAGTGCTCTTCCTCTGCGACGGTTGGGGATCCGCGGGAGGGATTGTTTGAAGAGGCTCCACCGCGCAGCGCGCGTAGGGGCTCTATGCAATTAGGTGAAGGGAGGAAGAATTTAGGTGTAGGCGGGGAGACTGTTTCTTCCCAGCATTTGGCGCCCGGGGGCTTACTTTTGGATCAGGCTTTAGTGGACGCTGTGAATGTGGCAGTTTATGCAGTACCTACTGATGAGTCAGTCCAGGCTCCTGTTAATATTGATGTTACTCATGAGGAAGGGGCATTTGGGGGGGCTCGTTGGGTGCATAGCCCCTTGTTGTTTTCTGGTCCTCCCTCGGAGCATGAGGAGGCGGTGTCTGTGTTGGGGAGCTCGAGAGGGGAGGGGGAGTGGGCTCAAGTTGGGGAGGGGGTGGTAGTGTGGGGGAGGTTTTAGAGGTGGGGGTGGATAGGTCAGGGGCGGGTGGACAGGTTGGGGGTTTTTATGAGAATGTGGCATCACGTGAATTGGAAGATGAGGTTGTGCAAGGGGCGCCTTGCTCCATTTCTCGGGTTGACTTTCCTGTGGGGCACAGTGAGGCTTTTCATGGGAGAGTTTTAGGTAGTGGTAGGGGTGTGAGGGAAGGATTTCTGGTGGGAGACAGGGGTTCTTCTAGGCCTGGTTTTTATCAGAGGGGTGTGAGACAGGTGCCTGGTGGGGAATCTACAGCAGCAAATTTTTCAGAGGCTTGGCATAATGTTTCTCAGGTTGATGTTCGGAATGTGGTTCCTGATTCATTTTCACAGCATGGTAGTGGTCTTGGGTGGGGGATGGTTTTCCAGTTCGGGTGTTTTCAGAGGCTGTTTCTGGTGTTGCAGTGGGTATGGTGGGCTCCCAATTGGAGTGCCAGCCTTGTGGTGGGGAGCGTGTTGGAAGGGGCACTTTATTGGGAGTGGGATGCAGAGAGAGAGTGGGGAACGGAGTTTAACTGGGAGTTATGCAGGTAGAGGGTTTTCGTTGGAGGTGGCGCAGACAGGAAAGATTTCGAGTGATGATGAGGATGTGGTGCGGGATTCCCCGGTGAAGAGGGCACCATTGAGGAGTGTAGGTAGGGTCTTGTCTCTTGACAGGTCGCAGGCTAGGTCGGTTGAAACTAGGGTTGGCACGGGTTTTGTTATGAGGGGCCCTAGCACACCAGTCCAAACCTTTTCTTTTCAGGTAGTGGATCAATTCGGCGGTCCAGACTCGGTAGGGCGCGGTCCAGTCCAATTGCGCCGAGGTGAAGTGAGGAGGGAGCCTAGCGCGGCGATCTCTATTCCACCGAGGGAGCCCGTCGCTGTCAGCACACGAAGGGACTGCGCACCCTCGCTGGCCCCAATGAATAGCAGGTCTAGGTGGTCGGCCTTGCCGTCGGCTATGGAGCTACAGAGTCAGCACGGAGGAAGGTACAGGCGTGTACAGTTTGCTCCCCCTCCAGGAAACCGTTCTAGTCATTCTGAGGTTAATGTTTCTAATGACGGGTTAGGTAAGACCCGAGGTGCTGTAGCACAGGAAAATTTGGGGCTTCTGGAGATGGAGCCGGTGGTATTGGATTATGATGATGATACTCCTGAGGAAGGAGAACTGTGTGAAGGGGCGGAGGGGGAGTCCTCTCATGTGTCCCGTAGTGTTTTACAGGTGTCGCTATTTGCAGAAAAATCAAGGGAAAGACAAGAGCATGGCACATCCAGTAGGGTTCCTCGAGGAAGGACCAGGGTAGAATTCTCTGCACCACGGAAGGAGGTGTCAACGGCGATTCATTTAGAGCCAGGTGAGAGAGCACTTACACAGGCCAAACCAAACATGGTGTCTGTGGGGACGGGAGTGGAAAGGGTCGGGGGGGGTGGGGAGGGGAGATTGTTGAAAGGGAGATATGTAAAGGATGCAGGTGTGGGTACAGAGGCCAGTTTTGGTTCAGTTGAAGGTAAGACTGAAAGTGGTACCAATACGGATGTTATAGAGGGAGTTAAAGACCCTCTGCACAGTAAGGAGTTGAAATTTAAAAAACTGCCATATATGGGAGTTACGAAGCCGTTGGGCGCTCATCTTATGTTGGCAACGAAAGAGCGTATTTGGAAAGGTGAGTATGTGGAGATTCTGAAGCTCCTCCACAGGGAAGTTAGGTCTAAAGAGGGCTCAAAGGAGGAAGAATATGAGCTAGCAAAACGCCCCAAAGTACCACTGACGATTGAGAATTGGACTGCGGCTTTTCTCATTTACGCAAGCGTTTATTGTGAGAAATTTCCTGAGCGCAGCGTATCTATATTTAAATACATGGATGTGATTCGGAAAGCGCAGCTAACTGGTGGGGGATATGCTTGGGCCCAGTATGATGAGGAATTCAGGGCTAGGATGGCATGGGACTCGGAAGCAAAGTAGGGCGAACTGGATACTGATCTATGGCAACATACGATGGGGGCCGCCTCTGGGGGCAAGACCATTTTCACGGCCAGTGGTCTTCCTTTAATTTATCAGCCCTTTCAAGGGAAGCCCACCCGGGGAGGGGTGGGGAGTGGTTCAGGCTCACACTCAGGAAATGGGGCTTGCTGGGATTTCAATAAAGGATTGTGCACTAGAGAGTATTGCAAATATAAGCATGAGTGCTCGGGCTGTGGAAGGCGACACCCTTTGTCTAAGTGCTGGGGGCCCAGGCCGGGAGGGGCTCAACAGGGGAATCAAGCAGGTTCAAGTACAGCAGGGTCGTCACAACAGTTTAGAGGGGGACGGGGAGGTAGGGTTGAGCAGGGTTCTGGGCCAAAGGGCTCATACACCAGTTAGGCTTCCTCAGTTACAACAGGCCCTTCAGGAGTATGAGAACGCAGCGGTTAAGCAGAAGTTATTGGAGGGCTTTCAATTTGGTTTTCGTTTAGGTTACTTGGGGCCAAGGGAGAGGCGATGGGCGGACAACTTAAAGTCAGCTTTCGAACATAAGGCAGTGGTGCGAGATAAATTGCTTAAAGAAGTGCGTGAAGGTCGGATGGCAGGCCCTTTTTATGACTGGCCGATCCAGAATTTGATTGTGTCACCGATTGGTGTGGTCCCTAAAAAGGAGCAGGGACAGTTTAGACTTATCCAGCATTTATCATGGCCGGAGGGCTCCTCTGTGAATGATTTCATTGATGAGGAAGCTGCTTCGGTGTCATATTCCTCAGTTGACGTGGCCATGTCACTTATTGTGACCACGGGCGCAGCTGCAGAAATGGCTAAGTGCGATATTAAGTCTGCTTTCCGGCTGCTTCCAGTCCATCCAGATGATTGGTGTCTTCTGGGTATCCATTTTGAAGGTAAATGGTACGTGGACAAAGCATTGCCGATGGGCTGTTCCATGTCCTGTGCTCTTTTTGAATGTTTCAGCACTTTTTTACAGTGGCATTTCACACACCATTCCGGTCACTCCCTGGTTACACACTACCTAGATGATTTCTTTTTTGTGGGTTCCCCGGGCTCCGCGGAGTGCCAGGCAGCTCTGGACACGTTTCATGGGCTCATGGAGGAACTGGGGGTGCCCTTTGCTCCTGACAAGACTGTGGGCCCTGCCACAGTATTATCATTTCTAGGCATTGAAATCGATTCTGTAACAATGCAGGCTCGTATGCCGGAAGATAAGAAGGCGAAAATGCTGGAACTGTTGAATGGTATGTTGTTGAAGCAGAAGGTACAGGTACAGAGATTCAAGTGTTATTGGGGCACCTTAATTTTGCATGCAGAGTGGTGAGAGCGGGACGGACTTTTTGTCGGAGGTTGGGCAGGGCTCTAGCTGGCAGACACTTGCCTTACCATCGTGTGCGGCTGTCGGCAGGGGTCAAAGAGGATCTGAGAATGTGGAAAGTTTTCCTTGCCTCTTTTCATGGTGTGCCGTTGGTTAGAGACATGGATTTTCAGTGGGATGTCCAGATGTTTTCTGATGCTGCGGGCAGTGAAGGTTTTGGCCTTTATTGGAATGGGAGATGGTGTGCAGAGAGATGGCCTGAAGAATGGTTGAATGGTGGCAGGAGTATAACATTTCTGGAGCTTTTCCCTTTGCTGGTGGCTTTGTCTTTGTGGGGTGCAGATTTGGCACACAAGAAGGTACTTTTCCGTGTGGACAACATGGCAGTAGTAGACATTGTCAACCGGCAGTCAGCCAGAGATGAGCAGGTTCTGAAGCTAATGCGAGTCTTTGTGTTAGGTTGTTTGAAGCATGATATTGCATTTCGAGCCTTGCACATTCCTGGTGTGGACAATGGCATAGCGGATGCTTTGTCTCGTTCACAGTGGGGGAGATTCCGTGGATTGGCCAGGGAGGCGGACAGATCACCGACCCCGATGCCGACTCATCTGTGGCAAGTAGGCAACAGCGGGTATTACAACTGGTGGTAGGTTCTTTGTCTCTGTCTATGCGTTCGGCTTATTCATTGGCCTGGAAGGAATTTTTGGAGTCAGGGGCGTCTAGGCGTGAGGAGTTGTGGCGCCGTTCAGAAGATGTGATCCAATTTATTTTACACCTTATGGATAAAGGCTTGTCTAGAGTAACCATTGCAGGCAAGCTAGCAGGGATATCCTTCATGGGTAAACTTTTTTGGGGATATTCCCCTTCAGCTGGTGAGATTGGTAAGAGAATGCTGGAGGGTTGGGTCAGGGAACGGGGAGGTTCCACAATGTCTAGAGCTGCTTTGTCCTGGCAGACATTGGCCCGGGTATTAGCTGCCCTGCCTTCTGTTTGTAGCGAGGATTTTGAATCTTGTTTGTTTTCCATGTTAATGGCATTCATGTTTTTTGGAGCTTTTCGTGTTTCAGAATTGTTGGGGTCTAAGGATAAAGGGGGCATCTGTTGGAGAGATGTTTTTTGCTCTGAAGAGGGTGTTCATGTGTGGCTTTCGTCTTCCAAGACTGATCAACGGAAGGTGGGCAAAGGGGTGTGATTGAAGGCTCGTTCTCCTAAGATTACATGTCCGTTGCGATTGGCTCGGCACTGGCGCACTTTATCTAGGGGTTCTGATGGTGATCTGGTTTTTCAGCACATTAACAAAGCTCCGGTTACGGCATATCAACTGCGCATGGTTTTGCGTAAAGCGCTGAAGCATATTGGCTTGGATGGGGACAGCTTTGGAACACATTCTTTTCGTATTGGTGCGGCAACAGAGGCGCATAATAGGGGATGGTCTGATGGGGACATCATGAAGTTGGGCCGTTGGTCATCTAAGTGCTTTCAGCGTTATGTGCGGGGAACTGCGGGGGAGGCGCATGCGTCATCCTCTTTTCCTTGAGCATTCACTTTTTCCTTTTTTGCAGGTTCTGTGGCGGGGCCTCGATCCCAAGCGATGACGGTGTGGATTGTGGGCCATTCTTTCGTCAAGTGGGCCCGTGTACAGGCTGCCCAAAGTTATTTCGGAGAAATGTTGGGATTTAACGATAAAATGTTTAATATTGTTTGGAAGGGGAAAGGGGGGATGCTGTGGAAGAAGTTACTTCCGTGCCTGAATAGGAGTTTGGTTGGGAATTGTTGCCCGGATATTTTGGTGATCCACTTAGGCGAAAATGATCTTTGTGCAACGAAGAGGGTTGTGCTGTTGCGGGCCATGAAGAAGGATTTACTTGCCATTAAGGAACTTTGGGCTGGTTGCCATGTTTTTTGGACTGAATTGATACCCCGCAGGATTTGGCGTGGAGCGGTGAATCCGAGAGCAGTGGACAGGGCTAGAAAGAAGGTGAATACTGAGGTCTCTCGTTTTTGCCGCCAGCTGGGTTTTGGGAGGCTTTCACACAGAGAGATTCGTTTTGAGTCAGTGGAGTTTTTCAGGGGAGATGGTGTCCATCTTTCCAGAATAGGCATGGACTTGTATTTGTTAGAATTACGTGAGGTTTTGGCGAGGGCTTTGGCTATGCAGCGTTGAAGGATTCTTGTATTCTTATTTCAACCTTTTTTCCTATTGGGGGGGCAGAAAGGGGGGAAGGGGGGGCTGGTGTTGCCCCTCTCCCTCCCCTCCTTCCTGGGTGGCGGGGTCTAGTTGTTTTTGGGAAGTTTGTGTCAGAATTTGGTTAATTGCTGTTTAGGTTTGTGTTAGCACATGGAAAGGATAAGTTGGTCATTGATTGGATGATGATAGGTTGTGAGGGTTTGACAGAGATGAAGGGGCAGGCAGGTGATTGGTTGAGGATGGGCCTGGTATGGGTAAGTTCGGGATTGATATGATGACGTTATGTTTATTAATGATGATATAATTTTGTATAATGTTGATATAATGTTTTAAATGTTGTAGTGCATGGGTGGGGGTGGGGCCAGAAAGATTTCAGGGGAGGGCGTGGCAGCGGGGGTCAGGTTTATTTATTTATTTAGTGAGGTCTAGTTTTGGAAGGCGTTGCCGAGGTTTATGATTTTGTAATGTGCACCTGTTCCTAATAAAGCGGCCTTTTCCACATCTCAGTTTCTGGTCTGCTTTACCCCCCCCCCTCGACCTCCCTCCCAAGGGGGTTTGGGGGGGGGGGGGGGCGACCACCGGGAGGTCCCCCACCCGGGCTGTTTGGGAGGGCTTCGGGGGGGGAGGGGGTCATACCTGTTTCCAGAACTTTCTGATGGTTGCTTTTGGGCTTGTTTTTAGTAGGTTTCTAGTTAGCCCAATCCATAAGCCTCCTTGTCTCCTCCCCTCCGCCACCATTTTGGGTTTGGTGACCTGGTGGCTGGAGGCCTGTGAATTTTGGTCCTCTCTCCCTCCCTTGTTTAAATTATTATTTTTTTTTTTGGTTCTTATCCCCCCCTTTTTAATTTTATTGTTTAAGGCGTTGTTGTTTGGAACAGGGGTGCAAGGGGTTGTTTCGAAATTGTAGTTTGTCGCTGGGACAGGTGCAGTGCGGGGTCTAGTTGTTTTTGGGCAGTTGGTGTCAGAATTTGGTTAATTGCTGTTTAGGTTTGTGTTAGCACAGGGAAAGGATAAGTTGGTCATTGATTGGATGATCATAGATTTTGAGGGTTTGACAGAGATGAAGGGGCAGGCAGGTGATTGGTTGAGGATGGGCCTGGTATGGGTAAGTTCGGGATTGATATGATGATGTTATGTTTATTAATGATGATGCAATTTTGTATAATGTTGATATAATGTTTTAAATGTTGTATTGCATGGGTGGGGGTGGGGCGAGAAAGATTTTAGGGGAGGGGGTGGCAGCGGGGGTCAGGTTTATTTATTTATTTAGTGAGGTCTAGTTTTGGAAGGCGTTGCCGAGGTTTATGATTTTGTAATGTGCACCTGATCCTAATAAAGCGGCCTTTTCCACATCTCAGTTTCTGGTCTGCTTTACCCCCCCGCCCCCTCGACCTCCCTCCCAAGTCAATCCAGGCCACATCACTGCTCACATCTCTAGCCCCAGGCAACGCGAGTCCCCGACTCCTCCTCAGCCACGCCTCTCCAAGGTCTGCAGATTTGGAGACACCTGTAGCTCCGGCGCCGTTCCTTCGAACCCCAGCTCCTAGGAATTCTCTGTTGCATCCGATGTCCACGTAGGATTGCCGCTACCGCCAGATGACCGATGTTGGTCGGGGATTTGGGCGGAGCTCCACAGTTATGCAGCCACCTTGGTCTGCGGCTTGGCCACGCCCCATGATTGAGATTTATAAAGCGCACGTATGCTTCAAGGAGAGTCCCTGCGCATCTGTTAAATACCTGCGGTAGTGCCGAGGGTCAAAATATGCTTGTTGGAAGAGCCATGTTTTTAATTTCTTCTTAAAGATGGACACGAAGTTCCAAGGGAAGCTTATTCCAGGCCACTGGCCCAAGATAGGTAAAGGATCTGCTCCAGTCCTAGCCAGAAGGTTTTTTGGAAATCTGGTCAAACAGCCATGGGCTGACTGTAGCGGCGGTTCGTTCCTTAGGGCGCAGGGGTGTTGCCCCCCCACTGGTGCGAGCCACTGCCTCCCAGGCTCATTTTGATAATTTAAATTAGCCGCATAAATCCATTCATTTTATTTCCTCATCGGGCATGGCTGCGGAGCTCTCAGTGGGTGGGGCATACAGCTGAGGCTGAAACCAAGCTGCGCATGTCGATTGATCGGTATTGTTGCTTTGGCCAGCCTGACATGTGCAGTTCAGGCTTCCACATTGAAGGATACCATAAAGCTGCATCGGCAAAGACACAGCTTCATTGGTCTTCATTGTGCTTTCATGCCCCAGCCATCCTAGCACTGCTCTTATGCTGCTTAATATTATATGCAACATAAGAGCAATGCCTGGATTGGCTGGGGAGCTTGGACTTACTTTTCCCCAGGCAAGGAGGAGAGAGAAGTAGTGTTCTAGTTGTACTGCTAGGAACAAAATAACATGTGGAGCACCTCTCTCTTCCTGGCCATGCTCTCAGCCTCCAGTATGCCAGGTAAGGAGGTGTCTGTGCCCTCTGATGGGTGAAAAGGGTGCACCTTGATCTTTGAACTCTGGGCATCGACTAGTAAGATCACAGTCCCTCCCACATAGGCAATTTGTGACACCTGAGCCACATGCTGAAAGGATCCCAGAGGTTGTGCTTCTCAAATGTTTAACTATCTTGGCCCTTTTTATTAATCACACATATATGCATATATTGTTTAATAAATGAGTCTTCTCTTTCACATTTTTAGCTGACTCGATCACTAATCAAGATGTGTGTCTGTTTCTGTGTGTTTGTGGGTGCGCAGGCATGCGTTTGTTTCTGCCTATCTGTGATTGTGTCCATGTGTTTAGGCATGTGTGTGTTCGTGACTCTTCTGTCGGGAGTCAGTGAATCATTACCACGGCAGTGCCCTCGGGTGAATCCAGGTGGGGAGGCGCCTTGCCTGTTGTCTTTCTGGCAACTAGCACCACCCCATTAATGTAGTGCCGCCAACCCTTACTGGTGAGCATTCGGATGGGCAAAACTATGATTTTTAGGTCGAGCCTAAGGGCAGCACGCATACGCTGCTCGCTCTGCGAGGCATGTTGTATTAGGGTATGCACTGGAAGCCCCTCCCACTCCCGGCCCATATTTGTCATTGTCCTTCATAAATGTTGGCTTCTGATTCGTAAGTAGGCTTGTTAGTCCCTCCTTGGTACCGCCTGTTCTGCATTTGTTAAAGCCTATAACGACGGAACCTTTTACCTGGCTTGTTACACGGTCGGCGTTATATGTGGGTGGGCACTATTTTGTTTATTGACTATGGGGACAAACAATGGCAGCTGCTTTTTTGTTTGTATTTGCAGCGCGCCCACCGCTTTTGTATAGAGCGCTATGCCACTCTAACTTTAAAAGTGGCTGCTCCCTTCCCCCACACCACTCACTGCACAATGGCAAAGCTTTTTTTTATTATTACTACTTTTTAGAGGAACGCGGCGTCCGCTTTATGGACCCCACACGTTCTTTCACCTTTTGTTTTTTTATTGCCGGCTGAGCGTGTTACCCACTTTAGGGACACCTCACTCAGTAAAAAAACAAAAACATTTTACTATAATGTTGAGCGCGACGCCTGGGAGATACGATACATTGCTTCCCAGCACTTCTCCGAGCCATTTATGTTGGCAGCGGAGTAGGCAGCGATTGAAACAGCTTAGATTACTCGAATACAGATATTCTTCTCTCTACAGAGCTCCTGGACTGCCCACACCTGAGTTTCAACTAGTCAGTGTTTCTGTAAAACAGATAGAGGCGATGTACATAAAGCAGTTCTGCTGCCAACTACGGAGAACACTCTTCTGATACCAGCACCAAGTCCCAGAAGCCCAAACTCTGCATGATCCCTAGGCAGAAGCAGGTCCCAGGAGTTGGAGCAATACACGTCTCCGTTAGGCATCTTAGTGCAGAGATACATACATTATTGAAGGGCACTCAGATGTTTCATCAATACTGGGTGCATTTATACGATTCGGAACAGACCTCTTTATCTATACAATCTGAATAGATAAATATGTTCTTGTGTTTAAGGACGGTGGGCACAGGTGACTCCCGGGTGCAATAATTCGATCAACCTTCCTGTCAGATTCACATAGCTGCTCACCTTCCTGGGCATAGAACACACCCCCCAGCCTACACCAGAAAGCACCTACTTAGCACCACCACCAATGACTGACAGGTCTATTAATTTAATTCCGAAAGGGCCCCTACCTAGGCAGTAGTTATTTAGCGTGAGATCTACACCCTCAGAATATCGTTTGGGGGTGGGCATGGGTGGGGGTCCAGAAATCTGTTTCCATTGTACAGCAACGAAGCACAATGACCCTTCAACCACTTTGCCCAATCCATAGCTGTTCCAGATGTTCACTGGTCACAAGTGCACAAGAAAACCCGAATAAATTCAATTTGGTTTTCGAAAAGAGGTTCAATCGTCTAAAGGACAGGGTCGAGCCTAAGGGCAGCATGTATGCGCTGCTCGCTCTGCATGGCATGCTGTATTAGGGTATGCACTGGAAGCCCATGCCACTCTCCGCCCATATTTGTCATTGGCTTGTTTCATTGTCCTTCATAAATGCTAGGTTCTGATTTGTAAGTAGGCTTGTTAGTCCCTCCTTGGTATCGCCTCATCCACATTTGTTATCGCCCATAACAACTAGATCTTTTACTTGGCTTGTTACACGGTCAGTCTTATATGTGGGTGAGCACTATTTTGTTTATTGGCTATGGAGACAAACAATGGTGGCTGCTTTTTTGTTTATATTTGTAGCGCGCCCACCGCTCTTTGCATACAGCGGCTGCCCCCTACACGCTTCAGGGACACTGCGTTCGGTTTCTTTTTTTTTCACTTTATGGGTGAGCGTGGCGCCCGCTTCACGGACATCGTGCTCTACAATACAATAGGTCTTGCTTTTGCTAAAGTTTGAACTATTGGTATTGTAAATGACAATGCCTTTTTATTATATTATAAAAGGACAGATGTGGTAATAACCCTGACTATAGAAGGTCTTACAGGTGAATCTGGAGAACTGCCGGATCATTGGTTTAAGTATCTCTCATATACTCACTAATTCATTACTGTGTTTTTAAGTATTCCTTCCTCACTCATGTCGCAGTAGCTTAATTAAGAGATCCTGATGAAAGCCATGACACTTGTGTAGGTCAACAGGCTGAAACATGTCGATCACTTTCTAGCGAAATAGCCTCTAATCTAGGCTGTTGCACTACTCACTACTTGTTTTTAATCCTAGTACCAGGAAGCAACAATAAACTGTGTTAGACTAACCTCATAGATAGTTTTAACCACTGTTTACCCAGCACTGCACTCCCTCTACCACACACAAAGCTCACATTGGGTTTTATGACAACCCCTCATTTAAAAAACATCCCTGAGCCCCTCCCTCACAGCAAGGGGGTTGTAGCCTGTGTCACGACTAGGCTTGTGAAGCAAGGAGGTATCCCGATGATGAAGCATGACACCGCTGGTGTGTGAGGGAAACAGTCCTGAAAAGGGACACACCCCTCCTTCCTAGCATAGTCGGCTCCACACACAGATGAGCCTTGCACAACCCTGGACCCAAGGACTCTTTTGTGCGTTTGATAGATGTGTATTGTTGAGTTTGCACTCGCTGGTCCCTTAAACCTCCTCAGGCCACCCTTTTTTTTCGGCTTAAATATGAAAACCAAAAATACAACAAGCAAAAAACTGATGAAAATTTAAATGACTCTGAATGGAGGAAGCACAGTGCTCTAAGTGGGAGAAAAGTGGGGGCGGTTCCCTATTGAGCGAAGCACTGTGAATTAGGTTTTACTAAGGTCTGTGTAACTGATAATAGTCTTCAACGTACCTCAGTCACTCCCATTTCACCCTTTCACACCACTTTTCTCCGCATTCTCTCTCTGTTGGAAACGTGCATCCATTTCTCTCCACAGATTTTTCTGGAATACAGCACATGCATAAATCCTACATACTCATTTTCCTCTTCAATACAGTTTACGTTCTCTCCTTTTTGCTCACACTTCCTTTCATCTCGTCCACTTCTCTTTCTCCTATGCTCAGACAACATACCAAATCAATTGTGAATACAGAATGTATTTTCATTTCTTGTTGTACAGATTTGGTCAGCTGTGTGACATCCTTTATGTGCTTTCATAAAATTGGTACATTACCATTTTCAAGGTGTTCTGCAGAGACCAAGGATTAAATGTGCCTGTAGTGTGAACATCTTTATGTCAAACTGAGAGACGCTCAGCTCCAGTTCTCAATATTGGCCTGTCGTAAACAACCCAGACAACTTGAACTAACCCAGTTAGACATGTTGAGACAGGATGTAGTTAGATACGGGGCGTTCTTTAATGGTTTGCGATATTTCAAGGACACATATTAAGAATTGTTTTATAAATCTTCCTTTTCACAAAATTCTTTATTGAAATTAGCTTCTAAAATACATCATTTGGCCCTCTTATTTTCAAACGTTTCTCCAGAGGAGACCCCCCAACCTTTCATTTTATCAGTCGAGCTCCCTCACTTTGCACAGTAACTACTTAAAACTCATCCACAACTTTTATGCCACACCGCTTTGAATTGTCATCAGCTGCCACAGGCTGACCGTAAATTCCTGAGTAAGGCATAAGCACACATCCTCCTCCTCAAGTACATTGCTTTAGGAACCAGGACCAGGGTTTTAAAAAGAATCCTCTTTTTAATCGGAAGCTAGTGAAGCCTTTTCAAATGTGGGGTCATATGAGTTCATGGAGAAAGGTTGAGAAGAATTCATGCTGCCACATTCTGCAGCACTTGAAGACTATGGAGAAGGTTATCTGGAAGACCCAGGTAAAGTGGGTTGCCATAGTCAAGCCTGGAAGTTATTATAGCTTGAATCACCATTTTCTTCGCATCAACAGATAGGAGGTAAGAACTTTTTTAAGGATCGTAAAAGCCCAAAACAGGAGGCAGTCAGAATGGATTTGACTCTAGAAGGTGTGGCCGCCGTTTATTTTAATTCTTAAATTCTTTACCGTACTCTGTTGAGGGCCAGGAATGGGAGTACACTTAGGCCAGAACATCCTCCAAAAGTCTTGCAGAATAGGGCCAAAAAAACACAATCTTCGTTTTGTTGGGATTACATTTTAGTGGCCAGCTAGTTAAATACATTGAGGCGGCAGGTTTTAATAGCTTCTCCATTGAGTTCTCTACCTTTTTCACTTGTGAAAAGCAGCTGGCTGTCATTGGCAAAGGATATTACCTTCGCCCCCAAAGTCTCCGCTAACACCAGCAAGGAAATAGATAAGCATTAAATAACATGGGGCTGGGTGCAGAAACCGTGGGGGACCGCAACTGCTAACTCACATGTAGGGGAAGAGAAAGAAGGTGTCCACACATCGTGCCTTCTATCAGTCAAGGAGGTCAGCCATTTCAGGGCTAATTCATTAATACCAATGGACTGCAGACCTGTCTGCAGTTTCTCATGGGTAATGGTGTTAAAGGTCACCAATAGATCAAACATAATCAAGGTAGCCTTACCTCCTTTATCCAACATGCATCTAATATGATTGACCACCTCAAGAAAGGCCATCTCTGTGCTGCAGCCAGTTCGGAATCCCGACTGACTTTTGTGCAGAAGCTCATTAATTTCCAGGTATCCTGCGATTTGGAGATTTACAAATGTTTCTAAAACTTTAGAAAAGGCAGTAAGAAGAGAAATGGGCCGTTCATTTGCTCGGATTTTGGGATCAGTCTTAGGTTTTTGGGGAGAGGCAGAATTGTAGCATGTTTCCACCGGGCAGGCACCATTCCAGTAGAAAGTGATGTATTCAGAACGTTGTTGGCAATATGGCTTAATGGCAGACAATGCTTTAGAAAGTAATCTGGGACGGCAAGGTTCTAATGTAGCACCTGATTTAAGAGCCTTAATGGCAGCTAGTGATTCTTCTGTGGAAAAGTAAATTTTGCCATGTTCTGTGTCCCTACGCGTCCTCCATCATATGTTATATGTGCATGATTAATATGCATATGTTATTCCCCATGTTTGATTAAAGACGCAATTACAGTTGTGTCCATCTCTAGTATGCCAGTTTCCAGTTCTCGTGAATACCACGAATATCAGGCCTATGTAAAGCTACGTTGCCACGTTTCTCAGTGTGCACGTTATTCCATTGAAAAGTCCCCGTTTCTAGGCCTCAAAAGGGCCTGGACACCAGATTCAGCTCCTGTCTTCTGAGTCCTCGCTGAGGAGCGATACAGCCCCCACCTGTATCCTCGACCCTTCACTTACTTCCTGCCTCACAGTGCCCGGTTCAGCCTGGCTCTGCCTCTGAGTCTGCCAAGAGTATGTTATGATTCCAGTTATCAGTTCAGTCCTCCTCCTCTGCATTCCTAAAGCTACTGAACTGCATCAATAGTTTCCGTCATTGTCTAGCTTTTACGTCTCCATGTTAGAGAAATACTGTATTAATGGTCATTTAATATTCTTCATCACGCACTACATGTAGAATAATGCATGCTCCAGTCTTAGAGTCAGTTAGCTTTTCCCCTCCTGACTTCTAGTTTATATCATCATGTTCCCTAAACATCAGATACTAGATAGGATTTAGGTACATGTCGCCCTGACTCTCCAGACTTCAGTCTCTGCTCCTAGCACAGAGTTCATAGCCCCCAGCTTCTCCTAGTAACACGTCATTGCCAGTTTGCGCGCACCATCAGGTTAGAGGTCCCGGCTCCTCAGGTAGCCCCCTCCATGGTTTCCGCCCCATTCATGACATATTCTGTTACGTTTGCATCACATGTCTATGTATACGCCCTGTTACACCTACTTTCACCCTTATCTTTCGCGACTGCTACGCGTCACGCCTCTTGCTCCACCCACTGCTACGCCTATTGCAATGTAATGCTATGTGTTTGCGCTATGTATATATGCTCATGTACTGTTATTAAAAAGTTATCCGTTCCCTTGTCCCGATCCTGTCCCCGGCAGCTGCCATCCTATTCCCGTGCAGGTCGTCCTGTTCCTGTCCTTATGCTGTATTAAACCTGCAAAACTCCTACTACCTCGAATCTTGACTCTTATTTATTGAGCTATCTGTTATTCATTTATGCATTCAAAAATAGGGTATTATTTATTTATTTACCACATAAAGGCGCCCGAATAGGGACTTGCCCTTTCCCCACGCGTCGGTGAAGCCACGCCGACCCCCTGACCCTCTGCAGTCGTGACGGAACTCTTCTGCGCACCGGCAGATATTTCTGCTTCAAGTATCCCTCAGGCCCACGGAGGAGACGGAGGAGGCGGTCCAGCATCCAGACGAGACGGTGGAGGAACGCGGCGAGTCCCGACCAGAGCCCAAGCCGAGAGTCCAAGGTCCGAGGTATCCGGAGGTCCACCCGTAACTGAAGTCCGAAGTTCGTCGTCCGTCGTCGTAGCAGTCCAGTCCAGTCCGAGGCCTTCCGTTCTTGCTGCCCGGTGAGTACCGTTACTGGGGTAGTATCTAGACAGGGTCAATTTAATTGACTCTGGTCCGTGGGTTGGTGGTACACAGACCCACAAACGAAGTGTCCACTTCGGTGGATGCGGGTCCTGACGTGTCTCTTTATGAGACCGGTAAGTTTCGTACTGTTTCAGCAGTGCATCTAGTTTCTGTTCTAGTCAGTTCTGTTCTCGAGAAAATTCATGTATTCTGTTTTCCGTATTCCAGGTAGTATTCTGTTCGAACTATTATTCTGAATGTTCTTCATGTATTTTAATGTCGTGGTATGAATGGGGAATAAGGAGTAGTTTCTGTCCTGTAACTCCAGTTCTGTAGTAGGGGTATCTCTGTTATAGTCATAATCTAGTGAATAGTCCCGCCCATGTGCGTGGACCCCGGAGCAATCAAAAATAATCTCTTACAGTGTCAAAAAATGCAGAAAATGCATAGACACTTAAGAGAGAATTCAAAGACAGATAATGCAGCCAAAAGGCTACACTGTCCAGTACTTCAACTAGAAATTTCCACCATAAAATCCACAAAACAGCAAAGCCTGTACAGATTTCCCTTGCTTAACAGCAAAATCCCTCAGGAATGATAGAGAGAAGAACCTGGACAGACAAGCCCCATAGGCTGCCATTATGTGGCTTAATTAGGATACTGTGCCTTTAAGAGAACCTTCCAGAACCTTCTCTCAGTATCCCAGAATGCATAGCAGGTCCAACTTAGCCTCAGTTCTTTTCGAGGGCGTAGGAAACGCCAGACCTGTAGCATTATGATCATGAACAACACTCCACCGGGGAGGCGGGAGGGCGCTTATGACTATAACAGAGATACCCCTACTACAGAACTGGAGTTACAGGACAGAAACTACTCCTTCTGTAGTAGGGGATCTCTGTGTATAGTCATAATCTAGTGAATAGAATGGCAAGCCCATCCCCACACCAAGCGGCGGTGGAGAATAAAATAACGCCACTACTGTGCGAACAGATTCCGCAGCGAAGCCTGCCCAACCTGAGCGTCTGCCCTGGCATCAGTGTCCAGGCAGTAATGCTTAGCAAAGGTATGGACCGACTTCCAAGTGGCCGCCTTGCAGATCTCTGCAATGGGAACATTACGGAGCATAGCTGTCGTAGCAGCTTTGCCCCTGGTGGAATGAGCCTTAGGCTTACCTCCTAAGGTCTTATTAGCTTTGTAGTAACACAACTGTATGCAGGACACAATCCACCTCGAGATGGACTGTTTAGAGGTAGCAAGACCTGTCCTGACTGAGCCATAATTGACGAACAATTGGTCTGACCTACGAATATCTTTAGTCTTATCAAGATAAAACTTCAGCACCCTCCGCACATCCAGGGAATGTAAAGACCTTTCCGCCGGAGATGAAGGATTCTGAAAGAACGTAGGCAAAGTGATAGTCTGATTGATATGAAAATCAGAAACAACCTTGGGAAGAAACTTAGGGTGAGTACGCATAACAACTTTAGCATTATGAAATACAGTATAAGGTTCTTGGCAACACAATGCCTGAATCTCACTCACCCTGCGGGCCGATGTAATGGCCACGAGGAACGCCGCCTTCCAGGACAGGTGCTGCAACGAAGCCTTATGAATGGGTTCAAAAGGCTCCTTCATCAATCTGGACAGCACCACATTCAAGTCCCATGAAGGCGAAGGAAGCCTGACAGGAGGGAACACTTTCTTCAAGCCTTCCAAAAAATCTTTGATCACAGGGATCTGGAAAAAGGAAGTCTGTGAAGGGCCTTTCCTGTAGGCAGTCAAAGCAGCCAGATGAACCTTAATGGAATGGACATTAAGGCCCGACTGCGCCAGATGAAGCAGATATGGAAGGATGACATCTTCCTTGCATGACGTAGGGTCATAGTTCTTAGACTTGCACCAGATGCAAAACCTCTTCCACTTGTAAGCATAGGAAGTCCTAGTGGAAGGTCGCTTAGCCTCCTTCAGTATGCCCATACAATCCTCTGGGAGATTCAGATGGCCATATTGCACTATTTCAGGAGCCATGCCGCCAAACTCAAAGACGAGAGGTTGGGGTGCACCATCCGCCCCCCGAACTTCGTGAGAAGGTCCGGCCTGCACGGCAGCTTCATGTGAGGAAGGAGAGATCGGTGAAGCAGGTCCGTGAACCACCACTGTCTGGGCCATTCCGGGGCAATCAGAATCATTCTCGCCCTGGATTGAGACAGCTTGATGAGAACCGCCGGAATCAGGGGAATTGGTGGAAAAGCGTACAGAAAGCTGTTCGACCAGTTGATCCATAACGCGTTCCCCAGCGTCCCTGGCTGGTAGTACCTGGAGGCGAAGCCTCGGCATTTGCTGTTTTCGGCGGTGGCAAACAGATCTACGTCTGGAGTTCCCCACCTTGCGAAGACTTCTCCTAGTACTTCGTCGTTTATGACCCATTCGTGGTTTTCCTGCACGATTCTGCTCAGCTCGTCTGCCTGAACATTCTGCACACCTGGCAGATGGGTGGCCGTTATCGACAGTCCTCGAGCCAGAAGCCAGTGCCAGATCGCCTGCGCCTCCTGCGACAGAGTGCGCGATCTCGAGCCCCCCTGCTTGTTGAGGTAATACATCGTAGTCGTGTTGTCCGTCTGAACAAGCAGAGAGTTGGTCTGAAAGGACGGATGAAAGGCCTTCAGTGCCAAGTGAACAGCTCTCAGTTCCAGGAAATTGATGTGGTACGTGGACTCCGTCGGGGACCACGTCCCTTGAATTTGCAGATCTCCGGAATGCGCCCCCCAACCTAGGAGAGACGCATCCGTCACGATGGTCTGTGTGGGAATGTCCTTGTGGAAGGGAACGCCTCTGAGGAGATTCTCCTTCGAGCACCACCACTTCAGAGACTGAAGAGCATGTAGAGACAGTCGTATCCTGTCGTCCCAAGAACCTCTCCTCTGGTCCCACTGATCCTCCAAGCACTCCTGCAGAGGACGCATCTGTAGCCGTGCGTGAGGAGTGAGAAAAATGCAAGAGGCCATCGATCCCAGTAGAGAAGACACGGTCCTCACCGTCGTAGACGGAGTTTTCATGAGAGCCTGAGCCTTCCGAACGAGTGATAAACGTCGCTCTTCCGAAGGAGACACGCTTGCTGACAGCGTATTGATGGAGGCCCCCAAGTACTGGATGCACTGCACCGGAATCGGGACCGACTTGGACATGTTGATGTGCAACCCCAGCCTGTTCAAGAGAACGCACGTCTTCTGGAAGTGTGCTCGAGCTTCCGAGAAGGAGGAGGCTTTGATCAACCAATCGTCCAGGTACGGGTAGACAAACACCTTGTTCTTCCTCAGGTGTGCCGCTACCACTGCCATACATTTTGAGAATGTCCTGGGTGCAGACTTCAGTCCGAAGGGTAGCACCGTGTACTGATAGTGATTGGTGCCGACTTGAAAGCGCAGAAATTTTCTGTGTTTGCATGCAATGGGCACGTGGAAGTATGCGTCCTGTAGATCTATGGCACACATCCAGTCTCCCCGTTGCAGCTGAGGGTAGATCTGATGCAACGACAGCATGCGAAACTTTTCTCTGCGAATCCACTTGTTTGCCTGCCGCAAATCCAGAATGGGCCTGAACTCGTTTTTGTCCTTCTTGCGGACAAGAAAGAACCGAGAGTACAGACCTCTTCCTCTTTGAGACAGAGGTACGTCTTCGATCGCCCTTTTCCTTAGCAGAACGTCCGCCTCCGTCTGAAGCTCGCGCAGTTGATACTGCGAGCTGACGGGAGGAATCGATGGAGGAGGGCTGGTGAAACGTAGACTGTATCCATTGCAAACAATATTCAGCACCCACTTGTCCTGAGTAATTTTTCTCCACTCTGCCAGAAAAAATTGAACGCTTCCCCCCACCGGAGCGGGTAACGGACGAGGGGGAAGTAACAGCTCAGGGACGGGACCCGGCCGGGCCCTTGGTCGCGGTAGAGGACTGTTGACGACCTCTACCACCCTGTCGCTTCTGGAAGGGCTGCCTGTACTGCTGCTGCTGCTGCCGCTGTTGATGTTGACCAGCAGACTGCCCCCTTCCACGACCCTGCGCCCCAAACCGACGCTGGTACTGTCGGAAGGGTTTCTTTTCCTTGGGCTTTTCCAGGCCCACTGCCGTCAGGGTCTCCGCTTCGGCCTTCATCCTGGCCATCTCATCATCCGCGTGCTTCCCGAAGAGGGTATCTCCGGAAAACGGGAGATTCGCCACGCGTTGCTGTGCCTCCGGTTTCAACGATGTCAACCTGAGCCAAGCATGGCGTCTCTGGTGAATCCCGTGGCAATATCCGTGCGCGGACAGCAACGATATGTCTGCTGCAGCGCCGATGGCCTGATTAGAGACCAACATCCCCTCCTTGACGATCTCCACAAAGTCCTCCTTGCGGTCTCGAGGGACGAGGTCTGCGAACTGCTCCATCGAGTCCCAAAGGGACCGGTCGTAACGTCCCAGCAAAGCCGAGTCACTGGCTGCCTTCATGGACGAGGCGGATGTCCCACACGCCTTGCGACCAGCAGAATCGATCCACCGGCTCTCCTTGTCCGGAGGCACCGTGGACGCAGGGGAGGTGGAATGAAGCTTCCGAGCAGCAGTCACGATGACTGAATCCGGTACCGGGTCTTTCCTCAAGAAGGCTGGGTCTGAGTCCGGAGCCCTGTACTTTTTCAGTATCCTGGAAGGGACAGATCTCACCGTCGCCGGCGTCAGGAATAGCTGTTCGGCGGGCTCAAGGAGCCCCGGCACCAGAGGTAACAGGGGGCGAGACAAGTGCCTCTTGTGTAAAGTCTCAAAGATTACCGAGGTAGAAGCCGTAGGCGCTTCAACCTCAATGCCCAACTTCGCCGCACCACGCAGGAGAACCTCCTGAAATGTGCTAATATCGTCTATCGGAGACACCCTAGTCTCCGGCGAATCGGACAGCGTGGGCGAGTAGGAACGGGTCCCAGAAGGAGAACGTGACCTGGACCGACGTCTCTTGTGATGATGCCTGGATCGTGATGAAGATCCGCGGCCACTCCTCGATCTGTCCCGTCTCCCCGAGCGAGACCTCGACCTCTTGGGCCTCGGACGCTCCTTCGGCCTCCCAGGGTCAGGAGCTCCAGGCTTCTTAGGAGTCTTCTTCGGAGGCGTCGGGAACTTAGGCATCGACACCTCCCTCGGTGGGATCGGGGGTGGAGGGGCAACCGGACGCGGGTCCCGCGGAGCCGGCTTCGGAGGCGGGGTAGGGGCCTTCGGAGGAGGACCCTTCGGCACAGCAGGCCGCGGAGGAGGCGTAGACGGCTTCATCGGAGTATCCACCCCGGAATGCGCCGGTCCCGGCGAGCCATCACCTCTACCAGAGAGTGGGGAGCCCCCCACAGTCCTGGGCCTGTCCTTAGGACCTACAGACGCTGAAGACCGGTGTCCAGACGACGACCGATGTCCCCTCGACGTCGAACGGTCCTTCGGCGTCGACCGAATCACACTCCTCGACGTCGAACCGTGTCTCCGTCTCGACGTCGACCCCGACCAGATCGACGAGCCACGAAACCTCGACGACGGGCGATGGTGCCTCGACGGCGACCTCGACCTCTTCGCCGGTCTCGACGTCGACTTCCTGGATCGCTTCGACGGCGACCCTTTGGATCTCCTCGACGTCGACCTCTCCGACCTTCTCGACGTCGATCTTCTCGACCGTCTCGACGTCGGCCTTTTGGAATGCTTCGACGTCGACCTCTTCGGCGCCGGAGATGCCTTTTGTCTCGACGGCGACCTTGACGACGAGGATCCCCTCGACGACAATGTCCTCGACGGCGAACGGCGGTGTCGCCTCGACGGCGAGCGCCGACGCCGGGCCCTCCGATGTCGATCACTCGACGCCGACAGCGACGACGAGGATATCGACACCGGCTTCGACGGCGGCCGGAACACGTTCCTCGACGTCGACGGGCGACGTTTTCTCGACCCAGAGCCCTGGGGAGACCTGGAACTGGCCGTTGACCGTCCCCTCGACGTCGTGGTCAGCGCAACTGACCCAGACGGAGACCTTGGGCGCGGGCTGGTCTTCCTGCCCCTGGGGAGCCCCCCAGAGGCCTCAGCATGGGTAGAAGGAGCCCCTCCTGACCCACCTCGTGCCTTCAGCTTCCTCTCCTCAAGCCCCTGAAGCCTGATCTTCTTCCTCTCCTTCAGGGTCCTTCCAGAGAAGCTTCTGCAGATCCTACACTCCTCAGGGATGTGGGAAGAGGGAAGGCAGAGAATACAGACCTCATGGGAGTCTGTCTTGGCCTTCTTTCTTGAGCACTCAGGGCACTTGTCGAATAATGCAGGCATTATTGGACAAAAAAGAGTGCAGAAACACAGAAAGAAAGTCACCAGAGTACTTTAAAAGTACCAAAAATCGAAATCAGTGTAAAACACCAACAAAAACCCTTGAAAGGGAGAGCTCAATGCTCCAGGGTCCTGCTTGCAGGAGCCGGAAAAAAGAACTGAGGCTAAGTTGGACCTGCTATGCATTCTGGGATACTGAGAGAAGGTTCTGGAAGGTTCTCTTAAAGGCACAGTATCCTAATTAAGCCACATAATGGCAGCCTATGGGGCTTGTCTGTCCAGGTTCTTCTCTCTATCATTCCTGAGGGATTTTGCTGTTAAGCAAGGGAAATCTGTACAGGCTTTGCTGTTTTGTGGATTTTATGGTGGAAATTTCTAGTTGAAGTACTGGACAGTGTAGCCTTTTGGCTGCATTATCTGTCTTTGAATTCTCTCTTAAGTGTCTATGCATTTTCTGCATTTTTTGACACTGTAAGAGATTATTTTTGATTGCTCCGGGGTCCACGCACATGGGCGGGACTATTCACTAGATTATGACTATACACAGAGATCCCCTACTACAGAAGTATCGTGTTCATTGTGTATTGTATTGTGTCTAGATTACAGTTCCGTCATGCCCTTGTTTTCTAAGTTACGTCAGTTAAAAACTAGAACGGGTCTGCTGGAAGCAGCAGTTCCTGTCCCGCCTAGGGACAGTCCAGGTCATTTTATGTATCAGAAGCATGGCATAAGCTCCATATTGTATCTAGATTTATGGGTCGAGTATACCAAACAGTTAGAGGAAAAGTATAGATGGCCTGTGTCAGGCACATGGGATGCCGAGTGCATCATGAGAGTAGAAGAAGCATTATGGAAAAAGAAAGCCAGACAGTCACAGAAAGATGCCATCGAGTTATGGCGCAAAGAAGCTCATAAAAGAACAGAAAAAGAAATCAGAAAGTCAGAATTAAGTAGAGAATCCTTGGAACGAGCCCAAGAAAGGGAATTAATCGAGATTGGTGAACGAGTTAAAACCGAACAGTCAGACAGACAGAGGCATGCTCTTATTAAGGGTATGTATCCTCTTCTTGCCGAGGGCCTGCCAAAAGCGACCCCGGAGGCATCCAGTAACTTTCCGCTACCATTAGTTCCGACCAAGCTGCGTCACAAACCGACCGCAGCTGATATTTTTATTTCGTCCTATTTGGACGACACAGTCCCAGAATATGCAAATCCTGTTCGCGCTCCGCCAGTCCCTGTAAATCAGGCACTTCCCGTTCCTCCAGACACCGGGGTACCCCTTGCAGTACCTGTTACGGTCCCCCCGGTCCAGCCCGCCATACCAGTTCAGCCCGCATTTCAATTTCCTGCCACACTAGTACGAAGAGGATCAGTCGACGATTCTAGTTTAGGGGCCGCAGGAGGAGGTCCTCCTCAGACCCCGCCGCCACATAAGCGTTTAACGTCAGCCGAATTACATGCACAAGCGTCACAGCGTACGCCCAGACATCAGACTGTAGCAGAAATAAGAAAAGCCCTTAATGAATGCGGCTATGATCCAGTTCCAGGCGAGGATAATATGGTTTTATATTCATTCCGCGTAAGAAAGGTGGCCGAGTATCTAGTCACCCTACCGAATATGAAAGAAGACCTAGACAGAATATATCGTTTCATCCGTACAGGGGATGATCCAGAAAGCATTGGCGAGGCCATGTCTCAAAGGAAAGCCGAGATCCAGCTCATGATACTAAAGTTTATGATTAACTGTCTAATAAGAGAACAAGATTACCCGTCTAAAGATCCAGCCGAAATGAGAACCCTGACAAGGTGGAGTGATAATATAGCCGAGGGTAAGCACAAGACCGTCGGTGCTATGGAGAGTATGTACAAGAAAATCCGTAAAGAAATAATAAAGTTACACGAGCAGCGTAAAGCAGCACAAGTAAGCGAGAAAGAAAGTAACTCTGATACTGAAGAGTTAGACGACGAGAATTCCGCCAGAATAGCGTATGTAGGAAAATCTAGATTTCCAGATCGCCATTTACGCCTAGAACACAAGTCTACTTTCCATCATCCAGCACCAGAACAAGGTTCTCTAGAACAAGTGTTTCAAGCTACCGATCACATCCTGAAATCACGAATCGGTTACAGTGAGTTAAGTACTATGCATGAACAAGAACTAGCCCGATCAGCAGTCCGATGGATTACTGATTCTACCACTTTTCCAGACGAAATAGTGGCACAAATGTTTCTGAAAATGCCCCCAGCCGAGCAACGACTGGTGGGTATGTATATGATTCAGCACCTCATTACATTGTATGAGGGTCAGCACTCTGATCCAGGCCCGTTACATGATATCCTGAACGAGTTACTCCAGTATAGATGGAAAGGTTTAGGTACCGATTTAATTAGTGTCATTCTAGAACAGCGTCACAAATATAGAACGTTTTTGAACCCGCATTTTGTTCATGTCTCACCCCCAGAAACTAAACCATTTTACATAGAGAGACAGAATCCGTTACGAGAAGTCCACCCAGTTAGAGGAACGGGTGGCGAACTAGAACGAGTGTTTGTTTACACTCCGATTACAAAGATGGAACTCTTAGAGATGAAAAAATTAATTCCCTGCCACGATAAAGATCCAGCAGGGTTCCATCGAGAATTAAAAGACATGCTCCGTATGGGGGAATACACGTATCCAGATATAATTAAAATGTTAAAGGTTCTGCTGCCCGCAGGGGTGTATGAAAAGCTCAAGGAAAAAGAATGGGAGGTGGGAGAGAAAAAGATCGATTGGGCAGTTCTAGAAGCTGAAGATAAGGCACGAGTACCAGGTACCGGTCTTGGAGCGAAATGTAAAGAATTACCTGAATTATTGATTCAAGTTTTACCCAGATTGTTAACAACGAAAAAGGAAGACTGGGATGCAATCTCAGCCTGTAAACAGAAGCAAGACGAAGACATTAGTGATTTTATTCTAGATTTGAGAAATGTTTTAGCATCAACAGTGGCCTCAAGACAAGTAGTGAGTCATACCCTCACCTCTTTGTTACTAAATTAGTCGAGAATTCAAGTCCACCAATTAAAAACCGAGTTTTGAAAGTCGAAAGTACCTGGCAAGCTAATACCCCGTCCCAGATGTTACAGATGCTCCAATACCACCAGAATAGAATCAGGGAAGAGCAAGAACACGAGAGAAAGCGTATGAAAGACACGAAAATGAAAGTACTAGTTGCACAATCTGTTCCTCAAGACAGTCAGAAGAGGGGTCCGAATCAAGCCAGTCATCCTGCAGCTCCCGTTAAAGGGAACTGCAATTATTGTAAACAGCCAGGTCATTTTATAAACGAGTGTGCAGTTCTGAAACACAACATAGCTACTGGTAAGACTAAAGAAAGACCACGTCCGCCTAGACAAGAACAAGTTTCACAGATTCCTCAGCCACAGAATGCACCACAGACAGTTACAGCACCGCAGCCCATCGCTGCTACACAGCACGTTACACAGCAGATGTACCAGTATGCACAGTCTGAGTATCCAGAGTATCAGCCATATTCATGAAACAGCCTAGAGAGGGAGGTAGGCTTGCCTCTCATCGAGATACCTGTAGATCAAGAAGGTCCCTATGTTCATAGTCAAGTATTAGGGAAAGACAGAAAGTTTTTGATTGATACAGGGGCAAGTAGGACCACAATTAGTCACGCCGAAGTTCCAGGGGCTCCGCTCTCAGGCTCTAGAAATGTTTCCCTTGGATTTTCAGGAAAACCCATCGTAAATGAAATATCAAAGCCAGTTACTCTAGAAGTAGGTCCATTGTCCCGTACTACTGACCTGTTACTTACTAAGTCATGTCCAGAGAATTTATTAGGCATTAAAACACTGAAAGAGTTAGGTGCAGTTATATGCTGTTCCCCAGAGGGAATACGATTGTTCCTGCGTGACTTTAAGGGTCACTATGTATTACGAGATTTTGATCCCAGATTGTCCAATGTTCCGCAGCATCTATGGGCGCAAGGTCCAACTGATGTTGGTTATATGCAAATCACACCCCATCGTGTGACTCTGAAGCCAGGTGTAGTGTTACCACAAATCAGACAGTATAGATTGCCACCTGAGGCTGTAGCAGCCTTATCCAAAATTATTGACGAGCTCATCACTCAAGGAGTAGTTGTAGAAACTGACTCCAATGTATGCAATTCTCCGATCATTCCAGTCATGAAACGTACTGATCTAAATCCACCCCCAGTATATCGATTAGTGATTGACCTACGAGAGCTTAATAAATGTATTATTCCCCAGTACCCAGTTGACCCAGATATATCTTCCCTATTGACAGCCATTGATTCAGAAGCCACATTTTTCACTGTCATAGATCTCAAGAACGCATTTTTCAGTGTTCCCATTCATGCAGACAGCCAGTTCCTTTTCGGATTTTGTTTAAATGGAAGGAGCTATATGTTCACACGAGCTCCTCAAGGTTTCACAGAAAGTCCTAGTATTTACAGTCAAGCACTTAAGAGACAACTAGACAACATTCACATGCCAACTGACACTGCCCTGCTCCAGTATGTCGATGATCTACTGGTCACAGCCCGTTCTGAACGTGCTTGCGAGCGAGCATCCCTTACAGTCTTGTATTTCTTAGCCGAGATGGGGCACAAGGTGTCCCCTTCGAAGCTTCAATTCTGTGTCCAGCAAGTGGTATACTTAGGACACTTACTGTCCAAGAGGGGTAGGCAGTTGACACCAGACCGTATCCAGTTAATAGCGAGTCTTCCTCAGCCCAAGACCCAGAAGGAGGTACGTGCTTTTATCGGCCTCACTTCTTACTGCCGACAATGGATTCCTCAGTATGCATTTCTAGCCAAGCCACTGATACAGTTAACGACACAGGAGGCAGCCGTATCGACTGTTCTCCCTTGGACATCTGAACATACACTCAGTTTTAATGAGTTAAAGAAAGCCCTATGTCAAGCTCCAGTTCTAGCTACACCAAGCTACAGTAAGCCTTTTACACTTTTCGTCACAGAACGCGAAGGTACAGCATTATCTGTTCTCACACAAGATCAAGCAGGACAATACAAGCCTTGTGCTTATTTTTCGAGCACATTAGATCCTGTAGCCCAGGCTCTGCCTGCGTGCCTCAAGTCAGTTGCAGCCACAGCACTAGCTATCAGACAAAGTGATTCCATAGTATTAGGACACTCCCTGACAGTACAAGTTCCACACTCCGTGGAAGTTCTTTTAAATCGAACACAGACTCAGCACTTGACAATTGCACGTTTAACAGGTTATGAATTGACACTGTTCCAGCCACACATAGAAATCAGACGCTGCAACATCCTGAACCCTGCTACACTGTTACCATCAGTTACTTTAAGTCCGGACACACACGACTGTGTGGAAGTAGTTAATATTACGACAAAGCCAAGACAAGATCTGACAGATATTCCGTTACCAGATCCCGACCTGACACTTTATGTGGATGGTTCATGTATGAGAACAAGTACAGGAGAACTAGTCGCCGCGTATGCAGTGACTACCGACACCGAAGTTATTAAGACACACCGTATTGACACCCTGTCCGCTCAAGCAGCAGAGCTAGTTGCTCTGACACAAGCCTGCATACACGCCAAGAACCTGAAAGTTAATGTTTACACAGATTCACGCTACGCATTTGGAGTCGTACACGACTTTGGAGTGCTCTGGCAGGAGAGAGGTTTCATGACTTCTCATGGAACCAAGATTCAGCATGGTCTCCTTATTCAAGCTCTGTTAGATGCAATACATTTACCGACATCCATTGCTATCATGAAATGCAAGGCACACACGAAAGTTACTGACATTATTTCCCAGGGTAACGATCTAGCAGATCGCACAGCCAAGCTTACAGCACAGACTCCAGACATTCCAGTTAACATGACACACACTCCAGATCCGACTACATGTATGACAGTTAAGGACCCTACTCAAGATGTCATAGATATCCAGTTACATGCTTCTCCCGAAGAAATCAAGAAATGGTCCGAACAAGGAGGGGTCCAGACAGATCAAGGATGGGTGACGAAGGGTAGAGCCACATGGTTTCTCCCCGACTCTATGGTTCAAGTCATTATCAATACCGCACATAGTCCAGCACATTTAGGAGAAAAATCTATGTTAGACAGTATCCAGAACATTTGGTTCAATAAGCATTTACGAGCTGCAGCCAAGCAGAAAGTCCGTACCTGTATGATATGTTGTCAGTTTAATCCAGGTAAAAGTGTCCCGGTGGAACAAGGTGGATTCCAACCTCCTGACCACCCTTTTGAAGTCCTCCAGATGGATTATATTCAGATGGAGCGATGTCGAGGTTTCAAGTATGTCCTTGTAGTTGTATGCGCTTTGTCCAGGTGGACAGAAGCATATCCAGTCCCAGATTACACAGCCGCGACCACTGCCAAGCAGTTGGTTCGTGAGTTCTTCCCCCGTTATGGACTCCCTAGGGTCGTATATTCTGATAACGGCCAGCCATTCTCCTCAGAGTTAATGAAGCATGTTTCCCTTTTGTTAGGGTACCAGTGGAAGTTCCATTGTGTACGCCATCCTGAAGCAGCAGGTCTCGTAGAGAGACATAACCAGACCCTGAAAATCCGCATCGCCAAAGTATGTAAAGAGAAAGGTGTGGACTGGCTAGTAGCTCTGCCAGTCGCTTTGTTCTATATGCGCATGGTCGCACATTCCAGATCAGGTCTGTCCCCGTATGAGGTCGTTTTCGGCCGCCCCCCTAACATGTGGGGTACACCCAGACCCCGAAGTATTACCAATGTTTCAAGTAATATGCTGACAGATTACCTAGCTTCCTTGATGTCTGCCCTCAACTCTTGTCGTTCACAGGTTGCCGCCGCATTTCCAGACAATACCGAGGTGGCACCGCATGAAATCGTTCCAGGATCCATGGTCCTGGTGCGAAATTTTGACCGCTCAAGTCCGCTGGAGCCACGCTGGAAGGAGCCCCGACAGGTCCTCCTCGCCACCCGTACAGCCGTGAAGTTGGAGGGACGCAAAGGCTGGGTGCACCTTTCGCACGTAAAGAAATTTTATGGACTGAAACCCGTCACAAAGAACATTTCCCAGGATTCGAAGGATTACCAAAGTACTATTCTTAAGGACTGTCCCGCAAAGAACAATGATACTGCACCCCCCCTGTTAGAGAAAACTCCGCAACAGGAGTATAAGTTGAAACTCCGGTCTAGTAAAATAAGTCAGCCAGTTTGATTGTCTAAGTCCTCCCCTAGGTGAAACGGTTAGACTGTTTCTGACATGTATAAAATAGACCCCCATAGTGAGAGAGTTAGTCAAAACTCAATCCGATGTATCGTTTTTCTAAGTTTCGTTTTATTTCTCAGCATTATGATTTCCTGCACCAGTTATGCATTTTACCTGTATCTTCCAGTTTCTCATGAAAATAAGTCTGCTAATGTTACGGTGGAGCACACGTTTAGTGATCTGCCTCCTCATGAACTCTCTTACCGCCTCACTATGCGAAATAATTCTTTCATCCGCATGTTACATTATTCACACCAGACCAGCAATGCCACTAATTGTTGGGTGTGTGGTCGACTCCCCCCTTTCCAGACACCGAAGGGAGTTCTGCCACTCTTTCCTTATCCGTTTTCACATAATGGTTCGTGTGGAGCATGGTCCACGTTAACGTCATCCTCAACAGATATGTCTTTTCTTAACAGTACATGTTTTCCAGACAAGCAAGGTCTCCCCCACAGAACCGGGTTAGATCTAGAAAATGAAGTGTATCATTTAGGTAATTATTCTTCGAATTTCATGGTCCTGAATGTTCAGTCTGATACTACTCCAGACTTACCTGCAATTTCAGTACTACCAGTCAAAGGCGAATTATGTGTCCGAAATAATGGTTCTACACACGTAGGACATAGTGATTGTACTACTATTGTCAAGTATAGTGACAGTAGGAAATCTATTTTCAAAGCTTCACGTCATTCTTATTTTATTTGTGGTCAGACCGCATATGTTCGTCTGCCCCTCGATTGGGAGGGAACCTGTTACATTGCCTTCCTACTGCCACCTGTTTTTCTAGCCCCACCCGACTACCATAGGAATTCCCACCTAGTACATACTAGACACAAGAGAAACCTCCCGATTGTCGATTATACTGAAACTGTTCTAGAACAATATATAGATATCAATAAAGGTGTCTTCCCTTATTTAGGTACAGTCGTGAATAGTAAACTGATACGTAGGTTAACCAGAACCCTTGAAGCAGTAGTAATTGAGACTACTTCTGCTCTAAGTAATTTAACCGAAGAACAATCCTTTATGAGAATTGTCGTGCTCCAGAATCGTCTCGTCCTTGACGTCATATTGGCCGATAGGGGCGGGGCCTGTAGAGTCATCGGATCTAGTTGCTGCATTTTCATTCCAAATAACGCGCCGTCTGTTTATTCAGCTATAACCAGACTTCATAAAATTGCCCATCTGTTACACCAAAATCCAGGCACCTGGACATGGTCCGGTTGGTTCTGGAATATAATTTCCGCCTGGGGATGGAAAGTCTTGTCCTTTCTAGGTATTGCAGTAGCGATCATATTTAGCTGCTGCCTCTGTATACAATGTGGCCCTGCGATTTGCGGCATTTGTGCTACCTCTTGTATTTCTAGTCCCAAGCCCCGTTCTAAATCCCGTTCCAAGAAAATTCGAGACGAGCAAATGATACTGTATGAAATGATAGATGGTATCATGAATATTGATGTTTCCTGAAGGAAACGTAGTGACAAGGAGGGAATGTGGAAAAGTAAATTTTGCCATGTTCTGTGTCCCTACGCGTCCTCCATCATATGTTATATGTGCATGATTAATATGCATATGTTATTCCCCATGTTTGATTAAAGACGCAATTACAGTTGTGTCCATCTCTAGTATGCCAGTTTCCAGTTCTCGTGAATACCACGAATATCAGGCCTATGTAAAGCTACGTTGCCACGTTTCTCAGTGTGCACGTTATTCCATTGAAAAGTCCCCGTTTCTAGGCCTCAAAAGGGCCTGGACACCAGATTCAGCTCCTGTCTTCTGAGTCCTCGCTGAGGAGCGATACAACCCCCACCTGTATCCTCGACCCTTCACTTACTTCCTGCCTCACAGTGCCCGGTTCAGCCTGGCTCTGCCTCTGAGTCTGCCAAGAGTATGTTATGATTCCAGTTATCAGTTCAGTCCTCCTCCTCTGCATTCCTAAAGCTACTGAACTGCATCAATAGTTTCCGTCATTGTCTAGCTTTTACGTCTCCATGTTAGAGAAATACTGTATTAATGGTCATTTAATATTCTTCATCACGCACTACATGTAGAATAATGCATGCTCCAGTCTTAGAGTCTGTTAGCTTTTCCCCTCCTGACTTCTAGTTTATATCATCATGTTCCCTAAACATCAGATACTAGATAGGATTTAGGTACATGTCGCCCTGACTCTCCAGACTTCAGTCTCTGCTCCTAGCACAGAGTTCATAGCCCCCAGCTTCTCCTAGTAACACGTCATTGCCAGTTTGCGCGCACCATCAGGTTAGAGGTCCCGGCTCCTCAGGTAGCCCCCTCCATGGTTTCCGCCCCATTCATGACATATTCTGTTACGTTTGCATCACATGTCTATGTATACGCCCTGTTACACCTACTTTCACCCTTATCTTTCGCGACTGCTACGCGTCACGCCTCTTGCTCCACCCACTGCTACGCCTATTGCAATGTAATGCTATGTGTTTGCGCTATGTATATATGCTCATGTACTGTTATTAAAAAGTTATCCGTTCCCTTGTCCCGATCCTGTCCCCGGCAGCTGCCATCCTATTCCCGTGCAGGTCGTCCTGTTCCTGTCCTTATGCTGTATTAAACCTGCAAAACTCCTACTACCTCGAATCTTGACTCTTATTTATTGAGCTATCTGTTATTCATTTATGCATTCAAAAATAGGGTATTATTTATTTATTTACCACACTTCCATAGACCTAGTTGGGAAGTTGCAAAGTGAAGGCACGTCAGAAGCAGGCTTGCTAGAAAGACCACCTCAGAGGGGAATATCTGCAGCCTGGCAGTCAGTAAGCAAGCTAGCTTGGATACTAGTCATTTTGTTGTGGAAAAAAGAGGCCAATAGGTCACACCATTCATCTGTGGGTTGTTGGCCTCTAGTAGCAGCAGCTGGATTCATAACATTTCTTACAATTTTAAATATTTCTTTAGACTTATTGCCCTAGTCTTAGATTCCAAATCCCAAAAATGCTTTTTTTGTTTTTTTGGTAGGCCCACTTGTGAATAATAGTTTTTGTAATACAAGCTTATAGGTGTGCTTGTCATCCAGGTTGTAACTTATTTACCATTTTAACTCCGGCACAGTTTCATGAATCTTTACTAAACTTTCCCCAAAACAAATTTCATCCATCTTAGGTCCTTCCTGGAATATTTCGCACCCATCAGTCAAACGGGGGGGGGCAAGAAAAGGGGCATTTCCAAAACGTTGATTTCCCATGTTAACTCCCATTTGAAATGTTGGGAAGTGAAACAGGAAAAAATGGTCGCACAGGATTATAAAAAATCTGGCAGAAAGTTAGAACTTTAACTAGAAATCCTGCCTTGTTGTTATTCTGTCTAAATAAGGTCAGCTGTTTTTGAGGAATTTACTATTAAAAAGGTGCTGAAGATGGTCATGAAGGGGACGAAAAGTTAGGTATAAGTGGACTGTTGGTGTCTGGTTGACGTGCTGAATGAAAAATAAAATGTACTTTCAACACCAGCAGCAGTGTGTCAGCTAACTCCCTGGTGATTAACTGCAGCTTTACCACATAGTACTAATAATCGAATTTTTTTTTTATTTAAAGTATGGCACACCTGAACACCATCTTGATCGAATAAGGCAGTACAACTGAACGCATTTCCTACAGAGAATACTGCAGTAAATGAACAAACGAAGGACTTTTTTTTGTTAAAGAAATTATAGTTGGTACTCTAGAAAGCAAAAACAAGGGCACCATTTCTAGGAGTTCTAAAATAGTGTCCTCATCTATTTCGGTAAAACATTCTCACATGCAGAGTCAAACATGTTCTTCCAACACAAGCAGCAGCCAGTCAGTTACTCTGCCAGTAATCAATGGCAGGGTCATCACAGAGTTCGAAAGAACAACTAGAGCACATGTTGTATTCAAGACAAGTGAGGTATTCCTGAACGCCATTGTGTTGGAATAGGATTTATTTATTTTAAAGCCTTTACTGATGAGCAGGCTGAAGTAAATAAGCATTGGGATGTTAATGCTGGTATGAAATTAGAGGGTTAAAATGTGAGTAGGTGTGGGGTTTTAGTAGTTTGAAGCATAATGTATTTTTAAAGGGGAGGAACGTAGTTAAAGAGAGATGTCTGCAAAAATACAGCATCCCCTTTCCATATCTGTTTACTCAGACTAGCCATATTCTCAGTCGCTCAACATCTACATAATTTTGAAATGGTAATATTTTGGTGAAAAAGCACGCAAAGGTTAAACTGATGTTATAGTTCAATAAGCTAATAACATTTTAGCTAACGTTAAAAAACCTAGAAATTCACACACAAACACAAAATTGTAAACAACGGTTACAGTGGTGCTTTAGTGCAGAAATAAGGTATAAACTATACTTTAAAAAAACACCTCTCAAATTCACCAATTACAAATTACTGAGCTAACTAGAAGGTGCACCCCACCAAGCACAGCTATAACCTCACATACTATGTCATTCATGACATATTAAATGACATTATTGACAACCATTTAACTGAACCGATTCAGAATGGTATTTACAGTTTAACTGTATTTGATTTTAATGCAATAGCTCTCTGACCAACAGATACGAATATAGTGCATGAAAAGATTTGGTGTTAAGGCCCCTGATCCCTTATCAAACAGACCAGATTCGAAGCATAATATACACACTTCTATAACAGTGACCACATGTTGTAGGCATGCACATTTCAATCTAACTGCCTTAAAGGCGCAACTACCTTCTAAGCAATGATTCTGGTCTTATTTTCATAAGTCCTACATGTTAACAGTGAAAAAAATACAGCAAAATGCTGTGGTATCGCTTTGTATTCAGCTACACGACGATGGTTTTAAAAATTTGAAATGTGTGTTTTGTCCAAAAATAGATATGCTAAAACATGCACTTTGCTAACAACAAGCTTGTTGCGATCCTTATGCAAAAGAGGTGTTTTTGACCTCAGAGGTAAGAAAACCTTTTGCCAAACAAACAGTTCGATTTTCATCTAAGATTCAAAAGCTTTTACAAAATCAGTTTCTTACTCCCATGGCTGACCTGTTGCCCACCATCCTCTATTCTTTAAACAATTAGAGAGAGGATGTGGCCCAACAGCTAGGGCGGTCGACCTCAAATCTGGGGAACAGGGTTTGGTCTAGGCAACGACACTCAACATACTGTGATTCTGGGCAAATTACTTAATCTCCCCGTGCCTAACAGAACAAGCATTGGCATAGCCAATAGGTCTCGCCTTTGGGACCTTGTAGGTGTTTAGCCATGCAGCATATTATGCATTACCACTATATTAGCTATTAAAGACATCAAAGTTTGTGGTGAATGATCTATGATACACTGGTCCTGTTACTACCAGGCATTAATTAGGTCCTTTGACAGTGTTGGTACATCTTCTGTACTAAACCTTTACGGTCATTCTGTAATAAAATATGAAATAAAAAAAAGGAAGACAGTGAGTACATCACTAATGAGGAGGAAATATAAGTAAAGGGTGCGCTCTCCGCTTGGAGCCTAAACGATGTGGCAGCATGTCCTCTTCGATTCTGCTTAGCAACTCAGAGTGACTGTTCCAAAGGGAACACACAACGAGGATAAACAAACAATGTCACTTTCTTTTACTGTGCCGGATCTTTAATTAGGCACCGATTCAATGTGCTCATCCTTCCTGGTACTGATCTGCAAGTAACTTGAAGACAGGCCCTTGTTGGATAATGAAAAAGACTCGTAGAGGCAGCACCAGTAATGAAGAAAATCACAAAGTCAAAATGTTCTGAAAATAAATTCTTCTTTTTATTGATCTTTTTGTTTTTTGGGGTGCACAGGACAGCTAACGCGTTTCGCTCCCCACCTTGGGAGCTTCGTCAGGGCAGAGTCAAAAAAGGATATTGCATAAGCTGAAGTATGTTGGTCCAAGTCAGACAGACAATATAAAACTCAATCAAGTTCCCAATAGTCATGTAATGCACAAAAATTCAAGGAATCGCACACGAATAAGTGTAGGCGATAAATGTGGCGTCGACCAAGTTGTATAGGATCAGGTTCAAAATTAGTTAGAGTAAAATAGAGGCAACAAAGTTAAGGGGTTCCTGACGAGTATAATTTCTAAGTAGAGATGAGGTTGATTCAAGAGAAGGGCAGACCTTGATTAGCTGCCACGACCACTCTTTCTCAGAAACAAATATCACCCACAGCGAGTCCCCCGTGACAAACGCCAACGTGCCAGATCTTTAATTAGGCACCGATTCAATGTGCTCATCCTTCCTGGTACTGATCTGCAAGTAACTTGAAGACAGGCCCTTGTTGGATAATGGTCTATAAAGGAGCCGTTTTTAAAAAAGAACCCGAAAGCCCCTCCTACTGCCAACATCATAGGAGAGCAAAGAGTGACAGGAATCTGAACACAAAAGCAGGGAGTGAACGAGCAAAGAGTGAAAAGAAAGCAGTCATAGAACACGTCAAATGTAGAGCAAAGGGTAAGAGAGCAAGAGTTAGAGGAAACTGGTCACAGAGAGTTAAAAAGCATTGGCATAGCCAATAGGTCTTGCCTTTGGGATCTTATAAGTGTTTAGCCATGCAACAGGTGATGTTGTTGCACCAAGGATATTGTACTGCATAACTAAACACTTATAAGGTCCCAAAGGCGAGACCAATTGGTTAAGCCAATGCTTTTTTTTTTTAACTTTAAGCCATGTAGCAAAGCAACTCATGCTTCCTGAGGCAGAAGCAGCGAATATTTTCAATTAATGTATTCAAATTGGATGAGGAGCAGTTGGGTGGATTATAAATTAAAAGATTCCTAGAGCATCTAGGGAATGACCTGAACTGAAGAGGCTCGCGTGAAGGCAACTGGTTGCTCGAAGTGCTGGATAGAGCCTTCTGAATCCATGTCATATAGGGGCGGTATCTTGAAATCTTACAATGGAGATAATTCCTGAATCAGAGTACGCACTTTGAGGCAAAACGGTCATATTTCTTTTTAGTAGAAAGTGTAAACGTTCTTGGAACACACGCAGACAATGCTGATGATATCATGGCTGCTCCCTGTTCAGGCTGACATGGTTTTTGTTTATGTTAATGGGTGCCACCATTACAGTATGGCCACTTAAAGTGTAAGCTTATACTTTACAAAGCTGGATATTGAATGTCAACATATGGATAGAGCTGACGTACTAAGTTAGTTTAGTCTTAGAGAAGCTTTGCGGTCACCACACCCTGTTTTATTTTGTAAATATTTGATAAATCAGTTGTCAAATCGTAGTTAAACCCCAAGATTTGGCCACTGATTAGGAGAGGAACTTCCACACAGGCGAAGATGGGCATGGCGCCAGCTTCCACTACTTTAACTAAAGGCTGATCCAGTGACACCCCTGCGAGGCTCTGATAACACTGAATGGCTAGAGTGCTGTTTGTTCTTTAACACACGCAATGCCCTTGCCCTTACTACTGGGATAGCAGGTAAGCTATTTGAGACACCAGACCCTGTAGTCACAAATCAGGTATGCACACCACCTCTGAAACTCAAGAGAACAGGATTATTTATTGGTGCTGCTGGAACTAGCATTGTGCTTAGTGAGGGTGTTAGCGCTACTAAATTCAATGACCATGTAACAAGTTTTCCCACCATTGTTTTGACTATTCATGAAATGCACCACTGCTTTAATATTTATCTTCTGTGACATTACCATTCAATAGTATGTGCAGTAGATAAGGAACTTAAAAATAAGTATTTTAAAAGGCATACTCTGTGTCAAGCGATCCTTGAGTGGGTTATTCATTAATGGAAGATTAGGTTCCACTGCCGTCCTTGAACTTATTTATGGGACTGACCACAAGCAGGAAACACTTCCTACGCAAGATTTTTGAGTGTGTTGTTCATACATCGCACTCCAAATGGATTTGTTAATTCAAGTTGGTGCACTGAACTAAGCCCTTGCATCAAGGAGCTAGAGAAAAAAAAACTTGCAACTCTAGGATGAGACACACCAAGGGACCCCAATGTCTGCTGAAAAATCCGGCTGTAATTGATACAATTGTGGAACACACAAGTGTTGAGTCTCAACTCCTCACCCCTAAGAAGGCAGTATGGAGGGGGGGAGAGTGAAGTTTGGGGGTATGGTGGAGTAAGTAACAGACCAGGTGAGAGCATTGCTGCCGAGGATGCTTGTTCCACCAAAAAGCAGATACAAATCAGTAGTGCCTCCCATGCTTTGTCCCCACATCAAAATATGACATAGGGAATGTTATTAGTGGTTATAGTGTTGATGATGGCTGGAGTGATGTTTTTGACCCACTCAGGGATGGGGTTAATTGGGATTATATGGAATGGAGCTCACATAGCTGATGCCACCAGAGCAAGGTGGCGGGGACTCAGAAGAGGGAATAGTGGTGAGAAGATACACACCAGCACTTTCCACAGCATTGTAGGTATAAACACGTATAAACGTATCACTTCTAAGGGGATGAAAGGGAGGGAGGAGTTACGTCACACTCTTACAAGAATCCCATCTAATAATTTGTTCCACATAGTCCAAAGGACCTCGGACTTTCAATCTGCACAGCTCTGCCAGCGGCTCAATAGTGAGGGCAAACTGGAGCGTGGACAGTGGCCCCCTGACAGATATCTTAGGAGTCTGACATGATTTGGCCCATCTGTACCTGGGGCTGTGGGGTTGGTGTATAACAGCCGGACCCATGCTTTCCACACAGCTCCAACTGCATTCTGTTCATACCTGCGTCCAAATAGGCCCAGCTGACCGCATTGAATGCCGTTTCCAGATCCACAGCCATCAGGCCCGGCCAGTTGTCTCCACCCTGCCTGGGAACAAGCAACACAGAGTACAAGCAGTGTAGGTTAAGAGAGGTATTCCGCTGTGGGATAGATCTGCATTGATCGAAATAGACCAACGTCTGCATGTGCGGTAGGTGCACATGGCCAATATCTTACTTAAAATCCACATTTAACGTGGACAATGGGTGAAGTGCGGGGGAGGCGATAGGTGGGCAAGCTGCACAGTCGTCTTAGGGAGGGGAATAACAATCGTGTCCCTTGTAGTAGTCAGTAGCTCTTTCCGTTCCAACACTGTATTATACATGTTGACCTGGCGACATTGTGAGATGGGGCCAGGGTACTGCCGACTCACTGGCCAGCGCATAAGGTAGAATCTCCCCACCTGCAGGGATAGAGGCCCTGTGCTTCAATTGGGTTATACCTGCAGCCTCAGGGAAAATGCTGCTGCCGGGGACTTGACTGGCTGTGACCAGCAGTCCAAAACTCCCACTTCCCTAAGTGCGGAACCCCAGGCTGCTGGAGAGGGACCTTGTGGGGTGACTTCCTCGGCAGACTGCGCATAGAGCGTGCAGAAATGGGCAAACCCAAGTTGAGAGACTATTACAGACACAGGACCGTAGGGGACAACCACAACGGAGGATCTACTGAATGAAGGGGGAGCAGAGAAGATGTCGCCTGCTCTCTAACAGACATTTGACAAAATCCTGGATGCCATCGTAGACACGATAATTTCTCTGCAGACGCAGATAAAGTAAAGTAAAGTCCACATTTGTAAAGCGCACAATCACCCGTAAGGGTCTCTAGGCGCTGGGGGCTGTCGGGAAGATTAAGCGAGTCACATGGTGCTGGGCTAACCTGCCGCCGGAGCCGGGGATCGAACCCTGATCCCCAGATTCCAGCGTCAGTCGCCCTGGCCGCGGCGCCACACCTCTTCCCTAGGAAGAGTATTGGAAGAAAAGAGCCTACTGCAGGCCGACCATCGTAAACTAGGGTGGTGGTTGGAGAGCTCCGGCCATCTCAGCACACCGTACAGCAGCAAATGACAGATCTCACTAAATGTGTGAAATCTCTTGAGAGTAGATCAGAGGCGGCAACCAGCGCAACAACGTACGGATTGTGGGGCTGCAGAAAGGTAATGACATGGTTACATACCTATAAACCTGGATGGAGACCCCAGTTGGCCCCTACCGAACGTCCCCCCTTCTTCGCCCTAGACTGTGCGCAATATGTTCCTGCGAGACAGCGTGCTTCGGGATGCCCACCAAGACAGGTGGTAGTTTGGCTGCTAGTGCTACATTACCGGTATCGTGATATCTTGCTTCAAAAAGCCCGCACAAGCACCCCATTTCGAGTGGACAATGTCTCCGTGACCCTGTTCCCTGATTTCACTGCGGCAGTACAGGCTAAAAGAGCCTCCTTTCTGGCAAATAGGCAAGAACAACAGGAAGTCTGCCTCCGATATTTCCTCAGCTTCCTCCCATCAAGCAGATTTTACAGGATGGAGTGGCACACATCTTCCTGGCTCCTTACCAACACCTGGCAGTGGATGGACAAGTATTAATAGATAAATTGGTAACCAGGAAAAGAAAGCAACAATAGGCACTCCGCGAGACTATTTGGGAATGTAAAGAGAAAAACAATTGTCTTGATCGGTGCTTCTAGGAAAGAATGGGTCGGTTACCTACAACCCTTTTAAGTCCCGCAAAGAGGGTAACAGTCAAACAGCAGAAATCCAAACCAAGCACAGTTTTGTACTCCAAAGTCAATAATGTTGGTAAACAGAAAAAGTGTCCACTTTAATCCAGAATCATCAGTTCGGTCATATGAAATCCAAAATCACAGTTTTTTTCATGTAAAACTGATAATCTTTGTTGTACAGCCAATATTCAATTAAATTTATGTAGTCCGCATGTATTGGTTCAGCAATTTAAGTGAATTCAGCCAACATGTGTTTCGTTGATCGGTGATTAATACCTAACCTTCTTCTGGGCTGCAATTTATCAAATACACAATATCAGAAAATTAATCATAGCTAACTCTAAAGGATTTGTCACCCACCAATGGTGACGTATGAAGGAAAGGAATTCGAAATCTAATTCCGATTGGAAAAAAGCGTGATATCTAAGTATATGTATAAAGGGAATTTTTTTGTTGGAAATTCATAGTACACCATAGTTAATAGTTAACACTGTCAAAATAGTTACTACAATCAGTCTCATAATTCAACATTGACAGGTTTGAGAGTCTCATGAATTTATCAGTGTACGAAATCAGTATCAGGTGTCACAGATAGAGAAATATATCATATTTGCAAGAGCCAGGCATGATAAAAAACAAAATAAAATTAAAAAAAGGGGGTAATAGTGTGAAAAATGTGAAGAATTATAACATGGCAGGTAAAGAGAAATTACTTAATCATGTTCCTAGGAGCCCGACAATGAAAAAATAAAAAAAAGGAGTCAAAGAATTAAAAACGAAAGAAATAATTATAAAAGGCAGGTAAGGTAATAACCTGTTGAGCATTCCAAAACGGATAAGGAGTGTAATCCATCCGCATTACCGGCACTGTCTGGATGATACCGTAGCCTAGTATTGGTTAGTTATCTATAATATAATAAAATAAAGAGTACTTATTAGACAGAGTAAAGAATTAATGATATTATATACTAAATCATTTTGTCCACCATAAGCGTGGAAGGGTATACTCAGATGTGAGTCCCTTGCTCATTGCACCATCAGGATTCAAGCAAGCCGGGCCGACGACGCCTGAAATGGCAGAAACCGGTCCCCGGAAGCTTGTTTCCTTCCCAGTACAAGAATTGGCTTGGTAGTTTGGTTTGCCCTGTTCCCATCATGCACTGGGACAGGAACAGACTAATTTGCATATAGCCAAGTTCTGAGCTGGGATGGTGCAGTGAGCTAAAAAACGGTGATGGATCAAGCCCTGATCTTTGGACTGGGTAAGAGTGGTCTGCTTAATTCAGGCACTCTGTTCATAACCACCCCCTTTTCTGAATCATTATATACTAAACGGCATACAGGTTATCCAAAAACGCCATAGTGTCGGCTCAGTAGACCACTCAAAACAATTAGGTATTAACAACTAATCCAGAAGAAGTAGTACACAGCCTGACAATTCTAGCGCGATTATTTAGAATATAAACGGAAAGACAAAAACTTTACCACATAGTCCACAATGAAAAACAAACATCACTTACTAGAATCATAGTAGAAAATTACATAGAGTGCTACCAGAGTGACTATGGTGTGGAGATCCCGCCCCACTTTCGAAACACAGTATCTATAATAGAATCAATCACGTCACGCATAGGAATCCAAATGCGTGCCTTCTTGACACGGTTTGTTAGTTACCGTATCCGAAAAACGCGGGGTTGTATGGATAGTAAAGGGAAAGCCATTTAAGACGTAATAACAAGCAACAATGATTATAGTTGGCTAATCCTGCATAAGTAATTTAACGCAATAATTATATCGCAATAATACGGTTATAGCAGAGAAGTGGCGGCCATCTTGGAAAAGTAAAAGTTCAAAAGGTAATGCGTTATAGAGCGAAATTGTAGCGGCAATCTTGAAACAATTAAATAATATGTTGCAGGGTGATCAATCTGCAGTCAGTATGAAATTCATATAATCTTAAAATAGGGAATGTGTCAGTAAAATAAAAAGGAATGTGTCAGTAAAATAAAAGGGTAAAAGAGGAAAAATGAATTTAAAAAGGAAGAAGAAAGAGTGAGAGAATAGGGAAAAGGACTGGCAACTTGCATCAAAATATATGTAGGTATAACGTGTACTTAAAATGAAAAGACGGGCGTGGCCAAGATGGCGGGGTGAGCGGTCGCACTCTCCGCGAGCTCCCGTAACCCAGGGCCCATAAACCGCTAATATCAGCAGATCTCCCCCCAAAAGCTGGGGATCTGCGACGGACGTTGGAGAGACACAAGCGCTGCTGCCTGAGGCGCTGACCGACCCCGTGGCCGCGGCGACGGGGCCCCGAAAGTGCGGCCGGAGACGGTACGGAGACACGGCCCGGGGTTGAGGCCGCGAGGATCGCGGTAGCAGAGAGCCACACCGGAGGCGTCACAGAGCGGTGCAGTCCACCCAGCAGGGACGGTGGGACCCGCCCGCATCTCCGACAGGCCCCGGCAACGAGCGAGTGCCCGGTGGCCGAGCGCCGCAATACCGGAGCAACGGCCTCGGCGTAGGGTCGCTACGCAAGGCCGGGGACGCGGCCTATCAGTGGGCCCCACCAGTGCGAACGTCCCCGAACCCGCCGCTGTTCGCGGTCATAATGGACGGCCCACTCAGCGCGCCAAAGAACCCCTGACTCACAGTGGCGAGGCCCCCAGAGTGCAGCGGAGGGTGGCGGCGGCACGGGGGTGAGGCCGGGAGTGAGGCCTGAGGCGGAGCCGCCCTGCAGCAAAGAGGTGACCCTGGAGCGAGGCCTGGGGCGGTGCGAGTCGCCCTGCAGCAAAGAGGTGACCCTGGCGCGGATCCCAGTGGACTTGGCAACGGGCGGAAGGCTGAGGGCGACGACCGGCTGGTCCAAACGCAGGCCCAGGCAGAGATCCAGCGCGCCGGGCCGAGGGCGTGGCCCACCTGCGGGGTGACTCCGACCCCGGAGTGGCGCGGGACAGCAACAGACCCCACTGGAGGAGTACGGGGGACTCGCGGCCGGGACGAAGAGGCCTATAGCAGCCCCGGACACAACGCAAGGGCGCCGACGAGTGGTCACAGCAGTCCCGGATCCGCTGCACTGGGCGACCCGGCCCCTCAACGGTCGGCCCGGGGACGGCCACACGCCGCAGCAGAGCACCCGGGGGCAAACCTGACCCCGCCGCGCCCAGCTAGAGAAACCTGGTGGCCAGTAAGCACGGAGATGTCTGCCCGACCCGACCTAGGACCCAGGTGAGGAACGCAGCAGACGACGGGGGCGGTGGCGAAGCGGCCCGGCTCCGCTGACGACGGCTGATACATACCGGATGTGGACGAGCCTGAAAGTGGGTGCATTACAGGACGGGAGACGGGTCGGCCTACCGGTGGTAGGCGCGTGATGCACCAGGCGCCTGGGGAGTCAGCGAGACCGGTACGAGTGGAGGGGAAGTTGGCAGAACGTGGGTGCACTAGCCGGGGGAGTCTTGCTACGGCGGCCTTGATCCAACATCAGCCACTTGGATAAGTGCAGAGTTTTTAAATTGTTGACGTGGAATATTAGAGCCATGGGAAAGGCAGCCTGAAGACATACGATATACATGTTCCTGAGGCGTAGGGCAGTACATATAGCTTTCATACAAGAGACGCACCTCCCCACTGTGGAAGTACAGCGACTTAGTATACGCCACGCTGTATTCAGCATATGCCCAGGACACCCTGATCGGGATCTGGGCAGGTGTCTCCTTTGTGGTCACGCATGGTAAGAGTAGACAGTGGGGGTAGATATGTGCTGGTGGGTGGGAGGCAAGATAGTAAGTGTATACTCTCCTAAGCAGGATCAACTGCAGTTTCTTACCGGTCTACTGACACAGCTAGGTTCTCTCTCCTGAAGGGACATGATTACGAAGGGGACTTTAACTGTGTGGCAGACATCACCTTAGATCGCTCCACCACGCAGCTCCCGGGGGCGTCGGCACATAGGTTGGTGAAGGGGTTCAGACACTGGATAACCAGTTGGGGGCTTGAAGAGTTTTGGAGGACACACCATGGAGGGGAGAGGAATTACTCCTATTATTCTAGCCTATATGCCCTCCATGTCTGCCTGGATAAGATCTTATGTTCTGCATCTCTTAGCTAGTTTGTACACCATACTGAATACTTTATTCTCACTATCTCGGACCATAACACGCTACTGACGGGAATCCGGTTGGGCACACACAGGCTGTCAATCACCATGTGGCACCTCCACCCCAGTGCCTTGGAAGATAACTTATCGGGAGTGCCTCCAGGAGACTATATCAGACCACTTTACACATAACCTGGGTACGGCCTCCGAACCAAAAGAACATGTGGAAGCTTTCTTGACTTCCCTGGCACAGAGGGCGCCAACTCTGATCGCAGCAGAAGAGCTGTGGGGGGGGGGAGGGGTGTCTGTTTACCCCATAAGAAGGCAAGGGGGCCATTAGTGAAAAAACGCAGGGGAAGATGTCGGGCCCAGATGGCCTGCATGTGTAATTTTACTCAGAGTTTGCTGGGTCACTAGGCCCGCGCTTAGCCAACATGTATAATACAGTGCTGGAATGGAACGAGCTACCAACTACTACCAGGGATGCAGTTGTTATTCTCCTCCCTAAGATGGCTATGCAGCTTCCCCACCAGCAGCTTCCTCACTGTCCATATTAAACATGGATCTTAAGTAAGATATTTGCCATGCGCCTCCTACCGCACATGCAGACGTTGATCTATCGCGATCAATGCATATTTATTCCACAGCGGAATACCTCTCTATCCCTACGCCGCTTGTACTCTGTGCTGCTTGCTCCCGGCCAGGGTGGAGACAACTGGCCGGGACTGATGGCTGTGGAAAAGGCATTCAATGGAGTCAGCTGGGCCTATCTGGACACAGTTATGAACAGAATACAGTTGGGAGCCATGTCGGGAATGTGGGTCTGGCTGCTATACACCAATCCCACAGCCCTAGGTCCGGATGGACCAAATCACGTAAGACTCCTATATCTGTCAAGGCACCAGACACGGGTGCCCGCTGTCCCCACTCTAGTTTGCCCTCGCTATTGAGCCGCTGGCAGAGCTGTGTATGTCAACAGTCCGAGGTATTAGGGTACGAAACATCTGATATCACTATATGCAGATGACCTGTTGCTGTACATGTTTGTTGTGACCAGGGCCAGACTGGGAACTGAAACTGGCCCTGGCAAACTGTTAGTCTGGCCCCTGGGGGTGGGGGTGGGCTGTGGCAGAGCTGTCTGCTAGAGCCGGTTTAGGCCTATTTTGTTACAAGGGACCAATATTACCGGTCCCCAATAACAACAAGCATTTACAATGCAATGGTCTCGGCATTATTAACCCCTTCCATGCTCATGACGAGCTCAGCTCGTCATGCAGTACACTGCTTGTGGGCTCATGACGAGCTGAGCTCGTCATGAACAATGGGATTAAAAAAAGGGCAGCACCAAGAGGGAATTGCCTTAGCATTCATGTGGTTAAAGGTAGAGCTATTGGCATTGATCATGACATTTTTTTTTTAAAAATCATAAATAAATGGCAGTCATTTACATTGCCAATAGCTTAATCGTTAAATAAATGGCAGTCATTTACAATGCCAATAGCTTAATCGCTCGCAAATGCGAGACCTATTGCATTTGCACCCACACAGAGCCACCCACACAGAGTCATTAACATAGAGCCACCTACACAGAGCCACCCTCACACAGAAGTCCTATGTGTCACTAGTATATTCACCCTCCACCCCTCCCTAGGTGACATTTCCACCAGTCACTACCCAAATAAAGCACAGGACCACTCACCTTTCATCGGAGGTTGGACTATGGATACACTAACAACCTTCCAAAGGACAGCTACTGACAAAGGATCTGCCATGCTTGTGCATCAGCAAGTAAAACTGGGTTGCAAATACTCAGATACCAGCTAATCCTTTACCACACATACCAAGACAACAAGCTAGCAAAGAACACCATGATGGCATCGCCCTGATTTAGGTTGTGTGCATGCTAAGCAAGGTCCACACACACACATTATGGATGTTTTTAGATGCTGGACAGGGTTATTCAGGTGGAGGAGGGTCAAAGGAGGAGGAATGGAAGCCAGCGCTAAGACCCACCACTATAGAAAACAGGACTTGGTTATCGAGCAATCTTCCTGTAATATGCCCACTATGCTGTATGTCATATTTCAACTACTGCTGTTTGTTTGTTTAACACATAACAGAAAAATAACGTGTTTTTTTTTTTAATGAACCTCCACATGAGGGCATGTCTAGATATAAATCTGAAACCTTTCTTGCACAGATTTCAACAATAAGGGCAACATGCCAAACACACACTCTTCCATTAACGGCACTTCCACACCTAGTGTGGTACCCATCGTCAAATGTGTTGTGCTGCATTGTCAGCAGAGTAAAGTGCTAAATAAATGTAACTACAACACAAAAACTTCAGTTCTTTTCTCCATCTTCCTATTGGCCAGAGACTTGTCTCCTGGTGAGCAACACAAGAACGGTGTTGTCAGGAAGTCGCAGACTATTAGATTGGAATATTCTGCCAGAGTGCTCCACTGGGTGAAGGAAATGTGCCCTGCTGACTGACAGTGTTTCAACTGGTGTTTGGTCTTCTGGGAACCAATTTTGGCAGCACATTTTAAGAAATGTCAAGTAAGCTCTGTTGACACTTATGACCTTCCCAGTGTTGCACAGGTTGGCATCCAGCTCTGGAATCCTGAACTGTGCATGAGCTTCCAGGATTCCTTGAAGAGAGAGAGCTGGTTTCTGATGCCTTCCCCTGCTACCTTGAAGCAACTAACTGAACATCTTGTGGGAGGAGCTGCATTTGAAATATTTCTATCTTTATTTCGCTACAGAATTACGCATGAATAAAACCTCTGTACAAATAGTTTATTTTTGATTGGTCAAGAGCACATTTTTGCAAACAGCAGATAGGAGTCAGTATTTTCACTATGCCTCGTAACACTGTAGCAAACCCCTTGCAAAGATTCGCAGCAGTCTGTAGAAGGATGGCTGTCATCATGTCAGGTGGCTGGAAATCTGCCTCTAGCATGAATGAGGCGGGATGTTTTTTTTTTTTTTTACTGTGTTTGAGATCACATCCTCAACTCGTCCTTTCAGAGAGTTACGTCATATTTGCTTTTTACATCGATTTTCGTTTCAGCTACTTCCACCTCTCATGTGTCCCAGAGGACCAGTGACGCTGACGTTTGTAGTTATATACCGAGCTGGCAGTATAACGCTTACCTTACAACCAGCAGGCATTGTCCCGGTTTTACCAAGTGGCTTTAAACGATTCATGCAATCCACATATCTTGACTGCACAACAGGTTTGCTTTCCGTCCACAGGATATTGCTTCTTGTAGGAATGAGCTTGGCTTCACCAGTCCTGATCCCGAGAGGTGTATGCTTGGTTGGTGTAAGTTTGCCACCTTCACAAATCAACCCCACCAATTTTAACAACATTTGCCACAGGAGTAAAAACTCACTGGGGCAGTTAATGCCTGCTATCTTTGGCCACCTTCTTGAATCAGTGGTTCAGGGTACCTACGCATCACTACATTCAGGCTTCAAAAGCCACCACTGTAAATCACAGCTGCTGTTTATGTCACCCCCTTATATTGAATGCTCAACAGCTGCAGCCACCAATGATGCCCCTCAAAGAGCATTTTGCCCCACGGGCACAAAGACCTGCCTCCACAACTAAGAAGCATATGGTCTGCCTAAGAGGCACATTCACTCCCTCGAGTCGATACCTGTGAACAGCATATAACAAACCCGTTGTGAATGTCAGCTTTTCAATGAAAGTGCCATTGACAAGTAGTATAGCACACCACATTACACTGTAGGCCCAGACGGCCTTCCTGACCCCTTCAAGTAATTAAAACATCAGCCTTTTATTCTGTGCCCGATGCAACCTCGTGAAATAATGTGCAGCGAAAACACAGCTCTGCCGCACATCACGATTCCTCTCCTCATGCCCGCTTGGCAGGGCACAGCCAAGAGGACAGAACAGGGTGCAGATGGCACAGGAATGAAAGCAGATGCATGGGTTTCCACTGGCACAGCGCACGCATCCATTTTTAATGGACTCCTCGGCTCATCGTTACAAAGCTTAGCGCCGTTCGAACAAGGAGGCAACCTCCCTGACAGGGGCGGCGCCAGACGCGGAGGAGGCTGGGTGGGGTGCAAACCGGGTCTGCTGCCAAAGCCCAGCCGCTTTATCTGCAAAAACTGAAATATTGTAGGCTTTCAGTCTATTTTGGAATAATTCATTTAAAAAACACAAGCTGGAAAAGCTGTTGTGCTGCATTGTTGACACGTCACAACAGTGACAGATATAAGAATGGATAATTGCCAAGAAATGAAGCGTAAAAATATGCAGTGCAGGAATATACATTGGCAAGGGTGCGGATTTGCAATAAAACACACAGGGCGGCCGGAGTGCAACTCGGGGCTGCACAGAGGTAGCTCGCGGTGCACAAGCACTGGGGGAGGGGCGTTGGGCGCCGTGAACAAGCACCGCGCCGGACAGAGCGCACACAGGCAGAGGCAGGCAAAAACTTACCTGGAATGGCAGCAAAAGCACTGGGGGAGGGCAGTTGGGCGCCGTGAACGAACACTGCGCCCGGACAGAGCGTACACAGGCAGAGGCAGGCCAAAACATACCTGGAATGGCAGCGGGGCTGTTCCTGACAACAACCCCCCAAAAAAAATGGCGGCCGCAATGTCCGAAATTTTCAGAATAGGGGGCGTGTTTTTTGCGTGAGTGACGGATGACGTCACAGGGCTTAAGAACGCAAAAAACACACCCCCGAATCCGAAAAAGACGGGGCTTTATTGGAGTGACTCCCTTCTCCTCCAATGGCTGGCCTCTGTTTAGGAAGCCAGCCAATGGAGGTGAATGGAGGAGAGAGGCGGGTTTATGCCCCCTAACTCCAAAACATTAATTCTTCGGGACACCGCCCCCTCACTGCTTTGCAGTGAGAAGCGACGGTCCCTCAACCTAAAAACGGCCCTCAGGGGCCCAAAACCGGGAAACGCCCTGGGCCCGCTAAGGCCAGTCCAGCCGTTTGTGACCACCTGGGTCCTGCTTATGTTACAGCTACTGCACAAGTTTGGCGAGCTCTCCGGACTGAGTGTGAACCTGGTAAAAACCTTACTGGTAGCAATGGAATTGGACAGAGCAGGGATCCTGTAGCCAGATATCAGTTGGGCCCCACTGCGTTCCGATATTACAGAATTCAAATGTATCACTCCCTAAAAGACCTGCAACTACGTCCCATTCATACAGAGTGATTTAAAAACAATTCAATTTACACACATGGTCCAATATATTATTTGCTAAACAAAAACAAACATTTAAGAGCTGCCGCAACCGAAATAGTCACTTTGCATCAGAAGTGTGCAATAGCAACACCAGGTACCGTAATCTACATATCTCAGACACTGGAGGACGATTTTTACCTTGTTATATGTGAACTAATTTCCACTTCTTCGCCACTATTAAGTTGCAAAGTTAATCACCTGGCTCATGTGTATGCAAGACTGAAGTGAGGCCTTTAACAGAGTTGGATGAACCAAACTATCGAAGAGAGAAACAATAGGCCTCCAAGAAATTACTTACGGGGGAAAATCTCATCACAGGCAAGAACAGAAGTGGTCAGCTTCCGTTAGCAATGAGTAAAGCGACCATCTTCTTTGGGGGCTAAGGTTGTCACAAGGTGAGACTCGAGCCCCAAGAACGTTCTCATTCGAGTAAAATATCGTTGCTGGCATGGGGCTTCCTCTAATTTTTTCTGAAGCCACAGGGGATGCAAAGAATAAGAGAGGGAATCAAGTGAATGCTTCAATGTATTATTATTATTTTTTAGCAAAGCAACCCACATTAGGAATCAGGCGTGGTGATACACATTTCCCGAAGGGCAGCTTCAAGTCTTAGTATGTCGGGCAGAGACATTCCAATGACAATCTGGCAATTTCTTTATCTGTTAATGCATTTGCTAATGCTGTTCAGTAGCGGAGGAGTGTCGCCCCACTGCTTTTAAGCAGTGTGACGAAAGGAAAAATAAAATGATAACTTATTATCATTTTATTGTTTCCAACTACTTTGCAGGCAGGCCTGCTCTTCCCTCAGAGCAGGACAGGGGATGAGTGGTTTTCCCACTCCCAAGTTCGCATGAATGCCTGGCCGGCCAAACAGTCATGCGCACTTTGCATGTTCTGCATTACAGCCTGCGTGGACAACATGCCCAGGCACTCAGTCTCCGTCTGAGCGCCAAACCACTGCACTCAGACCAATCAAAACGCTTGCAGCATTGTGATTGGCTAGGGGACCCTTGGTGTGCTTCCTTGTTGCTGTTCCGGCCCGAGTCGACGGAGGAGAGAGTGATCAAAGATGCGGGGCACGGCGATAAGATGTTTTCTTAAAAATAAATTACATTCTCCTTCCTCCTCCCCCCAGGAAGGATCGCGGTACAATATTACTACCTCACAGTCTCTATGACAGGTATAGCTTAGGCACAAGCCCATTGGCTTAAGAAATCCTGAGATTCTGAACACGGTAGGGGTGCTCGAAAAATGATCTATCCTACGCTGCTGGAAGTCATTAAATATTCGGAACTCATTAGCTGCTGTAGGAGTACGGGCTCGGTTACTTTATGTAGATGATTTGGCATCTACATATACTACAAGTGCCTTTCTTCTACTTGAGGGTTAAAGACAGCATCTTCAAAGTGTTAATTTTCAGGTGCTAACTTGAAAAACCGAGACAGAAGGCGCATTGAAAAAAAATGACTGGGTAATTCTAGAATGCTGTTGAATGTTCAATTTCCGATTAAAAACATTGGGAAGTAACTTGTCCTTTAAATCCTTAACCTCAAACTCTGCCAACTAATTGCAGCTTTTACACAGTTCAGATTAGTGACCTGTGAAACAATCGAAAATAATCCGACGTAGTTGGTTCTGTAAATTACGTTTTTTTTTCTTTTTCTTTATTTTAATTTCCCACAGTCAGATCTCAAACACAGCAAAATTAAAACGGAGCATGTAAAGCAAAAAAATTGAAAATGTAATCTTTCTGTAGACATGGACTTTTCTAAACAACATTGGTATATTAACGTGATGGAAACAGAAGATATCTGCGACTGAAATATCTAACCATGGCAATATAAAGTTGTGTGTGAACTGTGGTGATGTCTATACAAAATTAGGGCCAAATGATGGCAGATAGAGAGGGGAAACTGATGTACTAGATGGCTGCATTTGTATGGGATCTGGTTTCAGGTCTTTGGTCAGCACGACACACTGGGGACGTCTTTTAGCCCATGTGGCCTTTAATTCTGTAGCCCGAACAGCCTTGAACTCTGTAAATGGAAAGCACATGGTTTTTGGGCCGATGGAAGTTGGGTTCAAGTCTGTTGCAGATATGAAACGAGGTCTCTGTTCTCCCTAGATTCAATTGCTATGAGCGTGGGCTATGCTTAACTATACTTGCAGTATTCAAACGGGAGTTTATATAACAGTTTATTACAAAGAACATTAAAAGATGGCTGGTTGTACATGCACAAGTGTATGCTTGCAAGGGTGACCACAATCGTCTTTTTTAGGTCTCGCCTGTCGATGCGCATGCGCATCGAGCTTGCGAGACTATGGGGGCTTATCCACTCTTTGTCCAACTTGCAAGGAATCGTGGCGATTCCTTGCAGTGCCCGTGACTTTTAAGCTCAATGCGCATGAGCATTGAGCTTAAAAGCGCGTGCACATGCCCCCAGCCGCCTGCCTTGCCTACTCTCCCGCCCCCTCACTTCTTGATTGCACGGCCGCTAGGCCGTGCCTCCCCTACTCTCCTCCCCCCTCCTCCTCCTACTCTCCTCCCCTGTCTGCCTGCCGTGTCGCACCACTCCCCTCTCCGCCCCCTCCCCTGCCCGCCGTGCTCTCCCCTCCTCTCCTTTCCCACGCTCGCCTCCTGAAAGTCGTCTTCGTTTTGTCTCACCGCTCTCCGTTTACTTTCCTGCCTCCCCCTCTTTCACCCCTTTCTATTTTATATCCCCAATTTTCTCCTTTTTAGTTTTTATTTATTCCACTTCCCCAGCAGCACCGCACACACGCCCCTCCCCCGCTGTCCCCTGGAGCAGCGCGCAGACACCCGCTCCCTCCCCCGGTGACATGTCTCTCGCTGCCTCTGTTTGTGTTGGTGCAGCGAGAAATGTTCTGTCACAATCCCGTCCGTCAAATCCGGCTTCGTATCCTCACTCACAATGTCACGGGCACCGCGGCCTGTGCCCTCACACCTCCGACGACCACTCGGTGCAAATACGGACTCTCTCCCTCAGTACTGCGTCATCAGTGCCTCCCACGGCGACCCCCTCTTCCAACAGACCACCCTCCCAGAACAGCAGCCCTCCTCTCCCTTTCACCCCACAGAAACCGTGCCCGCACTCATGACGTACACGCCGTCCTTTCCTACCCACACACCTGCACTCACACTGCCTCTCATCCTCTGCATCTCACAGCGACAGTCTCTCCTATCCCAGGCGTCCCACGCTGAGTCTATTTCAACTCCGGCTTCCCACAATGACCGTTTCTCCCGCCTCATTGACAGTCTCTCGTTTCCAGTGTCTCTATCTCCTGCATCCCACACTGACAGTCTCTCTCGTATCCTGCACGCCACACTGACAATCTCTCTCATTTGCTGCACCCACCCTACATGACAGTCTCCCACGCCTCGTACACCCAGCAATTACAATATCTTACGTCCCCTGCACGCCACACCGACGGTCTCTCTCGCCTCCTGCACTCCATACTGACAAGTCTCTCTCTCATCCTGCACGCCACACTGACGGTCTCTCTCGCCTCCTGCACTCCACACTGACAAGTCTCTCTCGAATCCTGCACGCCACACTGACGCTCTCTCTCATTCCTATACTCCACACTGACAGTCTCTCTCGAATACTGCATGCCACACTGACGCTCTCTCATTCCTATACTCCACACTGACAGTCTCTCTCGAATACTGCACGCCACACTGACGCTCTCTCTCATTCCTATACTCCACACTGACAGTCTCTCTCGAATACTGCACGCCACACTGACGCTCTCTCTCATTCCTATACTCCACACTGACAGTCTCTCTCGAATCCTGCACTCCACACTGACGGTCTTTCTCGCCTCCTGGATCTTAGGCTGGCAGTCCCTCTCATCTCCAGCATTCTACAGTGACACTCCTCTTTCATCCTGCATGTCATCTACGCTCCGCGCTCCACCAGACAAAGGCACCACGAAGCTTTGCTGAGCGGCTATAACTGTCAATGCCTAGAGCGTGGAAACAAATGTCTGGAGCTCGTGTTACAAACACCCTACAGTTGTAGCTAACATGGCATAGCCTCGGGCAACTAATGGTATAATATTGTGCTCTCCATAGCTACACAGTCCTGGACGGCTGCATTGCCCATTGTTGCTCCACCGGGGCAAGAGCTGTGCCACCCTTTGAAGATCCCCGCTGGCTTTGTAAATAAGCCCCGTCTGGGTTATATATATGCCATTTGGCTATCATTAACATCGAGCAGAAGACCTTTCTGTGCCTCCCCTACTCTCCTCCCCCCCTCCTCCTCCTACTCTCCTCCCCTGTCTGCCTGCCGTGTCGCACCTCTCCCCTCTCCGCCCCACCCCTGCCCGCCGTGCTCTCCCCTCCTCTCCTTTCCCGCGCTCGCCTCCTGAAAGTCGTCTTCGTTTTGTCTCACCGCTCTCCGTTTACTTTCCTGCCTCCCCCTCTTTCACCCATTTCTATTTAATATCCCCAATTTTCTACTTTTTAGTTTTATTTATTCCAGTTCGTGTGTCACCTCTTTCTTCCTTTGCCCATCCAACCTCCGTTTTTGTTCTGCCTTTGTCCCTGCTCAGCAGCCCCGCATGCCTTCCCCAGCAGCACCGCACACACGCCCCTCCCCCGCTGTCCCCGGAGCAGCGCGCAGACACCCGCCCCCTCCCCCGGTGACATGTCTCTCGCTGCCTCTGTTTGTGTTGGTGCAGCGAGAAATGTTCTGTCACAATCCCGGGAAATATCACCACCTCCGGGGATTATTTATTAACAAGCGGGCTCCTGCCCCGCCTCTCTCCTCATTCGATCTCTCTCATTCGGCTTCTTCTGCTGCTCTCCCCTCCTCTCCTTTCCCACGCTCGCCTGGGAGCCCTAATGAAATGTATTGACGCGGGGGCTTAAAAAGTTTGAAGACTAGGGCTCTAGGGCCTATTGGCTTAGCCTGTGGCCAATGTTAAGCTCCAAACTCCTACGAAAGGTGATGTCACCCATCAAATACAGGTAGCCCCGCCCACACTCCACAAACACCCTCTGCCTAACAGCTGAACAAAGCCACACTTGCGTCGAAGTGGAAAGTCCCCGACGATCTCTGTTCGATCTTTAGTCTGCTTTGCTTTCACTTTCTTTTAAGACAGTAAAGTTAGCATTTCCAGGAAAGGAAGGACACCCACGCGCAGTACATGTGAATGCCCTCACCCTCACTCACCCTCAACCCCTCACCCTCACTCACCCTCAACCCCTCACCCTCAAACCCTCACTCACCCTCACCCTCACTCACCCTCACTCCCCCTCACTCACCCTCAACCCCTCACTCACCCTCACTCACCCTCACCCTCAACCCCTCACTCTCACTCATCCTCACTCACCCTCAACCCCTCACCCTCACCCACCCTCAACCCCTCACTCACCCTCACTCACCCTCAACCCCTCACCCTCACTCACCCTCACCCTCAACCCCTCACCCTCAATCACCCTCAACCCCTCACCCTCACTCACACTCACCCTCACCCTCACCCACCCTCAACACCTCATCCTCACTCACCCTCACCCTCACTCACCCTCAACCCCTCACCCTCACTCACCCTCAACCCCTCACCCTCAATCCCTCACCCTCACTCACCCTCAACCCCTCACCCTCACCCTCACTCACACTCAACCCCTCACCCTCACCCACCCTCACTCACCCTCAACCCCTCACCCTCACTCACCCTTACTCACCTCAACCCCTCACCCACCCTCACTCACCCTCAACCCCTCACCCTCACTCACCCTCAACCCCTCACTCACCCTCACTCACACTCACCCTCACGCTCACCCTCACTCAGCCTCAACACCTCACCCTCACACAGTGCAATAGCTCTCAGACCATTTCAGTTACAGCTTTTATAAATATTTATGGCTTTTTTTATTTGTAATTCTTTAGCATTGGCTACAGGAAACAAAAATGCTAAACATTTACAAAAAAAAAACATAAACAATTCTAAAAGCACTAACTCTAATGGTGCGAGACCTATTGCATTTCCAATGCTTGTTTAGCACAGTCTCTGGCACTAGGAGGGGGCTATTTTTGTGTGGGTGACAACGTAGTGCTTGGTCAGAAAGCCATAACTCACACAGAAGGGAGTCAGTGACTGACCAACCGCCCCATGCTGTGTGTTGTGGTGGGCAGAAGAAAAGACACCCACCAAGAAGGCTAGCATGATGCAGAAAGAACAGATGCTGTTGTGTTCCATCCATGTGCTCCGAGTGAAACTGCCAAGGGTGAGACAAGGTGAGAAGGGGATAAGGGCGTTTGAAAGGAGAATGGAGGGTCTCAACAACTGTGTGGTCCAGTTCGAACAAGTGGTGTCTCGCCTACTGCAGCCATCTGTAGGCTATAGAAACAAGCATTTGCAATGCAATAGGTCTCGCATTAGGAAAGTGTGAGCTATTGGTATTGTAAATGACAATTTTTTTAAATATGTGTTGGCTTTGAAAATATATAAATTAATAGCATTGTTATTTACAAAGCCAATAGCTTTCACTTTCCTAATGCGAGTCCTATTGGCTATGGCAGTGCTTGTTGGTAGTAAGCAAGGACAGTGCTGTTGTGGTGCTGAGTGATGCTGTTGTGGTGCTGAGTGATGGTGTGGTTGGGCTGAGTGATGTGGTGGTGTCCCAGAGTGATGTGGTGGTGTCCCAGAGTGATGTGGTGGTGTCCCAGAGTGATGTGGTGGTGTCCCAGAGTGATGTGGTGGTGTCCCCGAGTGACGTGGTGGTGTCCCTGAGTGATGTGGTGGTGCCCCTGAGTGATGTGGTAGTGTCCCTGAGTGATGTGGTGGTGTCCCTGAGTGATGTGGTGGTGTCCCTGAGTGATGTGGTGGTGCCCCTGAGTGAGGTGGTGGTGTCCCTGAGTGAGGTGGTGGTGTCCCTGAGTGAGGTGGTGGTGTCCCTGAGTGATGTGGTGGTGTCCCAGAGTGATGTGGTGGTGTCCCCGAGTGACGTGGTGGTGTCCCTGAGTGGTGCCCCTGAGTGATGTGGTGGTGCCCCGGAGTGATGTGGTGGTGTCCCTGAGTGATGTGGTTGGGCTGAGTGATGTGGTGGTGTGCCCGAGTGATGTGGTGGTGTGCCCGAGTGACGTGGTGGTGCCCCTGAGTGATGGGGTGGTGTTCCTGAGTGATGGGGTGGTGTCCCCGAGTGATGCTACATGTCAGTCATGAAGCTGAAATTATTTGGGCAATGTGATATGCGGGTTCCAGTGACGGACAGCGCGAGAGAAGCTGCACACTGATGGAAGGCCTCTCGTGAGCTGGGTCCGCTGGAGGCTGAGGTGAAGGGGGAGGCGGTATGAGAATAACTAAGCTCTTGAAACTGTCATCTTTTTAATTCCTCTGAGATTGACTGAAAATGTGTCTAGACTCTCGAATTTGTATTTTTATTGTACCCTGTTTGTCTCAAAATTGTTGTAACATTGCTGTAAAGTGCTCTGATATCCCTCAGGTTTTGCCAGCAGTACATATAACTCCTAAATAAATAAAAAAAATCAAGAAATTCAGTGCTCACAGTACCTGTTGGCTTTACTATCTCTCAGCTTCAGACCTTTATCTCAATTTGTGGCAATTCCATTCTATCTTGCAATGAAGATGTTTGCTTTACCCGTCACAATTATCTTTCCATCCAATATTAGCAATTGTGCGGGTGACCCTGCGTGTGTTAAACTATGGAACACCGAGAACTCTTTCTATTGCAAGAGAATATTTGTCATAGAACAAGAACGATCAATCAAAATTCATTGACGATGCCACATTAACCGAACACAGAAACACACATATTCGAATTACGGACAGCACTGATCCACAAGCTGAAGCAGACTCTGCTCTGCAGTGGAAACCTCTGAATCGTTGGTCGATTATGCCAAACTCTGCAATGTCATCCCAAAGGCAGGTTGTGCAGAGTTACTTTTCAGCCCTCTCGAGGCCCCGCGCGCCGAGATTGGCATCAGACGTGTTTACACTGAAGTGTTGCAAAAGGCAAGAGCGCCCGTGCCTTGAGCCGCTCTCACTTCTCGTTGAAGCAAATAGAAATGATGCGAGAAGTCTGCAGGAGGACTACAGGAGACGCGATCTGCCCGGTTAATTGGAAACAACTGACGTCATTCCCGAAAGTAGCAAGTCACCTGTCGCATAGAAATCAGCGTTCCGTTGCCAACTTTACTTTGCCCCTCAGTTTTCAATGAATATCAGTGGTCCATGTTTGTTCGCTTTGCTTCCACCTTCCCAACACATTAATCAAAGAAAAATGATGCCGCAACACGCACACGTATATGCAAGTCACTTTCTAAAATACTGGAACACCAGCGTGACATATTGTTATATTATTTATTCATATATTCTGTTGATTTGATATTTATTTACTTAAGGGGGTTTTAAACCATGTAAACCTTGCACCACTTCAAGGCGTTATATTGGATTCATCCCGGTTCCTCGCCGGCATCTCAAGCAGGCGCATCCTTTAGCCGCAGCGTCGGTGGAAATAAAACAATCCCCCGAGCACCCCTCTTAGGGATGGAATCCGAGGGCCTCTTGACCTTGACAACAAGCACTGTGGGGAAGAGGTCGGCGGCAGTGAAGGTGCCTGCGAGAGGCTCATGTGGCGTCGCAAAAGTGAAAGCATGGGGAAGCGCGAGAACAGACGCTGCTGACGCCGCCATACACGCTCACAGCTCATGCCAGCAGCAAACGCGCGCTCACGAGACCAAATCCGAGACGGAAAATGCGCGTGTCCGACTCGTGTCCACATATTCAGTAAGCAAATAGGTATACTAAAGTATACAAGAGGTCCTTCGCTACGCTCTACCTAAAAAACGATGAGAGGCCTGCCAAAACTGAAACATAAAAATGAAGAAATGCGAGGGCTTCTTTAGGGACACTCAGGAGGCGATACGACCGGAGAAGTATGCAGGGGCTATAGATATCAGGGTCACAGCAGTGAGGAGTATGGTGAGGGTGTTGGATTTGGCTAGCTCTAAAAGCAATTCGGTAAAACTCCTGAACCAGATGCAGGCTAATCACAATGGTAAGCGGATCATTTCTTCACCGAGCAGTGCTTCTAGAGCACGTCTGCAGATCGTAGAGGGTATAAAGGCTAATCGGCTGTTTAACGCCATGGAAGCCTGCCTCACTATGAAATAGGGGAGGATGCTCACCCAAGTAAGGTAGGGGTAAAGCTATTTCTGAAGTGTGGCGATGAGAGGCGATAGAATGTAAGCATCTGGTTGGTTTTAATGCTGTTGCCCTTTGTCTTTCAGTCTTGGTCATTTTCTTTCCTCTCCATGTTGCATTCTGAGCTACTGCGTTTTAGGTAAAAACTAAAAAGACGGGAGAAATGCTTATAATCAAAAACTACAAGGTTTGGTTTTTTTTATTCGGGTAGTCTTTTCTCTTTTTGGTTATGTTGATGGCCCTGATAATGTATTTCTGTTGCAATGGCTGCCCTAGCAGGTCTTTCTAACTACAATAAACATTTTTGAAATATTAAAAGACTGAAGAAAGCTCTCTTGTTGCATTAATAGGCGTGGGACAGTGTGACAATTGTAAAAGAAGATAATAAGTCCTCTGAACAGTCCACACTGCAGAATACGTGAATTCACTACATTTGCACAGACGAAGGCCCACATTGTGGTGGTTGAAAGATGGGGACATTTTGCCCTGGTTGGATCAGAACGGTAAACTTTTCTCAATGCAAACAAAACAAAGTTAAATCCAGAAAAATATACAGGCGGTCAGCACTAGAGATTCTTCTTTTTGTTACTCTTATTGAAAAACACAGGCCTTCACTGCATTTTCTCCACTTATTCAGCGGCTTATTTTTAAAGACACCTGCATGGTGTTTTTTTTTTTTTTTTTAGATCTAAATGGACTGTGAATCCAATACTACTGACAACTTTATGTTGCTTTGGCTTTTTTTCCACAACTCTTTTAAATGCACCTGTGTGGGGACTCTTAAAACTAAAAGGTTAAACCTTAGTTATATTGTGGAACACGTTATTCTTTCGATAGAAGCCAAACAAACTACACATCCATTCTAAATTCTAAAGTTCTTGTTATAGCTTATATTTATCATGTACGCACCACCTATAAATCAGTATAACTTTATTCTTTCAACACAAACCAAACTTAAACTACACAAAGATTATAAATTCAAAACGTATACCTTAATTTTATGATTTAAAAGAAACACCTACAAATTAATATACCGGCTCCTGCACCACCATACACAGTGTACTGATCTCGGTCTCCACACTACATTAACTATAACTCATGCCTTCTACATGCACTTCTAATTTGGATCTTGTTGAATGGGATATTCCTTCACAAACGTGACGAATATTCCTTCCGCCGTATTACAAGTTCCATGGGATAAAATGGAATTGTAATTTGGCGGACGGGACATCCCTCATGTTTGTAACGGAGTAACCCTGACCGCCCAAGTTATAATTAGGCCACAAGTCAGAAAGTAAAATCTTTGACAAGGATGAGCCAGGTTGGTGTACCAGAACCGCACTCCATTTGTGGTCAGCCTGCAATTGCACCCAAGTGTCGATCTACCGCAACCATAGAAAATCATTGGTGCTTAGCCCGCTATTTCTACTTGATACTTTAAAAACTCATATCTCCGGTTACCCTTACTGGATTTTGTTGCATTTTGGGGGCATTTTCTTTGTTAACTCTTATTCTATTTTTCAAACTCGGTTCAGGATTTTTATTGTGTGCATTTTGCGGTTTTGGTAATGCATAATTTGCACATTGGACTACGCTAAGCCCGTCTTCTTTGGGACATAGCTACTAAGGAGATGAACTCAGGTTATTTTAGTGGCATTAAGGGTTCACCCAGGTAAGAACTGGGATTATTCCTTGGAGGTGGGCACCCGCCCAACCCAAATAATGAACAGAATTCTTACACCTTTCCTTGAATGCTGCTACATATATTTCAACTCTACTGGAAAGTGAAATGGCCCAAGAGTGCAGCATGGTGGCACAAACCTAAGGAGACCGCGGGTGTTAGCCTGGTGTTTCCAGGAGAGGGCAAATGTTGCCAAAGGAAGAACATAAATGACTTGGACGTCATGAACAGAACCTAGGCTGCTCAATGCACGCACTGGCAATACCAACAGATGTGACCTTACTGTGCTAACACATGAAATCCGCGTTTCCACTTGCCTGTATTTGCATAGGTTTGCTCAGTAGAGGCAGATGTACTGACTTTCATACAATTTTTTCCGTGAAACAAAGGAGTTAGAACAATCATAAGTCAGAAACTGAGTAAACTACTTAATTCATATAGGGGAAAAACCAGTGGGTATCCACATATGTGTAAAGTAAATGCACAGAGTGGAAATATATAAAGAAAGAAAACAAAAGACAAAACATGCACATAAATCCTAACAAAAACTTTTTTTTTTTTTAACGGATTGCTTTCAGTATAAATTGCAGGTACGGGAAATAAATAAAAAAATTAAAATGTGTACTGATTTAGTGTAGATTTGAGATACAACATTGGAATAAAAGCACTCCATAGGAGGCGGATTGATACATCAAAGTGCCAATGGCGTCATGTAAGAGGGAAATACTCATCTGGGCAAAGCCAGAGCACACTGCATGTATATTTTTAGTAATTGGTAACAACTAAGAATGACATGGGGATGCAAATATTTCAATACTCATCTACATTTTAGTTTAAAAAGTCAAAGTATGTTAATGACCATATCAAGCACGTTCTCATTTCCAACTGCTCTTTTAATTTAAAAATGTTTTGAAAGCAATCGGAACTAGATCATTTACAGCAGTAAAAAGGTAGTGAAATTATTACGTTTCTCAAGTAAACAAATCGTAAAGAGAACTCTAATGATGCACAACATATTTCTTCTGCTATACAAAGACATTGAGGCCTTGGTTTCTCGGAACAGAAGACATGAAATATGGATTTATATTTTAGATCTTTATGAATTACAAATATTAATGGTCTTTATTGCAGCCACATTTATCCGATGTTAAAATGTAATTCAACTCTCCGACCAGGGATCAATGACTGAGGTGAAGAATGTGGACTTTGCCAACACCAATAGTCAGTTTGGGGCAGCTACAGTCAGTGAGCACAGTCGAGTTCAAACAAAAAACACATCAGTTGTGAATGATTCCAGTCGGCTTTCAATTCAATTAACCTGTTGGCAGATATCTGGATTACAACTCAGCGTTCCTTTACAACAACATGTGGTCACTGACAGATGACCAATTCTTACTTTATTTATTTATTTAAGTGGGATTAGTTAATTCCACATTACCTCCCATGCTCAGTGGATACAACTGTTGCCTGACGCCCCAAAAGATAATTAAGGCAGCTGAAAAAACATTACATTTTTAGGTTCATAAAAGTTCTCTCCATTGGTGGGACAGCTGGAAATCGGGTTTACTGTACAGTTTTTGTTTCCACTGCAAACAGCTTCACTGGCAGTCGCCTGCTCCCAAATATATTACAGAGAATGCTCATTTCACACCTTGGAGGGTAAATAGGGTAATAATATCGCAGTGAGAAGTCAGGTTTGGAAAAGAGAAATAAGAAATACATAAATTGAGCCATCATACTTCAAACTCAAACTCCAAGTACTGAGAGTCAAAATTATGGATCCGAACATAGCCGTCTTCACCGCCACTGCTGTAACTGCAACGAGAAAAGAGACATGGAGCTGAATCTAGTGCATTCCCTTCAATGATAGGACTCCAGGACACACTGGCAGTACCAGAGCTCCAGAATCCAGCACTACCACTCATCCCATGACAATGAGCCAGAATCCAGGCAACCTTCACAAAAAGCCCCCCCCCCGCAGAACTACTATTCATCCCATGCCAGTGAGCCAGCATCTAGGACACTTTTAGACAGAACTTTCCTTCTGTGCTACTAATCGTCCTATGCAGAACACAGAACTCCCCTTCAGTGCTTGAGTCCATCCAAAGACACTGGCCCAGAATGCAGAACACCACCTTCTACGAGATTCCCCTTCAGTGCTAAATAGCCACAACAAAATTCCGGGACTTCATTCAGCCTACAACCCATCACACCGTCATAAAAACCTCCTTATAGTACTCCCAACCATGATATCGGCCTCCAGGACAACTTCACACAGAACTCCCTGGCAGTGCCATCACACATGAGAGAGGACCAGAATAAAGGACACCTTAACAAAAACTTCCCTTCAACACTACTACCCATGGCAATGGGACAGAAAGAATCCAGGAAATGGTATCAGACAACACCTCTTCATTGTTACTTTCCCTCTCATGAGAGAGCCACAATCCAGGATACCTTCTCATAGAACACCCCTTCAGTGCTATCCATTCCATGGCACAGGGTCAGAATCCAGGACACACACAAAAAACTCCCTGGCAGTGGTATTCACCCATGACAGAAGGCCGAAACGAAGGACACTTTTACAGACTAAGCATATTCAGTGGTACTATCCAAGGCAAAAATGTAGCACAAAATGTATGCACTAGTACTACTAACAACTGCACAGTAACTTCACGTAAGTGTTCCTAACCACAACACTGGGAAGGAATTCAAGCCACCTTCACAGAACCTCCTGTGTAGCATTTCCACCGGTAACTCCCACCCAGAATCCTGTACATTACCAGCGATTACTCACCTTTAGTATCTACAAGTCACTAAAGAGATGTCACAAAGTGAGAATAGATGGCAATGGAACACAGTACTAATCTCAGAGCACAATAATGTCAAGGAGTCATAGAGGAACCAAAGACAACTAATGCTCAAGTAGAGAATCTGGACAGAAGCACAGAACTAAAACTCAACATCAGGAAACATCGCCGTTACAAAACTCATCACTGCCTGAATTTAGAACATTCGAAAGGAACATTATTAAAACTGTACCCCAAAAAAACCCTGCAGATCTTTGACACGTTCCTAGGACCAACCATCAAAGGTTTTAGGGGCAATAAATCATTTTATTTTTCAGGAATTCCAGAAAGAAAAAACAAAAGTCCGTATGTGTCCTCAAAATGACTCATGACACTGGGTGACAGGATGAGGAGCACTGGTATAACTGTCTGGTGTAAAAGCAGCCTCAGGCATGGCAAATTAAAGCGTTTTGACAGAGGTGTGTATATCGAATGTTTGAATCGATGGTATGTTTGAGTGCAAGTCTCAGTACTGCAACAAAGGGAAATGGTGCAGGGCTGATTACAGAAGCATCAACAGAGCTATTCAAGAAAGCTCACAGTACTACATTAGCACATAGGGCAGGGCAGGATGGAGGTAATATGACAGAGCTGTTCTCAAGTAGCAAGTCTGGAGTAAGCTGGGACTACAGACAATAAGTAGGAAACATTATCAGAGTGGTGTGTATCAGAGTTTCAAAATAGCACAGAGATCTGTAGCCCAGGAGTGAAGTGAAAAAGAGAACATCCTACTACATGATGATGAGTCAATACTGATAGAAAAGTAGTTAAAAAATGGGATCATAAGTATCTGAAGGTCTTAAATAATTCCTGCCACCCTTACCTCTTTCCATCCGGGTGAAATTCAGCACTGTTAATTGGCCCGAAATGTCCCTTGACTCTACCAAACTCCTCTTCAAACACCAAATGGAAAAATCTAGGGGAGAAAGCTTATTGTTGAAGGTACTGGGACATGTCTACAAACTTTAAATCGCTAATACATTTCTCTATAAAATATGCCCCTTCACTGATTCTTCAAACTTAACTGTAACGTCAACCATACCTTGCCTCAAACTTCCCAATCCTGGTGGAAGTTGTAGTTACATCCATGGCTTCTTGACCACCACCTAAAATCACCTGTAAAGCATAAGAAAGCTTTGTTTAGGAGACCAGTGTGGTACTGTTGATATATAGCATCATGACTTTCAACTGAGTGTTTCAATACAAAAATGACCCTGTACCTCCCATTTCTCATATGTCCATGCTCCTGGAGAACTGAGGAAAAGCAGTGTATTGCCAAAAAGAGATCTTCCAGTGATGTACTACATGACTAGGTTCAGAGTTCCCACCACTAGAAACGTGAGTAGAGCACTGCCCGGGGAAGACGCATTAGCGAGGTTCCCAGTATCAAGCAGGCCTCTAAAACTCTACTTGCCCACTTGCTATGGTGTGTCAGATTTTAGTCAGGTTGAGCTATTTTTAGTACATACTGGTGTTTTCTAGCGAGTGAACTTGAGCTGGAAAGGAACCAGTGTTCTGTTCATTCAGAAAGTGAATGAGAAACAAAGATGCCTTTAATCTTGTTTTTATCTTGACAAATTTGCTGTCCGTTCAAGGACAGAGGGCCAATGTCAGTTTGTCTTTTTACTAATGGTGGTTAATCTAATCCTGAAAAATGAGGTTTATTTTTCTTTCTGTTACTACAGTTGGAGTATTTTGTGAGGTGAACTGTCTAGTAATCATTGTGAAACAAAGGCCGTTATTTTTTTAACACACAATATTTAAATAGCCTGAACATAAACAATACAAATTATTCAAAATATCAGGAATTTAAAAAAGCATATTTTTTGTAAGTCAGAAGTGGGACGCAAACAAAGATTTAACCCCTTGCATACTCGTGTCGGCCAATGGCCGTTGCGAGCACTACCTCGGTAGGCAAAACAAAACAGAACATTTTACTTGATATCCAAACATTGTTTGTACAGTAATATTAGTTTTATTAGTAAAACCACATGTTACCTGGAAAGTTTGTGGCTATTTCAATGGAAAGTGTGCTGAATGCAAATGACAGTGTGTTACCACTTCAAGCTTTAGTTACATATTTATTAAAAGTGATCGTTTTTAAACATGATTTGAGAAACATTCTTGCCCCCACCGATGACAATGTTATTAATTAACGAACAGGCAGGTCAGGGGTCATGTGTATCTTATACGCATCTTGATTTGTATTATAGATGGAGCAAAACTTTAGTCTATTTAATCAGAGTCTTTTGAATAACAGACATGCTGAACTAACATATTTGAAGGTGCTCTCATATGTGATAATCATGAAAATGAATTAAAATATTTACCTAGGATCACAATTTGAAACCGGTTTATGGGTCAAGCACATTACAGTTAGGTCGAGTAGATTATTTAAGTCACTAGACTTGCAGGTCTGGTAACATTTTTATGATTTTGATAGGCCTGTCAAGAATATGTTCGTTCACCACCCAGATAGAGGCCTCTGGTTACTTACATGGTCATAGATTGGCGACAGGGCAGCCGAGTTGACTGGACGCTCTGTGCGGAAGGTCTTTAAGTGTTCTAAAGATGTGGCATCAAAAAGCTGTGGAGGGGAAGATACGAAATAAAACAAGTGACGCAAGCGTTTTGGAAGACCTAATGAGGACAGAACAATCGAGACAGAGCTGGGATCTCCTGAACACTATCTACATGAATACTGTGTCCAACCAGTGCAATTGAGAGGCACTGACAATCCTTTTATCAGTCTGCCCCTACAAAAGAAATGTACCCATGGCAGTTGAACAGAGCCGTGTGTATACCAAGTGCAAAGCATCCCTCTTTCCCTTACCACAGTTCATGCTTATTTACATAAAAGGTAATCTAATTGCTCTGAGCTGTCAATCCGTGACAAGCAACCACATCTCTCTTTATTAAGCTTCTGGCTGTCATAAAAATATCTTAACACCACTGCCATCAGTTCCTTCTCTCGTTCTTTACTGCTCCTTTGTATAAACACACCTCTTGTTAGGAGCAAGTAACATCCACGTGACCCTCAAAACCCGCAAGACTGCAACATTCACTAGCTCATCATCAATAACCTTAACATTTCTATTCCATTACTGTCAAAACTCTTCCTAATGTTTACACCTACTTCTGGGTCACTGTCTCCTCCAACTGGAGCTATGTGGCGCCTTTGCTACCCTCTCCCTGAATGTTCTTCCTAATGGAACTCGCCATTCTCCTTAATCCGCACAGCTCTACAATACTGTAACTAACTACCACTGGCACCCTCAGCTTCTCTTACCTTTGCTGTGTTGTCCTTGGAGGCTGTGACAAACATGGTCTGGTCGCGGGAGGTCTGGATGTCATTGATCTGTTTGTGATGCTCCTTAATGTTGCCAACAATCTCGCCAGACTGTGGGTTAGGAGGATGGATTCAGGCATTAGATTGATACAACCGACCAACCCATATTTATCAACCCAAACAGTTTCCATCAAGCACTCACTCGCACACAAACAGCTCTGCCTTGCCTACCAAATGAGCCCACCCAACACAGACTACTGCAGTTAACCAGCACAATTATTTCCTCCCTCTAGGTAGCCAACTGACAAACGATACTCCTACCACAAACAGGCATTAAATTACCCCCTCAAATGAAGGAATAATGCCACTCTAACAACCACCCTCCATCCATGGTCCGAAATGCCATTCTCAAAATATATCTTGCATTACACACAATGCTTGACCTCACGTCGGCCAATCTGGTGCCTTTCTTTACTTTAGTACATAGCTGCCACTGCTACTACTTAGATATTTAGATTTCCTTACACTCCACAACTCATGCAGGCTCAACACCTTCTTATGCCCTCTCCCTAACCCAGTGTTTACCAATTATATGAATGCTCTTGCAACATGTACCTTAGCACTGAACTGGTTCAGTTCCCCATTCTCATGCCCAGCGATGACACACTCCCCAAGAGGGCCCCACACAGCGCTGGTGATCTTGGAATCATTGCAGGGGATCTTCATGTATGGCTCGTTGTCCTCTAAAAATGGAAATTTTAAAAATGATGCACAAACTGGCGAGTAAATGGAAAGCACACCGGGACGGAGGGCTGGTGGGGAATTATATGGTTAATGTAAGCAATGTATCTTAATATCTGCTGTAAGCAACTAACCAACAGAGTATTCGGGGTAGGGAACAGTGCTAAAACCACTGAAAAAACATTGAAAAAGGAAAAGGCGGCTTAGGAAATACAGCACAGTCTCCAGTTCCTCATCTCCAGTGTAAACTCCTAAATCACTGAGACTGAAAGGATAGCCTCCTAAAATATTTACTATGGGTACTCACATTTCTTTCTACTTAGTTTAGCTCGGTAGGCCTATAAAGCAGTAGTAGACCACAGAGTGATCACTTGGTTGTGATCACTACCATGGTGGCCCCAACTAGAAAATGGTCCCTCTCCGGCACAAACAAATGTAATGGCTTGCTGATAAGGAGGTTTTGAAACACTTGGATGGTGACTGAGGCTATTGCCCATTCGATCTGATCTGTGAGAATCAGGAGCTGACAATATAAGTACAGAGCCAAGCAATACAATGCAGCAATCACAAACTTGACCCGAGTACCTGAATAGCCACACTGCGCCCACCAAGTACAGCACCAGCATCTCCATGTGTGAGCTGCATTTTGTAGTATGTGGGTTGGAGGGAGGGCACAAAATTCTTGAAAGATCACCATGTGACCAAAGACAAATCAACCAATCCAACAGTAAATTGTTCATTAACACTCAGCATTACCCAAGTTTCACACCTTGCTACAATCTCAGCCCAGAAAATCTAGAAGACACTGCCTTGGTTTTATAAGCACTGTCACTTGGTCTGAACATTTTGGAGATAAAAGGCCCTATGTACAAAAGTAATTTTGCGGTCGGTAACGGCCAGATTCACACTATCAGGCCATTACCAACTACAAAAAAAGCTTTCACATATGTCTAGAGCATAAATTGCAATTCAGTAACATGTTACCGAATCGCTATTTGTTTTTAGAGATTTGGAAGAGCTGTGTTTAGGGAGTCTCTTCTTAATACAAATCACAGTGGTTTGTATGGTTTGCAAACAAATTACGGTTGCAAAACATTCATTTTTTACTGACACTTCAAGAGTGGTGGTAATCACTCAAAAATTAGAAGGGGTAGCCACGTGAGCCTTTCCGCTTTGTGAATAATGAGAAGAAAAAAAAATCAAAGCAGGCAGTGGTTCAAAAGACCACTGCCTGCTCTCAAAAAATAAAACCTAAACGTTTCATGTTCTTATTTTAAACACTTCCCATTTTTCTTTAAGGAAAACAGGCAATCACAGACTTGGTATGGTGATCCATCCCTGTGATGGCTGTAATTCCTAATGGGTCACAAATTGTGACTTACATCATTAATGTGCATGAGGGAGGTCTACTGCACCCATTAGGAATGGCTATTTACAATTTTACGTTTTTGTACATTAGGAATTGTGATTCGACAAAGAATCGCAATCCCTAATTCTTTTTACATATGGTCCAAAGATGCAACCTCCAACGTCACCCTTCCCCCGACTCCCATGGAAGGACACTTAGAGCACACAGCCACTGGGCAATACCAGTCACTCAAACTCTTGCACACAAAGGGAAACAACTGATAAAATAAAGTACAAATCTGAACAGGGAATCACTATTTTCCACAAAAGCTGGCACAGACTTCCTGAAGATGCAAGGGATGAATCATGAAACACCTGCCAAACGCACAAAGGCAACATCCTTTAAGCAGGAATAAACAGAAGTGAGTAGGCAATGAAGACGAAGAATGCCCAGGCTACATACATACATGGGCTGAATCTTTAAGAATTGTACCTGCTAAACGTGTGCAACATCTGAATTTATACAGAAACAAATGCTGGACAAGTGCATGGCTAAAATATTTTAAAAGAATAGCTGGACATGCCAAAAGCAGGATAACCAATGGCTTGACCTAGCCTCTGTCTCCGTCATGGCACCATGCAAAGGGCCTTATGCATAACGCCTTCGTGGCCCAAGCCTGCCAGCAGCTCTACTTACCTATTTGACTGGGATCCCGCAGGTCAAAGAAGTTGATAAAGCACTGGTAGCCCATCTGCTTATCTGTGGAGAACATTATGATGTTTCCCCCAAAGTCGAAGCCACAGGTTCGAACTGCAGAATTGGTATTTACCAGTGCCAGCTGCTTCCCTGAAAACAAAAACAGTATAGTTAAGTCTAAGCTCCATGAGCTGTGCAAGAAAAATAGCCCTAAAACACACCCATGGAAGTTTATGTAGAGTTCTAAAAACACACTTTTTTTGTTACGAATCTCTTTTTCCAGTTTTTAATGCTGCATGTCTGTGACAGTCCTAACACCTACAGCTGTTTGGTGTGCATGAGTTAAGCAATGTCTCATTACCCAGAGCGTAACTGACACAAAATCCTAAGCTATGAAGGGACAGGCCATCTGCAACACCATGAAAGAGGACTTATGACCCACTGTGCAGGGAGAGAGGTCACAGCACAAGGGGTGGCACCAAGCCTGGTTTAAAATCCTCTGCCTCAGAAAAAGCCAGCTCCTACCACACACATTCAGCTGAGAAAGGTGTTATCAGTTAGAGCACAAAAAGGATGAGTCATAACAAAAAGACCATCTGTTACCAGATGTCACCTCTGTGTAAGAAGAGACCATTTCCAGTCACGACAGAGAAAGCATGTGCAATACAAGACTAGCTCTAGTAACCTTTAACCTATTGCTACACACACTGTGCATGGAGACAATATCTATAGCACAAAGACAGCATATCTCTGAACGAGCAAAAACGATGTAGGGAGTAACCAACTCTGACTGGTCGACCATGATGCAAAGGGAAACAAGTCCTAAATTACCACAAGATATGCAGGGGAACCGCAACTGTAACACAAAGAGACCCACTTTGAAACAACATCACTAGCTGTACAAGAGGAGACTTTTTATTGATCCATCATTATTAGCTGGGTAAGAGGAGACTACAACACTACAATAGACGATCCAAGACCCATCGCCACTCACTGCTCAAAGGGAGCCCAGGTGCAGAAATAAGGAAGATCAACTCTACATAATAACACCTCAAACTGTAGAACTGATGAACCACAGAAAAATGTGTTGATTGCTTACCTGTTTCACAGTCGAAGAGTCTGCAGGAGTTATCAGCGGAGCCAGTGAGGACATGCCTGGTGTCCCCTAGAACTACAGTCAAGGATGGTGAATTTATTATGAAGGCCCCATTTCTGAAGACCTCTATGATATGCAAGGTACAGTATAACGTATATCAGCATGGTTGAAACCAAATGAAGAAAAATACCATAAGTGGACAATTAAAGTTCTTCGGGAGAGAATCAGCAGAGGTATTCCGGTGTGTTTTCAGTTAAAGCCACATCTTGAGATATGGAGGAGTAACCACTAGTTAAAATACATAGGGTGAGGTGAGCATGAAAGCACCCAATTAAAAAATGATGTGCCTCAACAAGCCTCGAAAAATCTACTCGCACTGCCGAGTCTGATTTTATCAGGGTAAGCTATTTTTATACTACTGTACCGTTACGGCGAGTGAACTGGAGCTGGCAAGGAACAGGTGTTCTAGTCAAAGAAAGAAAGCGAAGGAGCAACAAAGATGCCTTTAAATCTTGTTTTTATCTTGCCACGTTTTCCGTGCGCTCAAAGACAGAGGTCAAATGTCAGCTTTTGTATTTTTACAAATTGCTGCTTCTTTTATCATGGAGACTGGTGTTTACTTTTCCTTCTCTGACTGCAAAGTTAGGGCATTTTGCAAAGTGAAAGTCTGACAATCATTGTGAAAAGAAAGTTTGTAGGATGTCAGTATTTTTTAACACACAACATTTGAATAGCTTGTAAATTAACAGAACACTTTTTTCAAAATAGATCACCATTTAGTAAATAACTTTTTTTGTAATTCAGGGGTATGATGGAAACAAAGATTTTATTACGATCAAAATACTTTACTTGGTGTTGTGCAAACGATAAATGCAGATACCCGATCTCCACAGAACATCGTTTGAAAGCTATGGAGTTCTCAGTAAAATTGCACGTCAATGAGAAATTTTGTTGCCAATGGAAACTGTGCAGATTGCAAATCATAGTGTGCTACCACTTCACGATTTAGTAAAATATTTGTTAAAAGTGAGTTTTTAAACATGAACTGAGAAACATTCCTGCCCTCCCCCCGATGACAATGCTGTTAGTAAACTAAGAGGCAAGCTAGGTGTCATGAGTACCTTATATGTGGGCTCGATTCATATTATATATGGAGCAAACGTTCAGTCCGTTAGATCAATTAGTTTTTTGTACAGGAGATATGCTGAACTCTCATATTTGGGTGCTCTTTTATGTGAAGAAGAAGAAAAAGGCTGCCCAGAATCATATATTTTGAGACCAGTTTAAGTGTCAAGAGCATTAAAGTTAGGTTGAGAAGATTACTAAATACACTAAATCTACAGGTCTGGTAAAATTTTTATGATTTTTTGAGGCCTACTCAAACTTAAAGCACTTGTTCGTCTGTTGTCCTCTCGCCCAGCAGTTTAGTATTGCTCACTATGAGTGGTTATACCTCTGAAAGCAGTACATAGGTAAAAAAAAAACATTTGCTAGCACGGGGATTAAGTTCCATAAACACAGATGTTACAGACATGTTTATATATAAAAAAAGAAACCTTTCTATTCCATTTTCACTGATGCACAGACAAAAGTGCATATCCATTATCAGGCAGTAACATGGTCAGGATATACATGCACTACAAAAAAACATACTACTTGGAATGTCAACAGTGGACATTGGTCCCCAACAGAAACGAAGACCTCAAAAGATGTAACTGCAACAGATCATGGACGGAATGCTGAATGATTCAGACATTCTCCCACAGTCAAGAGATCTGGGTTAAATTCATTGTTCTTTTGCCCACTACGCCATCCCAGTTTGGACCCAGCCATATGCAAATTAGTCTTGACCCTGTGCCTCATGGGAACAGTCCAGACCGAACTGACAAGTCAGGTCCTCCCTGGACCGGAAACAAGCATCCTGGGATCAGTTTCAGGGTATGTCACCCTTAATCAGTCAGGCTAGCTTGAATCCAGTGGCACAGTGAGCAAGGGACCCACGTCTGGCATACCCATCCCACTTTGGGCGAAAAGTGTAACTGCAACAAATGATGGAGAATGCTGAATGATTCAGACATTCTCCCCCAATCAAGAGATCTGGGTTAAATCCATTGTTCCTGTGCGCTCCATGCCACTGAAGTCAAGCTATCCTGGCTGATGAGGGCTGAAAGCCCGAAACTGGTCCTAGGATGCTTGTTTGCAGTCCAGGGAGGACCGGGCCTGGCAGTTCAGGCTGCACTGTTCCCATTGGGCGAAGGGTCAAGACTGATTTGCATATGGGTGGGTTCAAACTGGCATGGCGAGTAAAAAAACAATGGATTTAGGCCCAGATCTCTGTACTGGGGTGAATGTATGACACTGTTCTGCATTCTGTTCATCAATTGTTATTTTTGCAAACCTCAAAAGATAGCATCATAACAGTGCCAATACCAAGTAGTGGTGGTAGTAGTCAGAGCCCATTATATGTTTTACAACACAAATCATTCTGATATTATATAAATGGAGTCAGAAATCATTACCCATTGTAAAGTGCTAGTACCAAAAATCACAACACATCATATAGTTCTTATGCCAGTAATCACACTCATCATGCCGTTTTTGAGAGAGCAACCATTCACCATTATACACTAACTGTGAGAGAGATATCACCATTAGCTCAAGATTGTGGCAGGCACTGCCCACCACTGGATAGTTACTTTAAAATGAATCTGCAACCAGCTTTGTGTTCACTAATCTTGGTTTAGCCAGGGAGATTTTCTCCACCATTACATATAAATACAAATGATAGAAAAGCGACCTGAGGCAGATGGGGGTGGGGGCAGAGGTGGGATGTCAGAAGGAGCAGATGTGGTTAGACTCAAAAAGTAAACGCATACTATATAAAAACATGTAGAAGCTATTCACTGTGTATAGGAAATAAACGTCACATAATGTACGACAGAATGGGGTAAAGGACTGACTAAAGGAAGGTTGAAAGTTCAAGTTCCTTGTAAAAAAGGATACAGTCACAGTCCACACACCAGACTGCTCCAGTATGCCCATTGTAGGTGCCAAGTCGCTCTCCATTCACAGAATACCAGACATTCACTATCTGCAGAAGGAAAACACAGGGTAACAGTAAAAACCATTGACCTCTGCAAACTCGGTGATAACATTGTGTTTAAAAAAGGGCTGAAACAAGGGTGATGGAGGCAGGTCCTTGACTGCTTACTTATCGGACCAACTCCAAAATTCATTGTCCCCTACGTGGAAAAAAATTAAGTTAGATGAGACTTTGTGCCAAAATCATTTCATGAACTGCCCCGAATATTCGCTCAGTGTCATCAGAAACAACATTCAAATAGCTGTTACAAACACATGAACCGGATTGATAAGCTTCCGCCATTGATAAAGAGTGGCAGATACTCTCCTGTTAAGTAACTGTTGGAAATGTATTGCACACTTATCATAGGCAGTGTAAGTAGCGGACCGCAAAACATCACACTGTATGTTGATTGATTTAGCTACATGCACCTTTTTATGTGAGACACATATTCTAATCAGTTCTCCCCAAAGAAGCGCTGTCCCATAAATGTACCAGTGACCACTCTACTATAAATAATCACTATAGCAGGGAATGCAAACACTTGAAATGGAAAGCAATCAAATATTAATATTAATAGAGTTAAGTACCAGTGGAAAATTGTGTGTGAATGTAGGATGCATAACAAACATCCCACTAGAAGTAAGACTCAAACAAGGGACAAGGAATGACTTTTTTTAGGCTCTAACAACGATATAAACACACAAGAAATACATAAAAGAAAACGCACCGGATCTTTTGCAACAGTGAAGAGGAGGTCGCCTTCTCGGTTGTATTTGATCTGGGTGATCGACCTCTCGTGGCCTTGCAGTAGGATGGGTTTCTAAATAAAAAAAGATAGAATAAAATAATGACAACAGTAGCTTTACTACATGTCCACGCTAAAGACAGCTCTTGAAAAGGCAGCTATAACCAGGTTGCATTCATTTTTAAAAACATCACTTTCTTACATTTTCAGGTGCAATATCAACTGTTCTTTGCTGTGTACACACTAGAGCAAGCTTACATGTTTCTTGTTTTCTACGCAGAGCTTCAGTGGCCATGCATTACTAACCAACATCTTTAGGGGTCACCGAACAATTGTGTGTGTAAGGGAAGATTAAGGTGGAGAGGAGTTGGCCTAATGGCTAGGGCGGACGACCTCGAATCTTTGGAACTGGGTTCGAGTCTCGGCAATGACGCTGAATATCCTGTGATTCTGGGCAAATCACTTAATCTCCCCGTGCCTCACAAAAAATTATTGTGTCCTCATGTAATGCAACTAGTGTTATGTAAAGTGCTCCGATACCCGATTCAAGTCAAGTTCGCGCTTTATAAAACTCTATAAAAAATAAATAAGGTAGATTGACAAGAAATCAATATTTTTAGCTGCCCACAAGTACAGATCAAAACGCAACAACCATACGATCTTTTTGCTCTTTGCTGCGGCTCTTCCCCCCCACAAAAATGGTCAACCGCGAGTACAAGGCTCACGGTTAGATCCACGGTGCTGGCGGTAGCTCAGCTCAGCGCCATGTGACGCGGCAATAGCTCACTTAATCTCCCTGACAGCCCCCGGTGGCTTGAGACCATTAGGGTTGAGTAGCTTGTGCTTTACAAACACTGGATTTAGAGATGGGGGAAGGTTGTGGTGCATAAGGGGCACAGAGCATGGTTGAATGAGTTACTTACCTTCGGTAACGATGTATCTGGTAGAGACGTTGTCTAGCCGCAGATTCTTTAACTTCGAATATCCCCAGGCCGACTGGATCCGGATTTTTTTTTTTTGCAGCAGCACCTCTGCGTGCCGGGGGACGTTGCCATACGACTCCGCCCTGATGTCGTCCACGTCAGCGAGGTCATATAAGTCCCTCCCGGGGAACTTATGTCAGTTTCCATCTTTTCCGCGTGCATCGTGGATCTGGAGTAAGCGGTTCCTGTGGCCTGTTTTCAGGCCCTTTCTCAACGCTTTGCGCCTGGAACAGTGCGCGATGCCTTCGGCTTTAAAACTTGTACTTCCTGTTCAGGGCAAATGTCCACGACGGTCCCACATCTTATCTGTATGTGGTGTCTGGGCGAGCACCACAACTCCACGGACTGCGACGCCTGCCAACACCGCAAACCGAAGTCCCGGAGGGAGCGCCGGATTAAGCTTCTTCCGGCACGGCTGTCCGGGTCGGAGTAGTCTCACCCCCCGGACTCTTCAACGCCGGCAGGCCCCTCTACCGGCAATAGTTCACTTAATCTCCATGACAGCCCCCAGTGCCTTGAGACCCTTAGGGGCGAGTAGTTTGCGCTTTACAAACACTGGATTTAGAGATGGGTGAGGATTGTGGTGCATAAGGGGCACAGAGCATGATTGAAAATATGCAGAGGATTCGCTCAGGAATTCTGGGGCACCCAGACTCATTTTTCAGTACCACAGTGTTGCAGTCTTCATGTTAACCAGATTGAGCAGTAATGTAGCAGCAAAAAGATGCAAATTTTGCACATGAAATCTCTTTCAGTGTGCTCATTTGGGTTACTTATGTTTACCATGTCTTTATGGAAATCCACCGACTGGTCATATCAGAAAGACATCATTCTGCATAAGAGCTGCACCTCTGATCCCACTCTCCATAAGCCGAAGATCCCATCAATTTAAGCAGGTTTCAATGTATTCTGAGTTAACACAGCGTAAACAGCATAGCCGTCCTCTGAAAAAACTTTGGAGTTGCTGTATGAGAATGTAACCAAACTGCAACACAGTTAAAAAAATAAAGTATTTAAAAGTAAAAAAGAAAATATATTAACAAGCATTAGCATAGCCAATGGGTCTCGCCTTTGGGACCTTGTACTTTTTTGGCCATGCAGCACATCGATAACAGGATAACAAGTAATACGCTCTTAAAGTGAAAGCGGCAGAGCTCACAAAGTGAAAGCAGCCCCGTTCACAAACAATTAAGACGCACTGGAAAGTAAAAGCAGCGCCCTGCACAAACAAAGGTGCACAAGGTGAAAGCGGTGTCATTCACAAATAATAAAGGAGGGAGGCCAATCTGTGTGGTAAAGTGCGGTGCTCACCTCTGCTACTTCTTACATTTTGATTGATGTTTGCGCGAATGCCCTGTGTTTCTAAACTAATGCCAACATCTATTGATCTATTGCATTGCAAATGCTTGTTTTATTTTGTAGTGTGATTATGCTGTGGCCAACTGCGGCCGATTATACAAATGAGTGGCAGGAAGCAGAAATACTGTTTCAATTACACTGCTCACAGCAGCCAGCTTTGTGCTTTCTACAAATATAACGAGCACGGTGATCTTGTGTTGGTACCAAAATTACGAATACAGATATGAATTTAGATATTTAAAGAAACAAGCTCCCCCTGTGTTCATATATTCCACAAAGGGAGAGGAGTTAGCCTAACGGCTAGGGCGGTAGTCCTCGAATCTGGGGAACTGGGTTTGAGTCTCGGCAACAACGCTGAACATCCTGTGAATCAGGGCAAATCACTTAATCTCCCCGTGTCTAACAAAAAAAACAAAAGGAATGTGTCCACATGTAACGCACCTGGTGCTATTTAAAGCGAACCGATACCCGATTCGGGTCAAGTTTGCGCTATAAAAAACTCTGTAAAATAAAATAAAAATAAATGCAACCGTCCCAACTACCTCTCACACAGCTCTTCACATACACCCCAATCAAGGATTGTCAAAACTGTCTTTGGAAAGACGTATCAGCTATGGAGCTTTCATGACAGCGCCAGTGACAGAAAAAAAGGATACACTTAGTCGCATGGTTTTTGTTTGGCAATTATAGAGTTCCCAGAGAAAGGTTCTAAATCTGCATGACGTGCAGTCCTACTTCAAGAACACCCTTGCAAACCGCCTCTGAAACTGTTTCTCTACTATCAGGACCCAATATCTAACAAGTCAGAATTGGTTGCAGATGGCAAATTTAGACAAATAGGACTGTACGCACGTAAGCTGTATAACAAATTCAGACTCTCGCATAGCTTACATGCATCCTCTAATGCAGCTACTATGCGCTGCATCTCAACAGTTGTTACTCTGTGAAAGGTACAGAACAAATCTGGCTAAGCATCTACATGCACGATTCACGTACTGCCCAGGAATAGCATTGAAGTAAACAGCATCAAGATTTTTATTAATATGGCGCCCAAAGTAAACAAAACATGACACGGTGCCCAAAGTAAACAGAGGGAGCAGCGGCTATCAAGAAAGATTAAGTGTGGCAAATGAAGCTGCTGCACACATTTCTTTTATTAACCCTTTCGATGCTAGGCCGTTTTTAGGTTTCGACTGGCCGAAAGCTGCGCAATGCGCAGCTTTTCGGCACAGCCGAAATCTTATGTCTACAGTATGTGGCTTGGGAATCCGCCCTCTGTTCCATTGGCTAGCTCCATAAATGGAGGCTAGCCATTGGAACAGAGATCTGTCCGTCAATTGCGGAGCAGATTCGGGGGCGTTCCTGAGAATTTTAGGCTTTCTGCTCACGTCATGCGGCAGTGGGCGGATCTTTTTTTTTTTTCTCGTCCTGTTTTGGTCAGTTTCAAAGTGTCCTTTGCAGGAGGGGGCTGCGAGATTGAAGTTGCCAGGATGCGGTGGGCTGCGCGATTTCTTTCCTTGCAGGTAAGCGGCATTTTTAAATATTTTTTTATCCATTTTCGCCCCCCCCCCCCTACCGCTGTCCATGTGCCCGTTCCCGCCCCCTCCCGCTGTCCGTGTGCTCGTTCCCGCCCCCCCCCGTCCGTGTGCCCGTGCTTCTTGTTTTCCGTTGGTGTGGAAATCTTTTTTTGCAATATAGCCAGGCGAAATGTTTCTGCTCCGTTCCAAATTACAGAAGCAACAAAAAGGTGCATTTTTAAAGGTGTTTACATCAGTGCAAAGTTTCAATGACCCGGCCTAACTTAGCAACTATCGTCTAAGCCACATTTCCTTCATAGGCTACATACATATCAGGAGGCAGCAGCTTCTATACGTTTGGGTATTCAAGATGAAGACGCTAAACCGGGCCTCGTTCCGGAGGAAGGGGTCAGCCAGCGGGACTGGGAGGACCGAGGAGCAGTGGGGCCAGGGATGCGCCTAGAGGCGGGGGAAGGAGGTGTTACATGACTGGGGTGTGCCCTTCATTCCGGGCGTGTCATTCCTGGTGTGGGGTTAGTGGGAGGCCCCCTGCGTCCTGACTTCCGGTGCGGCATCGCTCAGGTCCACCTTTGGCTCCGCCCAGCGATCGTCCTTAATCTCTGCCTCATGTCCGGTGCAGGGCACGGACCCCTCCAGAGAGCGGGCCGGGAACAGCTTCTTGGCTTGTGTCCTCTTTAGGCCGATTTGAACATTTTCTTGCAGGGGTGACGTAGAAGGCAGAGCCAACAGCTGCAGGAGTAAACTGGACTCGGTGCAGTAAAAGGAACGTCACGATTATTGCGGTTTTGCATTTTTATGTCTTTACATTTCTCATATCTGTTATGCGCCTGTTCTGGAAATGTCTGCATCAATTTTTCCTGGGTGATGTCAGAAACATTTTTTGCGCTGTTCCTTGGTCTAACTTCCTCTCACGGTCCCCCTACTCCTCGGCCTAAACAATAAAAACCTATTTTGAAAATGTTTGAGTGTATTAATGGCGGTTCGGCGTTTCTACAAACAGGGTCAAGAACATGCCAATGCTTTAAGTGGGCCGGGTCCCTCCTGGTCTCGGACCTGAAAGTATTTAAAAACGCACTTTGAGACAGGTCCATGTCGGGGACTGTATTCATGTCCTTAACTAAAACACTGAGATGATTTCGTGGGTGCCAAACAGTCGCACCCAATCTATAAAATATATCATCACACAAAGAAAGGAGAAACTAATAATGTGATTCGTTCTAATTGTTGCGAATCCCATGCGCCTGAACTTAAAAATGTCTCCGAGTGATATCTGAAAGCCCACCGGTGACACGGTTTGTTCTGTGTGCTGTTTAATGACGTGCTGCGGGAACTACGTTTTATAAAGAGATATTCCTTTAGTGTTCATGCTCAGATAAGAAAGAGATTGGCTGCCGATTGTGCATGCACATGCCACAAGCAGTCTTTAATCTCGCTAATGGCCCAGCTAAGCAGCTTCTTTTTGCAGTTCTATAGAGCGCAAACTCGACCGGAAGGTATAGGAACGCTTTACATTAGCACCAGTTACATTGCACAAGAACACAAGCTTATATTAACACAGCTTTTAGGAGTCCTTTCCGAAGAAGACGCCCCACCTACACGTTAACCTGCGCGAGGAGTGTTCTTGATATTTTATGCAGGCTCCTGGTGGCTAGTGGTCTCGGAATGTCAGACAAAGTCACTGTCCCTTTAACGGGGTGAAGTAGAATATATGTACATTTTGAGGTTCTGCCGGCGCCTGCACCTCAAATAAGGTTCACATTTAATCGGCGCGTGCACCAAACACCTACGCAGATGCGCTGAAAGATTTGCGCACCGTTAAGTACAGGCCTGCAAAATGGCATCAGATGACATGCAGCTATACAACTTGTGCCGCACAAACTCGTGCAACTAGGAGAACTGCCAGTTGAAGAATCCTGGCGGAAACTGGGAGGTACTATGGCTTTTACAAGAAAGAAAGGGAGTCAACTGGACCCAAAGAGACCCAGACGGATGCAGGAAGACTTTATTCTATGTAACAATGAACCAAAAGAAAACATAAGAGTCAAACATGACACAGCACCTTTCTGAACATAGGACAAGTGCAGTACAGAGAGTGCTTGTAGCAAAAGTTTAAAGAAATACTAGATCTCCCACAAGGATTGCAATAAACTTTGCTTCTGTGAAAAAATAAAATAGTGATGTCTAAAATAAAGAGTTAGAGACCTGCAGTATCACTCATGGGAGTGAGTGAAATAGTTATAGCCTCTTCTGCAGCTACCAAACTGTAGGATTATTGAAATAGAGTAGAAATTAGAAAATGCACCCCTCCCCCGTCCATCTGCAAGATAGGACGGGGTGTTTTAAATCGGAGCCTGAGAAAACCTGTCTGCCTCGAGGCCTCTAGTCACATATCTCGCAGTGTGTGGGGGGGGGAGGCTCTGTGTGGGTGTGTGGGCTCGCAGTGTGTGGGGGGGGCTCTGTGTGGGGGGGCTCGCAGTGTGTGGGGGGACTCTGTGTGGGGGGGGCTCTGTGGGTGTGTGTGGGGGGCTCTGTGTGGGGGCCTCTCTGTGGGTGTGTGTGTTGCATTTGCGAGAGATTAAGCTATTGGCATTGTAAATGACAATGCCATTTATTTATCTGTTTTCAAAACCAACACATAAATACAAATGTTGTCATTTACAATGCCAATAGCTCTAACTTTTGCAAAGGCGAAACCGTTGCATTGTAAATGCTTGTTTGGCTATTTGGGGTAGTTTGCGCTTAGGCCCCTGTAACTTTTTGACCACATAAGATATCCACGCCAAATTTGCGTCCTTTTTTTCCAACATCATGGGGATTCTAAAGCTACCCAGGGTTTGTGGATTCCCCTGGATGGGACCAGAAATTAGCCAAAATACAGCTGAATATATATATATATATTTTTTATGTTGTAGGATTAATAGCTTTGAAATATTTTTTCATTGCCCTTTGAAAACCAGAGTACTGCCTCTGTAAGTCTAGTAAGAGTTAAGAGCAGCAACATTCCAACTGGCAATAGTCAGGAGAAAGTCAGTGGGCATCTTCTCAACTCCTGACCTCCAACTAAGGATTTCATGCTGTCATGACCAAAGATCATTATTTCCTGTTACTTGGAGAGCACAATTGGCTTCAAGACTATGATGAGTTCTTAAGATTGTGCACCATTCCCATGTCATCATCTTAAAAAAGTTTTCACCTTCTACCCCGTAAAAGTGAAGAGCAAACAGCTGCCCTGGTCTAGGTAATGGAGGCCATTATGAAATCCAATCTTTCTTCAGTATAAAAATAGTGAAAACAAAAGAAGGTTTTGTGCACCATTCCCATGTCATCATCTTAAAAAAGTTTTCACCTTCTACCCCGTGAAAGTGAAGAGCAAACAGCTGCCCTGGTCTAGGTAATGGAGGCCATTATGAAATCCAATCTTTCTTCAGTATAAGAATAGTGAAAACAAAAGAAAGTTTTCTGCCCCACTGCTTATCACCAATTTGGCCTTCTTCTAAAGATGATTTCCATGGCATGGTAAAAAAAACAATCCGTAGATTAGATGATTTTGTAGACCTTTTTATCTCCTTCTGGTTAGATCCAAATATGCCTTTAGGTAAAGAGTAAGTTGAATCCATATTCCAATGTAACACTGACCAATAGTGGTAAGAAAATTGGTGCCTTCTAGCGAGTCTCTGAGCAAGATTTGTTTTCCCTTTCACCAATACGATCCCTCCTATCCTTCATCTACAAAGCAAAAATTCTCCAAAATACTTAATTTCAACAAATCCATTATATATATCTATTGCAGTGCTTTTAGATCTCCGGAGCTTAATTTGTGATCTTGCATCGGAAACGTTTGTTAGTACTGCGCAAATATTTTTGACACTAAATTGTTAAATATTTGAATCTTGACTTTTTTATTCTGTTCCTCATTTAGGAGTAATCACCACTACATGTTTATGTCTGATTTCCCCCAGTGTTAAACTAATTGAAATGCTAGTTTTAAAATTACATATGTGTAATGTATTTCTTCTCAAGTTTTTTTGGACTGATCACCGTGTATGCCAAACGTTTTTCATAGGAGGCTTTCAACTCATGCCTGATCCAGTATACTTTATTTTTTTTACAAATTGAGTTGAGGTCAGTGTCTAAGTCCATCCCAAGTGAAGTTTTAAGTCGATAACTGCCATTTGATGTGGTCCTTGTTCAAAGTTATCTCCATGACTGTCTCCGTTCAGGATTAAAACTGTGCCTTTTTCATGGTTAACAATATCCAGTGAATTAAGGAAAGGTTTAAGATCTCCCGAATAGAACTGTCAAGATTAACCTGTCTCCATGGACATAACCAGAAAACTCAGCTGAAGGATGTCTCAAAAAAATGTCATGCTTCTACTTCGCTGCTGTCTGATAGAATTTCACACATAATGTTTTCAAACACTGCTTTCAATTCTTTCCATATCACCTATGATTTATTTGTTAACAGCACGTCATTATTAATCTCCACTTATAGCACAGTATTTTTGGGCAATGCAGACTAGTAAGCAATAATGGCTGAACAGTAGAATGAGTCTGACATAATGTTCTGAGCTCATAATACTGGTAAATGTGTTAGCCATAATGAATCACAGCATCCGTTGGTCGAACCAAACTCCTAAGCAACTGGTATTATTTCACCACTTCCAGCACATAGGACAAGCAGGCTAAAGGATGATTTTCATTTTGCGTTAACACAGAACGTTACAAGATTTATTTCTTAGGACTTTATTATTAACAGCTTATTTATTAATAATGCACTAATTTGGTTACTTTGGGAATCAGTATCATCAATAATAGAAATACCTTGATGTTTTTGTGCACTCGCTTCCCTTGGCTGAAAGTCAAATATTCTGGCACAGTAAGTAATACTAAAACAACAGTGCTACCTAACGGCAAACTGTATACTACGTAATATCAAAAAATATGTTCCTGTACTTCAAACCAACATTTCAGATACTCTATGATAAACTACCGTGCACCAAAATCCCAACATTTATCCAGGTACCATACCAGTGTGTAATTCAGTCATCCCGGAGACCATGAAGAATACCCTATTTTAGGACTAAACTATGACTCCATTTCCTCGATTTTCATTGAGCAATTTTGAGAATTAAAGGGACTGTGATTCTGGTTTACCTCAGATTATCTATTTGAACTAGCATAACCAAAAATTTGCCTTAAATATTTTTTAATTTAGTGTGTTGTGATTATCATACGTGTGTCCCTCATAGGACACCATACCCGGTGTGCTCGCCAGTGTCCCTGCGAGGACACCGTTCCAGCAGTGAGGTCACCAGCTGATAACTGTCAGATGTGACAGTTACCAGCTGATCGCCGAGCTGACTGCAGCTTCGCTCCACGTTGTAGGAGCATTGCGTGTTGGTTTATGAATAAAGAAGTTGAGAACTCATAAGTGTCGAGTATACTTAACAATACTGGCGACGAGGTGCCAACACGTACGAACCCACGAAGAGGAAAAAAAAAAGCAGTCAATAAAAGGAAATCAACTCCGTTGAAAAACAAAGGAAGAAGGCAAGGAATAACAAACCAATTCAAGCGCATGTATTAAGAGCGACTAGCTGAAGGAAAAAATCTAAAAAGGAAACTGAGGAAAAAGGAGCCGAATTATACAGTGAGTGAACTGAGTGTGTGGAAACAAATGCGCAGAAGATAAACTTATATGCAGCAACTAGCGGCGAAAATGAATGGAAAGCAGAAATTAATCTGGTAATTTGGAAATAAAGGAACTGAGCGCTAGAACCAAGCGTTTGAGAAGAAAACGTTCAGCTGCCAAGCCAACGGACAAAACAAACGGCCGCAGCAGTGAACTGTCAACGAGCAGCTAAGGAGTATCGGAGCCGGCCACCACGTCATCGCGTCGATACGAAATTGACGTTGGCGGCCATTTTAGGTGTTGTTGAAATATAAATTGAACTCAGCGGACTAGTTCATCAGAAAAAAAACGAGGAAGTGAGCGCAGAGTGCAAACACGACGTGACCTAAGCACATCTCTACAGAAACTAGAGGAGCAGCTGTGCATCGGAGTAACACCAAAAACCAGAAGAAAAACGGTAAATTCAAGTTAATCAAATAACATAGATCATTGCAGCAGCATACAGTGACTTAAAAATTAGCGATTAGAAAACGCTTATGGGACTTTAGTAAAATCAATCTAGCTACAGAAAAAGAAAGGTCAAACTGGTGCAGTAGTGGCTATACATAGAGAAGTCATATTTACAGAAGGAATTACACATAACAATCAGAATGAGTGACTTAGCAACCGGTTGCATATGGAATCTATCACCCCCAGAGTCATTTCTACGTGCTGGTAGTGTACCAGTTTTAAAGTGGGAAGAGTGGAGGAACTATTTCCTCAATTATATTTCCACAATTGAAGAAGATGCAGAATTAAAACCTGAAAAAAATACAAGATGTTAATGCACAACTTAGGTGCAGGAGGAATAAAAGTTTATAATTCCATAAACAAGAAAAGAAGGGGTGTAAATGATGGTGATGTATTCTCCAACGCTATTGATGACCTAAACGCATACTATAAACCTACAGTTTGTGTTGGGGTAGACAGATACAAATTTTTCCATAGGAAACAAGGGAAGAAGGAGACAATAGACGACTATGTATCTGCTCTAAAAGACCTAGCAATTAAATGTCGTTTCGGAGGACTACACGATGAACTAATAAGGGACCAAATAGTAATGTAAGGCTCAAACGAAAACATTCAAGATAATCTTTGGGCAAAGGGGGGGGGGAGTACCCACTGCAAAACATAATAGATATAGCTAGGAAAGCAGAACTCACTGGACGATGTGCGAAAGCGGTGTTAAAGGACGATAAACTAAAGAAAGAAAGTGACCATGGCAGTAAAGTGTCCGATCAAAAAGGTTGGAAAGACAGCAAGCACACTGTAAGAAAGGAAGACACTAACCAACCAGAAAGAAGACAAGAGAAACGGGGGAAAGGATATTGTTACCGATGACTAAGCACTGCACACATGGCATATGATTTTAGATGCCCCGCCCGTGAAGCAAAGTGCACTTTCTGTGGCCTAATTGGACATTTCAACAAGGCATGTAATAGGAAACAAGCATTTGCAATGCAATAGGTTTCGCAATAACGCGAGTCTGAACTATTAGCATTGTAAATGATAATGCCCTTTATTTTTGCGTTCTGGTTTTTGGAACATAAATAAAAGGCTTTGTCATTTACAAGGCCTATAGCTTAAATTTGCGTTAAAACGAGACCTATTGCATTGCAATGGTGGTGGTGCTGCTGCGTTTTCTCTGAATCTGCACTCTGAATCTGCACCCACAATCTGCACCCACAATCTGTGAGTGGCGTTGCGTGGGTGAGTGGCGTTGCGTGGGTGAGTGGCGTTGCGTGGGTGAGTGGCGTTGCGTGGGTGAGTGGCGTTGCGTGGGTGAGTGGCGTTGCGTGTGTGAGTGGCGTTGCGTGTGTGAGTGGCGTTGCGTGTGTGAGTGGCGTTGCGTGTGTGAGTGGCGTTGCGTGTGTGAGAGGCGTTGCGTGTGTGAGAGGCGTTGCGTGTGTGAGTGGCGTTGCGTGTGTGAGTGGCGTTGCGTGTGTGAGTGGCATTGCGTGTGTGAGTGGCGTTAAAACGAGACCTATTGCATTGCAATGGTGGTGGTGCTGCTGCGTTTTCTCTGAATCTGCACTCTGAATCTGCACTCTGAATCTGCACCCACAATCTGCACCCTGAATCTGCACCCACAATCTGCACCCACAATCTGCACCCACAATCTGCACCCACAATGTGTGAGTGGCGTTGAGTGTGTGAGTGGCGTTGCGTGGGTGAGTGGCGTTGCGTGGGTGAGTGGCGTTGCGTGGGTGAGTGGCGTTGCGTGGGTGAGTGGCGTTGCGTGGGTGAGTGGCGTTGCGTGGGTGAGTGGCGTTGCGTGGGTGAGTGGCGTTGCGTGTGTGAGTGGCGTTGCGTGTGTGAGTGGCGTTGCGTGTGTGAGTGGCGTTGCGTGTGTGAGTGGCGTTGCGTGTGTGAGTGGCGTTGCGTGTGTGAGTGGCGTTGCATGTGTGAGTGGCGTTGCATGTGTGAGTGGCGCTTCATGTGTGAGTGGCGCTTGCATGCTTGATAAACAACTTGCACGTCTTCTAATGGACTGAAAGGGCTGCAAGGAGGTATAATAATAATAAAAAGAGCCAGAATGGATCAAGGGAGCAGCAGGGCAGGGGGAGAAAGGAGGGGTTATTTTGCGAGGCTTCTGGTGGGGGTGGGGGGGGGGGGGAGAAAGGAGGGGCAGCGGAATGCGTGCGAGGGGAGGAGAAGTGTGGCAGGCAGATGTGCGGCCTGGTGAGGGGGCGGGAATGCGAGCCTGGTGGGGGCAGGCGGATTACGGAGATGCTCGTGCTTGTGTGGTACTGACTGTGCAGTGCACTATGAAAAAACAAGCGTGGTATCCCTATCGGCGCTCTCTTGCGAGCACCATCTGGGCTCGCTCGGTGCAACATGGGGCTAGCAGAACCTTTTCCAGATCTCCATTTCACTTCCAGTGCAGCTCCACCGCCACTTTATAAGTTAACTTTCCAGACACCTTTTGTTCCCCTGAAGTAGGCAGCAGTTTTCTAGATTTATCCTGGATTTCAAGCAGTTTCCCAACAAACTGCAACGATTTAAAAAATGTTTTTTTTAAAAAGTCGGGTAAAGTGTTCAGTGGTGAGTAAGGCATCTCATTTGCACCTAAGGAGAGCGATAACTACAAAAAACCTACCACGAACAGCTGCAAATTGGCCGGCTTTATGATTGTTTTCTAAATAGCACTCTACGAGCTTGCACACTAAAACTAATTCCAAACTGGCTTGTGGTGGCGCTTGAGGCAAGGCGGGTGCGGCGGTGTGTGGAGAGCTAGCAGGCTGCCTTTTAATTTATTTGGTTAAATTCCGAGCCTAGCTGACGGACGGGCAGGAAGAGACGCTGCAGGGACGGCTGACTCGGCCCAAGCAAGAGACCAGCGAGGTGGTGCCAGTAGAAGAGCTTCTGACAAGAGATTCAAAATGAATTAAAGTGAAAGATTACATGCTCAATGACGTATCACGTGTAAACAAATGAGTATATAACGGAAAGTATGCCAATCGTTTTTTAAATGTATATATTTATTTATGAGTTTTGTGCAGTGAGAACATGGGCAAAAGGTGTGAGCGTGTTTAAAAAAGAAGAAACAATTTCAAGAGAAAATTAAGAGACACCAACAATAGCAAGAACATTGTTAAACAAACCTTGCCAATACACGTTGCAGCCGGCCACATAATTAGGGGAGGAGAAGCCGCACAGCACACGCTGGGAGAAGCCCTTTGATGTGCTGTGCGGCCGCGATGCGCGCTCTGTGCTGGGGGAGGGGGAGGGCCATTAGGAACAGGAACAGATGGCCAAATGCGCGTGCCTGTACGTGCACTCGAAGAAAACGCCACGGACAAAAGTGGTGGTTTGACTATCCGATGGAGCACATGAATTCTCCCCCATTTCCCATTGCTTCGCAATGGAAAAGGACGAGACCTAAAAACCACAACATGTAAAAGCAGTGGTAGACGAAGAAGATGAGTTGGATAATGACACAGATGAAGACATCAACATGTACATCCTCAACATAGACGATGAACAAGAAGAGGTAAAAGAAACAGGAAAAGGAGCTAAGACAAGAAAACCGACGTGTACCATGACTATTGGTGGGGTGGAAATAAGCATAGAGGCAGATTCAGGCTCGCCTTACACTATCGTGAACGAAAAAGTATGGGAAGCAAAGGAGGTGATCGGTGAGAAACTCTATGAACCAGATATAATTATTAAATCATTCAATGAGAAACCTATTGAAATATTAGGGTACAGAAGTCTCAGGTTCATATTCAAGAGTAGAGAGGCTCAATGTAAACTCTATGTATCAAAAGTTGGACCATCTGTACTTGGATGGATGGAGCAAGGAAGTCTGGGAATCAAGCTGGATTCTAACAGCCGTGGGCCCGTGCTTAGCATGTCAGACACCGACGACTACGCAGAATTACAAAGTAGAATGCCTATCAAGACCGACAATGACACTGAAACAAATGAAGTGGATGAGTTATGCACGGCAAATGTATGGGAATGTTCCAGCAGAATAACAAGGGATGAATGGATGGAGGAACAAATGAAGGACAAAGACACAGGAATGGTAATCCAAATGGTCAAAGAAGGTTGGTCTAACGAGAATAAACTAAAAGATGGAATGAAACTTTTCTGGGAAGTGAAGGATGAATTATCCATAGAAGATGGACTACTTATGAGAAGCGGAAGATACGTACCGCCGATGGATATCCGGAAAAAAATACTAGAAGAATGCCATGAAGGACATCTGGGCATCGCCAAAAGTAAAAACAAGGTGGGAAACATGTATTGGTGGCCAGGCATCAGTCGAGACGTAGAAAATAAGGTGAGAAACTGTAAATGTGTGGAAGCAGATAAAACTCAAGTGACTTACAGACCTTCCCGGCAGCCAATACAGTGCCCATCCATGCCTTGGGAAATGATTGGCATTGACATGATAGGACCGGTGTCTGATGAGAACGAACTACAATACATAATTGTTATAAATGACCACTACACGAAATGGCCAGAAGTAAGAGTCACCAGAAAAGCTGACTCTCAACACGTAGTCCAATTCTTGGAAGACACTTTTACGCGTGAGGGATTACCAAAAAGAGTTGTAAGTGACAACAGAGTACAATTCACCTCAGACCTATTCGAAGAATACATGAAGAAGCACCACATTGAACACATAACAACGTCAATATACCACCAAGCAGCCAACGGAGCCGTAGAGAGATTTAAAAAAGTACTTGAAGGTATCATTCAGATTGCCACCTCAAACCATCTGGACTGGAAGAAAGAAATGCTGAAGACAGTGTGGGCCTACAGAATAACGCCGTGTGAGTCTATTGGCCACAGCCCATTCGAACTCATGCGTGGACGGACTCCACTTACGAAGGACAATGTGGGCTGGGTTAAAGCTGCCCAAAGAGTACACTGGTCTTCAGAGGTGGTGAAAGGAAGACTGGCTCAAGCACAATCTAGGAGTAAGAGTTACTACGACAAAAAACATGGGTGCAAGGAGGTGGAAATCAAGGCAGGATATGTGGTGAAGGCAAGAAGAAGCGGACACGTCGGCAAGGGCCAAGAGAGATACACCAAACCTGTAGCCGTTCGTGAAGGGTACTGCAATTTTGCACGCCTGAGGGATGGGAAGGCCTGGCATTTCACAGCACTGTCAGCTCGCAGATATCCCGAGAACGATACAGTGGGAAACACACTTTTCGATGCTACTGCAGAGCAATCCAGTACGCGGAAGGGAAGTACGGCAAGACAATATTTTTCTGACACTAAATCTGACATTGAACTTTCTGCAACCCCAGGACGGAGAAGTGATGATGGTGTGCACGATGACACCCAATCAGGGGACCGTTTGGCCTCTTCATCCAGACCTGTAGGCGCAAGGCGCAGGCTACCTGCCATCCCTGTCTGTGACCTGGCGCGACCTGTGGACAGAAGCAGGACTGGTAGACTGTTAGGACCGTCAGCTAAACTTAAGGACTATATATGTGGATAGCGGAGCCTTATGCTCCCTTCCTGTTCTTAATTGTTCCAGTACTCCCCAAAGGAGGGGGATGTGTTGTGATTATCATACGTGTGTCCCTCATAGGACACCATACCCGGTGTGCTCGCCAGTGTCCCTGCGAGGACACCGTTCCAGCAGTGAGGTCACCAGCTGATAACTGTCAGATGTGACAGTTACCAGCTGATCGCCGAGCTGACTGCAGCTTCAGCCTTGCGTGTTGGTTTATGAATAAAGAAGTTGAGAACTCATAAGTGTCGAGTATACTTAACATAGTGACATCGAATTATTTGTCTATATAATATATCTTTGCAACATCCTTCACTTCTTCGTCGAATGTTGTATAATCAATACAAAAATACAGTACAGTTCTGTTTAGAACAGACTATATTTGCCTGGCGCCCACTAAACAATTTGGCACCTATCTAAACCTTTCCCACATTTCATGTGTGTATTCAAACCCACATGATCGCCATTTAAAGTATGGTTTAGACTCACTTTCTCTTTATCTCAATCACCCCATGTTTCCTCTCCACTTTGCCCATCGCACACTAAGTTTGGTACCCATGATCCACCCTGCTTCCCTCATTCTTACCATGATGCCGGTGCCGAACTTGGGCCTCTCCTGCGACACTTAACGTGTGAGATGAAAAAGGAAGCAAGAGAGGACTGTTTCCGGGTTACTACGAACGACATAAACAACGGACTAAAAACAACCTAGTATCTGCAAGACGGACCGATCATATTTCGAGCACCGCCATTTTAGGCTGGTGCACGAACACGGCCAGTAGTTAAGTTTGACGGGTGATCCTGGTCTTCTAGATGACTCCGCGTGTTTTGTTTGGTGGTTCAAATAAAAATGTTCTCAAAAAAATCCCAAGGAAGGCTGCGCGAGACTAACGTACACACACAAAGTCACTTTTTCCGAAATACTGCACGGATGGAGTCAGACTAATAATCCATCCTGATTCTGTGGGTAGAGTTGTATGCAACACTGCCACGTTTTTAAGAAATCTATTCCTAAAGTATGCAACGGAAACTCGAGTTTTGGGTGCTCCCTGCTTCAACCCTTGTCGCATTGTAATGAAGATGAAATAAAACAACTGCGAGGATAGACGGGAGAGAATGTGACAGAACAGAGGGGGAAGGTAACTAATTGCAAGGCGGAAGTGAATGTTTAAAGAAGTGTTTTTGATGCTTCGGTTAACATGGCATCAGCAGGTGAGTATCCGATGCGAACGAGCTTTCTTGTGCTTAGTGTTTTTGATCGGTAGTTATTCCAAGGTAAGAAAAGTTTCTGTTGCAGCTCTCACTTATGGCTTGATTATGAGTTGAAGTGTTGCTCCTGATAAATAACGATAAGACGGGTTATTTATTTATCAGGTGCGATAAATAACACCTTTTACATAGCTGCCAAGGGTTCAGATTGCTTATGTGTGACATTTTCATAATGTCAGTGTAATTATCAGTGACATTCAACGACTTTGAGTGACACAAACTTGCGAGCAAAAATAAAGCAATGAACACAAGGGAAACTTATGAATATCAGAAATTACACCCATTTGAGCAACGAGAAACTCGAAAAGATCTTAAAACTGCTGCAAATCACCAGACACATAGCTGCCAAGTTTACAAACCGCTTAAGTGTGACATTTTGGTGGTGTCAGTGTGCATATGAGCAGGGCCACTGGAATTATGAGATTGTGCTGGTATTTTCGCATAATTGTAGATTTGCTGCATTTGCCACATAATCCATCATCTGCTGCATAATCTGCAGATTTAAAAAACAACGTTGTTTCTAACTCGAATGGTTCAAAAGTTAGTAAAAACACTACAACACGTGTTGCTGAGCAGTGGAAGGCCCTTTATATAGTTTCTTGCTATCGTTGGGTGTTAAGCTGGTACTAATGAGGCACAACAAATGCCCACACACTGTTAGCAAGCTTAAAAATGACAAAATACTGAAGTAATACCATCACAAAATGTGCTGCATAAGCAGCATAATTGGCCTTTTCTTGCCTCACAATTTACTGTACCCTGCTGCATAATTTGACCCTCCCCTGCCACATAATTCCAGTGGACCTGCATATGAGTGAAATTCTACTGTCAAATGAGCGACACTGAGTGATACTTTCTTGCAAGTAAATGTAAGCAGTAATTAACCATTACTAAGATCTGTGAAAGGGTTATTGGTCTTTGGAGGTTCTGATTGCTTTCTGTTCTCGTTTCACGCTGCTTTCATTTGCAGTCTTTCACCATGAGCCACAGGTCCCTCCCTTTTTCTTTGCATCTTTTTGAAAACCTTATTCTGCATATATTGCATCATATCTTTCCTCAGCCTCTTATTTTTCAGGGTCCTGCAAGCACTACGTGTATGGCCCCCTTCACCACGCACCTACCCACCCTCTCTTTCCTCACCTTCAAGCACACTTTTATTTTTATGCGCTTAGTATTTTGACATCTGCTTATTACTCCTTAACACACTTTTATATAAGATAGAAATCACAATTGGCAGACATGTGAACATCTCTCTGCCGAGAGGCCAAGGGTTGGATAGTCTGAACATCTTTATTTGACCCACCGACAGGCACTGCAGGAAGCTCTCTAAGCCTTCAGCCTCAGCCACACAACGCTCTATCATACTCCATAATAAGCACTCACCTATAAGTTTTAACTAACTCAGACAGTTATAACCAACCAACTCAGTCAGTGCACTGTAGAAGAGGCCTATCTGTTTCATAAAAACACTACATTAGAATGCAAATTCTTTTATGGAATGTAAGATAAAGTCAAAATAATTTTACGGGTTTGGATTTTCTTATAATGCGTCACTCCTGGGTAGTGTACCACTGTGAAACAATGGTAAAAAAATTTACCAGGCCTAAATCGATGCATGTTTACTTTTCTGTCACACCGACCCCAATGCTGTGCGGGGAGAGTGGCTTGGGGCTGTCTCATTGTACCCGATCAAGCTGACTAACACAGCTTTTTCTGAATCTACACACAGAGCACTGTCCCGCTTTACTAATCTTCTACTGAGAGAAACTCCCAGTGTTTTATCACTGTTAATCCACAAAGGGATTCTACAACGCTACGGCTGTGGCGTAAAATTAATTGAGCCCCTCTGGCCTACCTACATACCCTATTGGATTGACAGCCTGTCCTCACATTGAGTACCCGGACGGGTCCTCATGTGAGGCTCATCATTTTTACAAAGCTGCGTAATCATACATTTAGATGTCCCTTCATCAATCGTCCTGAAGAGACCCCACATTGTTTTGAGGGTCGAAACGCCGTCGACAAAAAGAAGAAGCGACCCATTTTCCCAGCACATATCATTGTATATAGCTGCTGTTCACATGTAATTATTTTGATAAGGGGGGCAGCAATAACTTACCGGACACGCCGTGAGGGGAACGGCTTCGCAGTTGCCGGTCACGCCGTGAGGGGAACGGCTGTTCCATCGACCGGACTACCACTCCCAGCAGCCCGAGGGAGGCGCGCTGCAACCACGCCACGACACCAGCGCGCCCGGAGGCGCTTAAATAAACGGAGCGCCCGGAGCTCCTGGGGGCAGCAATAACTTACCGGACACGCCGTGAGGGGAACGGCTTCGCAGTTGCCGGTCACGCCGTGTCCGCTCCGATCGCACTGGGACAGGGTGACTGTAGCATCCATGACAATAACGATTCCCTTGTTATGGAACCGCCCGAACTTGTCGAGTTGGACTTGGAGGTTCTAACGGACTCTATGGCACAGCATCCTTCAACCCCTGCTCCCAGAGCGGTCAGAGCTTGTAGAAAAACTCTGTCGAAACGTATGGGTACCCGTTTAACAAGGAAAAAAGCACTCACCCCCATTACACCCACTAACAAGCATTGGAAATGCAATAGGTCTCGCATTAGGAAAGTTTGAGCTATTGGTCTTATAAATTACATTTTTTTTTATTTTATGTTGTTTTTTAAAATAGCTAAATTAATAGCTTTATCATTTACAATGCCAATAGTTATAACTTTCGCAAATGTGACACCTATAGCATTTGTAATGCTACATGTTTTGTATTTACGTGACTTAGATGTATTGATATTACAAATACAATGGCTTTTAATTTTTTACATAATTAATACTTAAATAATTTATTTAATTTGTAATGTCAATAGCTTAAACTTTTGTAAATAACTTTTGTGAAGATTATGTTCAGTGTTTTTTATTGTGACGAAAATCCAAGAACAGAAGTGAAATATTAACATCTTTTTGTGATTTGTAATAAAGCTTGAAAGCTTGAAAACAGCTTGAAAGATTGAAAGAACATATTTGAACCAGTGATGCTGTGGTGGTGCGGAGTGATACTGTGGTTGCGCTGAGTGATGCTGTGGTTGCGTTGAGTGATGCAGTGGTTGCGCTGAGTGATGCTGTGCTTGCGCTGAGTGATGCTGTGGTTGCGCTGAGTGATGCTGTGGTTGCGCTGAGTGATGCTGTGGTTGCGCTGAGTGATGCTGTGGTTGCGCTGAGTGAGCCAGGGAGACACGGACACTGAGACACAAACACTGAAACAGGGAGACATTGAGAAAGAGAGGGAGAAAATAACACAAAGGGAAAACAGAGAGAGAGACACACTGACAGAGCGAAGGAGACAGACACTGAGGGTGACATTGACATTGAGACAGAGAGACGCTAATACACAGAGAAGGAGACACCAACATTAAGACAGGGAGACACGGACACTGAGGCAGGGAAAAACGGCACAGAGAGGGAGACACCAACATGGAGATAGGGAGAAAACATTGAGACGGAGAAAACAACGCTGAGACAGGGAAAAATTGAGATAAGGAGACACTGGCAAAGAGAGGGAAGGTACAGACTCTGAGACGATGAGATACCGAGAGCAGACATTGGAGCAGGGAGACCTAGACAAGGACATATGGACACTGAGACAAGAAGACAGGGACACACTAAGATAGGAAGACACCAACTGTAATAGGAGAGGGAGACACTGATATGAAGATAGGGAGACACAGAGTAGGCGATATCAACATGGAGTAGGACACATTAATACTGAGACACCAACAGTGAGACAGGGAGCCATTGGCACAGGAAGACACATACACTAAGACTCAGACACACAGATTCAAGTAGACACCAACAGAGAGAGGGGGGGGGGGAAGAGAGAGCACTAATGCTGTGACAGTGATATAAAGTGACCCAAGAAACAGTGAGACACACAAAAGATCAGGGAACCACAAGCATGGATGCTGGAGCGGAATGACACGGGACACAATGAGGAGCAAGCTGCAATGCTGGAAAAAAAGAAACTGAAGGTGCGCGGCTGCTAAAATGAAATTGTGCCGTGCTTGTTTAAAAAAAAACCATAAAAATTGAAAGAAGCAAGGTGCAAGGAAAATAACGACGCGCAACGGCAATAAGGAGAAAGGCATGCCAATGTGATTGTTGGTAAATGTGAAGCTGATCCCCTCCCACTCTCCCCAATTTTTACAGACCAAGCTACACCCCTGGCAAAAGGAGCAAATGAGTTTGAAATCCGAGTTATAGTTTTCCTATTAAGTTATACAGTTGTGTTAACTCATGGTTTTGCATATGACAATTTATGAAGGAAAATCATCCGCTCAACAAACATTCTAGTGTTAAAGTACATTGTTTTCTTGTTGGTGTGCTCAGGGTTTGTGTTTGACCGACTTATATAGCTGCGAGAAGAACGCGTGGGCCATTCCACGCAACTTTTAATGGGTGAAAAGCTGCGTTTTCACCACACACAATCAACTAAACAAAAATATGTACCCTACTTTTCAAACAAAAATTACACTGTATAACCGCATGGAAATTTTAATTGTTCATGTTAGCAACAAAAATAACACTCTATAACCGCATGCGAATTTCAATTGCTCGTGTTAGCAAAAATGTATTACATGTGATTTAAGCAGTGTACAGATGCAAACATTCCCTGCCAAGTTGTAAAATAAATCACACGCCATGAAAAAAACAAGGCTTAAAAGAGGGCAGCGCCGAAGGCATGTAGGGTCGGGGTAACCCAGAGCCAATCCGTGACTGGCATTACAGGGATGGGAGCCCGGTCTGAAAAAAAAAACTAGAGATATTTAGAAAGAGGTATTTTGTTTCTGGTCCAAAATGTGTGGTAAACATTTTGTGGTTTAATATTTAGAGACACGGCGAGCTTTGTCTGCTTGGCATTCTCAGCAGAGATGTGGGGGATGCAGCAGCCCCCGGTGGAATGCTGCTGAGTATAGAAAAGAAAGAGCGATGAAAGGAGCGAGAGAGAGACAGGAAAGAGAAAAGAGCTAAAGGAAAGACAATAGGAAGAGAGCGAGTGGAAAGACGAAGGGGTTCAGAAGGACAGCAGAATTAAGGGGAAAAGAAAGGAGAAATGATCTTGAAGAAGAAGGACGAAGAGAAAGGTCACAGGGGAACAGGAAAATGAGAGAGAGGGAAAGAAGAGCTTAGATATTCATAAGCAGAGGGAAAGGATGGGAGAAGAAGCGACAACTCAGAAGGGAAGGAAAGGGGAGAAAAGGAATGAACTACGAGGGAAGGAAGATGATGACGAGAGGTGAAGAAAGAAGAAAGGGAAAAGTTGCCTGAAGGGGAAAAAGAATAGGAACATGAAAGGAAGTACATGAAACAAGCATTTGAATGCAATCGCGGCACCGAGCTGTAACTTGAGATGTTTACAGCTAAAGCACGAGTGCCGCGGCCCGCGATTGCATTGCAAATGAGAGGTGACACCGAGGGAGGGGGGTGGGTCCTGATGGGGCGGGGGAGCGGACCCTTTGATGCCGAGGCTCAGACAACAAATGGTGTGACACACAGATTCAAGGAGACACCAACAGAGAGGGGGGGGGGGAGGAGAGAGCACTAATGCCGGGACAGTGTGTTTGACCAACTTATATAGCTGCAAAAAGAATGCGTGGGCCATTCCATGCAACTTTTAATGGGTGAAAAGCAGTGTTTTCACCACACACAATCAAATATGTCTAAACATGCTACAATCCCGTAAATGCACTACGAGAAAGTGCAGCAAATGCAGAGTGAGGTGAGGACCTCCTTGTTGTAACTCTCAATTAAAAAGAGCATCTGAGCTCTTCTAGGCTCTCTGCGCTCTGGAATATTTCGCATTTAGACACAAAAGTGAGGGCTCGAGGCTCGATGTTGTGAAGAAGCATTAAGAATGGCTTCGCTGTAAGGAGTACTTCTGTTTCATAATCATCTGCAGTGCATTAGGGCAAGAGTGATGAAGGCACACTTAAATATGTTTCCGCCGCCCAACGTAATCCCTCGCATGTGCAAAGTCAATAGTGTATTTCAAAAGAGGAGCAGCCCATGGAAGACGCTACAGTGCCTCGATGCGAAGAGTTGTATGAAGCACTACGAAGCGCTATGTAACTGAAGATGATCAAATAAGGCAATCTGATCAAGCTATTCGCCCTCCAAACGCGCTTCGCGCTTCGCCCTCCGAACGCGCTTCGGCGCCTCGCCAGTAATAGGAAGCTCTATATGAATCACTGTAAAGCGCTATGTAATGGAGCATGTTAAAAAAAGACAATCTGATAGCGCTATTCATTTTGATAAAGCATGAGCTAACCAAGTTCCGAAGAAACGTATTAAACACAAATAAATTGTGATGGGTTAAACGAGGCTGGCAACAATCTTCTGGGTGTCATCTAGAAACCGGTCTTTCAAATTCAGCATCATCCTGGGAGTGTGTGTCGGAGTTGAGAGCGAGGAGAAAGTGAGGCGGCGGGGAGAGGAAAACAAGAATACATGCGACTGCAGAGACAGGCGGGGAGAGGAAAACAAGATAAAAACCGGACTTTCAAATTCAGCATCATCCTGGGAGTGTGTGTCGGAGTTGAGAGCGAGGAGAAAGTGAGGCGGCGGGGAGAGGAAAACAAGAATACATGCGACTGCAGAGACAGGCGGGGAGAGGAAAACAAGATAAAAACCGGACTTTCAAATTCAGCATCATCCTGGGAGTGTGTGTCGGAGTTGAGAGCGAGGAGAAAGTGAGGCGGCGGGGAGAGGAAAACAAGAATACATGCGACTGCAGAGACAGGCGGGGAGAGGAAAACAAGATAAACAAGACGGAGGGAAGAGAGGGGAGGGGGGAGGAGAAGTGCGACAGGGGAAATGCGAGACGGCGGGGAGGGGGCGGAGCGGGTAAACAAAGACGGACGTGCACGCGCTTTTAAGCTCAATGCACATGCGCATTGAGCTTAAAAGTCACGGGCACTGCAAGGAATCGCCACGATTCCTTGCAGTGTGGATAAAGAGCGGATAAGTCCCAATACTCTCGCCTTGCTCGATGCGCATGCGCATCGACAGGCGAGACCTAAAAACCTAGAAAAGGCAGATGATGCACTAGTAGGAGTAAGCTCTGTAAAATTAGACGACGAACAGCTTAACCATTTAGCTGGCCTCATTGATTTAAAGATTGAAGGGCATCATAAAACCTTTAGTGGCAAAGCTCGACCGGATGTCCGCTGAGATAAAAAGATTGGGGGGCCTCCTGGATAAGTATAAGGGTGTTCCAGGTGGTGTTTCTGTCCCAGTCAAGGACAGTAGTGAAAGCTCGGTCATCGGTTTCTATAGTGAAATCACCAAATAGTGTACCAAATATTCTTACGGAGCCCCAAAAGTGACAGGTGCCACCATGAGGGAGAAACAGGATTCTCAGGTGCCAGAAGAGAGATCAGGCCCACACACACAACCCTCTAAGAAGAGAGAGTCAGCACTAAATCTACCAGCTGAGGCTTGTCCCCATACGATTATCCTCGCTAATGTCCCGAAAATCAAGGAGGGTCAAAATGAACACTGGTCTTCATTAAAAAATAAAACACTCTTCTATCTGTCAAGCAAAACAGATTTGGGGGAATTCCTGGAAAATAATATTTTGATGGTTAGAAGGGTCCCATGGGTGGGCAACACTAAAAAAAGTCTAGAGGGTGACTGTGTGGTCATAAGCTTTAGATCCCCAAGGCTGGTCAATGATATATTGAGACAGGCTGGGTCATTTAGAATCGAAAAAGACTATGTAAACCTACTCCACCTGGGCTTTTTTATCCACCACCTCAGACCAGACAAATGAACAGTGATCCATGTAAAGGGAGATTGCCCTATGATTTTGCTGTCCCCGTTTTAAATAGATTTGATATTTTTTCAAATCTGGGTGAAAATGAGTGACTAGGTAGCCAAAAATCTAATCTCGCTCCTGTTGTCGCGGTTAATGTCCCTGATGTAACGACAACGGAAGAAGAAACAGGTCCCCTGAATTGTAATATATCCATAACGGCAGAAACCCCAGGTTCTCGAGATTGTTCTTTAAAATTAATGACCTGGAATGTAGCTGGCCTCAAAAACAAGATAGATGACCCAGTATGGAGAGAGTTAATTAGTATGAACGACATTATAGGCCTACAGGAAACGTGGGACACAGGTGACATCTTGAGCTTGGACGGTTACGTGTGTTACCATATTCCTGCGGTCCAATCTAATATGGGGAGGGCGAAGGGTGGTTTGGTCACCCTAATTGCGGCCACCATCCAAGGGGTATACACCCAACTAGACACTGGTTCACGGAACATCCTGGCTGTACAAATCTTCTTAAGTGGGGTGGGAACCATTTTAATCGTTAATTTTTATAATTATTTTGATAGAGTTATCACGACCGAGCATCTGGGCACATTTAACTTATTTTTGGAAAACTATAAGGAGTTAAATGATAGACACTGTTTCCTCATAGTCATGGGAGATTTTAACATCCACGGATGTCCGGATGAGTGTCCGTCTTTAGATCTATTTGGCCCTGTAGAACAGGGAGACATCAATTTCGAACATTCTGAACAGGGCGGTCTCCTCGAGACAATCCTGGCAGACAACGGTCTGATGCTCCCAACATTATTGGAGAAGGAGATACCCACATTCAAGGGGAACGGTTATCATTCAATCATTGATTATATTTTCACTAGTTTAACACTGGGGGATAGGATTCTTGGATATTCGCCTGTGTGGTCACACTTCAGCGACCACAACCCAGTAGTCCTGAGTCTGTCGGATCTGGTCAAAGTCTACGATATTTTCCATCAGAACGGACAAATCGGATATTCGTCCGACAGATCAGGCCCGTAGACTGAGATGGAGCAAGGTTATACCGGGAGACTTCCACTCTAATTTAATATCCACAGTAGGATCTGAGCTGAATACTTGTTTGAATCTGGAGGCAGAGAACGAGGAAGTTTTAGCGGCTTACTCAATTATCTGTGCCCAGGTCTCATCAGATCTCAGTCAAACAGGGAAAGCTAAGACATTTGCCGAACAGGGGTGGTTTGACCACAACAGTTCAGCAGCTAATCAGAAATTAAAAGCCGCCCTGAACTGTGAACCAGTGAATAGGGCCATGGTGGCCCAACTAAGGAAAAAATATAAAAAAGCCCTGGACATAAGAAGACGGGATATTAGGGAAGCTGCCTGGGAAGACCTAACCTCAGTAGACATGCTCAGGAATAGTGCAAAATTCTGGGCCGTCGTTAATAAACCTTTTTTCAGACTCCTGTAATGGCCACTTAGATTGTGGTATCCAGGAACAGGCGTGGTGCTCTCACTTTAAGTCAGTCTATGAAGGGGAACATTGTGGGGAGGGGATTATAGTTACCCTCTTTTTTAAATCCCTATACTTTAGAGGTATCAGAGCTAGAGGTTGCACACGCAATCGAGAAGATGACCAGTAACAAGGCTCCGGGTCCCGACGGCGTCCCTGCCGACCTCTTTAAATCAGACTTCAAGACTTGGGCTAGAATTTTAGTTAATGTTTTTAATAGGGTTTGCAAGGCAGATATTCCGGACACTTGGTCCAAATCTGTCATTGTACCCATTTTTAGGTCGAGCGACCTATCTCAATGCGCATGCGCATTGAGAGCGGTAGCTCGATCTATTGCGGCTTAAACAGAGCTTACCGAGATCAGGCGATTCCCAGGCGATTTCTTCCAGTGCACGTGAAAGCGCGTGCACAATGCCACCAGCCGCTTGCCTCGCATTACCACATCAAAGGCAAGGCGGCCTCGTCTCAGGCCCCTGCTGCTTCACACCCTCATGCCGCTCTCCCCGCTCCGCCCCCTCCCCTGCCCGCCGTGTCCACTTCACTTTGACGGCCGCAGGCCGTCTCTCGTGTTTCTGCTTGTTAGCAATGTTTGCTCCCCACGTCCTCTTCCTATGGCGACCGGTGCGATAAATCCGTCGTCAAACCTACGCCATGTAACCACTATCTTTATTTCCCCGATCAACCAATCATATTAACGCTCAATTTCCCGCGAAAAGAACGTCACTGCATGCAGAGTTCCCAACAAGGTCTGCCGTCTATTTCACGTGATTTCAGCAAATCCCCATCGGCTGTAACTAAACAGAAAACGCTTCTCATGAGTTACCTCTATCTCAGTTCCCTACAAGCTCCGCTATCCCCTTCTCACAATGTCCATTGAAAAAAACGTAACTGAATACCCTGTTCCCAACATGGTCCGCTATCTGTTACTCGTGATATCAGCCAATCACTGTCTGCTATAACTCGACCGGAAATACTTCCAATGTGTTGCCTCTATCGAGGTTCCAAACAAGGTCCGCTATCCCCTTCTCATGAAGTCCACCAATCACTATTTAAAAATGGCATTGTCTTTAAATGGCATCTACCTTGCGGGAGTGCGCAGCGGCGCACCACAAGAACAAGTGCAGTGCTTGAAAAAGTGAAGACTGCTCTTGCGGCTTTCATGGGATGGTGTATACAGATCACAGCAGCACCGCATGGCCGATCTCTCCTCATGTCAGTCCATGCAACCCCAGGCCACGTAGTTTTGATTTTGCTTTCCAACCTTGTTTTCGGCGAGGATCCTGGCTGTCGATCAAGAGGGCTTTCTACAGTGAAGTGATTTCCATGCCGCCAGTGTAACAAGCGGAAGAGTGCAGGCACGCGACCCCTTCTCCTTGTCCCCCACTGCTAAATCTCCGCTCCAATCCACTCCAGCAAGCGCCAGCCTCCCCTACTCCCAAGCACCTTCTGTTGCTAGGATTCAGTAATTCATCTGCATTCATTGTCCCCAGTGTCTCACCTCTTCTCCGCAACTCTCTACAGTATAGTAGTTTACAGGCCACCGCTAGGCTTCTGCCCTTGCCCACTCCAGCGGGTCTCCGCTCCTCCCGAGTTCCTCTGGTACGCTCTCCGCCATCAGAATTCAAGTGTTTCCACTGTATTCACTGGCCCCTATGTCTCCCCTCCTCTCCTCGACCTTCGGCAGTAGCGTGAATCACCAGTCCATTCTTCTCACTCACATTCGCGGCCTGTGCCTCGCCTCCACTCCGACCTCGGGTCTACTGTCAGACTTTGTGATGGACCGGGCGCCGATTTTTGATTTTACTTGCAGCAAAGCAACCTGAGGAGGTCTGGGGGGACGCTGCTGTGTCGTGTGTCACAGGTTGCCGCTCTTTAGTCCGGTGATTAAACTAATAAGGGGTGTATGCAACAGAGCGGCACTAAAGCACCTCCTCCATCTTGCCCCTTCAGACCACACTCCGACTATTCTTGCCCTGCCCTCTGTATGCTGGAAGCTTTAATTTGTGTACACGGACTTCAGTGCCAGTGACCTCTTCACGCAAGAGTTTGCCCCTCCATCTTCTCGTCCCTCGTGCACACTTGGAAAAGCACACTGAAGCAGAGGAGTCTCATAGCCGCAGGTAGCTAGTTTAAAGAAAAAAGTTATCTTACCGTTTAAATCAAGCTTCTTGAGATATATATCCCTGGTGATTCATGATCAAAATAAGGTTCCTGCATTCATTCATCCGTTGGTTTTGTTCCTCGTTGACGTTGGCTCCAGTGGTAACCAGCATTGGCATAGCCAATAGGTCTCGCCTTTGGGACCTCATAAGCATTTAGCTATGCAGCACAATATCCTCGGTGCAACAACATTAACTGCTGCATGGCTAAACACTTATAAGATCCCAAAGGCGAGACCTATTGGCTATGCCAATGCTTGTTAAGAAAGGAAACAGGGGGGACCCTAGTTGTTACCGCCCTATTTCCCTCATTGACGCAGCAGTGAAGGTGCTAGGGCGAGTGGTCCTTGGTAAATTAACATCTTGGCTGGAGGACACAGAAACCCTCTCATGTTTACAATATGGGTTCAGGAAAGGCCGAGGCACACTAGAGCAGTGCCTCAACCTTCACCTGTTAATAGGGAAATACACCATTGCTAAAAGGGGCACCTTGTATTTAGCATTTATGGACCTTTCCTCGGCCTTTGACCGAGTGAATAGGTCCAAACTTTGGGAATTGCTTCTCAAGTTAGGAGTTGATAAAAACATCGTGTATTTTCTTGCGGACCTACACAGGGACCTTACAGCCACAGTTAGGTATGATCGCTTGGGAATAGCACGGGTAAGATTGCGATCATTAATGGTGTCAGGCAGGGATGCATCCTGGCCCCCCTACTTTTTACCCTTTACATTAATGAACTAGGGGCTGTTTTAACGGAGGTATGCAAAGATATACCAAGGGCCGGTAAATTTCCCATCCCGGCATTGTTGTATGCCGATGATGCCGCATTAATAGCACGTACAGCTGTGGGGTTACAATGTCTTTTAAATTCATTTGCTAGTTTTATGAAGGCTCTGAATCTAAGTGTAAATTTTCCGAAATCACATGTAATGATTGTGGGGAGTAAACCCAAAAGAATCAAGACCATGATTTGCGAAGGAAATGCTTTATCTAGGGTGACAAGATTCCCCTATTTGGGGGTAATCTTTGATGATAATTCTACCTGGTTACCCCAGCTGGTTGCCAAACGAAATGCTTTCGCCAGGTCTATCCTGGCGGTACGGGAAGCCTATGGAGGCGGTGTTGAAAATCTATGATGCCAAATGCACTGCAATAGCTATGTATGGAGCCGACCTGTGGGGGTTAAAAAACGTAAAGGCCCTGCAGGTGACTGAGGACAAGTTTCTGAAATCCATGCTATGTGTCCCACAGTCTACACCGGGATATATTGTCCATCAAGAGTGTGGGGTTGACTATTTGGAGGATCGCATTGCCTTAGCGCCGCTACTGAAGTGGATTTCTATATGGCTGAACCCCGAACTAGAATTGAATCACAAAATTATGAGGGATTGTTTATCCCTGGAGCATGGTCACTCTATTCCCTGGTTGACTTACATCAAAAAATTGGCAGCCAAACTGGGCCGACCAGAATTGTTTTATTCCCCTAATAAATTGCTGAAGGGGGATATTAAATGGGCAAAAGATACATATAAACAGATGGTATTTCTGGATAGAGAAGAAAAAGAGCTATGTAAACCAACTGTAAGGGCTCACCAAATGTTAATTACCACCGGAGGTATAGAACCCTATTTGAGAATCGTCAATGACATGAACCACCGATTTTTATTGACCAAATTCCGATTGAACAAATTCCACCTTCTCCTTACTGAACGTTCAGGAAGGACCAAGAACTCTGAGTTGGAGCTTTGTTCTTGTGACGGTTTGTCAATCAAAGACACTATGCACTTTATCTTTTTTTGTAAACATTTGTGCCCTATTCGCAAAAAGTTCATTATTCCCCTCATCAAGGATAAGGGCTTCAAACAAGTTAAGCCTGCCCTTTTATATTTACAGTTGCTGTCTAGTACATGGGAGATTTTCAATGTAGCAAATTTTTTAATAATTGCACTAAGATTGAAAAGGAAAATTAACTGGATATACTGTACTTAGAGGCATATATAGGCCCTAGGATTAAGCGGTTCATTTTATTTCATCCTTTTTAAACTGGCTCTTTGTAGGTTTTTATCTTTTTAACTTACTATTTATAATGTACATTTTTATACATAATATGACTTCGTTGTGAAATGGTTTGTAAATCAACGCATCATTTTTTAATTAATGTCGTGACTCCAATGAATTTTGTAGTACACTCTTATGGTTTTTGCAATGAACCGAATAAAGTATTTTTGACTGGCTGACTGACTGATAAGGGACGACTTGTACAAACCGTGGAAACCTTGTATATAATATGCACATTGTCACTTAGGTTAAGGTTCCCTTTGTCACTTGGGACACTATGCACAAATGTTGTTTTGATGTATAATGTTTACTCCTAACTTTATTGTTTAAAAAATCCATAAAATACACTACACTGGAATTAGTAGTTCCTTCGCGCTCTACCATTATCTAACCCTCTATATTACTATTGTGCTTATGTATTATAACCTCATAGTATATCATTCCACGGCAACCACTGTTTTTCCTATATAACTATTACCCTGGTTTTTAGGTCTCGCCTGTCAATGCGCATGCGCATTGAGCTTGCGAGACTATGGGGGCTTAAACAGAGCTTACCGAGATCAGGCGATTCCCAGGCGATTTCTTGCCGTGCATGTGAAAGCGCGTGCACAATGCCACCAGCCGCTTGCCTCGCATTACCACATCAAAGGCGGCCGCGTCTCAGGCCCCTGCTGCTTCACACCCTCATGCCGCTCTCCCCGCTCCGCCCCCTCCCCTGCCCGCCGTGTCGCATTTCTCCTCCCCCCTCCCCACAGCAATGCATTCCGTGTCCTTTATTTTCTATTCGGAAAATAGCGTATCAGGGTTTTCTGAACGGTATTAACATTTCTAGTAATTTAACTTGCTTTGCATTGGTGGTACTGAAAGCTCAGACAGGATACACGCGTGCTGCCCAACCTCCCACGCCGTAGGCATCGATCCGCTCATGTGATCCATTCTCGCCATGGCAGCGGTGCCGCTGCGGCTCTCGCGCTACTTTTATTTGCGCTGTCAGCTTCGCAAAGGTAAACGCGCCGAGATGATCCGTTATTTGGTCTGCCCTTCTCACGTACGGCTTTTAATTTCAACGCTATCGGTTTTGTCTTGTGTTCCACCTCACCCCGTTACAAAATACAAATCTAAAATTACTAATTTGCCACGTGGCCGTCTTTGCTGTATTCCGTATGTTCTCTGTGACGGTTGCGCTCCGGAAATAACACAAAATAACTGAAATTGCTTTAAATTCTACCGCTCATGCTTCAGACGTACGAGGCAGGTTCCGCCCCTGCTGCTTCACACCCTCATGCCGCTCTCCCCGCTCCGCCCCCTCCCCTGCCCGCCGTGTCGTATTTCTCCTCCCCCCTCCCCACAGCAATGCCCTCCGCCGCCCGTACTTTCACTTTGACGGCCGCAGGCCGTCTAAGTGTGTAAATTCCGTGTCCTTTATTTTCTATTCGGAAAATAGCTTATCGCGGTTTTCTTAACGGTATTAACATTTCTAGTAATTTAACTTGCTTTGCATTGGTGGTACTAAAAGCTCAGACAGGATACACGCGTGCTGCCCAACCTCCCACGCCGCAGGCATCGATCCGCTCATGTGATCCATTCTCGCCATGGCTGCGTCAGGCAGTGGTGCCGCTGCGGCTCTCGCGCTACTTTTATTTGCGCTATGTTTGAAAAGTAACGATGCACCACATCCACCACACCCACCACCACCACATCCACCACACCCACCACCACTACATCCACCACCACTACATCCACCACCACATCCACCACCACATCCACCACCACCACATCCACCACCACATCCACATCCACCACCACATCCACATCCACCACCACCACATCCACCGCATCCACCACCACATCCACCATCACCACATCCATCACCACATCCATCACCACATCCACCACCACATCCACCACCACATTCACCACCACATCCACAGCATCCACCACCACCACATCCACCACCACACCCACCACCACCACATCCATCACACCCACCACCACAACATCCACCACCACCCCATCCACCACCACCGCATCCACCACCACCACCGCATCCACCACCACATCCACCACCACATCCACCGCCACATCCACCGCCGCATCCACCACCGCATCCACCAACACATCCACCACCACCACATCCACCACCACATCCACCGCATCCACCACATCCACCGCATCCACCACATCCACCACCACATCCACCACCACATCCACCACCACATCCACCACCACACCCACCACCACATCCACCACCACACCCACCACCACCACATCCATCACACCCACCACCACTACATCCACCACCACCACTACATCCACCACCACCACCCCATCCATCACCACCCCATCCACCACCACCCCATCCACCACCACCACCCCATCCACCACCACATCCACCACCCTCACCACATCCACCACCACCACATCCACCATCACCACCAAATCCACCACCACATCCACCACCACATCCACCACCACACCCACCACCACATCCACCACCACACCCACCACCACCACATCCATCACACCCACCACCACTACATCCACCTCCACCACCCCATCCATCACCACCCCATCCACCACCACCACCACCCCATCCACCACCACCACCCCATCCACCACCACCACCGCATCCACCACCCTCACCACATCCACCACCACCACATCCACCATCACCACCAAATCCACCACCACATCCACCACCACATCCACCATCACCGCCACATCCACCACCACCACATCCACCACCACCACCACATCCACCACCGCATCCACCACCGCATCCACCAACACATCCACCACACCCACCACCACATCCACCGCATCCACCACCACCACATCCACCACCACCACATCCACCACCACACCCACCACCACCACCACATCCATCACACCCACCACCACTACATCCACCACCACCCCATCCACCACCACCACCGCATCCACCACCACCACCACCACCACCACATCCACCACCACATCCACCACATCCACCACCACATCCACCACATCCACCATCACCACCACATCCACCACCACATCCACCACCACATCCACCATCACTGCCACATCCACCACCGCCACATCCACCACCGCCACATCCACCACCACCACATCCACCACCACCGCATCCACCACCGCATCCACCACCACATCCACCACCACATCCACCAACACATCCACCACACCCACCACCACCACATCCACCATCACCTCCACATCCACCGCCGCATCCACCGCCGCATCCACCACCGCATCCACCACCGCATCCACCACCACATCCACCACCACATCCACCACCACATCCACCGCATCCACCACCACCACCGCATCCACCACCACCACCACATCCATCACCACCACATCCACCACCACATCCACCACCACATCCACCATCACCACCACATCCACCACCACATCCACCACCACATCCACCATCACTGCCACATCCACCGCCACATCCACCACCACCACATCCACCACCACCACATCCACCGCATCCACCACCACATCCACCACCACATCCAACACATCCACCACACCCACCACCACCTCCACATCCACCACCACATCCACCACCACATCCACCATCACCGCCACATCCACCACCGCCACATCATCCATCACCACATCCATCACCACATCCATCACCACATCCACCACCACATCCACCACCACATCCATCACATCCCTCGCCACATCCACCGCCACATCCACCGCCACATCCACCACACCCACCACCACCACACCCACCACCACTACACCCACCACCACTACATCCACCACCGCATCCACCACCACCACTGCATCCACCATCACATCCACCATGACATCCACCGCCACATCCACCACCATCGCATCCACCACCACATCCACCACCACATCCACCTGACAAAGGTATTAATTTTGCTATTTTCAAAACCAACACAAAAAAAGTCAGACTTTCGTAATGCGAGACCTATTGCATTTTCAATGCTTGTTTAGTGAGTAGGGTTCCCCTGTTTCTTTTGAACATCAAATGTGGGAGTGGCTCTATTACCTTGAGTCAAACAAAGTCTCTTGTTTTTACCCACAATAACAGGTTTACACAGCAGCTTCAGAGCAACGTGGAGGCGATCTGTCTGAGATCTGATCCAGAGATAGTGCAGTGTATAACCCTGCCACACACATACACAACAGCCTAAGGGAGCACGAGCAGCATGAAAAATAAAAGATTACGGAATTCTAACAATAATTTAACAAATGCATAATTATGGAGTGCAACATTCAGTAAAATGTGGCATTATTGCTAAACCAAGTTACCTAGAGGCAGAGTGCTGTTGGTGGATTCACGTTCGTTCAGACATGGCGGTCACAGCCTTTGACCTGCTCTTGCTCCAGAATCCAGAGGGCGCAGAGGAGGGGACACCCAACCCCACTCTCATGTCACTGACCACTTTGGATAAATTAACTGCAGAGACGACGGATCCTCCACGTGAGGCTGGGTGAGCTTGGCGCTTAATAGTTTGTGATTGAGGAAGACCCCTCTGACACAGTAAAGCAGCCTGCAGCCTGAGAAATGAAACCGTGGCACATGTGAATCTCTGAGGGGCGGGGCATCAGAGCACAATTTGTTTTTGCCCCGCAGCACCGAAACAATGTTTCCGACTGAAGTCTTAAACTTGAAGGGGTCACCATGGCAACGAGTGAATGCCTCTGTAACAGAATATTAAGCTGTAAATAGCGCAGGAATTGCCCACGCAGGTGGCTTTTATTTGGTGATGGAGCACCTCATCATCTCCCAGTGTATCAGGGAGCTTTGTAAATCCTTGACTAATGCATTTGAGTGCGGTGATGTGGCCACCAGCACAAAAATGCGTTAGTATCACACCTGATGCGTGGTACTTGGCAGGGCCAGGGAAATACCATGCGGATTTGGTGTTTAACCGTCCAAAATCCGTATGATACGATAAATACAGAACACAGTTTCCCTGTAAAAGTTTGGCAGGGTTGGCCTGCTGTAATTTAAGCACGCTTCAGGTATTTAACGCAAACCATAATTATCGTGTGCATTCAGTGCTTTAAGTGGGCCAGGTCCTGCTGGCAGTTCTTTAAAGCAGGTGCCCAGACGGGTCCCTATCGGGCTATCTATTTTTACTCTCAGGATGAAAAAAAAAATCACTCTGCAATAGTACCATCCATCACTGCTTTTGATGTAATTTCAAAGAAACTTGTTTTTCAGTTTTGTATAGCACAAACCTGGAGTGCTTAACATGGGCACCAGTTACATCACACAAGGGCATATTAATTTGATGAATCACAGGATGTTGACCCGACGTCAGGCATCCTGTTTTCTCATTTCGAAAGTTGGCAGCTTTAGCCTTACGCCACAATCTTGGGCACAAGAACAGAAACATTTTCATAATGATATACAACGAAGTCATAGTTTTTGCCTATGCATCTTATGCAATTTACAACCATTAACAACACCAATAGTCCTGGCTTGTTGTAATTGTAATTTTACTTGTTGTGTTATATATCTGGATGAATGGACAGAAGCAGCAAAATACCAGTCGGGCAGCACCATATGCTAAGCACAGATTTTGAATTTTTACATAAAAAAAGATAACTAAAAGAACAAGTTATATATCATAAACTTTGGTAGAATAATTATCCAATTACTGGCCTAAATTGACTCTCATCCTGACATGAGACGTTCTAAGGGAGCTCAGCCGAGGGAGCATTATGTTTCTTTGCTGCACAAGTCAAAAATTTGACGAAGCAAGTAGTTAGTGTGATGTCAGTGGCTTGCAGGGACTTAATCACAGCTCTTCTGCCTGTCCGGACCCCGCTTTTAAACAAAATGGTTTTCAGCCAATACCTGTGTTCAGTTTCAGTTAAGGGCAAGGCAGGGGGATGTTATATGTTCAATTTATCTCCTTTTGATAATTATATAATCTGAATTGCTTTCTGCCAACCCGGTTGCGCCAGCTCAGAGCCAAATCTAAAGTCTGTAACTCTCCAAATCGCTACATGTTGAGCTGCCGTTGAACTGTGGAAGACAGGCCAGCTGCTAAATAGGGTTGCAGGTGCAGGGCCTTGGAGCTGTTAATAATAAGTTGGGCATGGGAACAACTTGCAAACTTACTCTTGTCAGTGGTGGAGGAGAGCCGCTGTATGGCGTTGTTAACTGCTGTTTTGAGGATTGATAAGGAATTTGATGAGAGCCAACGGTCACCTGGTTGTAAAGTTGTGATTAACTGATCAAGATAAACTTAGGCCGGGTATGATGGTTCTTGAATCTGCAAATCTGACCATAGGACCTGGTTTAAAGTTTCAGATTTCGGATTGCGAAGTTTGTGGTAGAGTCTTACATACGACCCCTGGCACATTGCATTGTGGCTGGTGAGGCAAAACTTCAGCTATATTTGGGACAGAGATGCTCAGTGTGGGAATCTAAAGGCATTCCTATATGTACATGAGACCAGTCTGTCAAGAAGCTGTGCGTACCAGTCACGCAGGGCTTCAGACCCACATAAGATTAAATCAATTTTGCCGTCTTTACATCTAAAAGTTACCTTAATGAGGGTCCAGTCATGCGTTTTGCCAGTTTTTCAGAAGGTCCTTGGAAGCGCTCCTGCCCTATTCCAGATATATTTATTTTGGGGCAAGAAAGAGCCACTGCTGTCAATTAAAATCGCCATGTAGGTGTTATCTTTGGAAATCTTGCTACAATTGAAAAGCCATTCACCCTCCTTTTTGTTGATTTTGTTCCCTATAATCATTGTTTTGGTCTTTTGTACATTCACCACGAGGTGTTTTTTATCACAATATGTGTGGAGGGTGTTTAGCAGTCGTTGGAGGACTATTTTTGTCTAGCTCATGCGGAGTGCATCATCTGCGTAAAACAAACAGCCCAGATGCTTTCTGCCTATTTTCGGGGGATGGGCAGAGAGAACGATTAAAGAGGGGGCCAGGTGAGCCCAAAAAATGTTGAAAAGGAGGGGGGCTAGAATGCATCCCTGTTTCATGCCTTTGGTGGTTGGAATTATTCTAAAGACAGTACTCCCATTCCCCAGCTTTATGCGCACCCACATTTTTGCATGCAGCTTCATAAATGCTCTGAGTAGATGTTGTGGGATCTCAAGTGCTTCCAATTTCCCCCCCTAAGAATACTCCTGGGACAGAGTTAAAAGCCGCCTTAAAGTCTACAAAGCTGAGATATAGAAGAGTGCTATTTGATTTAATTTTGTCAATCATGTGAGAAATAGTCATTAGATTGGTGATGGGGCCCATTCCTTTTCTAAATCCTGTCTGATTTACTGGCACAATGTTGTTCTCAGATACCCAGGTTTCAAGTTCCTCTTGGAGGAGTCCTCCAGAGTGTTTTGCGTTGTAATCCTACAAAGAGATTTGCCGGTAATATCCCAGGTTTGAAGGGACTCCATGTAGGAAGGTGGCTACCTGACTATGGTTACCCCGGATTTTTTGCCTGTGTTTAGCTGGTTTTTTGACTTAGTTGACCTGGTTCCCTGCTAATCAGGGCCCCAGGCCATCTGCTCTCTCTGTAAAATGGATTCCATGTACCCTAGGTACATACCCCAATTGGAAATGGACCCCTTGTCAGCCCCTGTATAATGCACTATAGGTGCACAGGGCATAGGGGCCACCAAGGCCTACCAGGGGCTGCAGCATATCTTTTGCCACCCCTGGCTGGTTCTTAAATTGACACAACTGGCTGATCACTCAGCTGGGGTAAGGTGGTGTAAACACCCCTTGCTTAGGTATAGTATATCTATATCTAAACCTATATCTGGACACATGTAAACCTGTGAGCCACTCCTATAGAAGGCCTCATCAATCCTGGAGGCTGAGTGCGTGGTTTTATGTGAGATGGAGCTCTAGCATGAGCTGAGCCTGTCTGCAGCTGTCGGGAACAAATCCCTAAGCTGTTTCAGGATAATGCCATACCATATACTCTTAAGTGCCTTATAACCCTCGCGGTTATATAGCAACTTTGGTTTGGCTTTATCAAAACATGTCGTGTAAGGTGTCATACGATTTGGAATACCATCCCCTCGCCAGTTCTGGCGACGGGGATGGCATTCCACCCCTCTAGAGGGGTAAGACATGTTCCTATACTAAATGCGGTTAATTTCTCCAAAGACCTTAAGATCCACAAAATGGATGCCTCTGCCACAGACAAATGTCTGGACCCCTGCAGTTGACCGAAACTCAGCAGATGGGGCCTGGACAAAGGGTTTCCTGTCACAGGAGGGTGTCACCACCCTCCAGACAGGAGATAGTGGATTGTAGTAGGGAGGTTTGAAAGAAACCAGACACTGCCTGGGGCGCACAAGGCTGCCCCTTGCATAATCCGGCCAAACCGGTTCTGGGGCACTCCAGCCCTCGTGCCAGGGCGGCCTGGATCAAAGGAAAGGGGTGTATCCACCCCCTTCCTGGGTCCCACCCATAGGGAGGGACCTAGCAGGTAATCACGCCCCCCAGATTGGAATAAGAGTGGGAGCAGTGCCAATGCACATCAGATTTCCTGGAAGAAACATTTGAAACGCAATTCTGGACCCTTCGCCCTCCATCTCATCGTGGAAGCCCGAAGAATCTCCCTTGTGGTCAAGGAGTGACCACCCTGCAGCAGCAGGCACCATCCAGCCCTCGACGTCTACTTAGTTGCAGTTCCCGCCGGAACTCGAGCGACTGAGACCGACGAGATCAAGCTTGCCTGCCTTCCAACAGCCCGATCCACAGTCCCTGCAGAGCTGAGACCCGTGGAGGCGACCGGAAGCGTGGGGCACGCCATCTTGAATTGACCACGAGACGCTGACCGTGCAGCCCACGAGTGACCCTCGAAGCTGTGCACCGGGGTTTGAGAAGCCCCCACCCTGAGCTACTCCTGAGCCGAAGTTCAGCCCTCCACACTCGACGAGTGCTGCGTGGGGCCCTTTGGCTCTATTTGGCTCAACGCGTTGGCCCGGTCACTTGCCAGCTGGCTAGTGGTCCCTGTGCCGACGAAACTACAAAGAAGACTCGTGAATCTGGTTGCTCCAGATCCACACCAGCTCCCCTGAAAAGGAGCCCCGACTCTGACCTTCCTGGTCCGAGTGAGAAGCAATCTTCCGATCCCGCGTGGATTGCTCTTGCCAAGGCTTGTTTGCTCCAAACTTGAAGCCGACTGCACCGACGGTGAGAGCCTGCGTGGGACAGATCGTGACCTGCTCCTGGACGTCGCAGATGCCCCAGAGCCCACGTGACAGCGGAGAGAAGCTCCTCGACGACCACCTGATTGCGCCCGACATTGCCTGGTTCCGTCCTGGTTCCACCCTGGTCACGGCTGAGTGACCCAGACTCTGTCCCCTCTGCTTTCAGGTACTCTACAACTTGAGTCCACCCTTGGACTCCACCGGACACTTCATCTTTAACCCGCCTGCAGCCCTTTCAGCTTCAAGCACCAAGAGCCTGCGTGTCAAAACCCGACGCCACTTCGACCCTGTGCACCCACTTCCTGTGGGTGAGGTAACTTTGCTCCGCCGGTGTTCCCACACTGGTGCACACCTCTAGGGTCTGTGTGTTAAGTTTTGTTCCTCTAGGTTCAGCGGAAGTGTCCTTAAACTTTAACTCTATGACTTTTACGCACCATTGGTTAACATTGGTGCATGCGTGCGCTTTCCGCACATCTCCCGAATCCCGAGGGCCATTCCCGACTTCAGCATTGCTTGTCCTGACTGCTCCCAGCGATTCCCTAGGCCCTAGGCCTAACCACTGTTCGAGTGGCCTCTCTTATACCACTTGTTTAGTATATGGTTTGAGTGGCCACCCGCCCTCATCCATAATTGTGCAACTTGTATGTTTAAACAGTGCTTTTGATTTAACGCTTGTGCCCCTTTATTCATAAAGAATACTGGGGATTGTTTTTAGTAATAAACACATATATTTTTATAATATATACTTGCGTGGTGTCCTTTCATTTGGTATTACAGGATTGTATGTGGTAAAACAGCTCGCTTAACACGACCTCTTAAGTTAAGCCTTTAGGCTGCTTAGTCCATGCTACCCCTAGGATAGCTTGTCTAATAAGGTTGACTTACAACCAGACACCATAAGGGATTGTTTGGTCAGGTAGTAGGTGGTTCCAAAATTGGAAACATCCCCTACCAGGCCAACTTCTCACATTGGTGAGCAGCGGTGCGGATTTGAGCTTGCTGTTGTTTTACCATTGCAATCTTTATATCAAATTGAAAGATCACATCAAGTACCTCTAGGTACATATAAATCAAAAGCTTAGCATATTAAGTTCTACTGAACTTAGTAGTTGTAGGTTGAAGGGATTAGCACACCCTGACTACAACTAACTAGCAAGGTACAGTAGGAAAACACTTAGTGTAGGTAAGTGCACCACTTACACCTCACTAGTAACCATGTCTGACACAGGAAAAGCCTCAGGGTCTGCTCCTGTGACAGTTGACCCTACCCAGGCAACTTTTGGATATGACAAACTAACCCGAAGAGACTTGATTGCCTTGTGCAAAGCAAGAGGGTTAAAAAGGGGCAGAAGCCCCACCTGCCAAATCCTGGTAGAAATCCTAGAACAGGATGACTTAGAGAAGGCAAAGGAAGCTTCCCTAGAAACAGGAAATGGAGGGAACCCCCCTGTAACTGATCCCCCTCAGGAGGAGGATGATGATGATGACTTAGATGAGGACTCAGATGTTGAGGACTTAGAAGTTCAGGATCAGGGTAGCCAGGTTCCAGTTGCCAGGCTTAGCCAGGCCAACTTGAACCTACTGGGGAATGGAGAGGGCCAGCACCTCCCCAGAACCCAACATGTTATTCTCCCAGGCAACAGAAGAGTGAGATCTCCCTCAGGGGACTCTCATGTTTCTAGTGCCTCCAGAGAATCACAGAGAGGCATGAGTGCTTCTCAAAAGCTAGAGCATAGGGCCAGAATGAGGGCTGTCAAACTCCAGATAGAGAGGGAGGAGGTAGCCTTGGCTCAAGCTAAACTTGCCTTGGCAAGAGAGCAGAAATTGTGTGGCTTAGATGCCACTGGTGGCAGCAATATTCCTAAAGAGAAACCCAGGTCCTATGATAGTAGAAACCTGACAAAGATTGTGCCCCCCTTCAAAGAAGGGGATGACATCCACAAATGGATGACTGCTCTTGAGAGAGCCTGCATGGTACAGCAGGTTCCTGAGGAACAGTGGGCAGCAATCTTATGGTACTCCTTTTCAGAGAAAGGGAGAGATAAGCTCCTCACTGTTAGACATGAGGATGCAAACAATTACAAAGTCCTGAAGAGTGTTCTGATAGATGGGTTTGGCTTAACCACTGAACAGTACAGGTTGAAGTTCAGAGACACCCAGAAGACACAGACTCAGGACTGGACTGATTTTGTTGATTGTGCAACTAAGGCTCTGGAGGGTTGGCTACATGGCAGCAAAGTACATGACTTTACAGGATTGTATAATTTGATTATGAGGGAGCAGATCCTAAGTAATTGTCAGAACCAGCTCTTACACCAGCACCTGGTGGACTCTGATCTGACCTCTCCCCAAGAATTGGGAAAGAAGGCAGACAAGTGGGTCAGAACCAGGATTAGGCCTAAGAATCAGGACAGTAACCAGAAGAAGGAGTCTACCAAGCCTCAAGATAAGGGTGGGGATAAAAATAAAGAAAAGACTTCCCCAGGGCCCCAAAACTCCAAGAATGGGGGTGGGTCCCAAGACACTTCTTCAACTGAGAAAAAGCCTTATTGTTATGCCTGTAAACAGGTTGGGCATTACAAAACAGACAACTGTTGTCCCAAGAATAACAATAAAGAAAATATACCTCCAAAGCCAGCTTCAACACCTCCTGTTACTGTCAGCAGTAATCCCCCAGGAAGTGGAAGCACACCCAGGAATCTGGGTGGGTTTACTGTTGGAGCTCAGGTGGACCCTGGCCTATCCAGGTCCCCATCACCCAATGATCTTGTTTATGAGACTGGCATGGGGTTTGCCAACTTCTCTGCTTGCCCAAATACTTTGAGCAAGTATAGACAAGAACCCATCATCAATGGTTTGAAAGTTGAAGCTTTTAGAGACACAGGGGCTAGCATCACCATGGTGGCTGATGGCCTAGTCCCCTCTAAGCAACTTTTACCTGGTGCCACATACCAGGTTACAAACATTGATGGAATCCAAACAAATCATCCCATGGCAGTAGTAAGTCTCAGCTGGGGAGGTGTCATTGGCCCAAAGAGAGTGGCAGTGTCACCAAACTTGCCTGTAGACTGCCTACTTGGTAATGATTTGGAGATCTCAGCCTGGGCTGAGGTTGAACAGGAAACCCATTCTAGAATGGTAAATTCCAATGGAAAGGTTAGTGGGGCTGTAATGGCTACAGCCCCAATGCAAGATGTCCTTCCTGAAAAGGTTGGTAGGGCTGAGAAACTCTCTGCCCCATCTTTAGCAAAAGCTCTTCCTGAACAGAATAGCAAAGCTGTTATGATAACAGCAGAAACCCAAACTGAGTCTCCTCCTGAAAAGGTTGGTGGGGCTGTGATGGCCACAGCCCAAACTCAAACTGATATGTGTGTTGTGAAACCTGAAATGATGGATAACTCCACACAAACTGAGAGCATGGAGGAGGAAGAGAAATCTCCCCCTCACCAGACTTTAGGACAGGATCAGCCTCCTCAGGGAACTGATCTTACCCCTGATGAAGGAACTGCCCCAGAGGTTGTTAGGCCTGGCCTGACAGAGCCTCTGATGGCGGTGGACCCTTCTCAGGTGGGACCCAGTCTGGAGCAGGTAACCTGCCCCTCTCTCCCTTGCCTTAGCCAGCCCAGGGCTGCAGAGGACAAGAAGGACAGTGAGACCCAGAGGGACCCCTGTCAAATAAAGCACCCCCATCAACAGATTAGGTGCACCAAAACTAGTAGCCCTAGTGAGGTGAAAACTTTAAAAACTCCTGATGGAGCCCCCTTAAAAACAGTTAGGGACCTCCCACAGATGGATTCTGTTGGGCACAGCCAAACCTGGGACCCAAAGGGCCCAAACCTGAACTGTCCCTCCAGCAAGCCAAACAGAGGGACCCAGCCTCCAGCTTTAGGTAGCCAGAGGTTGACCCTGAGAGCACAGTGCAACTCAGTTAAAGAAAGAAAGGCACACATGGTGGAAGATAATTGGAGGAAGCCAAGCCCTAACTTAGTAGAGCCTCACTTCAATACTCCATATCCAAACCAGCCTTTAACTTTGCATAAACACACCCAAGGTAGTAATTCCCTATGGTGGAGACCCTCTAATACCCAAAGGGTGAGGGACTGCTTAGTGGACCATGAGACAGGGGGTACCCATGCTAGTGCAGGTACTTCCTTATATGGCCACTCAGGCAATATAGGCTTACCTGGCCAAGGATAGCCTTATCTCCTTTCGTTTGGGGGGGGTTATGTAGGAAGGTGGCTACCTGACTATGGTTACCCCGGATTTTTTGCCTGTGTTTAGCTGGTTTTTTGACTTAGTTGACCTGGTTCCCTGCTAATCAGGGCCCCAGGCCATCTGCTCTCTCTGTAAAATGGATTCCATGTACCCTAGGTACATACCCCAATTGGAAATGGACCCCTTGTCAGCCCCTGTATAATGCACTATAGGTGCACAGGGCATAGGGGCCACCAAGGCCTACCAGGGGCTGCAGCATATCTTTTGCCACCCCTGGCTGGTTCTTAAATTGACACAACTGGCTGATCACTCAGCTGGGGTAAGGTGGTGTAAACACCCCTTGCTTAGGTATAGTATATCTATATCTAAACCTATATCTGGACACATGTAAACCTGTGAGCCACTCCTATAGAAGGCCTCATCAATCCTGGAGGCTGAGTGCGTGGTTTTATGTGAGATGGAGCTCTAGCATGAGCTGAGCCTGTCTGCAGCTGTCGGGAACAAATCCCTAAGCTGTTTCAGGATAATGCCATACCATATACTCTTAAGTGCCTTATAACCCTCGCGGTTATATAGCAACTTTGGTTTGGCTTTATCAAAACATGTCGTGTAAGGTGTCATACGATTTGGAATACCATCCCCTCGCCAGTTCTGGGGATGGCATTCCACCCCTCTAGAGGGGTAAGACATGTTCCTTTACTAAATGCGGTTAATTTCTCCAAAGACCTTAAGATCCACAAAATGGATGCCTCTGCCACAGACAAATGTCTGGACCCCTGCAGTTGACCGAAACTCAGCAGATGGGGCCTGGACAAAGGGTTTCCTGTCACAGGAGGGTGTCACCACCCTCCAGACAGGAGATAGTGGATTGTAGCAGGGAGGTTTGAAAGAAACCAGACACTGCCTGGGGCGCACAAGGCTGCCCCTTGCATAATCCGGCCAAACCGGTTCTGGGGCGCTCCAGCCCTCGTGCCAGGGCGGCCTGGATCAAAGGAAAGGGGTGTATCCACCCATAGGGAGGGACCTAGCAGGTAATCACGCCCCCCAGATTGGAATAAGAGTGGGAGCAGTGCCAATGCACATCAGATTTCCTGGAAGAAACATTTGAAACGCAATTCTGGACCCTTCGCCCTCCATCTCATCGTGGAAGCCCGAAGAATCTCCCTTGTGGTCAAGGAGTGACCACCCTGCAGCAGCAGGCACCATCCAGCCCTCGACGTCTACTTAGTTGCAGTTCCCGCCGGAACTCGAGCGACTGAGACCGACGAGATCAAGCTTGCCTGCCTTCGAACAGCCCGATCCACAGTCCCTGCAGAGCTGAGACCCGTGGAGGCGACCGGAAGCGTGGGGCACGCCATCTTGAATTGACCACGAGACGCTGACTGTGCAGCCCACGAGTGACCCTCGAAGCTGTGCACCGGGGTTTGAGAAGCCCCCACCCTGAGCTACTCCTGAGCCGAAGTTCAGCCCTCCACACTCGACGAGTGCTGCGTGGGGCCCTTTGGCTCTATTTGGCTCAACGCGTTGGCCCGGTCACTTGCCAGCTGGCTAGTGGTCCCTGTGCCGACGAAACTACAAAGAAGACTCGTGAATCTGGTTGCTCCAGATCCACACCAGCTCCCCTGAAAAGGAGCCCCGACTCTGACCTTCCTGGTCCGAGTGAGAAGCAATCTTCCGATCCCGCGTGGATTGCTCTTGCCAAGGCTTGTTTGCTCCAAACTTGAAGCCGACTGCACCGACGGTGAGAGCCTGCGTGGGACAGATCGTGACCTGCTCCTGGACGTCGCAGATGCCCCAGAGCCCACGTGACAGCGGAGAGAAGCTCCTCGACGACCACCTGATTGCGCCCGACATTGCCTGGTTCCGTCCTGGTTCCACCCTGGTCACGGCTGAGTGACCCAGACTCTGTCCCCTCTGCTTTCAGGTACTCTACAACTTGAGTCCACCCTTGGACTCCACCGGACACTTCATCTTTAACCCGCCTGCAGCCCTTTCAGCTTCAAGCACCAAGAGCCTGCGTGTCAAAACCCGACGCCACTTCGACCCTGTGCACCCACTTCCTGTGGGTGAGGTAACTTTGCTCCGCCGGTGTTCCCACACTGGTGCACACCTCTAGGGTCTGTGTGTTAAGTTTTGTTCCTCTAGGTTCAGCGGAAGTGTCCTTAAACTTTAACTCTATGACTTTTACGCACCATTGGTTAACATTGGTGCATGCGTGCGCTTTCCGCACATCTCCCGAATCCCGAGGGCCATTCCCGACTTCAGCATTGCTTGTCCTGACTGCTCCCAGCCATTCCCTAGGCCCTAGGCCTAACCACTGTTCGAGTGGCCTCTCTTATACCACTTGTTTAGTATATGGTTTGAGTGGCCACCCGCCCTCATCCATAATTGTGCAACTTGTATGTTTAAACAGTGCTTTTGATTTAACGCTTGTGCCCCTTTATTCATAAAGAATACTGGGGATTGTTTTTAGTAATAAACACATATATTTTTATAATATATACTTGCGTGGTGTCCTTTCATTTGGTATTACAGGATTGTATGTGGTAAAACAGCTCGCTTAACACGACCTCTTAAGTTAAGCCTTTAGGCTGCTTAGTCCATGCTACCCCTAGGATAGCTTGTCTAATAAGGTTGACTTACAACCAGACACCATAAGGGATTGTTTGGTCAGGTAGTAGGTGGTTCCAGAATTGGAAACATCCCCTACCAGGCCAACTTTTCACACTCCACCTTTAAATATTGGGTGTATGATGGCCCCTTGCCATGAGTCTGGGATCTGACATGTCGTGGTTGCATGGTTGTAGAGCGGTGTTAAAATTTGTGCCCATGTAGACGAAATTGCTTTATATAGAGCCTGACAAAGGCCATTGGTGCTGGGCGCTCTGTCAAATCTGCTTTTGTTGATAATATGCCATATTATGGACTCCGAACAAAAGATGGGTAGAGCTGCCATGTTGATGGACTGCCACATCTAAGGTCTGAGGGCCTCTCAGTGGCTACATTGATTGAACATATGTGGCCCAGGCGTCTTCAGAGATGTTAGCTTTGTTTGCAGCTACTGAGCTTTTACAAGGTTACAGATTATTTCCCAGAAATTTTTGGAGTTGTTGCTTTTGCAGGCAGAAAGTAATTTGGCCCAAAAGATTTTGCCGTGCTTTTTCTTGTGCTCTCAGAGTTTACTTTTGTATTGTCTATGTATCCCCCTGACCTTGTTAATGAGATCCTGATTCAAGCGGTTGCGAGCCGGCAGATGTAATTCCCTATTTAAAACCCTTTTTAAATAGGTCAAGGCTGGAGGGAGACCAGGTTGGCTTACTAGATTGCATGTCAGTCGGGGGGCTTTACACGTTGCCTGTTTTTGACAGGCGAGTGAGGTTGTTACTAGGTTTTCCCATGCACGGATTGGGTTTTGGGGGTTGTTTAAGGATTTAGCTAAAAACGCTTCAATCGCTGATCCAATGGAATTTTCCAGGGAATCCTTCCAGAATAACCTCTTCAGGCTCATTGAGTGTGGAAAGGTTCCCACAAGTTGAGCTGCCTTGAGGATGGCAAATAAATGTTAATTTCAGTGCATTGTGGGATATGGTCCTTTTTTGTCCACTGCTCAATTCTGAATGATTCATTGTGGGTAAACTATGGCCCATTCACAAGTGTATATTATCTAGTATTATCTAGTATTGATTTTGAACATGCAGTGCTATGTGTGGGGGAGGAGTGGCTGATCCTCCTTTAGTCGGCCATTGAGATCTTTGTGGCTGTCTAATGGCTTTCTAATGTGCGTAATTGGTGAATGATTCGCCCAAGTGATTTTTTTTCTGCTTTAGCTTGGTGAGATATCATACAAAGTTATGATTTCGCCTGTCAATACGTAACAAATAAATTCACGTTTAAATCGCCTGTGATCAATAGATAAGTCTCTGAGTGGTCAGTGGTCTCCATGATGATGATTGTAATTGTGGACGAGGACGTTTTTCTCCTTCTCAATAGATTTATATAAACATTCATGATTAGTAGTTTAAGGGATTTTTCTGCAAACTAGATACATTACTAGGAGAACTTATTTGGAGAAACAGTCGCCACCATATTGCCCTGAAAAAGCTGAAGCTGCCTGTCATAGGGGGAGGTTGAGGTGCCCTATCGTCCGTAGTCTATGACTTGGCGTGGCTGCAATGGGTTGCCCGGTGGCTAGCAGGATGCAATCTAGAAGAGACCTACCACGGGCCAAACCATCTAACATCATCTACAACGCACAGCTTCCTGATTCCCAAAGTTATGCCTAACTCCCCACGGCCTTTGAAGGTTCATGTGGCCCGTAAGTTTACCGCTAGAGTGCACCTTCTCGCACGTCCCACCCCTGTATGCAGCAGGGTTCCTCCTACTGGGCCGACCACATTATCCTAGGACCTATTCAGATGCAGAATTACGTAGTTGGCAGGACCGTTTATTGGTCACAGTTTGTGACTTGTTTTCAGACAGACACCTCCTATCCGTAAATATTCAAATATGTTGTCTGCAACAGGGCCTTCAGGAACCACATTTCTGGAAAAAAAGACGGCTCGAATATCTTGGCCTCGTCACGTCTAGGATATGTCGCTCACCGGGGGTCTATAGAGGTTGACCTCCCAGGTCACTGGCTATGCGTGTTATTGTGTCTATATGGAGACTGATCAATATGGAGAATGATCGCTCAGATCACTAGATATGCCGGTCACTGCACGTTTATGAAGACTGATATCTCCGGTCACTTAGATGTGATGGTCACCTCGTGTTTATTGTGTTTGATCTCACAGCTTGCTAGATATACCGGTCACCTCGTGTCTACGAAGGCTGATTTCTCAGCTCACTTAGATATGCCGGTCACTGTGTATCTGTGGGGACTGATCGCTCATCTAACTAGTAATATCGGCCACTGTGTGTCTTTGGAGACTGATCTCTCTGCTCACTAGATATGCCGGTCACTGTGTGTCTATGAAGACTGATCTCTCAGGTCACCTAGATATGCTGGTCACTGCACGTCTATAGTGACTGATCTCACAGCTCGCTAGATAGATATATCGGTCACCTCATGTCTATGGGACTGGTTTCTCAGCTCACTTAGATATACCAGTCCCTGGGTGTCTATGGAGACTGATCACACATCTGACTAGAGATGTCGGTCACTGCGTGTCTGTGTGGAATGAGCTCACTGGTCACTGCTTGTCTATGGAGAATACACTTTCAGCTCACTAGTTTTGTCCCTCACTGCGTGTCTATAGACTGAGCTCTCTGTTCACTGCGTGTCTATGCAGATTGAACTCCCACCTCACTAGATATGCTGGTCACCTTGTGTATTTAGTGACTGATCTCTCAGGTCACTTAGATATGCTGGTCACCTCGTATCTGTAGTGACAGGTCTCTCAGGTCACTTAGAGATGCTAGTCACTGTATGTCTATAGTGACTGATCTCACAGCTCGCTAGATCGTTATACCGTTCACATAGTTTCTATGGAGACTGATTTCGCAACACTGAAATAGGCCAATCTCAATATATATTCCGGTCACTGCGCGTCTATGGAGACTGAACTCTCACCTACTATTTATGCCAGTCACTGCGTGTCTACAGAGACTGATCGCTCACCTCACTAGATATGCAGGTCACTGCTTGTCTATGAAGACTGAACTCCTAACCCAACTAGTCATGCTAGTCAGTGTGTGAATAGGGAAACTAATCTCTCTGTTCACCAGATGTGTGGGTCACTGCATGTCTACGGAGACTGAACTCCCAGCTCACTAAATGTATTGGTCACTTCATGGGCACGGTAAATGAACTTCTATAGTGACACAGCATGGGGGTGGGTCCCTTCAAAATGATGCCAAGCAATGAATGGGCATAGATACTTCATTCCCCCTTAGCCAATACAGGTGACATCGGAGGGTGTCCGAAGACTGAGATGGCATGATGTCATAATAACTCGTCACGCACTGCAAGCCTATGGTCGAATGTGTAGATGCACCCAGAGGGAGGCCAATAACTGTAAGGTCACAGCAATCTAAATTACCCCTGAGAGGCGCTGATTACAGGAGGCCTGGGCCACAGTTTCAATCAGCATTATGAAGCGCGGAGATGAAAGGAGGAAAGGTGCGAGAATGGGGAAGAGAAAGGAAAAAAGAAAGACATGAAAAACGAGGGAGAGAAGACAAGTTAAATGACTGAAAAGAGAAGAGAATGGAGGCTGAAGAGACTGAAAAAAAGATTATTGACGAAGATATGCTGCAAGGAGAAAGAAAGGAAAAGAAGAAGGAAGGGGGAGAAAGAAATGGATGATGTGCGCGTTGTCCTGAAAACACTGCGAGCCGTACACGTGCACATCGCCTGTCCGGGCGCATGCGCATCTCCTGTCCCCCTTCCGAAGCTAAATTGATAACAATAGAACTTGCCAAAGAGAGCAGCGCATGCGCTGTGTCGCTAGGCAAGACCTAAAAACAAGTATTGGCAAAGCCAATATGTCGTGGCAGTCCGAGCGCTATAGACGTTGGCAATATTAATGCATTTGTGTACGTCGTTGAGGCTCGTTTTATTGGTATCCCAGCAGTAGTATAAACTCACCAGCAGTGCCCTCCACCCTTCCACCAATCCAGGGTCAGTTAATTGACTATGAACAAGCATTGGCAGAGCTAATAGATCTGGTTTTAACTATTATCTTTTGGCTTTGCCCATATTTGTCAATGTTTTTGTAAAACTGAAGAAGTGGACTACTGTTTGTGTGTATGGGCAGGAGCAGAATGCCATCTCTCAAAGAGAAGTAAGCTAATGACTAAAGTGGCTGACCCATTGCCTAATGCAGTATGATGTGATGGATGGAAATAAAATGTGAATGACACAAGAGACCAATGGAAGAGGACGGTTGGTAAAAGTTCCTATATGTTAATACATTATAACATTTTATTAACGCCAGAAGATTTTGGCTTACAGTAGACTTTAAAATCAGAAGTCCGACATGAAGCGCTATATGTGGAACAAGTTATTTGTATTTGAACTGTTGGGGAAGGACATCAGACCGAGTCTGTACACAAAACAAGTTATAAGTCAAGTAACATTCACTGAGAGCAGTACAAACATACATGCACAGGGAGTGCATGCTCCACAAAAAACAAGGTCGGTCGCGGTATGCTGGGGGTTGCTTGTCTAGCTCCTGGGCTGGGCAACAGACCTGCCGGCTTATGAGAACTTAAAGAGATATCCCACCCATGCGGGTGTCTCGAAAAGGGTCGTTCGGATACCGCCCTGCCATGAATTCTCCACGTTATTACTCCGTTCAACTCAGCGCCAAGAAAATTAGTACAATTGACTGAATGATTGAGTACGTTTGTAAAGCGCGCAGCTCCACTGTGACTCTTGGCAACGAGACTTGAAAGCCTGCTCGTGGTGCTTGTCTTTTACACTACCATCACACTGCTTTAGGTGCAGAGAATCCTTATTACTGCATTGTGCCAGGATTCACCGAGGTGTCTCGAGGGCGTAAAGGGGCTTGCATTGTGCCCAGAGGATACGGAAGAGACATCAAGGTAACCACTGGTCGGGGAAGGGATAACAAATGTACCTGTGGAATAACCAAGGTGCCCATAGGTCGCACAGGGAATATTAAACTGCCCTGAGATCGCACAAGCTATACCTAAGTGCACGAGGGACTCAGAAGGGGCAGCAAGAGGCCCTCGGGGCCCAGGAGATGCGCTACAGTGCCTTGGTGATAAAAGGCAATTGTGACATGATAAGGCATCAGGATGTTACCAGAATGCACTAGCGACTATGGGATGCCTGGGCGCAGTGGATACCCTAAGATGCCTTTAGGGCAAGCAGAGGCCATTACAGAGCCTGCAAAGTGCCTCACAGCATCCAGGTAAATCCCAGATGCGGTAGGGTTTACAATGAGATCTCACAGTGCAACAGAGACAAACAGGAACCATCGTGGTGCAGCGGGGACACTGAGGTGTGCTCGGGATGCAGAAACCACAACAAAACACCCCAAAGCCGATGTACCCTAAAATGCGATACGGTGCAGCCACATGGAATGGTCAGGGGACGCGTCTCCTCTCCTGTCCAGCACTCTTCTCACCTGGAACGTGCATGGTGGGCCCTTGTCAGCCTCGGTTCCAGTCTGCAGCCTTCTCTGGCCCCAGCACAAGTGAGGAGGCAGCTCAAACAACGAAATGTGGCCAACTCAAGCCACAAAGCAAACAGGGGCTACCAGGAAGGGTGGATGTTTCAACAATAGGAACCAGGGCGGCGCATCCACTGATGGAGCGGGGCCTAAGAACTGCAGACGCACTGGCGGTGGGGCGACAATCAACATGCTCCACCTGAGCAGGCAAAACACACAGAGTGCATCACACTATAGACCAACACAGGCTGACGCAGGGGTCAGGGGCAGCCTGTGAACAACCACCTTCTTCATCTCGGGGTCACAGGGAGGTGTTCGGCATCCCTCACCATTACTAAACCTTCTTTCAGCTGCATGGCTGGGGACAGACTCCCAGGCGAGCTGCAAGAGGCATGGCTTAGCAGCAAGTGCTGCCAACCACCGAGGGAGCATCTGAATCGTAACAGTGGAAATAATGACAGGCATTTACACAGTGTGCACTAGAAACTGGCTTGTCCTTCAGCTCTCTTATTATCTACATCACAAGGATGAGAGTGTGAACCTGCCCTGCATGGAGTCAAACCTGCGACCTGTGTAGGAAGTGGGTGAACCGATGAGATGCATAACTGATATGGCCACTTGTAACATACTAGTTACACACCATAGTTGTTAAGTCAAAGAATCCAAGATCCGAATGAAATTGTAGAAATATTTATTGAGTTTCAAAGATAAAAGGCCAACACCGGATCCGCAGCTCCGCACAGCTTCTGCATCGAGTCACAGACTGCTTCAACTGATCACCGATGACACCTTGGGATTCCAAGTGTCATCAGTGATGTGATGTAAGAACCAGTGACAGCAGCTCGTGACATTTAAAGTGCCACAACAATTAAACATAAACACAACATATCTCCTTCCTTTAACAATTTATACGTTTTACACTTGTATTACATTTGTATCTTTTTCTTTAACATTAAAATATTTTAAACTCTTTACTTAGCCTAGAACAACACACCACTCCCCACAAAAATAACAAAGGTGAAAAAACCAATGGAGAGACTTAACTCTTTGTTATATAATCATTCCAATACGTAGGTGGCTTAATAATTCTACCAAAACTATTCATAGGAATATCTCCTACAGATGAAGCAGGATCATCAATAGGAACACTTTCTGACTCAAATAACTTTGTAGGAACAGAATTTGAGTGTCCTCAATGTGCTCAGAATCAGAACAAATTTCATTTTCTTCTGATACTTCACTTTTTACAGAATTTGAATTAATATCCTTGCAATGTACTACATTTTCAACTTGCACACATTCATAATCAAGCCAATGGAAGTTCCTTGCAAATTGATGATCATTTTGAGTTTCAGTCTTGTTTTCAGAAGTTTCTTTAACTTTTACAATTCTTCCTAGATGCCAAATTTTACCATCTGAAAACTTAACTGAGTTCTTGAAAATTTCAATCACCTTTAAAGGTGTAGAGAACTTATTCTGACCTTTCCTCACTTTGAATGGTAATTTAACTCGTACAAAATCACCAACCTCCAAAACCACTATTCTAGTATTATGTTTGGAATCATAATGTTTCTTATACTTATCTTGATGTAACATAATGTTTTCTTTACTTGTACTGGTGACCACTTCAATTATTTTGAGTGTTTCATCCAGCATTGGTTGTCTTTAGTAAATAGTACTTGCCCCTTCATGATGGTAAAAGGACTAAACCCTGTGACAGTAGGGGTGATGCGATAAATCCATACCATTTTCTTTATTCCAATAATCCAATCCTGACCTCTCAAATTGGCTAATTGAATGGAGTCCTTGATAACACGATTAAATCTCTGTACTTCTCCATTTTCACTTGGATGATAAATAGACGTAACCCTGTGAGTTATGCCATTTCGTTTCAAAAACTCTTCCACTTGATAACACTTGAATTGAGCACCATTATCTGTAATAATAACTTTAGGTAGTCCCTCTCTTTGGAATAACTTATCCATGAATTCCAGCACATTTTCAGAATCAGCTCTTTCTACAACCTTAATCTCTGGCCATTTCGAGAAATAATCCACAGCTACTAATATAAACATATTGCAATCATCCTTTGTGATAGGCCCCGTGATATCAACACCTAAAGTTTCCCAGGGCATTTCTGGCCACAGAATTGGACATAAGAGAGGAATGGTAACCTTTTGTGATTTATCAGAATTTAAACAAACAGAACATGCTCTGACAGCCCTTTCTACCTCAGAATCAAATCCCGGCCACCAATACAATTCTCTCAAGCATATTTTTGTTTTCACTATACCAAGATGTCCTTCGTGACACAGCTGAATGACTTTCACTCTCAAATTTTTGGGTGGAATGATTTTCTCACCACGTAGAATATTGCAGTCTCTAAGTGATAATTCATCACGTACTTCCCAGAATTGTATTAACTCTTCATTCAATAAATTCTTACTGGGCCATCCATTCACAACACACTCTTTGACTTTTACAAGAAGCTCATCTATAATCATACACTCTTCCCATTCTTGTGAACTCAAAGAGATATGATCATTTTTTAAGTCAATAGCAGCCACCTGTAAATCATCCCAATTTTCAGTGGAAGATATTAATGGCAATGGTAACCTACTAAGACAATCAGCTACTTGATTCTTAACACCTGGATTGTAAGATAATGAGTATCTATAATCTAGTAGCCAGACTGACATCCTAGCTATTCTAGGGGTGGTATTTAATAACCCCTCTGGAGAAAGGACTTTTACCAAAGGTTTGTGAGCACATCTCACATCCACATGCAAACCCCATTTGAAACTTCTAAAATGTTCAAGTCCCCATACTACAGCCAACGTTTCTCTTTCGATTACTGAATATCTTTCCTCGGCTGGAGAAAGAGCTATAGACGCATATGCAACAGCCATTTCTTTTCCATGTAACTCTCTTTGGGACAACACAGCACCTAAACCTTTCTGACTGGCATCCGTAGTGATAATGCATGGTAAACATGGATCAAAACCAACTAATTCCTTAGCAACACACAACTCATTCTTAAGTTTGATTAAATCATTTTCCAATATGTCAGTCCACAAAAATGGAGTCTTATTTTTCAACAATTGACGCATGTTAAACGTCTTTTCTGAATTGTTTTTTACAAATGTGCTATAAAATTCTATTAGACCTAAAAAGGACCTCAACTCATCTTCGTTTGTAGGTTAGGGGGCATTCCTTATGGCTTTTACTAGGTTCATCTTTGGTTTTATACCATTAACTGAGATTTCGTGACCAAGGTAATCTAAAGAGTCAACTCCAAACTTGCACTTAGACAATTCTGCAGTGAGACCCTTTTCATTTAAAATATCCAAAACCGAGTTAATTCTCTTGTCATGTATGCACTTATTTTCACCCATGATAAGAATATCATCCTGGAAAAATAGGACACCTGGTAATTCATGAAATAACTTGAACATAAGGTTTTGGAAAACTGCAGTTCCTTACGCAAGGCCAAACGGCATGCGTAAAAAACAAAAACACCCCTGATGAGTCATAAATGTTGTCAAATTTCTACTACCTTCGTGCAGCATAATTTGATGGTACGCTGAAGTCAAATCGATAACAGAAAACCATTTCATACCTTTTGTGAGAGAAATTCATTCATTGATTTTGGGTAAAGGAAATCTCTCAACGACAATATTGTCGTTGAGGGATCTCAAATCAATGTAAAGGCGGCTTCGCCATTAGCCTTGCGGGCCACGACCAAAGGTGCAACCCAATTGGAAGCCTCCACTTCCTCAATGGTGCCATCATCTAAAAGACGTTTAACCCCTTTCATGCTGGGCCGATTCCGCCGCTGTGCGGTAAACAAAAGAACAGGGCGGGGCCGTGACGAACCCCAGCCGTCATCAGCACACGAGCACCGTGGAGCGCGACGGTTGGGGTTCGTCATCAGCATGGAAGGGGTTAAGTTCTTTATTGACTTCATCTATTACGGCCCAGGGAATATGCCGGGATTTATGAACTACAGGTTTTGCGTCATGCTTAAGAATGATTTTATGAACAAATCCATTCAATTGACCAACCTTTTTACAAAACCCTGCAGGATATTCTTTCTCTAATTCCAGATAGTAATTCTCATTAGAGTTTAAAACCATTACTTGTTCAAGTCCGTTGGGATTCAGGATTATGTTCAAATTCCTTTGGTCAATCCATGAATCCACTACAATCAATATTTCAACACCTCCAATAGTCATCGCACACACAGGTTTTGATTTACAATTAATGTTTAGTGAGTGAACAGAATCAGAGATCCCTGAAACACAATTCACATTCTTGTTAGAATTATCCGCACCGGAAGAAGTAGAGGAAGAATCATTATAATCTTCTTTAACAAGAGTTACCTTTTTCTTCTTATTAATATTACGCCAACATGCTTTAGTAAAATGACCAATGAGATCACATTGAAGGCATTTCTGTTTTCTAGCTGGACAGTTCTTAAAATTAGCTAAATTACTTTTACTACCACACCTATAGCATTTTAATTACTTATTGGTGGTATCTCTAGGGGGAAATAACCATTAAAATGACGGTGTTTTCACGCGGTTCCATCCCAATGCGACTTTCACATCGCAGGCGGCTTTACAACGCATGCTTTCATAACGCATGCTAGAACTGCGCGGTGACATTTACATCGCTAGCGATTACATCGCTAGCGCAAGTGCAAAATGACATGACCGATGCGATGCAAGTGCACAACGTTTTGCTATTCTAGCTATGTTGCCACACATGTGTTTTTATGTGTGCACAGACTCTAGCCAAGTTAATTATAGAATTAACACACTCTAGCTAATAATTATATGCATTTTTATGGTCTGGATGCCTGTCCCTTTGTGGTAATGAGGCTAGAGGTACGGCACGCATTTGGCTGTAGTGCTTTGTTTAAAACCAGCAGATCTATTTAATGTTCACAATACGTGTCTAGCCACTTAATATTTAGACTGCAACGTTTTTGCTGATAGGGTATGTCCGAATCGGTCAATGGTTCAAAGCCGAAGGGTCAACAGCATAATAAGGTTTTCTTTGAAAACAATGGAGCTTTCCCCCATCTATATCATTGCGTATTTACCATGGTCGGCGACTGGCTGCCGCCCCCCTCTCCCAACTCACCACACCACACCCAGGATACAGGCACATGAAACATGGTTAACTTTTGGAAGGCAGGGGGGGTCGCGAAACCCCCCCCGGCCGTATTTATTAAGATATAAGATCATAAAATTTTAATTGCATGATAAACGTTTTATACAAAAATCATCAAGACATTAGATACAATGTTGTCAACAAATGTGAGAGCCTAACCTTAACAGAGACTCTAATACAGCTTGTTCCTAACCGAATCTAACATCCTCATCTAGATTTTTGTATATTACATTTCTGGCCATATGGCAAGGTTGCTAACCGGTGTCAGGTCCTACTAGCTGCGCCTTACCTAGAGATGTGCGCATGCGCAGCCGGGCCCGTTAATTACCTCGGTCCACGCCGTGAACTCCATTTACCCACTAAAGGAGGGCCCTTACTCTGCGCCATCCGGTGACGTCATAAGTATGCGCGCGCGGGGTGGCTACCAGCCTAAGGAAAGCGTGACTACTCCAACCCGCGGCCCTTTGAAGCACCAGTTACCTTGCCCCTGAAGTTCTAGGAGGGGCCAATGGCCCCTCCCCCTGGGCGGGAACCTCCATGGGATGATGCCCGCCCCCTCAGACCTTAAAATTAGCTGCTCACCGGTCATGACCTTACCGCATGCCCCACACCTAATAAATACGACGACCTATGGGAAAAAATCTAAAGAACAACTACTCTCAGCTACATCACATCACACATCAACGTATCTACCAAAGGAAAAAAGGGCCTAGACAGAATTGGAACAACAAAACATATTTCAACACATATCCCTAAAAAAGGAGGAAAATTTCCTAAAGAAAGCATCATCAGCAAAATATACAAAGCACATCCAGTTCGTTATGCCTGGGGATTGAAAACCATAACCTACGAATTTACACCTAAACCAAACTAATACAGCATTGACCATTTTTTTGTTCCAGGGATGGTGGGAGGGAAAACAAGAAGCCCCCGAGCGCGGGGCACGACAGGCTGTGGGGGAGCGTCCAGGGACAAGAGGGTCTCCCGGGCGCTCCCTGCCTCTTTATTCCTGAGGGGTCCGAGGGGGTGGCGGCTACGCCCCCCACCCGGCCCCTCCTGCGGCCTGCCCCCCTGACCCGGAAGTCGTATGGTGACATCCGGGTCAGGGAGGGCGCCACCCAATCGACGGTGAGGCGCGCCCAGGAAGGCACGCCCCACCACCGAGAGGCCTGGAGAGGGAGGCGGTCGCCGCGCCGCCATGCGGGTGGGGGGGCCAAGAGCCCCCCCATTTCACATGGTCGGCGACTGGCTGCCGCCCCCCTCTCCCAACTCACCACACCACACCCAGGATACAGGCACAAGAAACATGGTTAACTTTTGGAAGGCAGGGGGGGTCGCGAAACCCCCTCCCCCCCCGGCCGTATATATTAAGCTATAAGATCATAAAATTTTAATTGCATGATAAACGTTTTATACAAAAATCATCAAACCATTAGATACAATGTTGTCAACAAATGTGAGAGCCTAACCTTAACAGAGACTCTAATACAGCTTGTTCCTAACCGAATCTAACATCCGAATCTAGATTTTTGTATATTACATTTCTGGCCATATGGCAAGGTCGCTAACCGGTGTCAGGTCCTACTAGCTGCGCCTTACCTAGAGATGTGCGCATGCGCAGCCGGGCCCGTTAATTACCTCGGTCCACGCCGTGAACTCCATTTACCCACTAAAGGAGGGCCCTTACTCTGCGCCATCCGGTGACGTCATAAGTATGCGCGCGCGGGGTGGCTACCAGCCTAAGGAAAGCGTGACTACTCCAACCCGCGGCCCTTTGAAGCACCAGTTACTTGCCCCTGAAGTTCTAGGAGGGGCCAATGGCCCCTCCCCCTGGGCGGGAACCTCCATGGGATGATGCCCGCCCCCTCAGACCTTAAAATTAGCTGCTCACCGGTCATGACCTTACCGTCACAGGCCAGCATTGTTAACCGACGATCAGGCCTCCCCCTGTCTTGACTCACCCTAGAAAGTGCTCACCTAGCAAAACCCTCCAACCAGGCCCAGACATTATTAGACCACAGGACGTTCCCTGCTTCAGTCAAGTGTACCCCATCACCCAGGTAGAATTGTGCGCCCCAGATACACCCATGTGGAATCGTCTGCAACCGGGGGGTTCGGAATAGTTTGTCCAACTGTGTGTTGATCCTCTTTACCGAGTGATTCAACGCCCTGACCGAATCCCCCCCTCGCCACTGCCACCGAGGGATAAGTTGAGACCATACTACCGTGCACCCCGGGCAAGTCCTGGACACCCACCCCGCAGTGGAGATGATCTCGTCAATGAGGATGCGCCTCCCCAGTTTGGCCAGGTCATTCTCCCCTAGGTGAAGTATCACCGCTGACGGGGAGTCGGGCTGCTGAGCTAAGAGTCCCTGAAAGAAGTTCCTAAACTGACCAAGGCACAGACCCCCTCTCCCGAAGAATGAGATGTCTAACCCCTTCAGTGCCGCCCTTCTCTTACGGTCTCCTGAAAGAAAAACATGTTGCACCCGCCTTACATAAGAGTGGCCCACAATCCAAATCTTCATTTTTTCGCGTCCAGCATGCTGCTTGTGCTGTGACGGTGTAGCTCCTTCATTCCCGGCGGTGAGTTCCTCCCCTGCGTCACAGGTTTGAGAAACTGCAAGAACCAGAAAACATACCAAGCGTGAGAATCATCCTGTCATAACATGTCAATCCGTACATATCGTTTATAACAATCAGATGACCATCTCCCAATTTTCTTCACACTCTCAGCCGAGAGACTCCCTAGCGCAGCTTCAGTTGCCGCCCCTATCCTAAAGGAGTGGGTGCCAAATTCCTTGGGATCCAACCCTGCCTGTCTAACGGTCAGTTCCAGGACCCGCCTAAACTGGTATCTAGTCAATGGTGTCCCATCGGCATGACACAACAGTGCCCCCCCGCCGTGCCCTCCCGTTGCCTGTGGAAAACCTCCACATGAGAAACCGGGCAACAGGGGTTGGTCCCGGCCCGGTGGAGCACTATGGTGTGACCCCGAGATTCCTGATCAGTTTTTGACCTCTGAATTGTCACCCACATGGTATCTTCCCTGATCCTAACACTAGTCAGTTGTAGGCCGCCCAACTTATCCCCTTTTGACCCTGCCACCAGTTCGCCATAGAAAGCCAGGGAAAAAGTGGCTTTGAACAGATGTATCTCCCATTCTGAACTACACACCTCGTGCAATGCCAGTAATAAGGCTGCCAGCCGCGCCAATCTTATGGGCTTTCTCGTATCTGCAGAGTGGCCCTGCAACCGGCGCCATCCCCTCATGGCCTTGCGCACCATAAAATTATTGGTGGGGTCTCGCATGCCCTTAGCCTGCGCAAAGAAGGCGACCGCCACCCTATGTCTGCTTGCGGCTGCCACTGATCTCCCTTCCCTGTGCATCCATTCCAAATAGTCCGCAAAGCTGTCCTCCTGTGCCCACCTAACCTCCCAATCCTGCCCTAAGAAAGCGCGGTAAGACAAAAACGCCCCTTCGTAAGCTGTCTTGGTCCTGGGGGCTAGGCTAGCAACCACGAGGTCCTGTAATCTGGGGCACCAATCTGCCAGAGTACTGCCGGGAATTGTGCTGGCGAGGGGTCTGCTGCAGGAAGATGTTCCCTGAAAACCTGCATTTTAAAGCAAGAAAGGGAGTCAGCTGCATTGTTGAGGACGCCTGGGACATGTTTGGCCCTGAAGAGTACATTCCATTTTAAGCACTGAAGCACAATCTCTTTAATCAGGCGCAAGATGAACGGACAGCGTGCCCCCTGTTGGTTTATGCATTCGACCACTGTCATGTTATCCGACCAGAACACCACTGATTGGTTACATAGATGTTCTGGCCAGACCTTCAATGCCACCCACACTGGAAAAAGTTCCAGGAAGCCAATGTTGGCGGTCAAGCCTCATCTTTTCCATTCCTCCGGCCACCGTTGGGCTACCCACTTGGTCCCTAGAATGGCGCCAAAGCCCACACTACCAGCAGGGTCTGTCCATAAACTCAATTCTGCTGATGTAGCGGGAGGACCTGACCACACTACCCTGCCATTAAAGTCCTCCAGAAATGCCATCCAAATATGCATATCCTGGCGAATCTCAGCTGACAGCCTAGTGCGGTGGTGTTTCTCCCGTAGTCCTTTCATAGCCTGGGCAATAGAGCGCGAGAATGGGCGCGCCATTGGGATGACCAAGAAGCCCCCGAGCGCGGGGCACGACAGGCTGTGGGGGAGTGTCCAGGGACAAGAGGGTCTCCCGGGCACTCCCTGCCTCTTTATTCCTGAGGGGTCCGAGGGGGTGGCGGCTACGCCCCCCACCCGGCCCCTCCTGCGGCCCGCCCCCCTGACCCGGAAGTCGTATGGTGACATCCGGGTCAGGGAGGGCGCCACCCAATCGACGGTGAGGCGCGCCTAGGAGGGCACGCCCCACCACCAAGAGGCCTGGAGAGGGAGGCGGTCGCCGCGCCGCCATGCGGGCGGGGGGGCCAAGAGCCCCCCCTTTTCATTCTTGCTGCTTTCGCGGTGCCTTGGTGTTTGCAGTGGTATAATTACGAGCAGTTCGGTCAGACTAACTACCAGCGGGCTAATTCTGGGATGAATGGCCGGGTGTTGTTTTTCCACTGCATGTTGCACCAATAATGAACTTCAGTTTATCCCTGTGTAGGGCGCCCTGTTTTATGGACATTGTGGTGATGTGTGGTGACGTGTTCACACAGGTGTGACATTGGGGTGCTCTACTTTAACGCTGGGCTCTACTTTAACACTACAACTATGACGTTTGGTTATGTAATGTTGTGACGTAATCAGTAACCTGAGATGCTGTGCTCAGTGACATTGTGGTGACATGCGGTGATGTAATTGATGTGATGGGCCTGACATGAATACGATGACATTAACTTTGTGCGCCACTGACATTGTGGTGACATAATTGGTATGATGGGATAAGAGCTTTATGTGCTAGGATTCTGTTGAACCAAAATACTGGTAGCAGCTGCATTCAGAGGGGAAAAACAGACCTTACCACTCAGAATAATGATTTGCCTCAGGGTTCTGGCTTATATCTGGCAACGGTACTATAGAAATTGTAAAATATTGAAAACCTTATGTGCTGGGGTGGTTCAACAGAATGGTCCAGCCGAACCCCCATTCCTGTTTGTCTCAGTCACTTTCGAGGCTCAAATGCTTATGCATAAAGGTGCCCGGCTGTCCCTCGCTCAGTGACCCCGTGACGTCATTACTTGCTGAGTCCAAGGTTTGCATCCGCACAGTAATGTCTGGATCTGCCCTGTGTATGTGGGTAGATCCGATATACAAAACAGAAGAACTAGCGGCGTGTTACTCCTTACATGAGGCTTAGCAGAGCCAAATGGCGTGCTCATCAGACATTGAGAAAATACTTAATTTCCATGCTCGGAATGGCCAGAATGCATTGCTGCACATTGGCTGAAATGTGGGTTAAAGCACAGTTAGATTAATCAAGTGTGTGAATATCTCAAAGAGCAGGATCTTGGCATTCTTTAAAACAAATGTTGATCTGAAATGCTGGAGATGTGCCGTTGTGGTCTACTCCCATCATCACTGACTTTATGGAGACGTAGGCGCGGCCCTGTGCACAAGCTGGTACCCACTGCTGGCTGCTCGACGCGCCGGCTGCCTGTCCTCTAGTGAAAGAAACAATCCCCAATATACCAAAAGCCTGAAAGTGAAAACCAGTGACAGAAGGACAGTGACTTCTCTTCACCGGTTTGTGGTTATCAGACCAACCATGAAGAGAGAAGGCTCGTACCCCTTCTCACCACATCACCTCTGCTTAAAGCAAAATACACATAGCTAAGAAGGGCCTCACAAAATCTCACCCACAATGTATATTCACTCCCTCTTGTGTGACTTGTACTGTTCCAGATGTCCCATCACTGTGGTCTAAATTCCCAGAGCAAAAGGGTTATTTCTCAAACCAAGAAGCTTGAATAAGAACAAAAATGACTCAACCACTGGAAAATGCAACTTAGAATCAATCATGCCTAAGTTAGTGGCAAAAATTCCAAATCATACAAGTCTAAAACAGACGAGTGGTGTAACGCACACTCATCACAACAAACGCAAGGGACACAACAGCACAAAATCAAGTTATACCTGTAAAATAAATGTTTAAAACACACCAACATCATATGGAAGATGGAAAACCCAGACACGCCTGAATGTGGGCTCTTATTTCTTTCTCAAGAAAAACATAAGCACAAAATTGTTTAGAAACGTAAATAGAAAGGAATGTTACCTATAAAACCCAAACGTTTCATCAAAAGAAGAACAAACATGAAGGCACTAGGGAGTCTTGCAGGCTGGCATCCGGCTTCATGTCCCAAGATCAATCGAAGTGTCAGGCATTCATTACAGAGACTGAAGTGCTCTCAGTACACACTGCTTTTTCCTCTCCTCCCTGCACGGCGATACTTGTAACTGAACCCTGTAAACATTTATGGGCCAACACAGTCCAAGTAAATGCTGACTGCATCCAAGCACTTCTTACATCCTTGCCACCGAGGAACCGGGGCAGCAGTGTGCAGACTTCAATCCTTTAGTGTTCTCTGTGTAAGTCCACACTGGGAGTCCCCTGCTGTTCTCCTAGAATCATCACTCTGGGCGCTTTCTACTTTGTGTATGCTATTGGCACACAACCGTGGGGACACCAGCCGGAAGTAACCCCACACATTCCCTTTCTTCACATTGGAACGCTACAAAGCACATGTACCCAACACTTGACTGACACACATATTTTACCTAAGGAGAGGGGGCAATTCTGTTTCATCCTACTGCGGCAGACAGCTGTACGTGGTGTATGCAAGCGACACTGAAGCTGGGAGTGTGACATTATGGTGACATGTGGTGACGTAATTGATGTGATGGGCCTGACATGAATACGATGACATGGACTTTATGTGCGTGCACTGACATTGTGGTGACGTAATTGATGTGATGCGATAACAACTTTCTGTGCTCGTAATTGAGATGCATGAATACGATGACATGAGCAAGCCCTTGGGAAGAGAAAAACAAGATTAGTTTATTTACAATCACCTGCAATCACCGATTGCAAATAGCGGATATGCGTTGTAATGGCGTGCACTCTTGCAGTGTGTGATGTATTGTACTTGGCAATAGGAAATACCGCATTGGCGTTGAAACGCCGTGAGTTGTAAACAGTGCCGGTGTGATGGTCTTTGCGATGTTTTTGACACGTGGTAAAAGCACGAGTTGGAATCGTTTGCGATGTGCGATCATACATCCATCTCTAGGTGTAGGAATAGTAACAGACTTAGCTTTAGTTTTAGAATTAACTTTGCTCACAGTAACTTTATCTGCCTCCTTAGGAGATTCAGCAATTGCTTTTGCACATTTGTTAGTAATTTCTGCTTTTTTGACTAAAGCTACAACATTAGACAATGCTGCTTCGCCATGTATCCAAAGACGTTTCTGAACATGTTCATTGTTTACGTACATTATTATTTGAACACGGATTAGTTCTTCCTCCAATGATCCGAACCTACAAGTCAAAGCTAATTTCTTCAAGTCTGATACAAAATCCTCTACTGACTCTTGCTTTCCTTGTTTTCTTCCAAAAAATGTATGGCGATCAATTGCTATGCATACTGAAGTTGAATAATATATATCTAAGTCTTCTATAGCATGAAGAAATACATTAGAATCATCAGCAGGATGTGTTTTCTTGTTCATAGAATTGTAGACTTTTAAACCTTGTGGACCAAGTGAATGAAGTCAAATTTTCTTTTTCCTGACTTATGCTAAGTCATCTTCACCATCCTCTAAAGCATCAATATAATTTAAAAAATATTCCCTCCATTTGAGCCATTTGATGGTAGGATCTCCTTTGGTTGACCGGAATGAATGTGGAAGAGTTAGAGAAAATGTTTGTGCTACACTCTTAAGTAATATCTCTTAAAGTAAATTAATAGTAGTAGACCTTTGCTAAAGTACTGTGCTTGAAGACCTGAATTACAAAAAAAAATCACTTAAAGAACACAAATTTAACAAACATTTGAATTGTATCAGAAGAAAGTAAAATTACTCAGTAGTTAATGTTTTGCCAAATAGACAAACAGTAGAAATTGTTTATAAGGATGACCAACAACTACATTGTATGAAAGTCGCTGTAATAGACTAGTAGTTGTAGAACAGGTTAAAGTTGTGCTTGTCACCTCGAGAGTAAAGTAAACAACAATTCCGGTATTATATTAAATAGAGTTAACAATACCTTCTAATGTCTTAACATGACCCAATGAGGTGACACACTTGATAAATGGTGTGCGTATCACCGTAGTGCTTGATAAATGGTATGCCTGAATAAGGTGATACGCTTGATAAATGGTGTGCGTATCACCGTAGAACTTGATTAACAGTGTGCGTATCACTGTAGTAAAGCACACACAATAAACATTGATGAACTTCAAAAGCGGTGTGCATATCACCGAATGACATGCAAATAACTACGTTTCCAAATTGGCCGCACGTGATGCGTGATTACGTTTACTCCCGAAGGTCAATTGCCAAGCGCGTAGCGTTGTTACATCATACAGGTCATGAAGCAGGAGCAGAGCGAACACTGGAACACAGGAGCAGTGAAGTTCTCAGTGGCAGGTACGTTGCCGGAATGTCGACAAATTTAAATAATGCAGCGATAGTTAATGTGGATAACTGCTCGTTAAACACTCTTTGGTCTTGGCCTTAATTTAATCAATAAATGCGTACTCACAGACGTCTATTGATTTCCTTGTAGTAGATTCTCTGTTCTCGTCAACTAGTCTGTAAATCCAATTCTCTCGGTATCTTTTATGATCACAATTGATTTTGCTTGCATGGAAAGTTCTTCTCGTCGTCGCCAAAATTGTTAAGTCAAAGAATCCAAGATCCGAATGAAATTGTAGAAATATTTATTGAGTTTCAAAGATAAAAGGCCAACACCGGATCAGCAGCTCCGCACAGCTGCTGCATCGAGTCACAGACTGCTTCATCTGATCACCGATGACACCTGGGGATTCCAAGTGTCATCAGTGATGTGATGTAAGAACCTGTGACAGCAGCTGTGACATTTAAAGTGCCACAATAATTAAACATAAACACAACAATAGTCATCCCACCGCTGAGCTAAGATTGGAACGAAAAGCCGGCAAGGCGGGTCCTGAGAGGGAGCGCAGTGGCAGTGGAAGCTGTTTTTTAAGACCACGTGATACGTGGGTTGGGTGGATGTGGTAAGTTCTGGACAAGAAAGGGTAACTGCAGTAATGAAGGTCGCCAATAAGTTAGCATTTGTTGACTCCCTGCCGTTGAATCACATAATTAGATCTTAGAAACAGTAGTAACGTTCTAATCATGGATTTTCCTCTCATTTTCCTCCCACTGTGTGATCTTGTACAGATCACTTCATCTCCCTTGGCTTCAGTACTGTAATTGTTACATCGGCAGGAAGCCTGCATTCTTAAAAACTATTTTATTCTGCCAGTTTTTGCTTACAATCATTACCCAACGGAGGATGCAAAGCCATACAGCAGATTGGAAATTAGCAGAGAGAACAGACATGCTCTCAGCCTAACCCAGACTTTTAGCGTGGCATGTTTATTCCTACGCCACATCTGAATGCGAGGGTGCGACAGAGGGAGCCAAATAAACAAAAGAGCTTTTGTGGATGAAATTCAAGCTCAACTTTCACCCGCTTATTCACACGCTCCCTCACTCACACACAAATGTGGTTGAGAATTGTCCTAGTTTAAAAACCTCGCCTCAGTGCACTAATGAGCACACCAGTGCTCCTGACGTGTGGCGGACCGGTCACCCGTTTAAAAAAATCAAAAAGTAGTCCCGAAATGGATGTAAATGGCCACTGCGTATACTTAAACAGTAGGTGGGCTGTGCACTCATTGAGAGCTAAACACCAGAAGACGCATGACGTATGCATGCCCTTGACAAATAGGGAGGCCTACAAATGGAGTGACAATGGTGCTAGCTATGGGTGGGGCTGTAAGCCCAGAAGTAGATACTGCATGTCTCTGTTCGAGACCGCGCATGCGCACAGTCTAGAGCCGAGACCTAAAAAGAAAAATATGCTGCCACCTAATATTGTTGGCATATACTGCAGTAACATATACAAATAAACATAGCAGCATGTGCCTCGTTGTTTTCAAGTTCCAGCATTACCACCAGATTTAAACAAAATATGTTGGAATGGTAAAACAATGATACAGGTGAGGAAAATGCCATTCATGATGGGTGCTGGGTTAAAAGTCAGTTGCTTTGTAGGGTCCAGTGCACTGTACAGGAACAAGCATCAAGCTGTCCATCAGCACCATCAGGTGGATTTTAGATGCTCTAAAACGTGAATACAAGCATTGGCATATCCAGTAGGTCTCTCTTTTCAATCAATCAATCAGGAGCTTGTAAAGCATGACTACTCACCCATAAGAGTCTCAAGGGGCTGGTGGGAGGGGAGGGGGTTGTGGGGGGGGGGAGCTGGTCTGCTAAAGTTGCTGAGGTTCAGTTGAAAAGCCAGGTATTGATGTCCTTCCTGAATTGAGGTAGTGATGGGTATTGCCTGAGGTGGAGAGGCATGGTGTTCCAGGTCTTTTCTCCGAGGTAGGAGAAGGATCTTCCTCCGTCCGTGGTCTTGCGGATACGTGGGACTGTAGCCAGGGCTAGTTGAGCAGAGTGGAGGGTTCTGGTGGGTGCGTGGAATGTGAGGCAGCGGTACAGGTAAGCAGGCTCCGCATCGTCTAGAGCTTTCTAGGCGTGTGTGAGGAACTTGAAAATGATTCTTTTGTTGACTGGGAGCCAGTAGAGGTCTTTCAGGTGGACAGTGGACAGTGATGTGGCTGCTGAGAGAGATGTTAAGGATGAGTCAGGCGGGGGCATTCTGAATGTTCTGCAGTTTCTTGAGGAGTTTCTGGGTGATGCCGGTGTAGAGTTAATTTTCGCAGTCAATTCTGCTGCTGATGAGTACATGGATGACCATCTTTCTGGACTCAGTGGGTATCCACTTGAAGATCATTCAGAGTAGGCATAGCATGTGGTAGCAGGATGATGAGATGGTGTTGATTTGGCGGTTCATGGTGTGCGAGGAGTTCAAGATGGTGCTTAGGTTTTGTGAGTTGTCTGTGGGTGCAGGAGGGTTTGGGGTGGGCGTTCTAACTGCTTCGGGCCAATAGTAGTCGTATCAGGCGGAGGGGGTGGTGCCTATGATGAGAACTTCAGTCTTCTCTGAGTCGAGCTTGAGGCAGCTGTTCTTCATCCAGGCTATGACAGCCTTCATCCTGTGTTGGAAGTTGGTCTTGGCGACTGTGGGTTCATTGGTGAGAGAGAGAGAGAGAGAATCAGCAGGGTGTCATCGTGTAGGAGATGATATTGAGTCTGTAGTTCCAGGCGATAGCTGCGAGCAGGGCCATGTATATGTTGAAGAGAGTGAGCTCAGGGAGGAGCCCTGGGGCACACCACAGCTGGTCTCTGTGGGTTCGGAGTGGAACGGTGGTAGTCTGACTCTCTGTGTTGGGCCAATAAGGAGGGAGCGGATCCATTCCAGGACTTTGTCACGGATGCCCGTGTCTTGGAGTCTTGTGCATAGAGTGCGGTGAGAGACGATATTTTTTATTTATAACCCTATTTAGTGTCAAGGCCAGGTCTTTGCAGACTCTTTAAACACATGGCTGGCTTTTTTCTTTTGGCAACCCTACTTTATATTTCTTTTCATGAAATGCATTTGCACACTACAGCAGTAAATGTAAAATCCACCCTGCCTTACATTTATAAGGCAGAGTGGAGGGGGTGGTACTTAAACCAGAACAAAACACTAAGCCTCAGTAAACAGTTTACAAAGGTATGTAAATATGCAAATGGTCTCTAAAGACCTGTGAACAACTCGAGCGTGCTGAAGATAAGACTGAAGACACTGCCCAGCGGAGCCCACAGCAGCTCGGGCTGCCCTGGCCCGGTTTGAGACACACAACTGGAGGGGGGGGGGCTGAAAGGGCTGAACCTCTCTTCGCGCTGCGCGCCTGCTACCCACGTTATTATAAAATGTATGGATCTTAAAATGCATAGGAGAGGAGTTGCAGCCCCTGGCTGTTGGAAGTTAGCTTAAAAATGTGTGTGTGTGTGCATGCTTGTGAGTGTATACATGAGTGTGCATGACCATTTTGCCCATTGCCCACCATGGTGCAATAAATAATTCTGAATGCATTTAAGTCAAAGTGGGCGCAGAGAAGAGAGGAACCAATGCAAGGGTATACCTGCAACATTACGCTACAGTACAGACTTAACCAACCATCTTGCCTCCTCCTTGTAGCTCTATAGTTACATCTGCTTTTGAAATACAGCACTGTCAAGTAATGTTTTGAAAAGGTGGTGATTTTCTTTTACTCTAGTAGGCCCACCTGACCCCCGCCCCACCAAACCCCGCCCCCACCTGCTGGTCCATCGGTGCTGCCCTCAGTCACAAACCAGACTGTATTTTTGGCCCTGAGTTAAAGTGTGTGAGTACCCATGCTTTAGAATGTTCTCCTATGCCATGGAAGAACGACCCAACAGACTAGCCACGACAGAATCCAAATGAACATTGTCCGGCAAAACATTCTACATATTCTCCAGAGAGTATAACTTGGCCATAAACCTTGGAAGCAGAATTGTATCTGGATCTTTCCACTTTTGTTTTGTTTTACAACCTCCAACACAAGAGGCCTCTTTGAGCAGTCTTTTGATAAAGTTTGAGTGTGATTCAGTATCGAATGCAGGTGAGAGGTCAAGAAGTATGAGGGAGACGGTTTCCCCCTGGTCCAGTAGGGTGCGAATCTTATCTGCGGCAGCGATGAGTGCTGTCTCTGTGCTGTAGTTGCTTCAAAAGCTGGAATGGGTGTGATCGAGTTAGTTGTAGCGTTCCAGGTGGTTGGTGAGTTGTTGATAGGAGTGATGTCAGTGAACGTCCCTGGGACATTCGTGGACTGGCTGAGGAAAACAGGATAACTTGTAGAGAGTTGAGAGTAGAATGGGGCAGTTCTGCAATATTAGCATTGTTAAACTCCAAGCATGATAGTATCAAGGCCTGAGCTAAAGTCTTAAGGTGATTTGGGCAAAAGGAATGCTTTACTTTTTTGATTGCTAGTGGCAACGTAATTGACTTTATTTGTGTAGGAAATCTGCCTTATCTGCATGGACACCCCAGAATCTTTGCGTTTGCTGGACCGTATATTTTTGGTGGCTTTAAAACTCTGTGCACTCTACCCCTGCTAACTCGTAGTAAAGTTCCTCTGCTCCTTCTTTAAATATAGTTGAATTGATCTATTCCTAATTGGTATATGTAGCTTGCCTACAAGTTCCTAATATATGGTATGGTAAGCAATGTTCCCTCTAATTTTTTTCCTCTGTGTGCGGCAGTGGAGGGTCTCTGTGCGCTGCAATCATGGCCATGTGCGCCAGGAACCAGACCATGCGCGTGTGCAGCGCCAAATGTCACTCCAAACGTTGGCTTAAAAAAGTGAAAAGATGGTGCATTTTCACACAAACAGCTCCACGTTAAGCTTTTGCATATTGGATAACGACGCCATTACATTGATTGGTTACACAGGTAAGTACACTTAAGGTTTAGAAAAGCACAAGACTCCAAAAGGTGGTAGCATCATAAGATTTTACTAAATATTTTTAAGTGGAGCACTGTTCATTAGGTGGGGAAATGTTGAGAGCCTATACAATATCAAATATACACAATAAGTTAGAAAATTACATAACATTTACAATGTGATATGAAAGCTACTGAGTAATGTTGGGCTATCCCGCCAGGGATAGTTTGTAAAACTCAGACATCCACGCAAACATGGACTGTGGGAGAAGGACGTTCAGACAAGTCAAGTGGCATCACTAGATGGGTGACAGGGTTGCTTCTCACGGCGATCCTTGCCATTTTTCCAGTGCTGATAAACTTCATCAAGGTCAACTTTCCCATTCAGGAGGTAGGCCTTTGTTCTCATCAGCATATCCAAATGCTTTTGCTCTAGTCTATTCCTCAATTTACTCTTTATAGTATTCATGAGGCTGAATCCTCGTTCACAATCTGCACTAGATGCTTGAAATGTTGCGCAGACATCAACTAGCTGAGACACCACACTATATTGAGCAGCATTGCGTACAGTGAAATTCACCATGTCTTGAAATGTGGTCAATAAACCACCCTTTACATGTTCTGCCACCACATATTTATAGTCTCTGTATTGTCGAACAACATCTTCTGGCGTTTCACAATCACCCAGGACCAAGACATTTTTATACTTTTCAACAAGTCTTTGTATATTCTCAGTCCCAAAATCAAAATGTGATTGTGTTGACATTGCCTGGATTTCAAAACTTGTCCATTCTTTCAGTTCATCCTCAGGGAACCTTTTTTGCATGTGCTCACAAAGAAGGGAAACAAAAGACAGAATAGGCCCACTGTCAAATTCATGCCTTTACTTGTACAACACCATCATCTCTCTTACATTGCTGCTCCAAAAGACAGTGTCCCCCAAATACTGTTCCTTAATTTGGCCAATCTTTGCTCTTGCATACTGTACAGCTTCAACAGTAGTCAACGAACTTTTTTGGAACAGTTTGCACAATGCTACAAATTCACTCAGAATGTCATGAAGCACTGCAAGGGAAATGTGGTAGTTTGAGTCAGATAGCTTTTTGTAACAATATTTAGCAACTGGATCATTCTCTTCAACTTTCTCATGCTCAAAGTACTTAAGAACAGCCTCGTAATTCCGAATTAGTGCACCAACTGTAAAATGCCTCGAAAGCCACCGGACTTCATTCAATGGTCGAAAAGAGACCACTTCACAGTCAGTGACTAATGCCATTTCATCCAGCTTGGACTTCTTTGCAGGTGATCTGGAGAACACAGTGTAGACAGTCCTCAATAATGTCTCCATCTCTTTAATCATTGGAACCCTCTTCCAGGCATCATCAACTCCCAAATCTTATCGATGAGCGACACAATGCTGCTCAACTAGATGGGGAATAGATTGTTGAAGGCAAGTAGCAACACCATTATTTTTACCCAGCATCACAGACGCACCATCGGATGTGAACATGACCATTTTCATGAGGTCCAGTTCATTGGCAGTGTAGAATTCCTTCACAGCAGTAGTGATGGCCTCAGCATTACAACTAGTCAGCTTCACTATGCCCCCAAACTGTGTTTTGTGCTCTGTTGAGGTTACAGGTCGGTACTTGAAGTACAGAATGAGCATTTTTGTAACAGAAATATCTGTGCTCTCATCAATTATCAATGTGTGATACAAAGCGTTAAGAAGTTCTGCCATACCTTCACTGTGTATCACGCTATTGATGGCCTCAAGGAACTCAAAGGCATAGTTCTTGCTCCTCCAGCTGTCTGGTATCTTCACATACAAAGCTAGGTGGTCATGGATGTCTTGTACAGATAACATTGAAGTATTCATCTTGACTGCCAGCAACACATTGTTGATGAGAACCTTTATCTCCTCAGGCAGGGATCTGTGTCGTTCAACTACTTCCATCCTATTTGCTTTGTCAGTGGGAGTTTCTGTCAGCATTGCCCGCACTCCAAAACCAAACCTGGCAGCAGCAATTCTGTTTCTCAATATCACCATGGCAGACTCGTGAACTTTGCTAATTAGATGGCGTTTCAGGTAATCCAGTTTCCAGCCATCACTCCATTTCTTCCCTGTGGAAAAGTCCCCAACAATCTTGGCTTCTGCACATGCTTTGCAAATTAAGCCCACATCTGGACTGTATTGAAATAGTTCCCCAAGTTGCACTCAAACCTTGCTTCGTGATTTCTGGGTCTCAGCCTCCACAATTTCTTTCATCCACTCTTTTTTTAAGACAAGGCAACATTTCTTCCTTTGTGGTGAAGCATCACACACGGCAGAAGGTACAGCTTTGCGCTTGAACATATTTGCAATAACTGGGTTTAGCCTGCTATGCCACAAAGCCTGCAAAATAAAGGAACATGGTTAAAGTTGATGCCTATGCTCATGATTGCAATCGGTCACATAATACTGAGGCATTGCCGGCAAAACGTAGAGTGTAATTACCTGGATTTTTCTGTCCACTGCAGTGCCCTTTCAAACTTATATCTAGCACTGTCCGTAGAGCCTGCAGTAGAAGTAAAGATTGTTACAGCACATTGTGAATTTGTAATACAGAAATATACCATGTGCACCATAGGGGGACTCTACCAAACAATTACCTGTTGTGCTTGTTGTCACGTATGCCGGTTCAAATGTGTGGGGTACTGTCTGTGAAACCTACAACAGAAGAAAACTTGGGTAAGATATGTGGTTATACTACAATGTACAAGATGCACCACAGTTTAACTCTAGCAAAGAATTACCTGCTCTGCTTGTTCTCACGTATGCCCGTTCAAATGTGTGGGGTACTGTCTGTCAAACCTACAACAGAAGAAAACTTGGGTAAGATATGTGGTTATACTACAATGTACAAGATGCACCACAGTTTAACTCTACCAAAGAATTACCTGCTCTGCTTGTTCTCACGTATGCCCGTTCAAATGTGTGGGGTACTGTCTGTCAAACCTACAACAGAAGAAAACGTGGGTAAGGTATGTGGTTATACTACAATGCACAAGATGCACCACAGTTTACCAAACAATTACCTGTTGTGTTTGTTCTCACGTATGCCCGTTCAAATGTATGGGGTACTGTCTGTGAAACCTACAACAGAAGAAAACGTGGGTAAGGTATGTGGTTATACTACAATGCACAAGATGCACCACAATTTACCAAACAATTACCTGTTGTGCTTGTACTCCCGTATGCCCGCTCAAATGTGTGGGGTACTGCCTGTGAAACCTACAACAGAAGAAAACATGGATAAGGTATGTGGTTATACTACAATGCACAAGATGCACCACAGTTTAACTCTAACAAACAATTACCTGTTTGTTCTGCCTGTACTCACGTCTGCCCGTACAACTGTATTTGTAGCACAGTCTCACAAACCTGTAAAATTAAAGGGGTGCATATTGTGAATCTATTTTCCAAGCACCCCCCAAATGCAACGTGGAACATAAACAGAATTACCTTGTCTTTGTGGGTACTCACGCCTGACCATTCAAATACAAATACCTTACAGACTGCAAACCTGCAATTGAAGACAAGATGGTTAGCAAAGGCTCTAAGAGTTACAAACAATGAATGGGACTGGCCCAGATACTCCACTAGGAAAAATGACCAAATAGTTACCTGGGATTCCAGTTTAGCCAAATAGGCACGTGCCCCTGTACTTCATTATTAGCTTCCATTAGGCTAAACTTATCTGCACCTCCCCACACAATGCAGTCACTCTCCTGCATTTTGTTTTCCTTTTGACATGTCAGTGTTTTTACCGAGACGTTTCCCATTCACACACATTTGCATGTATTCACATTTACAATAGACCAGTGGAGTGGTGTATGCATGGTGTGGTAGCGCACCACCATTACAGACAACACATTTCCAATTCAAATGAGCACAGCAACTGCCACCACCAAACCTAAGGGGTTTGCGTTTCATTTATCTTCATCTTCCGAAGACAAAATGCAGAAAATCAGAACAGCTGTTGTGCTGAGAGCCGTGCACCCGACACATCACCACAGTAGTCCCCTTCAGCAGCCCACAACTTTTCCTCCTTCACACCAGCCAAACCTTCACTTGTTTCCTGTTTATAAAAAAGCCTCAAACCCAACAAGAAGAAGCAATGGAAATGCCATATATAACCAATCTGAAAATGTGGTGGCTATGCCGCAAGTCATGATCTCCTACTGTTGCACTGACTTCCTATGCTGTGAAAATGTGCCTCTCCTGGCGCAGTCACTTTGCTCAAATGGGTGTAATTTCTGATACATATATCCCATGTGATCAAGCTCCTTTGAGGAGTGAAACATGTCATGGAAAACACCTGTCTGATAATGGCAGATTAAAACCTTGCACTGCTTGCACCTTGATTCTGTGTGCTGGTCCGTGACTTTTGAAGGGAGTTTAAAGAGGTCTACACCTGAGGACTCTCCGCCGAGCACTAGGCGGTCAAGAATTTCTGTGTTATATATATATATATATATATATATATATATATATATATATATATATATACACACACATATATACACACACATATATATATATACATATACATATATACACATATATATATACACCGCACTCACACGGGGGAACGTTTCAGGTACTAGCTTCTTTTAATGGTAGGTAAACAGACGCGTTTCGGCTGGAAGCCTTCGTCGACGAAGGCTTCCAGCCGAAACGCGTCTGTTTACCTACCATTAAAAGAAGCTAGTACCTGAAACGTTCCCCCGTGTGAGTGCGGTTTATTTTTGCCATTTGATTGGGCGAGGATTCCTGAGCTGTACATGTTAGCGGACTCCCACAGCCGCTTGCCGCACCCGCCGAAGAGTGCTCCGAACGAAGGTGGGAAGTGAGCGGAAATATATATATACACATATACATACATACATACATACATATATATACACACACACATATACACACATACACATACATATATACATATACATATGCACATATACATACACATATATATACACATACATACAGTTTCCCTCTTCATTGCTTGATTTTGCGCACAAGAAAGTGTCACTCATAGTTTTTGAAATGTCATTCATAATTACACTGAAATTTTGAACATGTCACACATAGCAATCCGAAACCTTGGCAGCTATGGCTTTCTCTACCCAGACCAGCTGCCTATACCAATAGTCATCAGTTCGCAGTAGATGGCCTTGTTTACCTTGATTAGGAATGCCACTGTGTTTTATTGTAACCATGAGAAATACATCGATTTTGAAAAGTGGCTGGAGTGAAATAAAAATATGAATGCAGTAAAAAAAAAAACTGAAGAACCTTTGGGATGACTACAATGAATATATGTGTCTCTTCCTCCCGACATGAAGAAAGCTTGGCAAACAATTTTTTTTCACTCTAAACTGTCGTTCTTCAGGGTAGGCACACGCAGGCCCTGCACCTCAGGTGGAGAAGCGGCAGAAAGGTAATGGCCAATAGGAGGAAAAGCCTGTACGGTAGTTTAGGGCTCACAGCTGGCATGGGGCACACCATAGGTTTCAACCAAAACAGGCAGCAGCCCGTCTGCAATACAAATCCAAGAAGTCCTTGGGGGCAACAACTCTGCTTATGCAATGTAACACTGGGGGAAGAATCAGTTCTTTGATTTACAGAGACACCCTTCCTATCACTGTGACCAGGTAACTTGAATGCATTCTATGGCCAAGAGGTTAGTAACTGTGCCCACGTAGCAAGGTTTTACCTATGATTTTGGTCAGGCGTATTCAAAAGCAAGCCGAACCTAAACATTCAGCATTTGAAAAGGGCATTTCCAGCGGCATGCAGCGAAAGACCCAACTACTGCTTGTAACGCGCAAAAGGGCTGCCTCCTAAAGTACATCGCCCGGCTCGGTGCAGGGATTTCTCGCACTTCCAGGTCCATTTGTTCGAACAACTCTCTTGCTTCTTCCAACTGTTTTTCAACTTGTGCAACCATCTGCTTCTTCTCATCAGCAGCCAGCTTGGGAATTCGCGTGATCCTGCCGGTTATTTCGGCGCTCAGCACCGAGTAGTCCTGCTCGTAATCGTAACCCTCATGTTTGCACTTCTGCAGCCTACACCAGCAGCACCGACAGCTTGAGCCGCTTCCGATAACACACGCACTCCACTTCCAAAACAATACAGGAAGTTTAGAAACACATGCCGTGTTTCTAAACTTGCTGGATTGTATTGTTAGTAACGCGAGGCTGCGGGGGGACATTGAGTGCTTTGTTTAAATATCCATGTTAATCGCAGCTCGTGAAGGGGCTGCGATTAACATGGATACTTAACTACATTTGGACACAGTATCCCCCGCAGCCTCGCATTATGAAATAACAGCGAGTAAACAGTGTGTGCCGCCTGAGTGGGGCAAAAGCGCCAGCAACAAAAGAAATCAAGGGGGCACATAGCACTTACCTCCGCTCCCGACCCCCGAGTGATACCTTTCACGCCGTTCACTGCCGCCTCCCCAATCACGAAATGCCCGTTTTTCGCGCCGCGCGCTTTTTAAAAGCGGCGGCGCGAATACTCTCGCGGGATATGCGTGCTCCACAAATGGGAATGCGCGCTCAGGGGTTAGTGAGTGTGCGGGCGCGCGCCTTGTTGGGAACTGAAGTATACTGAGGGTCTACATTGTAAGTGGCACTAGTGTACCTCAATTGCCGCTGACAGCAGAGACGCAGCTACAGCACTGTCTGGAGGACTTAAAATGAGGAATTACTACAGAGACCAGAGAAGCAGCTAGTAGTACTGTTTAGAGGGCTTAGAATGGGTGAATTACTGATGAGACAAGAGAAGCAGCAAGCAGCACTGTCTGGAGGACAGCCAAGGCTGGTCCACTGGGGGTGAGGGACCACGTCCCTCCACCTTTTGCCCCTCACGAATAGTGTCTGTCAGGCTTAACAAAGGTCAGCCTGACAGACAATGTTCATTTTCAGGTCAGGCAGCCAGGACCAGGCATGCACTAAATGCGCAGGCTCCTGGCTGCCTGAGCTGAACTTTGCTGGGCTGATGAAGTCACTTCTCCTGTGGGCGTGACGTCCTCAGCTCAGCAAAGATCCCTGAGGCTCTCCCCTTTGTGAAGAGAGGTAACGTCACTGATTGCCTCGCACCTGAGGACCTCAGTTTTAAGCCCTGAAGCGCCCAGGGTCATATGTCAATCAGTGACACTTCATCACAAAGTGGGGTGGGGTCAATATGCTCACTGACCCGATCCCACTCTTTGATGACGTTAGGACTGCTGCCTTCCCTCATTGGCTGACCTGAGGTCAGCCAATGAGGGAAGGCAGCAGTCCCAAGCGTCCTGGAACCTCCAAGGCAGAGCTGGCTGCAGGCAAGTGTGTGTTTTCTTTTAAATTAATGTTTGGTGCGTGCGTGAGTCCATGTATGAATAACCAGAGTAGCAGCTAGCAGCAATGTCTAGAGAAATTAGAATCAGGAATTACCACTGGGACGAGAGAAGCAGCGAGCAACACTGCCCAGAGGCCTTAGAATGTGGAATTACTGACAGAATCAGAGAAGCAGCTAGCAGCACTGCACAAAAAGGTACCATAATGAAAGGAGAAGCTGTTGGAGCTAGGACTGGAAACAGACAGCTATGGCAGGCGATGCGACCCAGGTCCAGCAACAAGAAATAGAGGAACTAGAAAATCTAGGACCCGGGACAGCCAGCAACAGAGGCCGACATTATTGAGGCCTAGGACCCAAACGAGGAAGAAACTTGTAGAAGGCAGAAGAGGCAGGGACCCACATCTGGCTTCTGATGTCATCTGAGTCCTGTGGTTAGAGACGATAGAGGCTTTCCCTGTCCCAGCAGCTGCGACGTACTGGGTGCCCGGGACAAGATTAAGGATAGGGAAACTTTGCGAGCAGAAAGGATCATCAGCTGCAGGCTGCAATATAAAACTCAACTCCACCTCCAACTCATTAGCAGAGCTTTTTGGTAATAAACAGCTTGTCTGAAGCATGGATATGCTTCATGGCAAGGCTGCAGGGAGACTGCGCCGCCAAACAGAAAATTAACAAAATAAGGAGTGTGCAACACTAACCTATATGGCCCTACCTAAAAACCGAAACTGTAGCTAGTGACCATTTGGGTTAACTTTTAAGTATTGCAACATTAATACCACACAGATGTGTAACCAGAGGATTAAAAATAAATGTCAAGAGGCAATTTGAAATGTCTGTAGCTCTGCCACAGCCAGCACATGTTAGAAAACATTGACAGGTAGAAAGGCCTAATTTTCTTATTACTCATTTCAACCTTAAGTAGTGCATGGTAGCCCAAAGTGCAATATGTGAAAGCAGGATATGTCCAATATTAAATAGCCATGTCCTTTTAGTGACGTGGTTAAAGGTACTGGGTGTGTACTAATAATGTGTTCCTTTTGTGAAAGACCCACTTTAGGGTAAAAGTCCAATTCCTCAAGCAGGACTAGGTAGCAACTAAAGAGAAAATTAAAAACACTGGGGCACATGCATCAAGCCCACATTTAGCGATTTCTAAATAGCAAATTTTACCGATTCGCTATTTGGAAATTGCAAAATGCAATGCATGAAGGATTTGCAAAAAAAATTGTGATTCCTTAAAATTCCTTAATTGCGACTAGCAAAGTGCGAATCACAATTAAGGAATGCCTTCCCATTCATTCCTATGGGCTTTGAGTCCCATAGGAATGAATGGGAAGCCATTCGCAATTTGCGAGTACCAAATAGGAACTTGAATAGCAATTTGAAGGGTGCTGGGGGCCTTAAAGGCCACCCTGATGCACCCCCAAATTTGGCATGTGTACTCATGTGGCACACACATATGCCCTAAGGGCATATGTGTACGCCACATGGCACTTTGAAAAATGCACTTTTGTGCATTTTTCAAAGTTTTTGCAAATCACCATCAACTTGCAGTCGATGTTAATTAGCATTTCCTAAATGCGAAGTCACATTTAGGAAAGGCTTTGATACATCCCAAATAGGGAATAAAGCATTCGCAATTTACATAATCACAAAATATGCGATTACCTATATTATGAGAGGGTTTTAGGTTGATGCATCCCAATTGCCTAAATAACGGTCAAAAAGGGGCCAATTCTGCGAATCGGCCCTTTTGCGATCAGTATTTAGGTTGATGCATGTGCCCCACTGTTCCTTCTTTTCCAAAAGTCTTGTTACTTGAAGATACAAGATTTTTGAAACACGCCTCTTGGGTAATTTTGAAACATACAGTCCACATTTGCATGGGGACCTGAACAGTTATTTATTTAGTTAGTCATGCCGCATATTCCAAAGTTACAACGATGCCCTCTTTGAAGAGACATACAATACTTTCTTACTACCAAAGGATTTCCATGCTTTTGCAGGAATGGCAAGTGGGGATATTCCCTTATCTTGCAAATTGGCAGTGGGGAGTCAACAGGGACTATAAAGGAGATATAATTAAAAAAAAGAACATTTTTCATAACGCCTTTATAGCATCTAGAGTTCTAGTATTGGCAGACACTTTAGAAGCTGCTCCGATTCCAGCGAGAGTGCTTCTGATGACTACAAGCTGTGCTGGAGGTTAAAAGGCTACAGCAACAAATGATGGACGGAATGCTGAATAACTCAAACATTCACCCCCAGTCAAGATATACGGGTTAAATCAATTGTTCTTTTGCTCATTACGCCCCCCAGTTTGGACCCAGCCGTATGCAAATCAGTCTTGACCCTGTTCCTCACCCCGAGTGGGATGGGTATGCCAAGGTCCCGTGCTCTCCATGCCACTGAAGTCAAGCTAGCCTGGCTGATGAGAGGTGATACCCCGAAACTGGCCCCAGGATGCTTGTTTCCGGTCCAGGAAGAACCTGGCCTGGTAATTCGGGCTCGACCGTTCCCATGGGGAGCACGATCAAGTCTGATTTGCGTGAATGTTTGACATTGTTCAGCATTCCGTCCCATCAGTTGTTCTTTTTGCATTTGGAGGTTGAAAATCAGCACACGCTGCAATCAGTCATTGGGCTACTAATTGGTCATCGGTAGTGCACTATCTTCCTCTTTTGGGTATTACATTTTCCCTGAGATGCTGAACACTAGTCTCCCCGGCCGGCCCTGTGTGTTTGGTTCCAGTGTTACTATGTTCCTGTAATGTCTCAGTTTCTAAGGCCCAGATCTCTCCTCCGTAGCAGCAAGCTTTGTGTGATCTTGTTTACCAGTCTCTTGATTCTACCTCTTGCATGTTTCCAATATACTTCTTTAACCCCCACCTCCACCCATATTGTTCGGTCATGAGCCAATGCTCGTTAATTTAACTTTGGTGAAGAGTGCCATTCCAGTTTGGACCACTGGATTCAAGCTAGCCTCGCTGATTAGGGATGATACCCCAAAACTAGTCCCAGCATGCTGGTTTTGTGGTCCAGGGAGGACCTAGCCTGGCAGTTTGGGCTGGACTGCTCCCATGGGAATCGGGGTCAAGACTGATTTGCATATGACTGGGTCCAAATTGGGGTGGCATAGTGAACCAAAAACTATGGGTTAAACCTAGATCAGTGACGGGGGGTAAAGGTTTGACCATATTCAGCATTTCGTCCATCATCTTTTGGTGTTATCCTTCAAATTGTCAGCATTGTTGAGATACTAAATCTACTAATAGACTTCCAACCAGCACATCTCTAAAATTTCAAAAGGGAAGTATTCACAAATCTGTCTCGTCAGGAGAATCCAATTGTTTTTCAAATGAAATGCAAGAGACAATTTGAAAGTCTATCCATTTTTTGTCAGTCTCCTTCCTGTGTTAAAGGCAACAGGACAATCTGCCCCTGGATGCTTGGGCTAGAAATAAACTCATGAGTGAACTGATGGCTATTTGATTCGTTTATGGTGTCCAGCAATATAGGGACATGTTCAGGAATCTTTAGCGGGGTAATACGTAATATTCTGTTTTTCTGTTCCAGTGGAGCTTGTTTGCATGGTCCTGGTCGGGATCCTGTGGGGTGTCACCAACCCATTCCTAAAAACTGGAAGTGAGGGACTGGAAAAGATCAAGAAAGACCGCTGGATTCTGCAGCTTCTGGAAGAGATGAAGTTTCTGGTGCTCAATTACAAGGTACTGCACTGAGAAGCTATATATGTCTGAATGTTTTCATTTAACCCAGTTGCCTATTATTAAGGAAAAACATCTGAACTCGACTATTATGAGTTTTTATAGTCAATATCTGGTGTCAGAATGCCTCCTGTCAGAGCCAGCAGCTTTGGTGAAAGGCAGGTGAGGTCACGGAGCATAATAGAAGCAGCTGCTTAAGTCAATGAAAATTAGATGTTCCTTTTCTTTCTTCTTCTCTATTTTTCAGGCTTTCAGTGACTAGCAGAGAGAATATGTTTATTTTTGTATTCCATTTACCATTACAGAAAAGTTTGACTCTTTCTGAATGCTTCTACACATTGCAAACTACTGTAACTTTCTTTTTTAAACTGACTTGCATTTAATATCTTTTTTCAACTAATATCTAACATGTTTTTGATATGTTTAATTTTGCACTAGAGGTTCTTTTTTTATTCTTCATGTTTGCAAATGAAAGAGCTATGCACCTAGTGTTTAAGTGGTTTGTGGGAAAGATTTTAGTCTGGCCATGTATTATATTGGATAAAGTATCCCCTGCCATACATGATAAAGATATTGCAAGTCACCTCAGAGTTCCAAAACCTTATAAAGGAACTCGGCCATCAGCCTCTTTCCTTTATATGGTTATGGAACTCCTTGATGACTTGCAATATCTTTATCATGTAAGGCAGGGGGTACTTTATCCCTTTTATATAGTGCAGTGTGGATGAGTTTTATCAAGACCATTGAGCTGTACTTGTGCCTGGGTTATGACTTGCAGCTTACTGTAACGTGCCATGAAGTCTTGGACTTATCCACTCCTTGATATAATATTAGGGGGAACGCTTGCACATGGAATGGTTTCAGAGCTGTTTCTGCTCTGGCACTGCAGTTTTTGGCCTTCTTAGCGTAAATCTTTGTCACAAATTCTCAACTATAAAATTGTAGGGTATTAAGTATTCATTCACACATTTCACAAGCAAAAATATCTCAAATGTAATTGTTGGTTTTCTTGTGTCCAGATGCTTTTTGACATTTGCCCCTATTTTCTCAACCTGCTTTTGCCATTTTCCAGGGGTTAGACATCCTTGAACAATATGCAGCAACATGTCGCCCGCTCCTGCTGTCCTTCTACCTGCCTCCCCGCTTAAACTCTTTATCCTGGTTTTTGACTTCCCCTTTTACTGCTATATGTGTGAGACTTTTCTAGGGCCAATCTATAATCCACCACTCACTATTGTCTTTTGATGTCGGGCAGCAGAGGCATAAGTAACAAAACAAATGATGTATTAATGAATACAAGTTCAGTATGTGACCAGTCATGTTTAAATATACAGCAATACTAAAATAGAAATTAGGGCAGGTAGTAATAAAAATGGATGAAGTCTTACTCAGTCCCTGATACAATTGATTATTATTTTTACAGAAACTGTTGTCAGATGTAAACACAAACCACAGTTCATGTGCCTCACTCTTTAGATTGCCCTGTATATTGTTCCCTGAAGGTAAAAACTGTTAATCAATGCATTACTTGAATTTCTAAATTTTCAATGTGAATATACCATTGTCAGTGTGATTAGTAACCTGCAGTAGGCTATTGCTATAGAAATCTATTCTGACCCAATCCACCAATTTAAGCCTTGTCTACTTCCACCTTTTGGTATCCAAGAAATGAAATAACATTACTTCAGAGGTAGGCATCAGACAGAGTCAACTCTTGCTGCATATAAAAAGCAGCTACTGCCTTGGGGACAAAAGAAGTTCTGTCAGAAAACGCTCTCAGATTAGGACACCTCCAGGAAAGAGTGTTTAACTCCCTTGAGGCACTTAGGGAAATCGAAATCTTCTATACCCACGAAAAATGGAATCTGTTATCGTTGCCAGTGCCCGAAAGTGAGTTCTCCTGACGGTTGGTATAGGACTTTGAGGTGTTATAACTAGTACTGTTCATCCGTCCATCATCCCATTTGGTTTTGCTTTGTTCGCTGTAAGTTGGCAGGGTATGCCCAGACGTGAGTCCCTTGCTCACTTTGCCACTGGATTCAAGCTAGCCTAGGCTGATGACGGTTGATTAACCAGAAACCGGTCCTCGGAAGCTTGTTTCCGGTCCAGGGAAGGCATGGCTTGGCAGTTCGGGCTGGACTGTTCCCATGAGGCACAGGGTCAGACTGATTTGCATATGGCCATGTCTGAACTGGACTGGCGGAGTGGGCTAAAGAATGGTGATGGATTAAACCCAGATCTTTTGACTGGGTGTGAGTATTTGATTGGTTCAGATGCTTCGTCCATCACCACCCCCTTTTGTACCGATATCTGAATTAGGCTAATGTTTTGAAACTTTGCTTGAGTCAGTCTTGAGGCTTTGCTTGTGTTAGGGTAAAGTCTTGAGACTTTGCCTGTGTTCTGGTAATTCTTGAGGTTTTGCATGCATCTGGGCAAAGCCTTAAGGGAATGCTTGCACAAGGATAAACTAATGGGTGCCTGCCTGCTTTAGGACAAGCTCTTAGAGCTTTGCCCACATTTGCAGAGGACTCTTGGGGCTTTACATGAGTTGGGGAAAAGTCTTTGGGCTGTGTATGAATCAGATTAAAATTCTTTGGCTTTGCCTGTGACAAGGTAAAGTCTCATTGTGGATTGTGAGCGGAAGTTGGGCATTGAAGAAGAACCTATGCTGGAGAGCATCTTTTAGTTGGGACGAAATAACCAGACCTTTTAACCTCCTTCTGTTTTTCTAACAGTGTTTGATACCATTCCTGTTGAACCAGTGTGGGTCTCTGCTTTATTACTTCACACTTGCATCTTCAGGTAAGTCAAACTTATTACGGCCTACAGCATTTCTACAGTTGATAATATGCTGACAGTGTATCATTTCAGTAGAAAAATATCCACTGCTGCTGTTGTTGTTAGCAATATGCACAATGGCATCGCTTTCCATCCTAAAGAGGAAGCAGGAATCAGTATGAATATTGTTGGACAACATTCCAAAGTTTTGTGCAAGCCATAGGTATAAGCAAAGCATACAAGATCTATGAAAGAAGACTCCAACAATGGCAGGTTGGGCTTCCTCATATCTAGCTAATTGTAATCAGGATGTAGATGCCCTCACTTTGTCTTCCTATTCAACTACTTAAAGGTAGAGTTTTAAAAAACTTGAAATTTGAAATATGACTATCAACCGTAATCCTGGTTTCTTGTAGACAAATAATTTGAAATGTTGCTAGGAAAGAGATTAGATCTAATCTGACTCTCTTTAATTGTCACTCTAAGGTGTAATATTCCATGAGCTGTCTGAATGGTCCCCTAGGGGTGGTCAATGTCTATTTGATGTTCAATTAGTATAGGATATGAAATCTATTGCTTGGCTTCTTGGTACTTTGTTGGCTTTACCTGCAGGTTGTCAACTTAATTAGATGGAAAAGTGTCAGCACTTTTAAAAATCTTGATAGGCTCAGAGCTGGGTATCTGGGGGTGTCTTTATATCCCCCTATATATTCGCTTGCTTATATGTGTGAGTATTTTCTTGTGGTAACAGGTTGTATTCTTACTCCCCATTTTCCCAACTCAAGTTTCCTGTACTAAATTTTAGAAGGCCAGATATTAGTGGTCCAGCTGGTGCAAGTAATTTCATTGCCCTCGTCTTGATAAAAAATAAACGTAATACTTATTATGTTTTTTTATAGTTATTTGGCAAGTTCATCAATTGAGTGTAAAAATGTCAAGATGTTCTGCCTGTTTAATATATCATGATGACTTTCTGAAAGATACGTATGATACAAGTCCAATTGTGCTGTGGTTTTTTAGGTCTCACCTACTACATCCCGAAGGGATGATAGGCGAGATTATAGTAAGCGGTCTGAAAAGTCTACCTAGCTGCGGATCGCGTACAGTTCATGTGTGAGCCAGGCGCGTGCACAGCAATTCGCTCCCCCTACCCCTCCCACAAAGCAAGACAAGCCAAGAACATCAAAGCGACCGCGGCCACTCTGATTCCCCGCCCCCTCCCTCCTCCCGCTTCAGACTTCAAAGGAATGCTCTCCCCCAGCCCGGCCCGTGTGCTACCTCTTGTATTTTGTTTGCTCACAATTGTCACTTTTACCTCATGTAACCCGCCCCGCCACAGCAATGCAGAGAGCTTGTTTTACTTTCTTGCTCTTTGCCGTTTATATATCCACCACATCTGTTTGTGTCCTCTAGCCTTGCCGCTTTTTACTTTCTTGAGCTTTGCCCTTTATATATTCTTTTCCAGAGGATCACCACAACCTAACGTTCCCTCTTCACTTTGGGGATCTGTATTTCCTTTCTGCACATGTATACCGCGCACACAGTTGTCACGTTTGCCTGCCTGGCCCCAAGTCCCGTTTTACTCTTCCCAGTATTGCCACTTTATACTCTTCTGCCTTTCTGCTCAAATTGGTCACCGACGGGTTAATGACCTTCCACGTTGGGGACCTTATCTGGGCTTTTCCCGCTGATCCATCGGGAACCTCGCTCTTTAATATTTGTTCTGGTGTGCGTCTGTTCATCCTTTCTCCCATTGCCCTGCCTCTAATTACCCTCGGGTCATTCACTTCTCCCCGCATGGCGGCCCACACACCATACGGTTTTCACCAGCCGGCTGGGGCCCCATGTATTATCCTTACACTCAACATCCGAACCACGGGTTTGGAATCCTATTGTCCAATTTATATCGGTGTTGCCCATATTTGCACCTGGTTTCCGCTCCCATTGTTATGTGACACTGCGCGTATACTCATCCGCGGCCGCTCTGTTTCTCCCCCCCCCCCCCCGCTTCAGACTTCAAAGGAATGCGCTGCCCGGGCCCGTTTGCTACCTCTTGTATTTTGTTTGCTCACTATTGTCACTTTTAACTCATGTAACCCGCCCCCGCCACAGCAATGCCGAGAGCTTGTTTTACTTTCTTGCTCTTTGCAGTTTATAAATCCACCACATCTGTTTGTGTCCTCTAGCCTTGCTGCTTTTTTATACTTTCTTGGGCTTTGTCCTTTATATATTCTTTTCCAGAGGGTCACCACAACCTAACGTTCCCTCTTCACTTTGGGGATCTGTATTTCCTTTCTGCACATGTATTCCGCACACACCGTTGTCACGTTTGCCTGCCTGGCCCCAAGTCCCGTTTTACTCTTCCCAGTATTGCCACTTTATACTCTTCTGTCTTTCTGCTCAAATTGGTCACCGACAGGTTTCTGACCTTCCACGTTGGGGACCTCATCCGGGCTTTTCCCGCTGATCCATCGAGAACCTCGCTCTTTAATATTTGTTCTGGTGTGCGTCTGTTAATCCTTTCTCCCATTGCCCTGCCTCTAATTACCCTCGGGTCATTCACTTCTCCCCGCATGGCGGCCCACACACCATACGGTTTTCACCAGCCGGCTAGGGCCCCATGTATTATTCTTACACTCAACATCCGAACCACGGGTTTTGAATCCTATTGTCCAATTTATATCGCTGTTGCTCATATTTGCACATGGTTTCCGCTCCCATACTTATGTGACATTGTGCGTTTACTCATCGTGTGATTTGCCCTCATATCACTCAAACTTGGCTTATTATGGTTCTTCTTCCTTCCATGCAAGACGCTGCTTTCTGAGCTCTTATCATGGTGTCTTCGGAATTTCTAGCACATCTCTGACTTTGTTCACACTTGGACACGGTTCATTAGCACAAGGAGACCATTATACCACAGAGTTCTACTCAACTCGGAGAAAACACACACCACCACTACGTCCACCACCACCATGTCCACCACCACTACGTCCACCCACCACCTTGTCCACCATCACTACGTCCACCACCACACCCACCTCCACCACCACCACATCCACCACCACCACCACAACCACACCCACCACCACCACGTCCACCACCACCCCCACATCCACCACCACCACATCCACCACCACCACGTCCACCACCACCATGTCCACCACCGTGTCCACCACCACCATGTCCACCACCACCACGTCCACCACCACGTCCACCACCACCACCACGTCCACCACCACGTCCACCACCACCACGTCCACCACCACCACGTCCACCACCACCACGTCCACCACCACCACGTCCACCACCACGTCCACAACCACCACGTCCACAACCACCACGTCCACAGCCACCACGTCCACAGCCACGACGTCCACAACCACCACGTCCACAACCACCACGTCCACAACTACCACGTCCACCACCACCTCACCACGTCCACCACCACCTCACCACGTCCACCACCACCTCACCCACCACCACCACCACGTCCACCACCACTTCCACCACCACCACATCCACCACCACATCCACCACCACATAGACCTCCACCACCATGTCCACCACCACCACCACGAGGCCACCTCACTCTATCTATCTATTGCCCTCACTCTATCTATCTCCCTCACTCAATCTATCTGTCGCCCTCACTCTATCTATCTGTCGCCCTCACTCTATCTGTCTGTCTATCTATCTATCTATCTAGCTATCTATCTAGCTATCTAGCTATCTATCACCCTCACTCTATCTATCCATCTATCGCCCTTACTCTATCCATCTATCGCCCTCACTCTATCTATCGCCCTCACTCTATCTATCGCCCTCACACTATCTTTCGCCCTCACTCTATCGCCCTCACTCTATCCCCCTCACTCTATCCCCCTCACTCTATCTATCGCCCTCACTCTATCTTTTGCCCTCACTCTATCTATCGCCCTCACTCTATCTATCACCCTCACTCTATCTATTGCCCTCACTCTAGCTATCTCTTGCACTCTTATCTATCGCCCTCACTCTATCTTTCTATCTCTCTATCTATCTATCGCTCTATCTATCGCCCTCCCTCTATCTATCGCCCTCCCTCTATCTATCGCCCTCCCTCTATCTATCGCCCTCCCTCTATCTATCGCCCTCCCTCTATCTATTGCCCTCCCTCTATCTATCGCCCTCCCTCTATCTATCGCCCTCCCTCTATCTATCGCCCTCCCTCTATCTATCGCCCGCCCTCTATCTATCGCCCTCCCTCTATCTATCTATAGCCCTCCCTCTATCTATCCATAGCCCTCCCTCCCTCTATCTATCGCCCTCCCTCTATCTATCGCCCTCACTCTGTCTATCTATCGCACTCACTCTATCGCATCACCACAGCATCACTCAGCACCACCACAGCATCACTCAGCACCACCACAGCATCACTCAGGGGCACCACACCATATCTCTGCGCTACCACAGCATCACTGAACAACACAGCATCACTCGTCGCCACTGCAACATTACTCAGCGCCACCACAGTATCAATCTGTGCAACCATTTCGCCCTCACTCTATCGCCCTCACTCTATCCCCCTCACTCTATCCCCCTCACTCTATCTATTGCCCTCACTCTATCTTTTGCCCTCACTCTATCTATCGCCCTCACTCTATCTATCACCCTCACTCTATCTATTGCCCTCACTCTAGCTATCTCTTGCACTCTTATCTATCGCCCTCACTCTATCTTTCTATCTCTCTATCTATCTATCGCTCTATCTATCGCCCTCCCTCTATCTATCGCCCTCCCTCTATCTATCGCCCTCCCTCTATCTATCGCCCTCCCTCTATCTATCGCCCTCCCTCTATCTATTGCCCTCCCTCTATCTATCGCCCTCCCTCTATCTATCGCCCTCCCTCTATCTATCGCCCTCCCTCTATCTATCTATCGCCCTCCCTCTATCTATCTATAGCCCTCCCTCTATCTATCCATAGCCCTCCCTCCCTCTATCTATCGCCCTCCCTCTATCTATCGCCCTCACTCTGTCTATCTATCGCACTCACTCTATCGCATCACCACAGCATCACTCAGCACCACCACAGCATCACTCAGCACCACCACAGCATCACTCAGGGGCACCACACCATATCTCTGCGCTACCACAGCATCACTGAACACCACAGCATCACTCGTCGCCACTGCAACATTACTCAGCGCCACCACAGTATCAATCTGTGCAACCATTCAACAACAACTGGTTCAAATATGTTCTCTCGATGTTTCAAGCTTTATTACAAATGTCACAAAAAGATGTTAATATTTCACTTCTGTTCTTGGATTTTTGTCACAATAAAATACACTGAACATAATCTTCACAAAAGTTATTTACAAAAGTTTAAGCTATTGCCATTATAAATTACAATAGCTTTTGTTTAAGTATTAATTATTTAAAAAAATGTAAAGCCATTGTTATTTGTAATATCAATACATCTAAATCACGTAAATACAACACAAATTGCATTACAAATGCTATAGGTGTCACATTTGCGAAAGTTAAAACTATTGGCATTGTAAATGACAAAGCTATTAATTTCGCTATTTTCAAAACCAACACATAAATACAAAATGTGTCATTTACAATACCAATAGCTCAAACTTTCCTAATGCGGGACCTATTGCATTGCAAATGCTTGTTTCATTTGCCCTGTAAAAACTAGCTATAACATGATAATTCTCAGTTGAACTTTATTTGAATTTGATAGAAGGTGGATAATTTACAAGTTAGTAATGCTAGTTACTTTGAGCTCTTCATTGTTTTTAGTTGCTTCCATGATCAGTGTAACATTTCCTTCTTTACTGTCTAATCCTGTGATTATTCAGTGCTAAGTTTTGCTATGTCTCTTTAAGTGTTTCTATGATAGCAGAGATTTCTTCAACAATTCCTTAAAATAAAGTATTGCTATTTTTTCTAATTTCATGTGACTTTGTAGTTGCTTTACTGCCATTTTACGAGGGATTGTTAAACAGGGCCGCACTGGTACCCTTTCCTACTGGAACCAAGTTTCTGCAGTGTCTGTATTGTACTGTGCAAAGCTTAACTAGAATGCCACTGAGTAAGACACAGCTGTTTGTGAACCTGTATCTGATGAACACTTTGATGACCGAAATGGCAAAATGGGCCTGTGGTTGAGGTGGGTCTTGGTTCTACATGAGGGAGAGACAGCCGTGTCCTGGTGTACGTGGCATGCATCTTACTGCTAAAGTGTCCCTTGGGACATTGCAGTGCTGGCCCGACGAGGAGCACCCACCCGATGATGAAGCATGACATCCCTAGGAGTGTTTGACGGCTACAAGAGACTTTCCTAATTCCATTGTACTTGGGGTTGTTTTGAAAAAGACCCATCGTAATGCCGAGTTAAAGTGATTGAAAGCAGGCACCAGTGCTATGGGGATGGCAGTTCTGCTGAAAAAAACATAGCATTTGCAGTGCAATTGGTCTCGCATTTACGCAAGTTTAAACTATCGGCATTGTAAATAACAATGCCTTTTTTTATGTTTTAAAAACGAAAACAAAAATAAAAGGCATTGTTATTTGCAATGTCAATAGCTCAAACTCGCGTAAATGCGAGACCTATTGCATTGCAAATGCTTGTTAGATTAGTGAGTAGAAATGCTCCCTTTCGCCCCATGCGGCAAATTAATTAAATAAACAAGAGCAGCCGCTAAAGTAAAAGCGGACCGCACTGCAAATAAAAAAATAAATAGTGCTTACCGACTTATGAAGGAGATCGTGTAACGCCACAAGTAAAAGATCCAGTCCTCATGGGAGGCAACAAATGGCGACTGGGCCGTAACAAGGAGCGACTAACAAGCCTCATTTGTCAATCGGAAACCAGCATTTACCAAGGACAATGACACCAGTCAATCAAAAATATGGGCAGAGAGAAGGCGAGGCTTTCACAGCATATACGACTACTGCATGCCTCGCAGAGCGAGCAGGGTATGCGCACTGTCGCTAGGCTCGACCTAAAAACGGGACTGTTCTTGCGAATCCGGGGCGTCTGGTCACCCTAGTGCAGCATCCGGGACTTCACTAAACCCTGTGCTTTGTATTTCAGACCTCTCACTTGCCGTACCCATCTGCAACTCCTTGGCTTCTGTCTTCACTGTTGGAACTGGTTTGGCGCTGGGTGAAGAGCTGGGCGGAACACGTAAGTTAGTGTGATCGTTCTGCTTGTAGAGGTCCTCCCAGTTGTGATAATCTTCTGGGTTTCCTTTAAGTGGGCCATATTTTTGTTAGTGTCTTTCATGGGAGTATTTTGTGTAGCTTCCTGAATCGACTGAAGTGAAAACTATAATCGTGAGCTGATTTGTGTCTTCCTTTATTTGCCCTTCACAGTGCTATGAGTGTTTGTTTTCCCTAGTCTGTCTGTTGGAATGTGGCGGCTAGGGCCCTCCAATCACTGTCCACAGTAAGGCTGTGAAAATCTGCCACATTCCCTGGCCTGCCTTCTCTGAGAATGGTGTAAATGGCTGGTGTCTTCTTTTGCCTGTCCCCAGGTAAGACTGTGAGTGACTGGTGTCTCCCTTTTTCATCATGAATGCTGTAATTAGTTGTGTTATATCTATGCTTGTTCTTCTGAATGTTGTAAATGGCCAGGGGCATTATCTTGCCTCTCTTGACCTACTGTTGTTTTTGCAGGAGCAGCATTGGGAATGACCATCGCCACTGTTGGGGTCACGCTGTGCATCATTGCAGCTCAAGGAGAGCAATCGGCCTACCATTGAGCAACCCAGAGGTGGCATGAAAAGAAACATGAGCTATGACCGCATCCCCTGCAGTCTTCAAGGTGGTCTGGGACTTTGATAAGGGTGTGTGACACAAGTGATGTGTCTGACACAAGTGATTGGACCTTGTACTAGGAATGGGTTACTGCACGTCATATAAGGAAATCTCCAGCTGTGAGTGGGATCTAGTACAGCAGTAAGAGAGCCCTGTGCTCTTTGGAGATCCAGTGCAGTGGTCAAGAGGAGCTAGGGCGAGCTAGTACAACTTTATAGGGGACTGTGTGCTCTTTGGACATCTTCTGCAGTGCTCTTGAGGGATAGGCTGTAGTAATCGGGGGAACCTTGTTATATTTTCGGATCCAATTCAGTGATCCTTGTCTACTTTAGCTATCCTCTTCACAAATCCAGGTACTCTTTAGAAAGCCACAGCAGTAAGCAAGGCAGCCTTGTGCGCTTTGGCCATCGATGGCAGAAAGTAAGAGTAATGTGAGCCCTGTGTGGATTTGCTACAGTAAGTAGTGTTACTTGTGCTATTTTGAAGATTAACTTCAGTAATCAAAGGGAGTACAGATGTAGAGGAAACAACTCAGAGCTTTAGGGCGAACAGTCAATAGAATTGTATTGATTATGAATAGAGTGCATTCTTATTATTGCCACTCTAGTCCCTCTAAAGGTTTTAATGAATTAACATGATAAGATTGGGTTCCTTTTTCATTTTCCTGATATCTCTCCTGGACACATGGTTTAAATGTATTCTTTTAAACATTTTATGAGGACCCTACCTTCTGGCTAACATTTTATTTTTCTGGAACGGTAACTGCAGTAGCAGTAAATCATTTGGTTGAAACCTCTTGAGTTTACCTCCTTTCTTCTAAATAATGTTGTTGCTTGCTCAATATTCATTCCTATTATCTGTGTAACTTTTAACATGTGTTATTTTACTGACATACATAACCTAACCTGGATTTCTTATAGTGTTATCTGCTCTTTCCATTGCTCTCTGAACTCATCTAATAATGTTCTGTGCATTCTTCCAAAAAGCAATTCAAATTGGGAATACCCCGCAAAAGTCTGTTCATGAGGTCTTCATAAGAACACCACTAAGGATATCAGTTATTCCCAATTCCTCCCCCTCTATTGATCACTTTTTATCAGATTTTCAATGGTGGCATTATAATGTTCCACCAATCTGTCTGGGATTGGTATACCGATGTATGTATTCCCAATTGTGACATATTGGTCTCAGTGTGGTTACAAATAGTGCGACTTGATCGGTAAGAATTTCTTTCAGAAAAAGAGTCCGAAAGAAGATCTCCATCGCCATATTTGTTCTCTGAGCTATGGTGACCTTTGCTTAAAAACAAAGGCTAAGGATAACAGGTTTCCTAATGTGCCATCACATATTTTCATTTAAACATATGGGCAGGGGGGATGACGGAAGGAAGGAAGGATAGTCCATTTCAGCTGCCTGAAAGGGCTCTGCAATAATACACATAGTAACCCAGCAGGAGTTCAGTTGTTGGCAAAGTGGACATTCTCCACTACAATGCTTAATGTGTGCAAAAATACTGGGCCATCGCCATTTCTCTTAATTTGTTTGTTCAGATTTACCTTTCCCAAACTGCCCTCGTAAATAAGTATGGACAAGATATAGGACCTGTGTTTCTGGAACGACTTTGTAACTATGAAATGCTTCTGGCTGGTGGTGAGTATCATCTTGTATAGCAATCCTTTTTCCTAAACAAGTAAAGTCCCAACTGCCCTGGTTTCAGCTCCTCTTTGACTCACTGAAGGGCCTCTTGAGGATGGAGCTTCATGCTGCACAGCTCGAACATTCCTGTCTCCTTCCCTCCTTGCTTCTAGATCAAATAAGTTGTGCTGCCTCTCTAAACAAAATATAGACACAAGACTGCTGTTCTTTCATTACCAGTCTTCTTTCCTGTTTTCTTTTCATTGTGTGTTTTGGGTGGGCCAACATTTTAACTGTGGGTAAGAAGCCTCATTGCACACTTCTTATCCAGAGCGCGTGATGGTCTACAAATAATGGTGGACCTGGAGATTATCTAATATGAATTCCTTTGGTATCTGTGAAATGACCCCGACCCTATCATATTTGGTTCCCTGTCTGTAGTGGAATACCTGCTGTGGGATATTTCTTTTGATCTCCAAGAGCACGTAATCCAGATCCCAGGCTCTCTGTCAAGCTGATTTTTAGCAACCACACAGTTTTGTATAAAAGATTGTTTGCATTCTGGGTACACTGGGGACCTGCTTCCCATTGACTAACATGGAGTGATTGAACGAAACATTTTGTCATTCTGTGTAAAAAACGAGATTCCCCACAAACCTTTTCCCCATAGATTCACTGGTATGTTTGTTAGAACACATGCTCGCAAAACGACCCTACTCTCAACATTTATTTTTTTTGCAGAGTTTTATATAGCGCGAACTAGAACCGAACCGAATCAGTTATCAGAGCGCTTTACATAGCACCATTTACGTTACATGAGGACACACTGATTGGCCTTAAAACGTGGTTGGCCTTAAGGAATATTTACTGAAGGCAATGACCCTGCTCCCTCTCCCTTAGTATTGCCTCTACTGAATGTCTGAGGGTTCTTCCCTTTTTGTAATTTTTAAAAGGTTGTTTTTCACTCCTATCCCTTTGTTTGGGAAAGAAAATGTGTACACATTTTTTTTTTAATTTGCAGTATATCCCCCCATGGGTAAAACATTTCTTCAAAACAGCTGCAGGTTCATTGCAATGGACGCTTGCATTATTTTCTGCATCTGTCAATGTAAAAACAGCATTGTTCAGCTCTGCAGCATTTTATGTTAACCTGTCTATAATGCATAGTTTATTGAAATGCATTCCTTTTCTGCTGACCACTTTGAACATATTGCTTCAGTACCACTGTAAATTAATGTGTCCCTCTACTACTTGTTGCTTAACAGGAGTAATCAATCCTGCTTCTGACGCAACTTGTAATGGTGCAGGGGAAACAACTTCATGCTTTCTAGTGAATAGTCACTAGAGGTGTACTGATTATTAACATGATGAAGTAGTGTTCTCACCAATTTAACCCCCAGCTGCTTCTTGTATGATCCTCCTTATGGGTCCTGCCCTTAAACCCCCTACCCCCGCACCCCACCCCTCAGCATCTTCAGTCAGAGCCTCCATTTTGCAGTCTTTGTCCCGCTCAGAGTGATGGAAGTGACCCGACTAGGGCCACCCGGGTCACCATTGACCACCTCTTAGCCTTCCATGCTAAATGAAGAGTCAGAGAAACAGTGGAGAATATATACCAATAATCATTTATTATATACGCTCAGAGCGGGACTCCGTCTGCACAGTATCAAGAGAGTACTACTGAGGAACTGTAAGTATAAAGGTATATTATATGCATTGCTTGGTCAACTAATAACAGGCCCGCAGTGGAATTTTCCCAACAGATGTTGGTGAACAGCGTAAAGACAAAAAACAAAGTTTCTACTCTCGAATCTTGCACAGCTCAGAACACTTTTAAGACCGTTTCACCCTGGGCTGCGATCAAAGTGCCATATAAGTGGGAGAGGGTCTTTACCGAGAGAAAGCTATGCACTGGCACAGACAGTTCTTCGTTGCAGAAACTAAACTTAGCAAGAAGCATTTCTTGGAATCAAGCAGAATTAGTTTCGAACAGTACATAAAATGGCGCCCGATAAAAAAAATGGCGTCGCGAATGCTAACTTATACATGACATTAAAGAGCATCAACAAGCATAATCTAACAAGAGTAAAGATGCTACTGTTTGTCGACTGTGGCATCTTCTACGATTCCTTACAGATGCAGCCAAACTTCATCCATGATCAGTCCACAGTTCTCAGCCTCCTCAACAGCTACTGGAGCCAACTTTTTAGCCCTGCCTCTTGGTTCATTGTGCTGTTGGAGCCTTGATTCACATTCACTTCTGCCGGCACCTCTGAGTTAATTAGTTTTCCTTAGGCTTCTTTGATGTTCAAACTCCTTCCCATGGTATCCGACTCGAGACCGTACTTTCTCCTGGAAAACAGGATGCTGATCTTGTGCTTTTGCAAATCGACTTCATGGATATGTGCAAAAGATGTGTGGCGATGCACAAAAGATACTTTTGACCTGTTAAATATACCGTGGAGCTGCCCGATTATGCAGCCCTGTGGGTTTGCTTATAACAGCTCCACCCCCAGTTCGTCCACGCCTCGGCACACCTCGCCTACCATCATGATGATGATGATTCTCCTGAAATAGACGTTCATACCCACTAGTGGCTAGCCACTGCATTGGTGAAGATATCCATCCTCTGCCACTGGCGCCAGCCCACAAGCACTCACAGAATGAGTGCTTGAACTCCACAGGTTGGCCTTGCACAAACAGTTTACCTATAAACTTAATAACAATCTTGATGCCTTGGACAGACAGGCCTCGAAAATCATAAAAAGGTTACTGGACCTGCAGGTCTAGTGACTTACATAATCTACTCGACCTATTTGTAATGCTCTTGACCCATAACCTGGTTTCAAATGATGTGAGAAGCTATTTTAATTCATTGAACCGCCATTTTCTTCATTATCACATATGAGAGCAGCTTCAAACCTGCGAGTTCAGCATATCTGCTGTACAAAAACTCTTTTGTTTGATTGAATAGACTAAACTATTTTCCATATATAATAAAAATATAGCCACAGGATACACATGACCCCTGATTTGCCTCTTTGTTCATTAACAGCATTGTCATCAGGGTGGGGGCAGGAATGTTTCTCAAATCATGTTTAAAAACTATCACTTTTAATAAATACATAATTAAAGCATGAAGTGGTAGCACACTGTCATTTGTAATCATCAGATTTTACATTGAAATGGCCACAAACTTTCCCACTGACATGCGCTTTTACTGAAAAAACTATAGTGTACAAACAATAATGTTTGGAAATAGAGTTTCTGCAAATATGTGTCATTTGCATTTCACCAAGTAAGGTTTTCTGGTTTATTTTGCTCCTATTGAACTCTTTGTTTGCATCACACTTCTTAATTACGAAAAAAAGTGCTTTCGTAATTCCTGATATATTTTGAAATATGTGTCATATTAACAGGCTATTTATTTAAATGTTATGTGTTAGAGAAAAATAACTGACATCTTCAGACCGCACACTTGACAAAAACCTCTAACTCTAGTAAGAGAGAGAAAAATAAAGGCACTCTCGCTGACAGAACCCCAGGACCATGAACCCGCCTCAGCGCCGCCATAGCCAAATTCATCACCCCGATTGCCATCGAATCCGAGCGCTTCGTATTCCTGGGAGACCTCAACTTCCACCTGGACGACCCCACTGACACCAACTACACTGACCTCCTGGAATAACTGGACAACATCGGCCTCAAGCAGCTGGTCACAGACCCCATGCATATAGCAGGACACACGCTGAACCCCGTCTTCACGTCCAGCAACAGAATCCGGTACAGCCACATCACCGAACTCACCTGGTCATCATACCCTTCCCCATCGCCGGATATCCCTGCACCACCCCCAACTGCCCCAGCGCCCCCTCCTGCAACTTGACCAAAGTCACTCAACACCAATGGACTGATACCCCCACGTCCCCCAGCCCATCCACACCACAGACTCAAACTAGGCAGTACAAAACTTCAACACCTGGATCACGAATGCCGCCGACTGGGTCGCTCCCAACAAACCATCCAGAACTCTCAGACCCACCAAACTAGTAAGCCCCGGAATTTAGAATGGCGAAACCCAAATGCAAACAACTGTAAAAAAAAAAGTGGTAAACCAGCAGGAACAACACAGACCAAGTCATCTTCAAGTCGGCCCTGAACAACTACCTCTGCCAGCTCAAAGCCATGAAAAAGGAAGCCCTAACACATCGGATCAAGACCAGTGTCAACAAACCATGGTCCTATTTAACATCGTCAGAGTTCTCCCAGCTGTCCGCCACCGAAAACTCGGTCAATTCCTCACAGGAACTATGTGACGCCCTCAGTGAACCCTTCCACAACAAGATAGCAACCTTCTACAGAAACTTCGATCCCCAGCCCACCGACCCCCCCACTCCCCAACATCCATTCGACCACAGCCACCAACCATATGGGAACAACTCAGTAAAACACAAACGCTCTAATGTACTCCTTCCACTTTGGAGTACCCACTGACCCATGCCCACACAACTTTTCCACCTCAGATGGGAAGAGATCAGCTGCCAGCTCTCCTACATCCTCAATACACCATCACCACAGTCACCTTTCTTGATGCCTGGAAACACACAGAGGGTGGGCTGCTCCTCAAGAAACCCTCTGTACATGTAAAGGATACACGATGATTCTGCAGGAGCGTCAGGAATCCGAAGTATAATCCACAGCCTTCCCCTGCAGCCTTCCGACTCTATCAAGCACTAGAGCACAGGAGGCAAGCCAGGGGAAAACAGGGAGACAAAACAAGGAAAGGTTGGGGGTAACAATTGGGTGTTGAGGGTCTTCAGACTGGTCGTCTCAACCTTCTTGTGGGCTTGGCAATCAAGAGAGACTGTAATGCAAAGAGTTATATTCTTAAATCTGAAGAGGACAATCACATTCCCAATTACACAACATAACCTTTCATACCTAGCTGGTTGTATGTTGATGTCCCTGAATGGATATGGGAGAACCTCTGGAAAGGGATATAACTGGAGCTGCAGTGAAGAAGACAATACCCTCATAAGTCTAATGACCCAATGTATACTTGTGTATTGAGTGACTAACAATATATCCTGCTCACTCTGATCTTCTGTCTTAACTGCCACGAAGCACACCCCAAAGGATTATTTGAATACAAGAATTCGGTTGCCAATATCCTTGATAGTGGGAACAACATCTACAATAAACAAAACAGGGAATCAAACACTTCAATACAGTATTACTGATACCAATTACAATGTGCAGCGCAAGAATGCGCTGTTACCGTGTTTCTGGAACATGTAGCTGTAGCCCAATCCTCACTGGTCCACGCAAGATATCAAGTCCAAAGAGGTGAAGTAATCACCAGAGCTGAATAACCCCAAGGAAATGGTGTAAGAAGGGATAAGGAAAGGCCCTAACTAACTAAGGTCAGAGCACCGGTAACAACCCGGCCGCCAGCGGAGCAGAACCCGGCTGGCAGCGGAGCAACCCGGTGTGGTAGGAAAAAAGGAAGGGTGAAGGTTTGCCCGGCCCGTCAGCGGAGCAAAACCCGGCTGACAAGCGGAGCGGAAATGAGGCCAACAGCAGAGGGAGGATGCCCGGCTCGTCAGCGGAGCACAAGCCCGGCTGACCAACGGAGCAGTACTGAGGCAAAGGGTAGGGAGAGGAAATCCCGCCGGATGGCGGAGTCAAACCCGGCCGCCGGGCGGGACACCAGAACACTGCAAGGCAGCTAAATCGGGAAACGACACGGAACGTGTCAAATTGCACAAGCGCGGTGGAGAGGCACTTTGCAAACGAGAGGGACGGGCTGCAGAGGCTCACAAACGAACCAACAGAGCCGAAGACACTCTCAATTCGGAAGAACGCCAGGACGTAGAAAAACCGGAAGTCAGGCACAGGAAGTCAGGCACAGAAACGAACCCAACGGAGCTAGACGCTAGAACGTGAAGCGTCGCTCCCTGGGTCAAGGAAACCTATATAGTGCACAATTAAAGGGCTAGCGCACTGGGAGGGGGCTTGAGGCATGACAGTACACTCCCCCCACAACAACCCCCACCTGGTTTTGGCTTGTCAGGGTATCTTTTATGGAACGCCCTTAACAGCCTGGGAGCATGGACATTGGAAAAGGGTTCCCATGTACGCTCTTCCACACCGTATCCCTTCCAATGAACCAAATACTGGACCGTACCCCTCACTCTACGGGAATCTAGGATAGTCTCGACCTCGTATTCCTCCGAGTCCTGCAGAGTTAACGGAGTAGGTTTTGCTGGCAGTGTAGTCCCTGGCTCAACCGGCTTTATTAGGGAAACATGGAATACCGGATGAATCCTGAATGAAGGCGGAAGCTGCAATCTTATGGCAACAGGATTGATTATTTTTTCCACCTTATAGGGACCTATGTATTTGGGATTGAACTTGCGTGGACCCCCAAGAGTAATGTATTTGGTGGAAAGCCAAACCTCATCTCCTGGTGTGTATATGGGTTCTAATCTTCTGTGTAGATTTGCTCCCTCTGTGTATCTCACCTTGGCCATCTCAAGACTCTCCAATGCCTTCCTCTGTATTTCAAGTAACATCTCTACTCTATCTGCAGCAGCAGGGGTTGGACAATCTAAGGAACAACCAGAGGGCAGCAACTTAGGGTGATAACCATACAAGCAAAAGAATGGAGAGACCTTGATAGAGGAGTGTGTGCTGTTGTTATATGAGATTTCTGCTACCCAAACCAATTCATCCCAGTCCACTGGAGACTGCAACACCTGATTCCTTATGTATTGCTCAAAACACTGATTGACTCTCTCCGTCTGTCCATCTGACTGTGGATGGTGACTTGAGGACAGACGGACGTCTATCTGGAGCAAAGAACACAAACTCTTCCAGAACCTTGACACAAATTGGGCTCCTCTGTCGGAGACCAAAGCAGAAGGGAAACCATGAAGTCGCACTATGTGTTGCATATATATGGAGGCTAATTCAACTGCTGTGGGTAGACGTTGTAACGGTACAAAATGAGCCATTTTGGTGAACATATCCACCACCACCAGCAACGTATTGTTCTTTGCCTTGGTGAGCGGTAGTTCCACTATAAAATCAAGGGACACCGTATGCCAGGGACCGGGAGGGGAAGGTAATGGCATGAGAAGGCCTACAGGGTTGAGGCGAGAAACCTTAGTTTGTGCACACACATAGCATGTCTTAACAAAGTGTTCTATGTCTGCCAACATAGTAGGCCACCAGTAACGGTCACGCACAGTGCTAATGGTTTTCTTAATCCCTGGATGACCCGCTATGGGATGTGTATGATACCACTGCATGACTTGTTCCTGGAGGTTCTTTGTCGGTATAACCACTCCCCCTTGTACACACACAAGGTCTCCCTTCTTGGACGTGTCTTGTGAACCCACTATAGCCTGCATGTCTGCTGACGCTTGACTACACTTGACCTGTGCCAGGAATTCATCCTCTGACCTAGTTCCTCCTACAATATTCATTCGAGGGATAATCGGTGTAGGCTCAATGGGATCTATAGGAGTATCGAATCCCAACCGTGAAAGTGCATCTGCCTTCCCATTACGTCTGCCTGGTCTGTACTGGACAGTGAAGTCGAACTCACTAAAGAACTGAGCCCAACGCAGTTGCCTCATGGAAAGTGCCTTTGCCGACTTGAGATATTGGAGGTTGCGATGATCGGTGTATACCACCGCGGGATGTCTAGCACCTAGGAGATACTGCCGCCACTCTTCGAATGCCTTCTTGATAGCCAGAAGTTCCTTGTCCCCTACCGCATAATTGTATTCAGCAGGGGAGAGTTTGTGAGAGTAATAGGCCACTGGATGACACTCACCGGACACTGCATCCGCCTGAGATAGAACACCTCCCACTGCCACTTGCGAGGCGTCTACCTCCACCACAAAGGGCAGAGCAGGGTCGGGATGATGTAGCACCGGGGCACTGGTGAAAGCATTCTTTAGCATCTGGAACGAACGCTCTGCCTCACCGGACCAGACGAAAGGAACCCCCTTTTTCAACAATGATGTAATGGGCGATACCAAGTCCGAGAAATTGCGAATGAATCTCCTATAGAAGTTGGCCAGCCCTATAAAACTCTGGACTTCTTTGATTGTACGCAGAGCCGGCCATGCCAAAACAGCCTCCACCTTGGAGGGATCCATGCGCAGGCCTCTAGGGGAAACGATGTATCCCAAGAAAGGAACCTCCTGCGTGTGAAAAGTACATTTTTCCAACTTGCAATACAATCGATTGTTAAGTAAACGTTCCAACACGTTACGGACATGCTGTTGGTGTATCTCCAAAGTAGAGGAAAATATCAGCAGGTCATCAATGTAGGCAATTACATAATCATCAAGAATGTCTTTCAAAACTTCATTTATGAAGAATTGAAATGCCGCCGGGGCATTACAGAGCCCAAAGGGCATTACAAGGTACTCGAAGAGACCATACTTGGTGCAGAACGCCGTCTTCCACTCGTCTCCCTCCTTGACTCGTACCAGATGATAAGCGCCCCGCAAGTCCAACTTGGTGAAGTATTGGGCATTGCGAATTCTGTCAAGGAGGGAGGCTATGAGAGGAAGAGGATAACGGTTCTTGATAGTCACTTCATTGAGCTTCCTGTAATCGATACAACATCGCAGGCCCCCCTCCCGTTTAGGAATAAAAAACAATGACGAAGAGGCTGGGGATCGCGATGGTCTGATGAATCCCTTCTCAAGCATAGAGTCGAGATATTCCCGTAAATATACATTCTCCTTTTCAGTGAGTGCATACACTCTACTACAGGGTATTCTGGCTCCTGCCTCAAGATCAATACGGCAGTCGTAGACGCGGTGTGGCGGAAGAACCTCCGCTTCCTGTACATCAAAGACTGCTTGCAATTCGTGGTAGCAGGGTGGTAGAACAGGACAGACCTCCGTACATTCCGCGGCTGTGTGTGCCTCTCTCTTAGTAACCCCTACCACAGGCCCCAGAACCACCGGAGGAAAGGATATAGTGGATGTTTCCCAATTGATGACAGGATTTTGCGTTCTTAACCATGGGATACCCAGAAGCACCGGGAACTGTGGAGAACTAATTAAATCAAACGTTAAGTCTTCATGATGATCAGGTGCTATAACCATGTGCATCGGGTTGGTGTGATGTGTAACTGGACCAGAAAGAAGGGGACTGCCATCGATGGTAGTGACATTACTGGCAATCTCCTTTTCAGTGTCGGTTATCATATTCTCCCTAGCCCATTCTCTGTCCATGTAGTTTCCAGAAGCCCCAGAGTCCACCATTATCAAAACGTGTAAACCAAGAGTGCCTTGTGTGAGATATGCTGATATGTACAAATGGTTAGTAGGAGCGTATGTATAATCGGAAGAAGAGACTGTTAGTCCAGACCTACCTGAGTTCCTCGTCTCACAAGAACTCAGGCTGACTAGTTTCCCGACACCTTGGACTGAGCGGGTTTAACTGGGCATTCTCTTAGGAAATGACCCGCTTTCCCACAATACAAACATAATCGAAGAGTTCTTCTTCTCTGTCTTTCCTCGGAAGTCAGAGGGCCTCGGACTATGCCTATCTGCATGGGTTCACTGTCTTCCGTGGCTTTTTCTGGGGCACTCTTTTTCTCCTTCAGAGCAACATACCGATACTCATGCTTCCCTTTCTCTTTCTTTCGTTCATGCAATCGATGGTCTATCTTCACTACCAGATCTATGAGAGCATTACAGGAGGTAGGAAGATCGACTATCTGGGACAAGGCGTCTTTCAGTTCCTCCCGCAACCCCCTGTAGAACATGGTACTTCGTTTTTCTTCCGGCCAGTCAGACTCAATCACCAACCGGCGGAATTTGGTAATATAGGCCACCAGATCCTGAGTACCCTGTCTCAATTCTAACAATTCTGTATCGGCAGAATGTGTATACATGTGTCGATCGAAGAGTTTACGGAATTCTCGTCGAAATGCTGCATAATTATGTAGCAGGGGGTCATCTCTGTCTACTAAGGGAATAGCCCAATCAGCCGCAGAACCACTGAGGTAAGATATTACAAAAGCAACCTTAGCCTGATCAGAGGGAAAACATTGAGCCTTGCAAGAGAAGTGTAGTTGGCATTGACTAAGGAAAGCCGCGCATCGCGCTGTTTCTCCTGCAAAACGCTCAGGGGGTGCCAGAGGTATCGAATGTGGAGTGGTCACCTGCACAACCGATGTCCCTCCTCCTGTAGCACCAGAAGCTTGTTGTCTCTGCAGGGTGTCCATTCTGGCCATCAATGTCTGAGTCTCAACCTGCAGATTACCTAACATACCTGCCACATCCGCCAGTGTGACCGCTTCGAGATCCATGACGCTCAGGCAGAACTAACCTCTTAGGCTTCACGTTCTGTAAAGGATACACGATGATTCTGCAGGAGCGTCAGGAATCCGAAGTATAATCCACAGCCTTCCCCTGCAGCCTTCCGACTCTATCAAGCACTAGAGCACAGGAGGCAAGCCAGGGGAAAACAGGGAGACAAAACAAGGAAAGGTTGGGGGTAACAATTGGGTGTTGAGGGTCTTCAGACTGGTCGTCTCAACCTTCTTGTGGGCTTGGCAATCAAGAGAGACTGTAATGCAAAGAGTTATATTCTTAAATCTGAAGAGGACAATCACATTCCCAATTACACAACATAACCTTTCATACCTAGCTGGTTGTATGTTGATGTCCCTGAATGGATATGGGAGAACCTCTGGAAAGGGATATAACTGGAGCTGCAGTGAAGAAGACAATACCCTCATAAGTCTAATGACCCAATGTATACTTGTGTATTGAGTGACTAACAATATATCCTGCTCACTCTGATCTTCTGTCTTAACTGCCACGAAGCACACCCCAAAGGATTATTTGAATACAAGAATTCGGTTGCCAATATCCTTGATAGTGGGAACAACATCTACAATAAACAAAACAGGGAATCAAACACTTCAATACAGTATTACTGATACCAATTACAATGTGCAGCGCAAGAATGCGCTGTTACCGTGTTTCTGGAACATGTAGCTGTAGCCCAATCCTCACTGGTCCACGCAAGATATCAAGTCCAAAGAGGTGAAGTAATCACCAGAGCTGAATAACCCCAAGGAAATGGTGTAAGAAGGGATAAGGAAAGGCCCTAACTAACTAAGGTCAGAGCACCGGTAACAACCCGGCCGCCAGCGGAGCAGAACCCGGCTGGCAGCGGAGCAACCCGGTGTGGTAGGAAAAAAGGAAGGGTGAAGGTTTGCCCGGCCCGTCAGCGGAGCAAAACCCGGCTGACAAGCGGAGCGGAAATGAGGCCAACAGCAGAGGGAGGATGCCCGGCTCGTCAGCGGAGCACAAGCCCGGCTGACCAACGGAGCAGTACTGAGGCAAAGGGTAGGGAGAGGAAATCCCGCCGGATGGCGGAGTCAAACCCGGCCGCCGGGCGGGACACCAGAACACTGCAAGGCAGCTAAATCGGGAAACGACACGGAACGTGTCAAATTGCACAAGCGCGGTGGAGAGGCACTTTGCAAACGAGAGGGACGGGCTGCAGAGGCTCACAAACGAACCAACAGAGCCGAAGACACTCTCAATTCGGAAGAACGCCAGGACGTAGAAAAACCGGAAGTCAGGCACAGGAAGTCAGGCACAGAAACGAACCCAACGGAGCTAGACGCTAGAACGTGAAGCGTCGCTCCCTGGGTCAAGGAAACCTATATAGTGCACAATTAAAGGGCTAGCGCACTGGGAGGGGGCTTGAGGCATGACAGTACACCCACAGAGCTCCAGAACCACTGCTCCCATCTCACTGCTCCCGTTTCCCACCAAAGTCCTAGAGAAGGCCATCAACCTCCAACTCACGGGCACCTGGAGAGAAACAACCTGCTGGACCCTTCCCAATCAGGATTCAGATCTAATCACAGCACCAAGACAGCCCTGATTACCGCAACAGACGACATCCGCACCCTACTCCATAGAGGAGAATTAGCTGCCCTCACACTACTCGACCTCTCCACCTCCTTCAACACTGTCTCCCAGCCCACACTCATCAAGAGACTATGCCAAATCGGAATCACAACCCATGCACTCAAATGAATAGCTTCCTTCCTCGTGGGGCAAACCTAGAGAATCAGTCTCTTTTCCTTCACCTCTCAACCCAAGGGCACATTCTGCAGCGCCCCTCAGGGCTCATCACTCAATCCAACCCTCTTCAACATCTACATGACACCACTCGCAGATGTCGTCAGAGCCCACAACATCAACATAGTCTCCTAGGCTGACGACGCCCAGCTTGTATTCTCACTCTCAGTGGACCCCACCACGAAGAAGACCAACTTCCACAACTGTATGAAGAACGTCTCAGCTTGGATCAAGAACAGCTGCTTGAAACTCAATATGGACTGTTAAAAATAGGGGTCGCTAGTTGGTAGGCTGTTACCCTGTCCAAGTAGGGACCCTTCTTCCTAGTCAGGTTAAAGGGGATACGTTACTGAAATAACCCTGGCTCACCCCATTGGTACCTTGGTATGAGCAGTCAGGCTTATCTCAGAGGCAGTGTGTAAAGCATTTGCACATAACCACCAGTAATACAGTTAAACACTTCAAAAGGACACCACACCAGTTTTAGAAAAATAACCAATATTGTATCTATGCAAATAAGATAAAAAACGATAAAAATCCACAATACAGTTCTCAAGAATCACAGTAATCAAAAATAGGCTTAAAGTACAGTTCCTTGAAGATGACGTCGTGAACAACAAATCCAAACAGTTCTGGCTGCCCGGGCTTCGCAGGCCAGCAACGGTGTCGGGAAGACCCGCAAAACAGTACCTTTAGAAATGCAGGTCGTCGGCAACCTCTCGTTGAGCTCTGAAGAGCCAGCGTCAGTTCCGGAAGTCGGTGCAGGAGTCATTGGGCCCTTGAAGTCACACGCATTGTAGATCGAACTCCTCTCGGTTGAAGTCTGGAGGATCGGCAGGCGTCATCACTGCGGTGCAAAGTGCGGTGCCCTTAGATCGCGGTCCAGGCAGCGGTTCAGTGACAGTCGTCCAGCGGCATCGGTGAGACCAGGGCCGCGGTGCGAAGTTGTGTGGTGCTCGCAGCGGCATTGTCGTTGCTGAAGTGCTGACAAACTGAAGTCGATGGCGTTGGTGGACCAAGGCTGTGGTGCGGGATGAGGACGGTGTGCCATGTAACTTACAAGTGGTGCCGTTGAACCACAGTGCAAGCAGCGGAATCGGTGTTGGCGTGGAGCGTCGTCGTCGGGGATACCAGTGCGGCGACGTGAAGCGTGAAGTGTGGTGCAAGTAGCAGCTCGGTGGCGGCGGCATCGTTGGTGAGACCAGGATTGGGATGCAAAGTGCAGCGTTGCCCTCTGCGGTGCCTTCAGGACACAGAGTCAGCAGCGTCTGGTTGCTTTTTCTTCTGTTGCAGCACAAAATACACAGTTCCCAGTGCTGGTAGCAGATGAACTTGAAGTCTTTATTGTCCCTGAGACTTCTTGAACAGGGGGCAAGCTCTACCTCAAGCCCTGGAGAAAATCACAGAAAGAAGTTACAGAAAGTTTAGTCCAGTCCTTTCACTGTCCAAGACAGAAGCAGCCACTGTAGCTCAACACAGAAAAGCACTCAGAAAAGTGGTAGTTCCGCGTCACAGGTAAAGTTCTGGGGTTTGGGCTCCAACATTTATACTAAGTTTCTCTATGTTCTCTCAGGCAGAGAGGCTCTGTGCTCAGTCCAAACCAGTTTTGTCCTCTCTGGCCCAGCTTCTCAACAGGAGGTGGAGACGGCATTATGTAAAGCATACCAGGCCCATTCAGGTGCAAGGAAATCTCCTCCCACTACTCTAAATGCAGTCCAGGTCTATTCAGCCCAGCCCTAACTCGTCCAGGAAAGGCAGGACACCCTCCCCCACACCCCCTCAGTTACTTTCTACAGTGAATGCACATCCCCATCCTCTGTCCCTCCAAAGCCAGTCAATCCACAACTCAGCAGAGGGAGGCATAGAGGATGGCTAATCAAGAAAATGCCTACTTTCTAAAAATTTTATTTTCAAACACAGAACATAAAAATCATATTTACTAAAAGATGCATTTTCATAGTCCATTTTTATATCTCGTCCCAATGGGAAGTTATACTTGTTAGAGGTTACAAAGTATCCCCCATTCTATCCTATGGGACAGATAGCCTTTCAACAGTGAAAAACAAAATACACTGTATTTCATAATCAGGACATGCCACACACACCAGTACATGTCCTACCTTTCACATACACTGCACGCTGCCCACAGGGGTACCTTGAGCCTACCTTAGGGGTGACTTGCATGTAGGAAAAGGGAAGATTAGGGCTGGCAAGTGGGTGCACTTGACAGGTCGACATGGCAGTTACAAACTGTGAGCAGACAATGTAGTGGCAGGTCTGAGAACCCTTTACAGGGCTGCTTGTGTGGGTGGGAGAGCCAGTGCTGCAGGCCCACTAGCAGCATATGATTTACTGGCCCTAGCACCCTTAGTGCATTTTACTTGGAACTTACTAGTAAATCAAATATTCCAATCATGAAAACACCAATCCATACCACAGTTTACATCTGAAAGAGACATGTTAGTGATAAATTCCTTACCTTAGAATATCCCCAGGCGTCAGACTGGATCCGGAATGTTTTGCTTAGCAGTACCCCTGCGTGTCAGTAGGTAGCGTCCTGCGGCTCCACGTCTGTCACTGGCATCGTAAGCGCCGAGATGACTTCACGGAGACTACTTAGGCACCACCTATGCGCACTGACGTCAGTTCTTTCTTTTTCAGCACCTGCAGGCGCAGATCCGGGTTGAGCACGTACCTTAGTCACTTTTTGACTACTATTTGAGACTTTTGTCTTCCCCCTTTTTTCTCCTGGTGCACGTAGGGATGCCTGGCTTTAAGTCCTGTGGGGCCTGCCGCCGCAATATGTTGGTGGCGGACCCCCACGAAGTTTGCCTCTACTGCCTGGAGACTGATCACGACTGCCGGGACTGTCGAGCCATGGCCTGAAGGCCTTGAGGGAGCAGCGCCAGAAATTGCTGGAGGTCCGGCATTCGTCCCACCGTCGCTCCGGGTCTAGGGGCTGTTCCCGGGACAGTTCGTGGGACTGGAGCCGTTGCTCCAAGTCTTCGGATTCTGGTCAGAGACGTCATAAAAAGAAGTCGAAGAAGCACGTTTGCTCTCCGACGTCCCCCCGTCGCTCCTTGGAGGTGGACGAGGGAGCCTGGGAGTCCCACAGTCTACCCACCCTAGCCTGGTCTGTCGGCGACTCCTTAACAGGTGCAAGAGTTTCTTGCTGCCATGGACCGCCTTTTTAGGCCTCGGGCTCCCGCCAGCGCGCCTTTGGGCCCCGCAGTTCTGTGCACAGATCCTATCGGCCCGGTGGCTCCGCCAGCGGCTCCAGCCCCGGCGCCACAGAATCCTACGCCGTTGGCTCCAGCCCCGGCGCCACGGGGTGCAGCGTTGCCTGCTCCGGCCCGGCGCCACACTGGGTGCCGTTTATTCCGCCCTTGCCCCGGTTTCAGGATTATTTTGTTCCGACCTGGGATCCACATTGGGAGGCAGCGCCGGCCGGGGCCGGACTGGCGCCGCCTCCCAATGCGCCGTTCCCAAGTCGTTTGTCCCTTCTTTGGCTCCGGCCCTGCCGCCGCGACCGGCCCCTCCTGTGCCGGAGGCGGAGTAGGACTGGGATGGATCCGAGGACCCCCTTGCCCGGCAGTGTGACTCCAAGCAGGATTGGGTGGACGACCTGGAAGACGCCGGCGACCTCGATGTAGCTTCTGACCCGGGGTTTGCCTCTCCCCCACCTACGATGGAGGAGGGCGCTTCCTACACAATGGTGATCCATCGGGCTGCTGAGGCCCTCAACCTCGACCTCCCCACAGTGGCCCTCAAAACCAACCTCCTCACCGAGGTGCTCCAGAAAGCATCTACTTCGTCGGAGCCGTTGCTTACCCTACAATGAGGCCCTTACGGACATCCTCTTGGGCACTTGGTCGCGGCCGGCCACGGGGGCTCCAGTGGATAAAAACGTCGCCAGATGCCAGCGCCTGGCGACCCCACCTTTCCAACCACTCATCCCACGACTGAGAGTCTGGTCATCCAGGCCTTGACATCTTAGAGTGCCTTTCCTATGGCCCCGCCGGATAAGGACTCTAAGAAACTGGAACAGTTTGGTAAGCGGTTGTTCTCTTCGGCCAGCTTGGGGCTGCGGTTGATGAACACCGCCTGCTTATTGGGCCGCTACTCCCACGCAGTACTGGATTCTGTTGCTCAGGTGTTGCCTTAGTGTCCTGAAGAGGTCCAGGCTGTCCTTTCTCAGGCGATTGCTCAGGGTAAGGATGCGGCTAATTTCGCCATTCGGTGTGTTTTGGACACCGCCGACTCAGACAGGGTGATTTCTACAACTGTGGCGTTGCGACGCCACGCCTGGTTGTGTTCGACTGGATTCTCACCCGATGTCCAGGGCTCGCTCATGGACATGCCCTTTGATGGCACCCGCCTGTTTGGCGATAAGGCAGATAGTGCACTGGAGCGCTTTAAGGACTCGTGGGCCACGGTGATGTCCTTTGGTCTTTCTGCTAAGAACCCGGTCACTCCTGGTTTTCATTCCGTTTGTGGCCAAGGCAGGGGCACCTAGACACGTTCCTTCAACAAGCCTGTGCAGAACCAGCCTCAGCGCGGACGTGGTTGCGGCTTCCGCAGAGGCGGGTCAGGGAATAAGCGTGCGGGTCAGTTCACCTCTACCCCCGCTGCTCCTCCCTCCAAACCTTCCTAGTCCGTCCTGCGTGGAGCACCCCACCCCATGGGTGGCAGGATCCGCCACCACTTCCCCCACTGGCGCGCTATCAAATCGGACAAGTGGGTGCTGTAGATAACCCACAAGGGTTACTCCCTTCCCTTTCAGTCCTCCCCTCCAGCAATGCCACCTCGGTGCCACCGCCTGTCGGGGGATCATTTGGTTCTTCTTCAACTGGAAGTCTTGGGGGCCATCGAGTGCGTTCCCGGGCAGGAAGTGGGGAGTGGTTGTTATTGCCACTACTTTCTGGTCCCCAAGAAGGACAAGGGGGGCCTGCGCCCCATCTTGGACCTCTGGGACATCAGTCGCTTCCTCCGGAAGGAGAAGTTCAAGATGCTGACTCTGGCTCAGGTCCTGGCTGACCTGGACCCTGGAGACTGGATGGTAGCATTGGACTTGCAGGACGCTTATTTTCACATCTCCGTCCTGCCGGCCCACCGGCGTTACCTGCGGTTCACGGTAGGCCAGGAGCATTTTCAGTTTGCCATGCTCCCCTTCGGCCTTACCAGCGCCCCTCGGGTATTCACAAAAGTGATGGCGGTGGTCGCAGCTCACCTGCGCAGGTCAGGGGTGTCAGTCTTCCCCTACCTCGACGACTGGTTGTTGAAGGCGGGCTCACCCCAAAAAGTTGTCGGCCACCTTCAGAATACGGCCGAACTCCTGCATCTGCTGGGGTTCTCCATCAACGTGCCGAAGTCGCACCTGAGTCCCTCTCAGAAGCTCCCCTTCATCGGAGCAGTTCTGGATTCGACGCTGTTTCGGGCTTATCCTTCCGAGCAGCGAGTCTGGGATATTCAGGCCAGGATTCCGATCTTTCAGCCTCTATCCCCGGTTTCTGTCAGGTTGACCCTCCAGCTTCTGGGCATCAGGGCCTCCTGCATCCTGCTGGTGACACATGCCAGATGGCATATGCGGGCTCTGCAGTGGGACCTGAAGTTCCAGTGGGCACAGCATCAGGGCAACTTGTCCGATCATGTCCAGATCTTGGAGGGCACTGCTCAACAATTGCAGTGGTGGCTCACAAATCACAATTGGGTCAATGGCAGATCCCTCTCCTTTCCCCAACCGGAGCACACAGTGGTGACGGATGCGTCCGTCCTTCCTGGGATGGGGAGGCCACTTGGGAGAGGCGGAGATCAGAGGCCTCTGGTCTCCGGCGGAGTCCCAGCTCCATATCAACCTTTTGGAGCTGCGGGCGATCCAACTTGCACTGAAGGCATTCCTTCCCTCTGTCCTGGGTAGTGTAGTGCAGGTGTTCACGGACAACACCACCGCCATGTGGTATTGCAACAAACAGGGCGGGTGGGGTCCTGGACCCTATATCAGGAGGCTCTGTGCCTCTCGATGTGGCTGGAACATCAAGGCATTACCTTGGTGGTTCAACACATGGCAGGTTCTCTGATTGCCAGAGCGGACTAACTCAGCTGCCGGTGCTTGATGGATCACGAATGGCGGCTGCACTCGGACATGGCGCAAGGTCTCTTTCAGCAGTGGGGAGAGCCTTGGCTAGATCTATTTGCCACCAAAGAGAACGGGCAGTGTCATCAGTTCTGCGCATTGGAATTTCCATGGCGACTCTTGCTCGGCGACGCTTTTCGGTGCAAGTGGAGTTGTGGTCTGTTGTATGCCTTTCCGCCTATACCACTTCTGCCCAGAGTGCTGAAGAAAATCAGGCGCTAAGGGGCCCAAGTCATCCTTGTGGCTCCGGATTGGGCCCAAAGATACTGGTATCCCGAGCTACTCAGCAAGGCGGTGATCCCCCAGTGATCTTCTGTCGCAGCAGCAGGGGATGGTCCTTCACTAGAACCTGTCCAGCCTCCACCTCCATGCGTGGAGATTGAGCGGCGCCAGTTGACCGCTTTCGACCTTACTCCCGAAGTATGTGATGTTTTTTGGCAGCTAGGCATCCCTCCACTAAAACGATATAGGCCTGCAGGTGGAACAGATTTGTGGCATGGTGCACAGCAAAGGCTGTGGATCCCCTTTCTGAGGTTCTTCTGTTTTTTCTATCTTTGGCCCAGCAGGGCTCTGCTCTGGGCACTCTCAATGGTTATCTTTTGGCCATCTACGGCTTCCAGATCAGCCTTCACTTTTTAAGTCCCCAGTAGTTAACCGGTTCCTCAAAGGCATTATGCATACGTTCCCACCCGTGCCTTTGATAATGCCTCAGTGGGACTTGAATTTGTCTTGACCTTTCTGATGTGCACTCCCTTTGAGCCCCTTCATAACTGTCCCTTACATCTTCTCACTCTCAAGATGACTTTCCTAGTAGCTATCACCTCTGCCAGAAGGGTGAGTGAGCTCCAGGCTCTCACGTCTAAACCTCCTTTCCTCTCTGTTCATCCGGACAAGGTGGTTCTGAGTACCCGTCGGGCAGTGCACAAGCGGACCATCTCCCAGTGGGTCGTTCTGTGCATCAAAGCATGTTACTCCTTGGCTAAGAAGGAGCCTCCTCTGGGGCTGCCTGCCCATTCCACCAGGGCAACGGCAGCCACTACTGCCTTGAGACCCAGCGTTCCCTTGCAGGACATTTGTCAGGCAGCTATGTGGGCCTCGCTGCACACGTTTACCAAGCACTACTGCCTTGACAGTCAGGTCCGGAGAGACTGCTTCTTTGGCTGTTCTGTCCTTCTTGTCTTTCTGATGTTATCCTGCTTGCAGACCCATCACCGGGGTTGGTATTGCTGGGGTATCTATCACTAACGTGTCTCTTTCAGATGCACAAGTTACTACTTGTGTAACGATATATCTGCAAGAGACATTAGTTAGTGATAGATTCCTTACCACCCCACCCATCCTCCCCGTTCTGCGAACTGATTACTAGTGTTAAGGTCATCCCTTTCAGGGCCCTAGTTTTATGCACCAATGGTTAGTATCTTGCATGGCTCTGCGTTCCTGGCGCGGAAAGTTGTGTACAGAACTGACGTCAGCGCCCATGGGTGGCGCCTAGGTAGTCTCTGTGACGTCATCTCGGCGCCAGTGATGGACGAGGAGCCACAGGATGCCTCCTACTGATGCACAGGGGTACTGCTAAGCAAAAATTCCGGATCTAGTCTGACGCCTGGGGATATTCTAAGGTAAAGAATCTATCACTAATGTTTCTTACAGTTATATCGTTTCACAAGTAGTAACTTCTGCGTTAGGAGCACTTGCACTTTAATACTACACTGCAGGGAGAAAGTGCACGGAGACACTAAACCGGCCAAAAAAAGAGTCAAAACCAGGAGCTCAGAAAGCAAAAAGACTGGGGAAACACTCCAAAGGATGCCAGGTCTAACACATGTCCCCTCCAACTGAAATTAAGGAGAACTGCACAACCTCCTTGGAGTTCTCTTCACTTAGGCGGAAGAATTTGGACAGACCATCAGCGTTGCTGTGTTCTGTGCCAAGGCGGTGTTCCACCCTAAGGTCCATTCATTGTAAGGAGATGGACCACCTCAGCAGTTTTGGGCTCTCACCCCTCATCTGCAATAACCATCTGAGGGGCCTGTGGTCTGTCTGAACTCATAAGTGAGTCCCAATCAGTTATGGTCTGTGCCGAGTGCCAGAACCCCTGGCCCCCGCGAACACCTAGACACCAGACTCCTCTACGACACCAGCACCCTCCACGCACTCAACGCAGGCCGAAACCACACCTGCTTCCAGGCCGCCCCGAAACGGACCCACGGACCCTTCTCTTGCCGCACCTGCAGCTTCACCTGCGACAGAGCCACCAAACCTCCAAGGACGGGACACAACCACCTTCGCTACATACTCCTCAACACCTGCTCCGCACGCAAACACGCCATCGAGCTCTGGGATCTGCGAGACACCTCAGCCCCAGACGTAGCCTTCCTGACCGAGACCTGGTGGAAAGATTTCTCGGCGCCCAACATCGCCATAGCCATCCCGGACGGCTACAAGATCACCCGCAGGGATCGCGCCAACGGAATCGGAGGAGGAATAGCCATCATCCACAAGTCCACCCTCAAGGTCGCCACCCACGCAGACGTCACACTCAACACCGCCGAACACCTGCACTTCTGGATCTACACCGACCCCAACACCACCCTCAGAGGAACACTCATCTACAGACCCCCTGGACCCGGGGCTCAGTTCAGCGACTCCATCGCCGACCTCGCCAGCACCACGTTCTCGCATCCATGGACTACATCCTCCTCGGGGGCCTAAACTTCGACCTTGAGAACGACAACTACGCCAACTCCGCCACCCTGATCGACAACCTCGCCAACCTCGGCCTCAGACAACTCGTCACTGCACCCACCCATGCCGCCGGCCACACGCTGGACCCCTTCTTCTCCACAGGCACCCACATCGCCTTCAACTACACCACCGAACTCCACTGGACCGACCACCGCTGCATCCATTTCACCTTCAAGAAACCAACCACGCACCACCGCACCCAACACCTGCCCTGCCGCGGCTGGAGCAAAGTCACCAAAGACCAGCTGATCACCACCCTCGCCCAGAACCCACCCACCGCCCCCACCAGCCCAGACGCCGCAGCCCGCATTCTCAGACAGTGGATCATCGACTGCGCCAACACCCTCGCCCCAATCAAGAAACCCTCCAACAGCCTCGCCAGCAAGAGAGCCACCTGGTTCACCGACGAACTCCAGACCTCCAAACGCACATGCCGGAAACTGGAGAAGATATGGCTCTGCGAACGCACACCGGACAACCACTCAGCCCACAAGGACGCCACCCGCCGACATCACCACCTCATCAGATTAGCCAAGAGATCCTCCTTCAAAGACCGCCTGGATAACAACGCACACAATAGCAAAGAGCTCTTCAGAATCGTAAAGGAACTCTCCAACCCCAGCACCAGCTCCAAAAACATCCCGCCCTCACAAGAACTGTGCAACTCCCTAGCCATCTTCTTCCACCGCAAGATCGCAGACATCCACGACAGCATCAACACCACGACTGCCCCCACTACGCCAGACTCCCCCTCCCCTGCGAACACCACCAGCACCAATCGCCTGACCTCATGGTCCAACGTCAACGACGACGAGACATGCAAGGTCATGAACTCCAGCTACTCAGGATCTCTGTCATACCAGTGCCCACACCACGTATTCAACAAAGCAGATGCAGCCATCACACCCCAACTACGGAAGGTCATCAACATCTCCTTCGATACAGCGACATTCCCGGAAGACTCGAAGCACGCCGAAATCAACGCCCTCCTCAAGAAGTCCAAGGCGGACCCCAAGGACCTCAAGAACTTCCGGCCCATCTCCCTGCTCCCAGCGAAGGTCATCGAGAAAACCGTCAACATGCAACTGGCCCGCCACCTCGAAGACAACAACATCTTGTACCTGTCCCAGTCTGGATTCAGACGAAACCACAGCACCGAGACAGCCCTCATCGCCACCACAGACGACATCAGGCGCCAACTAGACAACGGCGAAACATCAGCCCTCATCCTCCTGGACCTGTCAGCCGCCTTCGACACGGTCTGCCATTGCACTCTAAAGACACTCCTCCAAGAAGCCGGAATCCAAGAGAAGGCCCTTGACTGGACCACGTCCTACCTCTCTGGCAGAACCCAGAGCGTCCGCCTCCCACCCTTCCGATCCGAAGCCACCAACATCATCTGCGGCGTCCCCCAGGGCTCATCCCTCAGCCCGACGCTGTTCAACGTCTACATGGCCCCCCTCGCACAAGTGGCCCGCCACCACGACCTCAACATCATCTCCTATGCTGAAAACACAGAGCTCATCCTCTCCCTCACCAAGGACCCACACACCGCCAAAACCAACCTCCACGAGGGAATGAAGGCCGTCGCCGACTGGATGAGGAGCAGCCATCTGAAGCTGAACTCAGACAAGACGGAGGTCCTCATCCTCGGACCCACCCCCTCAGCCTGGGACGACGCCTGGTGGCCGACCACACTGGGAACAGCACCGACACCCACCGACCATGCACGCAACCTGTGATTCTTCCTTGACTCCTCCCTCTCCATGTCTAAATAGGTCAAGGCTGTCTCTTCCTCTTGCTACAACACCCTCCGCTTGCTCCGCAGGATCTACAAGTGGATCCCGACTGAAACAAGAAGAACGGTGACACAGGCCCTCGTCAGCAGCTGACTGGACTACGGCAACACACTCTACGCAAGAATCCCAGCCAAACACCTGCGACGACTACAACGCATCCAAAACGCCTGACTGATCATCAATGTCCCCCGCCGCAGCCACATCAACCCCCACCTGAGAGACCTACACTGGCTCCCCATCGACAAGAGCATCACCTTCAAGCTCCTCACCCACGCACACAAAGCACTCCACAACGCCTGACCAGCCTACCTGAACAGCAGACTCAGCTTCTACACCCACAGCCGCCAGCTCCGCTCCGCCAGCCTCGCCCTTGCTGCTGTCCCCCGCATCCAACGAACAACCTCCGGCGGCAGATCCTTCTCCTACCTCACCACCAAGACCTGAAACACCCTCCCTACCCACCTACGGCAGACCCAAGACCTACTCGCCTTCAGAAGACTCCTCAAGACCTGGCTCTTCATGCAGTAGCGGCATTCTCCCCTCCCCTCAGCGCCTTGAGACCCTCACGGGTAAGTAGCGTGCTTTACAAGTACTCTGATTGATTGATTGATAGGGTCTTAGCTTCTTCAGTGCCTAGACCACAGCAACAGCTTCCATTTCTATGGCACTCAACCTCTGTTCCCTGGGGAGTAGTCTCCTGCTAAGGAAGACTACAGGCTATTCTAGGCCCTCTTCGTTCAGTTGTTAGAGCACCGTTCCCACACCATGCTCTAAAGCATTAGTCTGCACTATAAAGTCCTTGGAGAAGTCGGGTGCCTTCAGCATGGGCGCTATGGATATGGCGGCCTCCAGGGCATTAAAAGCTTTCTGGCAGGCATCAGTCCAGATCACCTTCCTGGGCTGCTTCCTAGAAGTTAACTCTGTTAAGGGGGCAACAATGGTGCCATAGCCCTTAGCAAATCTCCTATAGTACCCTGTGATACCTTAAATTGTTCTCACCTCTGTCTGGGTATTGGGGGCTTCCAAGCCAGAATGGGGTCAATCTTAGGCTGTAGGGGTGCCACTTGGCCGCTTCCTACTTGGTGCCCTAAGTACACCATAGAGCCCTGCTCGATCTGACATTTACTGGCTTTGATTGTGAGGCCTACCTTCTGCAGAGCCTTCAACACTTCCCAGAGGTGTTGCAAGTGATCCTCCCAGCTGAACACTGCAATGTCGTCCAGGTAGGCGGCACTGAAATCCTCCAGTCCTGCCAACACCTGGTAGACCAACCTCGGAAAGGTGGCAGGGGCATTCTTCATCCTAAAGGGCATCACCCGGAACTGGTAATGCCGTTCTGGGGTTGAGAATACTGACCTTTCCTTGGCCCTATCAGTTAAGGCAATCTGCCATTACCCAGACGTCAGATGAAACATACTGAGGAACCTCGCAGCTCCCAAACGATCAATGAGCTCATCAGCTCTGGGGATGGGGTGCGCATCATTTCTGTTGACAGGCTGGCCTAAGGACTGTTGGAGGGCTCTATCACCCCTAACACCAACATCTTAGAGACCTCCTCTTTGATGCTGGCCTTGACCCAGTCAGTCAACCTCTAAATCTTGTGTTTTACAGGAGGGATCTCCTCAGTGTCCATGTCATAGGTACTCCAGTAAGTAAAACCTGTGGTCAGAGAAGACAGTGTAGCGAACTGTCCCACCAATTGGTGACAGTCACTCTGCTGCTCTGTGGTCAGTGTAGGGGATAGGATCACCTTACACTGACCCATCATGCTCCTTGGTAAACAGGAGGTCAGGGAGTCGTTCTTAAGGCACTGGGGTACCACCAGCACACGGGCTAACCAAGGCTCAGCGATCTTAGGCTGGCTGTATAGGAGATCATTCTCTCAGTAAATCCAGTGTGATCCAGACTGATCACCAGCTGCCTGGTTTGCAGCCTGCTGCCACAAACCCTCTAGAGAAAGGCATTCCTTCTGCTCCCTGCATAATTCCTCCCTGGTGGGACCACCTTTTTGCTGCCAATGGGTCAGCTCAGATAAGTCCCCCAGTTCAGCTACCTGCTCCCCTGTAGGTACTGAGGCATCCCCCTCAAAGTCAGCCTCCTCCCTCACCGTGGGAACCTTAGGGGTGTGTTTCCCACGCCCCCTGCCCTTTCTCTTGGCAGGAACCTAGGCCACTGTTTTAGGCTCCAGGTCCTTCTGATAACCCTTTCCGGTCGCCATTAACTGAGTGGTCACGCACACCCACTCTGGCAACCCAAGCATCTCCAAGTGTGACCTGAGCTCAACATCTTTCCACAGGGACTGCTCCAGGTCATTACCTAACACACAATCTACAGGCATGGTAGGGCTCACAACCATCCTCAAGGGACCTGGGACCCCCCCCCCCGTCCAAAGGGAAACTGCACCACCATAAACTGGCTCTCTGAGTTGTCTACAGCAACTACCTGGTGGAATGCCCCGAGGACTACTTGCTGCTTAGAGACTAGTTGACACCGGATGGAGGTCACACTGGCTCCAGTATCACTGAGAGCCTCTACCCTTCACCCATGCATTGTATTTCTTAGTGTTAGCAGGCACCTGGTTTCCTGGGACCATCTCACTGTCCCCTAGTGAAATGAGGGTAATTTCTGCGGGGTCCCTACCCTCCTGTGGGCACACCATCTCACCAAGCGCTACACTTGGTACTCACAGAGGACCCCCTCCATAGCAAGCTTCCTGGGGCCAGTCAGCTTACGATCAACTACGTACTGGCACAGCTCTACAAAACATAGTCTTGAAAAGTGCTCCCATGCAATCAAATTGTAGAGCCCCTGAAAATCTGTCACATTATTGCCCTTCACCCAGCCATCCAGTGACCCGCAAAAAGAATCTATACATTCCAACCAAGTGTGTACATCAGTTTTCCTACTGGACATTAACTGATCCCTGTACTCTTCAGGAGTGAGACCATACCTGGTAAGGAGGGCGTCCTTCATATCAGTGTAGGTGAGGTTTTGTCCCTTACCCACAGCTATCTAAGTATTCCTCGCTTCTTCTGGATAAAGCAGCCTTAACCCTGCTCCTCAATTCCTTTTAGGGATCCCATTCATGTGAACAGATGACTCAACCCTGAAATCACCTTTGTATGTCATCCTCCTTCTTGAATTCTTTACTCACATTCTGGGGGATATGCACAATTCTATCTGTCTACACTGAAGAGTTGCTGCCACCACCAGTGCTACATTTGCTCTTCAACTCCAGCTCCTCGAGCCCACGCTCATGGTCAAGAACCATTCTTTGTGACTCCATCTTGAGCCTCTCAAGCTCTATCTCATGCCTCCTGGCTTCTCTTCTGTCCTCCAGCTCCTCTTGGGACAAATCACTGCTGCCTGGCCTGTAGGGACCCCCCTTTCCAAGAGCACAACCACCTTAGGGGAGGCTTCTCTGCCTCTCCACCAAGGTCTCCAGACTGCCCACTGGCATGTCTGGCTGCTACCCAGATCCTCAGCGTGTTTTGTAGCCCCTCCTTCCGGGTGAGTCCTCTGACTTGGGCCTTTAAGTTTTTACAAATGGCCTTCACCTCTTTGTCGTTCCTCCTCAAAGGCCACCTCTAAGGATGCAAGGGATAATGCTGTTGTACCAGGCATGATGCTGTAGGAAGTTTGAGTTCAGAAAGATGGGATCACAAAAATAGACCAAACAGAAACACAATGTGGTACATAATGGTTTGCGATATGGCAGTAGTTTTCACCAAGTACTGTAAGTCAAGTGCAAACGAAAGTCCTAGCCTCCGATGTTAAAAATGGAGGTCTCCAGTTGGCAGGTTGTTACCCTGTCCAAGTAGGGACCTGTTTTCCTAGTCAGGATAAGTAGGATACTCTACTGAAATAACCCCAGCTCACCCCCTTGGTAGCTTGGCACGAGCAGTCAGATCTATCTCAGAGGCATTGTGTAAAGCATTTGCACATAACCAACAGTAATACAGTGTAAAAGGACCGCACACCAGTTTTAGAAAAATAACCAATATTTTATCTATGCAAACAAGACCAAAAACGATAAAAATCCACAATCAATTATCAAAAATAGGCTTAAAATACAGTTTCTTGAAGTAGAAAGGTCCGTCTGGGGCTATCACGGCATCGTGAACAACAAATCAAACAGTTCTGGCTGACCGCAGTGTCATCGGCCAGCTATGTTGACGGGAAGACCTGCAAAACAGTACCTTTAGAAATGCAGGGTATCAGCGACCTCTCGTTGAGCTCCGAAGAGCTGGCTTCGGTTCCGAAAGTTGGTGCAGCAGTCTTCGGGCCCTTGAAGTCGCACGCGTTGCAGGCATTGGGGCTGCGTGCGCAGTGCAGTGGTGCGGCCTGCGGTGTCCTCAGGTCTTGGTGCAGTCAGCGGCTCGGTGACGGTCATCCAGCAGCGTGTAGTGGTGCGGTGCTGACAGGTCACAGTGCAAGCAGCAGCTGCGGCGTAGTTGTTAAAGCCCTGTCATCGACTGACAAAAGGGAGTCGATGGCGCCGGCAGGCCAAGGCTTCGGCCCCGGATGAGGATGGTGTGTCATGTAACTTATGAGTGGTGCCATTGAACCACGGTGCAAGCAACGGCGTCGATGTCAGCATATAGTGACGTCATCGGGGATAACAGTGTGGCTGAGTGAAGCCAGGTGGGGTGATGTGCATTGCCCACAGGTCGCGGTGCAAGCAGCGGCTCGGTGGCAGCATCGGGAGTCGTCGTCGGGGAAACCAGGGTTGTGGTGCAAAGTGCGGCAGTGCCCTCTGCGAAGCCTTCAGGACAAGGAGTCGGCAGCGGTGTCGTTGATGGTGTCGAGTTGGTTTTTCTTCTGTTGCAGCTCAAAGCACACAGTTCCCAGTGCTGGTAGCAGATGAACTTGAAGTTATTCTGTTCCTGAGACTTCTTGAACAGGGGACAAGCTCTACCTCAGCTCCAAGAAAATCTCCTCCCATTACTCTAAATGCAGCCCAGGTCTATTCAGTCCAGCGCTGACTTATCCTCCAGTGGCTGTCTACAGTGAATGCACATCCCCAGCCCCTGTCGCTCCAAAGCCATACAGTCAAACCACAACCCAGCAAAAGGCACACAGGATGGCTAATCAAGAAAATGCCTACTTTCTAAAAGTGATATTTTCAAACATAGAACATAAAAGTCATCTTTACTAAAAGATTCCTTTTTCATATACTGAGTCCAGGCATACTAAACTCCATTGTTCCATCTCGTCCCAATGAGAAGTTATACTTGTAAGATGTTACAAAGTATCTCCCATTCTATCCTATGGTACAAATAGCCTTTCAACTAGCCTTTCAACAGTGAAAAACAAAATACATGGTATTTCACTATCAGGACATGTCACACAAACCAGTACATGTCCTACTTTTCACATACACTGCAGCCTACCCACATGGGTGCCTTGGGCCTACCTTAGGAATGGCGTACATGTAAAGAAAGGGAAGATTAGGGCCTGGCAAGTGGGTGCACTTGCCAGGTCAACATGGCCGTTACAAACTGCACGCAGACACTGCAGTGCCAGGTCAGAGAACCCTTTACAGGACTGCTTGTGTGGGTGGCATAACTAGTGTTGCAAGCCCACTAGCAGCATTTGATTTACAGGACCTAGCACCCTCAGTGCATTTTACTATGGACTTACTCGTAAATCAAATATGCCAATCATGGAACACCAATCCATAACACAATTTACAACAGGAGCACTTGCACTTAAACACTAAACAGCAGTGAGGAAGTGCGCAGAGACACTAAATCAGAAAAAACTGAGTAAAAAACAGGAGGTCAGAAAGCAAAAAAGACAGGGGAAACACTCCAAAAGATGCCAGGTCTAACATGGACAAAACTGAAGTATTGATCTTCAGCAGACACACCACCCTTCTGAACGACTCTTGGCGGCCATCGGAACGCAGACCCACTCCAAAAGACCAGGCCCGTCATTTTGGCATAATCCCAGACAGCGAACTCTCAATGAAACAACAAATAAACGCTGTCTCCTCATCCTGGTTCCACACTCTCTGCATGCTCTGCAAAGTCTTCAAGTGGCTCCACATCAACACGAGGAAAACTGTGACACAGGCCTCATCGCCAGTGGACTGGACTACGGCAAATCACTCTTTGCAGGCACCACCACCACCGAACTTATTACTCCAGACGATCCAGAATGCAGCAGCCAGACTGATCCTCAACCTGTCAAAGAGGACCCACATCACTCTGCACCTGAAAGACCCCCACTGATTCCCCATCCAGAAAATATACTATTTGAAGCTCCTGACCCAGGCCTGCAAAGTCCCACACAATTGAGGACCCGCCTTCATGAACCACAGCCTGAATTTTCACTTACCCCCCAAGAACCTCTGCTCCCCTCAGCTCGCCTTCGCACAAGTACCACGCATCTGCCGCTACCGCACCAGAGGACGCTCCTTTTCCCTCCTCACCACTAAGTAGTGGAACACCCTTCCCCTCGCTTACCCCCTTCAGGAAGGGACTAAAGACTTGGCTCTTTGACTGGCTCTGCAGAACAGCACCTGGATACCCTTGTGGGTGATTAGCAGTGCTTACAAATACCATCTAATTGATTGGTTGATGGTGACAAGCTGCCCCTATGCTCTCCTCTACCTGGCGACTAGCATCTCCTTGTACTGTGATAATGGCATGGTAAAAGGACACTCCGGCGCCTCCCCAAAGCAAAGCATCACCCCTTGTTCACACCATACCAGACACTTCACCCATCCCCCACCAACCAAACCATCCTCTTATCACCCCCCACCCCATTTCCCCCTGCCCGCAACACCATCAGCCTTCCTCCACCAATAGTTATAGAAATTGTTACTTGACTGCATTGGTTAATTGTCACTATCCCTCATAGGAACTATGCCCCTTGTAGTCTGGCTGAGCCTGGGAGGCGATAGATCGTCCTGTGATCACTTAAACTTAAGTGAGGTATTCTGTCGATGGAGTATCGGTGAGGATTGCTCTGACCCCCTTCTCTCTACTGCCCCGAATTTCCTTCATACGGACAGTGCTTAATTTGAGCCAGTGCTTTCCGGAGATAAGCACCGGCACTTAATTAGTTTCCAGTGCTGAGCACCGGCACCTAATTGTCAACACCATACATAGAACAGTCTACCACATGGTGGCGCTGCTCCTCTAATTTAGGAATGAGCAGAACAACTGGTGTTTAGGAATACAATATACATTAAAATGCTAATACCTGCTCCCCATCCATTCCTTTAGCTTGGTGGACCTGGAATAATCTGAACTGTTGCATTTACATGCGAGAGAGATGATTAGTAGTTGTTTTGGCAGCAATGACAGGGGCGATGGGTGGTGCAAGCTGCAGTGGCCTCCTAGTCAGAGCCCTGGCACTTAATATTTTACAAATTAGGCACTGCATACGGACCTACTATGCGAGGTTTCTAATCACCTGCTCATTCACCTACCTGGTTCTACTCTTTCTTTACTATATTTTGTCTGAAAATATAAATAAATGTTGCAAAAAAAAAAGGTAATCAACTTCAAGAGCACCCAGTGATCTCTTTTGGATGAATTGAAGTAATTAAGATTTTGTGCTCTTTGAAGCTCAGCTGCTTTCGTCAAGGAAGAGGAGATTCACTGCAGTGATCAAAGTAATCTTTTGTTCAGAAGATCCCTGCAGACGCCCTTGAGACCTGGAGGTTTGAGAGGACCTCTTTAGGTCATTGTAGGCATCTACCTCACGGGGTTCTTCCCTGTGAATGTGGAGAGGGGTCTTTGAGAACTAAGTTGTTCCCGTTGGCACAGAGACGAACTGTGCTCTGCATATCTCCCTGTGGTCATGGGAAGGACAGGAGCTAGTTACCTAGATGTAATTAGTGCAATCTTCAAGACACTATTATCTTAATCAACCGGTGCAAAACATCTGATGCAAGGTGCACTGACCCAAGCAAGATTTATTTTTTCCACTGATAAATCAATTAAAATGTCTCTTTTGCTCCAGTCGTGAGGTGCAAATGTCAATGCAAAATGTATGTAAAATACCTAGGGTTCTGCCAGGAGATCCCTGAAGCTGCAATCAGTAGCGGTGTTCCTGAAAACTTTGTGTGGCAGAAGCAAGGAACTTGTATTCAAAGAATCTCCTGCCTGCAGAGCGATCCTGGGCAACAATTCCTGCTTTCAGGCCTCCAGATAAGGTTTAAAAGTGGAACTATTGTGCTTCCTACTTTGTCAGTTGGAAGTAAAATAAAATGTTATGGAGCAAAATGGAAATTCTTTTTCCTGATATATTTAAGTATATTTTAAACAGCATTCATTTTTGGCTGATTACTATGCTTTCTTGGTAGCAGGAAATTCACAAAAATGAAAAGATGTATTTTTCACCTTAAAGGCCCCTTTTCTGATCGTGTTGTTAATGATTTGGAAATAGCAGTAGTAAAAAGAGGGTTAAAGCTTGGGTACACTCCATGTATACATTATTCCATATTTCCTTCTGTTGAAAGAATTTGCCCAATTATAGGGCGTAAAGCAGGCTAGGAGCCTTTTATCTGGTGGGCTGCCTCCTTTACTAAAGGGTGTGCAATTGAGTGCTGTCGCTGGCCCCGCTCCCATAGCTTGTTTTGGGCTGTCTCATTTAACTTGTTTTTCTACCTGGAACGTCCACAGCTGTTTGCCAAACACTCATGCTAGACCAGAGATCCGAGTGGCCCCCAGTATCTGCAGAACAGTTGACAAGCATCACATATCCATGGAGGAGGAGTAGAGTACGAAGAAAGAAATAACTTGAATAAGGTACTCGAAGGAGGCGCCTTGGCAGCAATTCTACGAACATCAGTTATAATCACCACAATAAACTGCAAAATATGTTTATTCATAGTAAAATATGGCATTTGTCTGAAAGGCTAAAAGTGAAGCAGGAAGACTTTAGTTTCAATTTCCTGGGCAATAGTAAAACAGGGTTTATGGCCTTTGCATAATGATAAGTTACTCACATGGAGTGCTTTATAGTACATTAAAACTTACAGTTAAGGTACAAAGAAGCGTTTTGGCTAGATCTGCAACATATTGATATCGGAGCACACTAGATGGCACTGGTCACTTCTAAATGGCAGATGGCTCCTGCACAGGCTTATCCAGAAATCTACCTTTCGGGTTGGAAATAACTTGCAGGCAAATCCTCAAGAGCAGGGATCAAAGATCATGCAGGCTCAAGCAATTGGTAGAAAACTATCCCTTATGTCACACAGATATTACATGCTATACTTTCTGTTGCACAGATCTCAAAGACACAGGCTTTCCATAATACCGACATCCCTCAGGTTACACAGATCTTACAAACCCAGTACTGGGGCAGGACGAGCTAACCATTGAGTTTCAAAGGATTTTACAGGCTCAGGGTTTGGGACACAAAGCTATCTCTCGTGATACAGAGATCGTACAGGCTCCGGCCTCGCGCAAAAAAGCTGCCTTTTGGGGATCTTCCAGTTAGTAATCGAGCACAACCTGCTGATGTAGGTGTATAAAGTGCTCCTTTTTCAAATTTCTCTTTTGGGTCGTTACAAAGAGTGTCCAATAAGACACAAAAATGGACCAGGCTTGAAAAGCAGCTCTGTGCCCCCACCCCTCGTGCCTTCTAGCACAAGGCGGTAGAACTCATCGGCAAGCGCAAGGCCCATTCAAGCAACTATTCTGTTCTGAAACAGAACTAGGTGTCAAATAAATCTAAATCTACTGGTCCCAGACATTGTGCCATCCTTGCACCCAATGGAAAGCTCCCCCGGCCGGGCTGTTCTCGGCCATGTCTTTGTGGAAGAGACTGAATCTGGTCCAAATAGGGGCTCCACATTGGTGCATGCACATCCTGTGCGTCTGGGTGTGTTGACCACAGCTAGCTTATTAATAGGGAACACTGAGCACAATGCGGGTCTAGATGTAGCCATTCTCACAGTTCAAAACAGTAATTCATATTTTACCAAAAAAGGCACTCAATGGGTTAATTTCCTGTTTTCAGACTTTGCAGATGTGTTCATTTTCCCTTGTCCCAGCCGCTGGTTGACATAACCACCTGCATAAACCTGCAGGATACCGCAAATGGTAATGGGTGGCACAATAGACTACCACATTTTAAAAACAAGATCAATACTATAGCAACTAAGAGGCCCCTTGTCTTGTGTGATAGCCGACACCACTTTATCCTAGGATTTGTGAGCAGGACCTACATGTCACAGAAAGCGCCTGTCTGTAAGCTATGCATCCAAGAATGACTGCAGGTGTCCCTTAGGACAAGGCGATGCTTGGGAGCTATGCAGAACCAACGGCCTGTGAGAGATGGGGCATAAGCCGGGAACCCTGACTCTAAAGGTTCCATCTGGTACAAGGATTCATTGTTGGAACTAAAATGGCGGCTGGTGGGTGACTGGTAGAGAATATGCAGTGGGGACATAGATGACAACTTTTCAAAGTTGAGCTGAGATCATTTCTTGTGGGTGGGCGGCCAGGTCTTAATGGTCCATTGGAGGGTAGTGGCAACATTCTTTTTTAGGAGTGTGTTGGAAGCTGAACATTGAAACGTACCATCAACAGTATTTTGACGCCTGTGCAGGGACATAATTATACAACTGTTTAATTAGTGCTTGTCAAATACTTTTCGACCCACACTGAGGATATGTATTAAAGCTGTTATACTTTTGGACAGACATGAACATTTAACATTAGTAACCAACCCAGATTGCTTATGATGTGCTAGCATCACCCAATATTTTACTGCATACGTTACTGCAATGTAATAAATGTGGATATGGTTACACAAGCCACTTATCACTTCAGTGTTGGCTTGGTTTCTCCTTCCATGGATCTGTAAGACCACAGCCAATAAAAGGCCAAGGATGAGAGGGGTGTTCAGGGTTTACAAGGACGACCAGAGAAGAAGCATTACCACCATACAGGGCCTCGACACTTGGCACTTAGCATAGCCCTGCCATAGCAGATGGAACCTATGACACCCATAGCACCCCACCCCTATATGCTATGTTGCACCACCATCCAATCCTGGTGTAACCAACGGAACTTTGCACTCTGGGACTTGTAGTGCCACTTTTCCCATTGTTTGTAGTTCTGCATCATCCAGGATATGAGCTACTGCTGAGATGAGGAGCTGGGGCAGCCTGGAGCCGTCTTACAGTACATCCACCTGCAGTACTACGACATGTTGCCATAGCCGTTTACTGGCCCTGGGATATGTGGGCAGTCTTCAGCTAGTGCTGTTTTTTCACCACAGCACTAACCACGTTGTGGATTCTGCACCCAGACATAATAAAAAGGTGAAACTTCATGTCGCAGCATGCCTTGTGCTTCTGGTAAGAAAAAATAAATTGGACTGGCTGTAGATCACACTCATGACAAGGGGCGTTCGGTATTTGTACCTTCCAGTTATGGACTTTTGATTTAATTGTACACTGCACCCCCACTTGTGGGGGCCGTCATTCCGTTTTAAAACAAGACCCTTTAACTTGAGGCAGAATCTGCATAACTTGTCTTGATAGCCAGTCAGAGTGCCTACTTTAAGTACATAAGGTCCTTTCATAAAACCTCACTCCCAGGCAATAACGTTATGTTTTTGCACTTTTTTCTTATTAGTCTGACTTTAATAAAACGCGTATGTAAATCCGGTATTAGTTGGGTGAAAAGGGCAATTTGTTGTAGGTAGGGACACATTTTATTAGTTTATGCAAAGTTTCCAAAGATAGCTAATGCATTCATTTTGTTGACCACAGAGGTCCCCAAAAGGTACAGTGCATCGCCATTTTTGTTCATAAATATAGTTCTCGGCATGGCTGACTCTGCCTTCTTTTTATCTTTGTGAGGTTGATAAAAGCATTGAGTCGAATAATTATATTCTCGATTATTAAAATTGCTGGATAACCTTTTAAGGGGGCTTCACACAAATGGTCTTTTTTTATTTTACGACCCCTAGTCGTAGGCCGAGAAGTCAAGAGGTGTTTTGAAGCCTCAGTGCCTGTTTCTCTTGTGTGAAAAATTGAATGATAGATTAAAAGGAGCTGCAGTTTGAGAACATCGCACCCGTCCCAAAGAGCACAAATATCCAACATTACCCTTGCAGAGAAAAAGCTGTTCTCCCAGCAACATTTACCACAGCATGCACAGTATCGGGTCTTTAAAAGGCCACCTATCCAGAGAAAGAATATATGATCAGTGTGAAGTCTTTTTCAGCTGAACCACCCAAACTCTCCTCCAGCTTTAGTGATCCAGTATTTCAAAATCCAAATGATCATGTGGACATTCCATTTTCGATAAAAGAGGATGTAAAGCTAACAATAGTTTCTCATTTGTGGCTGATGTCCGGGTCTAATTTAGAGGAGCAGTGCCAGACAAGCCCTTCAGCTCTAGCATGCAACAAAACCTCCAGAATAGGTGTCCTGAAGGTGAGGATTGTAGAGGGGGGTTTCAACTCTTCCTGCATTGCAGCCTTGTAAATTGGCAGCTGTTCTGGCCTATGCGTGGGCTTGGGCCCCTTCGGGACCGGGCACTACCCCCCAAAGTGGCCCATGCCCCTCAGTCGCCGTCCTCCTCTGCTTCGTTGTTGGACTCTTCCTGGCCGTCCTCTCTGTTGTCCTCGGTATCGGGAGAGACACTCGGATCTCTTTCCTCCTGGGTTTCTACGTCACTCTCCTCTTCAGCATCACGTGACGCTCTTCTCTTTCCCGCTCCTTTGGTGTTAGGCTTACGTGGTGTCATCTTCTCTTCAACTTTTGTGCGCGGGGTGTCCTTGGCCAGCCCGTGCTGACTGGCCCTGGATTCTCTCGCCATTCTAGGTGTCTAGAAAGAAAGAAGAATGCATCAGTGCAGGATCCTACAAGCATTTACAATGCAACGGTCTTGCCTTTGCAAGACCGTATGCCAATAGCTTTGTTAGAGCTATTGGTATTGTAAATGACAAACCTTTTATTTATGTGTTGGTTTTGAAAACAGATAAATAAATGGCATTGTCATTTACAATGCCAATAGCTTAATCTCTCGCAAATGCGAGACCTATTGCATTTGCAATTCAATAGATCGCGTATTTACGCGAATTTGAGCTATTGACATTGCAAATAACAATGCCATTTATTTATCTGTTTTCAAAAACCAAAACATAAATAAAAGGTCTCACACTGCTGTTTCTCTCACACTGCTGTCTCTCCCTGCTGTCTCTCCCACACACAATGCTGTCTCTCACACTGCTGTCTTTCATACCCACTGCTGTCTCTTACACTGCATATGTGGGATGTGGGTTTCCAGCTCATATCACACACACATACACACACACACAGAGCCAAAGCCACACACACACACAACCACACAGAGCCACAGACACACAGACACACACACACACAGACACACACAGAGACACAAACACACACAGAGAGAGACACACACACCCGCAAGTTTAAAGTACAAGAACTCGCCGCCATGACATACATGTGACCACTTTAAGAGAGTCTGGTTACTGGGAGAAAACCAAGTGTTTCCGAGGATGAGAACTGTAAGGCATCAGAGCGCCAGGGTGAAATGGAGGCAGCGAGATCTACTAACAGAGAGGATGAGAGCATGATAAACCAGGAAAGAGAGGAGGAGGGATGTAGGTCCCTTTTAAGTTTATATTGAAAACAATAGATTTCTCAGGCACAGGTAAGGGATTGTGCAGGTGAAACCTAATAAAGGAAACCAAATAAAACAACCCAAAAATGCTATCAGGGGCATTTCACTGAAGGAACTTAGGGGACAAAGGGTCAGAACAGAGGGTTGTGGGGAACACTAGTAATGGTGTCTAATCAATAAAGTGGACGAACAATAACCCAAGATGTGTTAAATCAATGCAACAGATGACCTACTGCAAAACAGTGTACCGCCTAAATCTAACAGCTACACTTCGTCCCACTACTTAGAAGATCTAATGATACATATTTGGTTACAACGTTTACACCCTGTCATATCGAGCTAGGGACACAATTGGTAATCGACCACCACGATGCAGCTGTTTGTCACTCGTGGGATATACAGCACCCATCGTGAGAGCCAGTAGAAGCAGATGAGACATCACAGTGAAATTGCTAGTTGCGATCGGGCTAGTATCTCCTATTTGCCCCTACTGGCTGCGGAACACTTTAACAACATGACAGGGCAATATTATAACACGCGGTCAGGAAGAGAAAGTCTTGCCACGTGTCCCTGCGCATGCGCTTCAGCCGATGAGGAGCACACTACACTAGCTAGTTAATAATGCAATTTATGGTGGGCATTTTGTTGGTCAGGCTCAACTAAGTTCTCCCAATCTTCGTAAGCATTTATTGAGAATTGTTAACAGTTTATATGCGACCGAGCAGCCAACATGACCCATCTGAAAAGACTATCAAAACAACGAAAATAATGTGTGAGGTAATGACATATTACCTCCGGGGCTATAGTGTGTGGACGGACTGCTTGGCCTTCAGAGGAAGTAGTGTTGTTACTACCAAGGAAACGCCAAGAAAATCTGTAAAAACCCTTCTTAAGAATGTAATCATCTCAGTTCCCATGATTCAACATGCAGACATTCCCAAGTAAACTATGATCTGTTAGGGAATCAAGCAGCTTCACATAACTTCTGTGAAACCCCACCAGGGGCCGGTACACCTCTTCTGGCAGATGGCTGCAGTTTAAGGTACCCTCCACTACACAGCGCATCCGGACAGTTGAAACTTGCTCGTCACAGGAGCGCTGCCAAAACCAAATCTGCGGCAGTCAAAAATTAGATGGTACCATTTTCGAAAATAGACACTTTGAGGCATTCACCACAAGAACAACGAATGTATTCTTACAAGATCGAAAATTCAAAACCATATTGACTAATTTCAGGAAAATAACATCGAAGCGCATAGTGGGTGCCGATTTGTGAATAAAGAGCTTAATTTCACCATTATCCACAGGGATAGTTGAAGGGAGACCTGGAGACGTCGACATAGCGTAAATCAACGGAACAGCATTTCAGAAATAAGAAAGTAAGGTCACCACCAGGAACGAGAACACTCTGGGGAATAATGGAAATGTTTCTCCACAATAGTAAGTATCTTTGCTCGCTAGAACTTTACAACATAGCCTCTGTGTCACTGGGGACACCATTTCACAATCCTGACATTTATTTATACAAACCATTGTAAAGGAGGAGTATTTGGTTCAGTTGAAGTGAAGAAAGACTACAACTCCCAGAATACACCAGTATAGCCCAAGACTGACTTAATGTTTAGCCACCCAAAGTAAAAAAAAAAAGCATTGGCATAGCCAATAGGTCTCGCCTTTGGGACCTAATAATTGGTTAGTTATGCATCACATTATAAACAGGCTATGCACCATGATTGGGACAAAGAGATGCTAGGTGCTGGACAGCCTATAATAAATAAAGGCACCAAACAGAAAGCAACACCTGTGATTTACAAAACATGAAGCCACCTGTAAGTAATGGGCAAAATGTATTCTGAAGGAGGTTTTAATGCCCTGTGTATATATATGTTTGTGTGCATGTGTATATACTGTATGTGTGATCATACCAGTGTGATATGTGGGTGTTTGTGTGTATATGTGTGCATGTGTTGCATGTGTGTCTGAGTGCATGCACGTATGTGTGTCTCTATGTATCTGAGTGTAGGGATATATGCTTTGTACGAGTACAGAGCCTGTTCGTGCATTTGTGCCAGGGTGTCTGCGTGTGCGTGTACAGGCCTATATGGGTGTGCGCATGCTTCAGTGTGTGTATATTTATGTATGCGTATATGGCCGGACTGGGATGTAAGTGGGCATGTGTGTGCACGTGTATATGACTGGATTGGTATGTAAGTGGGTATGTGTGTACACGTGTATATGGCAGGACTGGGACATAACATTGTGAGCTGCACATTTGATAAAGATGTATCTTAAAATATTTTTTCTCATGTAGCCCTTTTATTTATATTACGGAGAATATGTGCACTGCATGCTGTAAAATACAATTTTTGTACTTGATAATGTTGGACTTCACACTGTTGGCTAATAATGAAACACTTATGTGCCAGCATAACAGTCCGTTGCCATAGGAACGTCCGGGATACATTTGTGCACAATTAATATTTTAGCACTCATTCATTAGGTAAGGGACACTATCACAGCCAGTGGAAACACGACACAAGGGAAGCTGAGCCTGTTCACTACTGCTGTACAGTGCTTTCACTTATCGTGCACTGTGAGAGCGCCTCGCCGGGGGGTCTTCTGGTTAAAACGTGCACACGGATACATATGTTTATAGAGAATGCAGTGTAAAGAAGGGTACCAAGATACTCCTGCTTCACTGTGACTCGGGAAGGAGTTTACACCAAGCCAGGATACTGCCATCATTCAATCTCCACCGGTTTATTTCCCTTGAATCATGTTCACAGGAGGCGTTTGTGTAGGAAAAAGCTGATAATGCTCTTTATCATCTGCTCCCGGACATCGTGTATGTTTGCTTCAAAGCGGTTGTACTCGGAAAGGGAAAATGCGTGCCACACACACTGTCTCACACACACACACAGTGTCTCACACACATTGTCTCACACACACACACACACACACACTGTCTCACACAAGACTCTCCGCTCTTGTCCCCCACCTTCTGTTCCTACCCTGCCCGATCTCCAACCTTGCCCCCTCCCCCGGATCTCTTGCTGCCCGTTGCCAGCCTACTCCACCTTCCTTCACTGCCAGCCCTCCCCCGCAGCACCGCCGTGCAGCCCTCGGTGCGAGCCAGGCATGAATACAAGCCCCCACCCAACACCTCTCCTTCAATGCGAGACGCAAGAGTGAGGGGCGGGGTGAGGGAAATCGCACATACTCGTAAGAGAGAGGGCATTGAGGCGCTGGACATCCGCAAAGGAGGTGGGGGGGCAGAGTCTTGCTGCAACACAGACTGGTGGCGGTATTTTTGTAGGAATAAAAAAAATACATAGGTTCGCGGATCCTCACAAGCCTGATGCAAGCAATTGTGATCCGTTTCTACGAGGATCGAACAAGAGGCAGCACTAGTGCCCTTTCCACCCCTCTTCCAAATGCATTCATTTCTCGGGATCAAATTGCTCTTTGGTGGTATAAAATCTCCCCGCGCACCAATCCCACCTAGTCGGGAATGGCGACCCTGCTTGGAGCAGAGCTCGAGTCAGATATTCACTGCAGAACGCTTGTGCCCGGCTGTCCGTCAGAAGCCATCTTGCTGCGAATGCCTCACGCGGCCGGGGGTGCAGCTTGTGGAACTGATGAGGTGAGCAGAACTGTACAGCCGCGCGCTGCTGCTAATCACGGGACTGAAGTAACACATACATCATCTGGCACATTGGTTGGCATTACAAGTAAAAATCCTTCACATTGTGTAAGATGTTGGACAAATGATGACCACATGCATGTTTGTCTCGCTGCAGATAGCTCTGCCTCCTCGGCAGGGGAAAAGCTGAGCTAGCCTTTTATCCCCCTCTATCTCTCTCTCCACAGACACAGTTTAATATCGGTGACGCAGTTTATATCCTCTGCAAAAACAATAATGCAGAATAAGGTGACATAAAATATTTGCAAATCCTTTGACATATGCAGGGCATTGTCCTTGCAATATTCACCCGCATCCTGTCAGTTTAAGATATGAACCGCGCAACAGCCGCTTTGTGTCATTGTGCTCGGCTTTCTCATGCAGTATTTTCACAGATTTGTTCTTTTGAGAACAGCTGCAGCACAAATCAAGAAATGGTAGGAAGGAATGAAAATGAGACGTGGTGAAAGAAAAAAGTGCAGTCCGCTAACAAAAATGGTAGGAGGGAATGAAAATAAGACGTGGCGAAAGAGAAAACTGCAGTCCACTAACAAAGTTAATAATCAGTGATGCATGGCATGTGGGGTTTTCAAGCCTTGCTAAAAGCAGTAATTCAAGCACTCCCCATGACGCGAGTTTTCTCTTTTAGCCCCGTCTGCTTCCTTGACTTACTGCTGGGGTAAAAGGTTCCTTATCTTCTTTATGGGGCCATCTAGACCCATAAAGAAGATAAGAAACCTTTTACACCAGCAGTAAGTCAAGGAGCCCGGTCTGAAAAGGAGGCTTAGAGAGAAAGAAGAACGTCACTGGGACCTCTTCTCTAATGGCTGGCCACCGTTTAGGACGCCAGCCAATGGAGAAGAGGGGCGGGGTTTAACCTCGCTAGTAGAAAATACCCTATATCATTAAATCTCGCCAGCTCGACTGCGCGTGTGCACAGTCTTTCGCAGGCCGAGACCTAACCAGCTCGACTGCGCATGTGCGCATCCTTTCGCAGGCCGAGACCTAAAAAATGACTAACATGTAAGGGAGGTTCCCCAGCATTGGTGCTTCCGAAGTCTCACATGCCTGGCACACTCGGTTGTCGCTATAGGCTAGCACAGTGCACAGCAGCAGTGAATATATGAAAGATGTCGGCTCTGGAGAGTGGTGCAATTTGAGCAGCATCACAGTGGTAAGCATAGGTTCTAGACGAACACGTTATTCTTCTGAGTTACTTTAAACCTTTTTCTCTTTCTCCGATCTTCAGTCCCTCCATCTGGTGGTTACTAACCAGTCCAATATATATATATATATATATATATATATATATATATATATATATTATCGCTCCTGGTGCACCTTGTCAACAACGGGGCACTCCTAGGCGGGTGCCGAGAACACGGCGGTGCTCCGTGTCAATGTCACAGCTCCTAGACTCCCCTCTCCCAGCCGGGAAAGAAGCACGGCACTCGCGGGATAGTTGTCAGTTTTTTTCCTTTTATTTACAACGCTCGCACAGACGCGTTTCGGGAATGGACCCAACATTTTTCCTCTCCTGACAACTGTCCCTCGCCAAGACCTTTTAAACCGGAGTATATTATGGCATGTGAAGTCAAAGTTCTGCGAAGTCGCAGCTTACCCGACTTTCCTCTTGATCGCTCGTTCAGTTCCTTTCCGATCACCCGTCGGGTATGTTTAGTCTTCCTGGTGTCTTTCACTGCCCAATCCGGTCTCCAGTCGGTGCCTCCGTTGAAAATATAATATCGCTCCTGGTGCACCTTGTCAACAACGGGGCACTCCTAGGCGGGTGCCGAGAACACGGCGGTGCTCCGTGTCAATATCACAGCTCCTAGACTCCCCTCTCCCAGCCGGGAAAGAAGCACGGCACTCGCGGGATAGTTGTCAGTTTTTTCCTTTTATTTACAACGCTCGCACAGACGCGTTTCGGGAAACCCCTTCCTCAGAGGACGATAGGCGGCTCCAAAATTTGGAACCGCCAAATGCCGATCCACGGCAAGATTGCTGATTTAATGTGCAATGTAATATCTATTACTGGTTTGATGCATATTGTAATGTCATTGAAACTAAATAACTGAGAATTGGGCATTGTTTGTGAATAACGATGTCGAATTTGCACATTCCAAGATGGCGCCCATTATACACTTAGGGTGACCAGTCCTACCTCTATCTCTGTACTTCTTGACCGAGAGTGTTTTCATAAATACATGCTTTCTGGGTTCACATGTTGGGAACACACTGAGGAAGGGGTTTCCCGAAACGCGTCTGTGCAAGCGTTGTAAATAAAAGGAAAAAAACTGACAACTATCCCGCGAGTGCCGTGCTTCTTTCCCGGCTGGGAGAGGGGAGTCTAGGAGCTGTGATATATATATATATATATATATATATATATATATATATATATATATGTATGTATTCTGAATTATGCCTGTACATAGTCTGCCATTCTCCTTTCCATCGAGGTGACTGGAGACCTTTGCATGAAAGTGCCACGCTTGCAGAAGATCGATTAATAAGAATTGGCAGACCAATAATGTCTAAATAAGAAAAAATGGCAATGATGCGGCCAGCTGCTTCATTTTGTAGGCAATTACCAAAGCATGCATGTGCTACAGAATAATACAGGTTTCATCGGTAAACAAAAATAAGAAAATCATTAGCATGGGTGGGTGGGCGCAAACCGGAGGGCGCAGTTGGAGGGAAGCAACACAGGAGACGGAAGCAACATGGATGGTGGGAATAGGGAGGAGAAGCAAAGGGAAATGAGTGCAAGAGAAGGAAGGTGCAAGTAGGTGGAAGCAACACAGAAGGCCTGGGTTGGCAGGAAAAGCAATGTTCGAGAGCAAGGTGTTGCCAGCTGGGAAGCAGCACACGGGCAAGAAAGCTAAGGGTGTGGTGGGAATACAAGAGAACAAGCTCAACATGGAGAAGGCGGGGAGATGCACACTGGTGACTGATAGCAACACCGTGCAGGGGGACAGAAGTGCACAAGAGAGATGGCAGGAAAATGCATGCACTATCATGGAGGGCTAAACCCGAAAATAACATAGGACTTGAAAAAAAAGCAGTGGAAACATAGAAGCCAACCAATCAAAAGAGATAGTAAAGAGACTATCCTGCGAGGGTGGGACAAACACAAGTTTAGTGAGCTGGGTTACAAAGAAGAAGCAGGCAAATGAGTGTCAGGAAAGCCAACGAATGGTAAGCAGTGGGTGGGCTTCAAGCCTCCATATGTTCTTGGTAAGTCCACATTATGTCTTGCAACAGTGTGTGCGCTGTATAGTAGGCTTGACCTAAAAGTGACCCAGCTGTGATTGCAGACCTCCAATGTGCTTCCAGGCCATTGTCTATTTTAACATGATGGCTGCTATGCATGTACATGCATGCACAACACAATCTTGCAATCGTTTTTTAAAATAAAACTTATATGAAAGTCCATTACAAGAAAGGCACCATGTATGCAAGCCCATACCGGGTGACAATTTTGAGATGGAGTACAAAAAAAGTTATCAAAGTCTGTATGTCACCTCCCAGTAACAAAATGAGACTTGTTAGCTTTGCAGATGTGGGGTACTGCATGGGATAAACCCAGATGCGGTCCGATGGGTCAGAACCGCCCCACCACCCCAACCCCTCTAAAATATCGGAGTTAATTATTTTCAGCTTCTCTCATGCTCCATGGTTCTTAGTTTGCCATTAAATGAAAATGAAGTAACCATTATGAAGAAAATAAATTAAAGTGAAACTGGAGATATATTTTTTCTTTATGATATCCACATTATGGGTGTCCTGGTGCAAAGAAATGTTAATTCCACAACCCCAGGGTTAGCAATAACGGGGGTCTTTTAACTCTGGGGGGTGGTGGAGGGGAAATAAACAGATTATGGGTTGAAACCTGTAAAATGAGCAATTACCAGGCTAAACAGTAATTAAGAGTCAGATTCCTCTGTTAATCCCTCATTTCATCACTTACCCCAGCACTAGTCCCTGAAGATTTTGACAGCTATCAGCTGGAAACAGGAAGGGGCAGAGTTATCAATATTTCACACAACGCAGCAAGACACCATGCTGCGCTGCGTGAAAGGGAGATGGCAGGAATGCACCATATTTAACGTTAAATGGCATTTGCCTGTCCTCTCCTTGTGCTGGCTTACCATGTGCTGCCTTGCACCAATGCAGGCACCATTGTGTCATGGTGCAAGGATGCCTGTGTTGCAGGGAGGATTTTTGTTTGTGCAAGAAAGAACACCATCCTGCACTAAAACAATCCTCTGAGGCTTTTCCCTCTTTGTGTGCTGCAAAATGCAGGACACATAGGAAGAGGTAAAAACAAGGAGGAATAAAGATATTTCTCCTCGTTAGAGCTCCCCTAGGACTGCATAGCATTTTGACGCATTCCCAGGTCTACCACTCATTGTAAATCGGGGAATGCACCAAAATCCATGGGTGGATGCATGGGAACACCCGTGCTCCACCCATGGAATACCTCACTGTGGCAGAGTAACGCGGGTAGAGTAATGCAAGCAGCGGCTTGCACTGTCTTACGTTACCCCAGATTTACAAAGCACCACAAGGCCATGCATGATGGCCTTCTTTGGCTTGGTAAATCTGACTTTAGCGTTTTCTTACCTTTCTTACCTTGTGTGACGCAAGGTCAACTCAACACTTTGCTAAAACTGGCCCAAAATGTCCATAGGTTTCCTTCATAATTCCTGATAGGGCCCAGAACTCTGTTACCAGCCCCATTGTGAATTCTGGGGTACTTGTAATGAGGCCCTTAGTGTTTTCGGCCTTGTAGGGTTACTGCTAAGGTTAAAGATAGTGTTAGGATTAGAGTTGTTTAAGTGGCAAGATCTGTGTTGAGGTTCTATTACAGTTGAGTGTGAGTTAGTGTTTAGGGCAGTGTTAGGTTTATGGTTAGATTTACGTTTATGGCAGCTGTTAGCATCATGTTTAAGGTTAAGGTTGTCCTGAGGGTTATGTTAACAGTTAGGCTTAGATTTATGGTTAATGTAAGGTTAGAGCTCTGGCTGCTGAGAGTATTAGAGGTATAGCTGTGTTCAGAGTGTCTTTTAGGGATAGGGTAGAATGGTTAAGGTTGCTATCCGAGATTTTCATCATTCTGATACTCCGAATTAACAAAGTAATTTAAAAGTCATTTTTCTTCTTAATGTGTTCTTTATAAATTACTTTATTCGCTTAATTTTCGTAGTACTTATTATTACATATATGTTTGGTTTCACTCAATCCTGAACTCATCTGATAAGATATTAGGAAGAAGAAAATAGCCAACACCCAAAAATGAAGCAAAACCGTTCACCTCGTCCTGCTCAGCCAGAGACATCTCAAGCCATGTATTAAGAGAAGGCTCAGACTCACCTATTGCTCTCTCCTTAATTCCGCATTATTCGCATTGATTGTTACTTACATTGCTCGTTTCCCCTTATATGTGCCTCTTTACTCACCTTGCTAACTGAATCACCCGTTTCTGACAGCTACATCACTTGCACCCTCTTTGCACCACCAGTTAGCAGCCCACTTAATCGACCCTCCCACACGTACCCATGTAATGTGCATCTCCATAACGCATTCTATTTTTTAAAAACCCATTACTCACACACCATTCACTAGTCGCTTTACCTGGTTGTCAGGTACAGCCTTTTCCCATGGCATAGCCTCCTCATCGATGATCTCTGCAGCTCTCTAAAAAGAAAGCAAGTTGTTTTTTGTTGTATTTTCACATTGCCCGTAACCACCTGTTTTACCCTCCTAATTTCTCCCTTGCTCTTTGCTCAAACCTGTGTGTTAAGCAATCCACCCCCAGCTCCCATTTTGTGTTAGCAAGTGAGTGAAACCAGAGTCCCCACCTTTTTTCCCTTAGCAACAGAGATACTATAGATCAGAAAGTGAACAGTGTGCTCTGAGCCAGCAGTAATCTGCTGTTAGTTGTTTAAACTGTATTTTATAGGGATTATATACTTGTTTTTTGGCTAGGACAGTGAGTAAAGTTTTGCACAAACAGTATTGTTAGAGGGCAAAGTTTGTTGGGCCCTTACCTGCAGGACTCGAAAGTGTGGATTGAGCCTGTCTGTCCCCTAGTAGATTCTGAATTGAGGAGCTGCTTTCAACTCCCTGGCCAGTAAACATTGTCTGAGGTCGCAGGGACATTATGTAGCCTGATATTGGATGCTACATGTGTGCACTGATTGGTGGTTGCATTTGGTGTTTCTATTGGATTATGGTTGGTGTTCTCATTGGTTGGGTATTTGAGGGTACTAACTGGTTCCTGGATCAGTGATTCTATAGATGTATGGCTTGTGATCTGATTGGTGGATAGGTTTAGGATTTTGGATTGGTTCCTGGGGCTGGGCTTTCAATTGGATATAGGGTTTAGGTTTTCCTGTATGATTGGCTACAGGAACTAGGGTTGGGACTAGGGCTGGGGTTAGGCTTTCTGTTGGACGTATGATTTAGGGGTTCTTGTGTGATTGGCTGCTGGGACTAGGGCTGGGGTTAGGCCTTCTATTGGATATAGGATTTAGGGTTTCGTGCCTGATTTGATTCTGGGACTAGGGCTGTGATTGGCTACAAGAGGCTGTTGTTCTATGGCTTCTAGGGTTTAGGGCTAGTGTTGTAACTGGTTGGGGTTCCCATTGGTTGAAGGGGTCACCTGATTACTAGGGCTATTTAAGTTGAGGGTTTAGGGCATCTCAGCACGGGCGTCAAGGCCAAGGGCAGAGAGGACAAGGATAGCTGCCTGTTTGAGCTTAAGACTGGTCGGGACCAGGGCCAGGAATGCTGCCAAAATTCATATACACCAGCACTCACACAACACCACCCACATCCACAACCAGAGTGACATTCTCACAGCACATGTACTCCACTAATTTACTACAAACTAACCCGATGCACAATTCAGTGCCTCAGCATCCATTTCTAAACCCCACAACCACACCTTTAAAAAAAAATATATATATTGAATTTTTGAGGCAAGAAAAACAAATACAGAAAAAATAAAATAAAACAGATCACACAATCAAGTATCACAAATGGCAGGATATAGAGGAGGTGGCGAATGCCTAGGCCCAGAACGATCGACCCAATACAATACAGCGACTTTACATCTCAACAGACAATGATAGATAAGTGTACAATAAGTCAGATTCAGACCAACAGGAAGCCATATCGGCCTCTAACAATGCTGCAGTTCAGTGCCTAGTATCAGCAGTAAGATTGGCTCAATCATCGAGCTAACCAGCACCTCCATCCTCCCACTCCCCGAATATCTAAACAGGCTATATAGCACTCAATCGTGATCGTCACTGCTATCTTGTCGTGACATTTGATATTGTGCAAAGAGACCCCAGAAACTTTTCGGCCGGCTGCAGGAAGGCAGCAATTAGTTATACGCCTCCGACTTGGTATTACAATGCATCATATCTTTTTACCACTCTATAATTGTCGGTACAGGGCCTCTCATCCAGCGCATTGCAAGTCTACGTTTCGCCAGAAGCAGACCCATGGTGACCAGTTTACGAAAAAAATTCCGGAGATGTTTCGTGTAACCCAATAATGCCAGTAGGGCGTCAGGGATGAGGGACAGCCCAGCAATATCATTTATTGTCTGAAAGATGTTTCTCCAGAACTCCCCCACAGGGGGACACTGCCAGGCAACATGGAAAAAAACGGCACCTGGCATGTCACATCTCTCACAGCAATCAGTGTCTCGTAGCCCATACCGATATAATCGCTGTGGAGTGGAATGAACTCTGTGTAAGAACTTAAAATGGGCTAATCTGTCGCGGCCATTTAGAGAAACCCCTTGTGTGGTCTCACAGCATTATTTCCAGATATCATCCGAGAGTGGGACACCAATGTTAGTTTGCCACGCCTTAGTTTATGAAGTGGTTTTGGTAAGTTGTGACGAGGCGTAGAGACGAGAGACTAGCTTATCATTTGATTTTGAGCGCAATAGTATGGACATGGACTGGATCTCCAATGGCTCTAGTAGTTCATCGCCCAGCACCGCGCACAGAGCAATTGAGTCATAAAGAAATACAATTGAGTCAGTGTGGAGGGCCTCGTTGCACCAGCGACCACCTCTTCCCAGGGTCCTACCCTACCATTTTTAAACAGATCTCTCATTTCGTGTATGCCAAGAGTGTTCAACGAGCTAATAGCCCCTCGATCTGAGCTGAGAGTGAACCACTTACACCACTCCACCCGTAAAAACGGCGAGTATAATTGAGCTTCAGCTTGCATCTTAAGCAGCATGTTCCAAGCATGAACTATGGAGTTTACTGAATCCAATACTCCACAGCGTCTGATAGGCGGCTTAGTTAAAAAACGTGGAAAAGGGTCTGGGCTAGCAGCAAACATTTCAATCTGGAGGTGTGGTAAGTCATGCGGGCCATGGGCCCAGCAATGAGCGTGCGAAGCCTGCGCCACACTATAATACAGTTCCAGATCACACGCGCCCAAGCCTCCCGCTGCATAAGGTAAAGGGAGGATGTCCACGCTACCCGCGGAGTCTTGCCCGCCCAAGCTAGCCTAGTAATTAAAGTACGCAGCTCTCTGAACATAAGCTGAGGCACTAGTATGGGTATGTTGACGAAGAAAAAAAGGATGCGAGGTAGCACCACCATCTTCATTAGGGAGACCCCTCCTCCCCCACCAGTGAAAATGGGAGCCGAATCCACCTGTCTATATCATCGCCTAATTTGGCAATAGTTCTGCCGTAATTCGCTTTAATTACTTGGTCCGCATCAGAGTGGACCTGGACTCCCAAGTAGCGAACCGGCTCAGACGTCCACTGGAGTGGGTAGTCAAGAGTAGTAGGCTCTGCAGCCGAAGTTAGCTGAAAGATTATGGATTTATCCCAATTAATTTTAAGGCTATAGAGACCCCCAAAGTGCAATACCTCTCGAATGACCGGGGAAAGGAGGACGTCTGAGTCTCAGACATACAAAAGCATGTTATGAGCATAAGCCGAGACAGTTAAGTTGGGTTTGGGGAAACAAAGCCCTCTGTGCCCATGATATTCACACAGCGCTCCCATCAAGGGCTCGGCGGCTATCGCGTACAACAAGGGGGATAGGGGCCATCCCTGTCGAGTGCCCCGCGATATTGAAACTAGGGAAGAGACCATGTCTCCTGTGCGCACCCATGCAACAGGAGAGTTATAAAGCACCAACACCAATTGCAGGAAGACCTCTACAACTCCCATGTGTCGCAGAACAGTGAGCCTAAACTTCCATTCAATGGAATCGAAGGCCTTCTCTGCGTCTAAAACCCACAAACCACACCTATACAACCTTATATCCCAGCGCCCACACAGCTTCACCATCACCTACAAACAGTACACTATTCTATCCTATACCACTAACCAATCCACTCATCACTAACACAACTCAAATCCACACCATACTTAACTATATCCCATCCAGAAACACACTCCCTGTTCTAATTACTCCTAACAGACCCCTTTTTGTCACCAACAAACCTATAAAGTGCCTTTCATAATTTCTCTGACCAACACCCTCCTCTTCATTCTACCACAATAACACAACCGCACCACACTTAAACTCCACTGCACCACCCATATTACCTCTTGCATTAAAGAAGTCTAAGACAAACACTCCTAACTCTACTTCATCTCTTCTTACAAACAACATACACTCTATTCATAAACACATCACCACCCCCTTTACCTTACAAGTTCCACTCACAAACAATACTACACAAACAAATCCATCTCTTAAAACAAATACGTCAGCACCTCTTTTCACTACTCCTCAAAGACAAAACATATCACGCACACCAGCACAACAAAATCTCTCAAGCGTAGCGCCTCATAATACTTACTATCACAAAATACAAACATAAACCGACCTTTCAAACTACACAAATGAACAAACTCAAGTGCCAAGCTTTCGCTCTTCCACCACACCTAACACATATACAGCAACACAGCAACCCTCTTCTAGCCACCTCTCAGCCATTGGACAATTTAGAACCTTACTACATGACCCACATGCTGCACCACCACCCCTAACTCATACAACTTCCACCTTAAACACACACAAACAATATAAGCAATGTGCCACACCTCACAAATTCGATTCTGCATGTCTACTGCACAACAAGGTTACACCACAAAAACAACAAAGCCCACCAACTCACTCTCCAACCCTGTCTCCACCACCTACACAAGCAGACCCATCAAAATGCCTTCTTTGCCTGCCTGACGAGGAACACGATACAGAACAGCTACACTATTGCTATCGTCATACAGCTAATACCAGCACTAAGGTGGCACCTGCTACAAGCCCACAAAATAACTACAGGCCCACAAAATACTGTTCACTCTTCTACAAAATAAAGTCACACTATCGCCAAAGCACATTCTCTAAACTGTCTACTAATAAATGCTTGCTTGCTTTCTAAAACCAAACATCACATCTAAAACTTCTCACTGACGCAAAACCAGAGATACTATTCATAACTGAATCATGGTTGTGAGATGATATGGCTCCTGTCCTGCATAAAGCTGTTCCTCTAGGTTATCAAACGATCACCCAAAATCGTACAGGCAAAAAAGGAAGTGGCCTATCTGTTGTGTTCAGGCAAACATTACATATCACTAAAGTTGACAACGTCTCCATAAAATATTGTGAGGCTCTTTCCACCAGATGCAATCCTACACAGTCTTAATCCTGTAACTTCCTACTCCTTCACAGACCTCCACCTAGCAAAGCAACATTCCCAGAGACACTTTTCGACATGTTTCGAACATGATAACACTACACTCCAACCTATGCATTCTGGTTGACCTCAACATTTGGTTTGACAAATCCAATATGCCCCATCCGAAAACAACAATCGCTGGCCTAGATGCACTGAACATGCATCAGATCGTCCACAAACTCACACACAACGCTGGACACATCCTATATGTCATTTGTGCTAATGGCGAACTAGTTAATTTTCAAACTATAACTCCAGTCACATGGTCAGACCACCACCTGCTTGCTTTCCAACATAAAACAACACTAAGCGAAGCACCTAAAACCACCTTACGTGCATCCACCTATCAACCATGGAACAAACTTAATTTGGAACACTTAGAAACACAACTAACGTCCAGTACAGATCTAGAAACAAAAAATTCTGTTAAAAAATGATATGAGTGGCTACGGGAAGCTTTTGATATCCTGATACCACTAAAAACCACACAACATAACAAAAGAAAACAAGCGCCTTGGAGAAATACAGAGATAAAAGACATTAAATAACAAATTAGAAAGCTGCAACATGCCTGGCTCAAAACAAACACCAATCAAGACACACTTCGCCTATGGACAATTAACAGATTTTACAAGTCCGCTATCAAAAGAGCTAAGTAAAGATACTATTCAGACAGAATTCAAAATGCTAAATGTGCAAATAAAGAAATCTATAAAATATTCGATAGATTTCGTAAACCAAATTGCCTAGAAGGTGCTTATCCTATTACTCAAGATTTCACAGACAAACTGCCAAATCATGACACGGCCAAAGCAGACACGTTGGACTCATACTTAAAACAAAGACAAAGCACCAGCACTGACCCCTTTACAAAACCACAATACAAGAATACTCTAACCCAGCCTCTCCAGTCCTTCCAACACATTTCACACAATGAATTTATGGACCTGATCAAAGTAAGCAGGCATGCCGGCAGCCCTTCTGACCCGTGTCCACCGCAAACCTTCAAGACAATTCTTCTAACAACCTCTGCTGCCACTCCAGTAAGAAGAATCATCAACAACTCCTTAACTACCAGAATATTTCCAGGAGAATTAAAAAAGTCATACATCTGCCCATTACTTAAGAAATCAAACTTGGACCCAATGAACTCTGACAACTACAGACCGATTACAAATGGTCCTTTCCTGGACAAACTGATAGAAAGAGCAGCGTTTACCCACATGTCACAATTCATTGAAGACCATGCCATAATTTCAGACTTCCAAACTGGATTCTATCCAGAAAGAGGCACCGAATCGGTCCTCCTTGCCATCTGGGATGACCCGAAGAACACAGTTGACCGCAATGGGGTTGCTGTGCTACTTCCTTTGGACCTCTCCGCTGCCTTTGACACGGTTGACCATGACACTCTGATACAAAGACTACGCAGCCGGCATAGAGGGGACTGTTCTACACTGGATCGCATCCTACCTTCGCATCAGAACTAATGTCATCCATACCCCACCATTCTCGTCCAAACCGTACTCCACGAAAGCAAGGGTCCCTCAAGGCTCTATCATCTCGCCCATGCTTTTCAACATATACATGAAGTCATTACCTGCACTGATCAATCAATTTCGCCTCACGTTCTATAACTATGCAGATGACATGCAATTACTCCTTCAACTGGAATACCCCAAACATATTGAAAACTCGCCAATTGTTAGTTGTCTCATAGCCGTGGATCAGTGGATGACTTGGAGCCACCTCAAATTGAATGCTTCCAAAACGGAAATACTCATGTGTTGTGATTGGAAACATGATCCGCTCACCACCTGGCCTGGGAAGTAAGAAACCTCAAAATGACCATGGACTCCAAGCTATCAATGAATCGACAAACTAGCAAGATCAAGCGTTGTTACTATAAACACTTTGCGACAAATCTTCCCCCATTTGGGATTTTCACTCAAGGTCCAAGCTACCATCTCCCTTGTTCTGTCCAAACTCAATTACGCCAATAGCCTCTGCCACGGATTACCTTTAATGACCATGAAAAGACTGCAACAGATTCAGAACTCGGCTGCCAGACTTACATATAAAACAGCAAGACCACATCTCCCCTGTCTTGAAAGCCCTGCATTGGTTACCAGTTGCCAAAAGATCCACGTTCAAGCTGCTTTGTATCACTCACAAAGCGATACATGGAACGGGACCACTCTTCACAAATAAAATCCCCAAACACATTCAACAAAGGAACCTCGGCTCTAGAGTGGCATCTTGCCTCAAAATCCCAAGATATAAGAAAAAAAACATGGGTGGCACATCTCTCTCTGTTCAAGCAGCCAAAATATGGAACTCTTTACCCCCCGACAAAAGATCCACGGAAAACCACCTTATCTTCAGAAAACTACTCAAGAATTGGTTCTTCCCCACATAAGCACCATACGCAAACAGAAATATACAGCATATCCCTCTGTATATAAGCATTTATTTGTACTATGAGATATGTACCTATATATGTGTGTTGCTTTGTATAGACGTGTGGAATAATTATGTTTTAAAAGAAATAATATATTCATTAGCTCTGCAAAACAAATGCACTGATAGTTACATTATTCTGTTTTTAACATGTATATAAGTGACTGCATAAATAAATAAATCTTTTATCATAACTATTTATCTACAATTGCTTCACTATTGAATTAGAAAATAAGAATTATATATACATATTTATGTAATGCATCTTTCATCTACATATACTTACTTTATGCATTTATATACCTTCCACCTACTTATGGATCTATATATTATTACTTTTCTTCTAATTGAGCATATCCAATGCACTACCCTATTCTTCACCCAATACCTCTCTCAATATATCCTCTACCTCAAATCTCTGACTCATCTTAAATCTTTTTCTACTACTCTTTCCAATGCACTACCCTATTTCTCACCCTATACCTCTATCAATATATCCTCGACCTCCACTCTCTCATTCACCCCAAACCTCTTACCACAACTGAGCCCCAAAATAACCCTTTCAAAACTTTCCCTACTCCACCCCTCCTTTTATCATCTCGTACCTCTTTTGCTATACTGATCCCAAAAAACAAGCCTTTCTAAACCCTTCCCTCTGACTCTTCCCCCTCCACATCCCTTTTACTCATCCCAAGCCTCCTCCGACTGCTATGACCTCCAAAATAAAAACAAAAAAAGTCTAAATCCTTCCCTCTTCTATCCCTCCACTATCCTTTTCAATCCAAATAACAGACTAACATGTCCACCACTCAAATTAATTTCATATTTTACTATACTTAATCACCACTTATCCTTTATGGGTTCCGGAGTAGCGTGCTACTCGCTAAAAAAGCGCTACAGCACCTCATCAGGGTAGCAAGCGCTATGTAAATGCAAAGTTTTCCCTCTTCTATCCCTCCGCTATCCTTCTGAATCCAGATAACGAACTAACATATATACTACAAATTACTTTCATGTTTCACTATACTAATCCTTTATGGTTTCCGGAGTAGAGTGCTACTCGCCGAAAAAGCACTTCAACGCCTTGTCAGGCGAAGTAAGCGCTATATAAATACAATTACAATACAATACTTACAAATGCCATCCCCAGTGCCAAACTGCTGTTCCTCATACCCCCATTACTCACACCCTTTTGTACCTCATTTCTGCTGTTACCTGCAGCCCCATTTCTGCATCCCATATATTGGTTCTCTCATTACCCACACTGTTGGACCCGGCCTCGTGGCGTGGTCCTACCCCTCCCGCACGGCGGGCCCGGGATGACATCGGGCCTCCGTCGACCCGCTGTCGACCCCCCTGAACCCGAACCACCGACGAGAGCAGCCCCCCTGGCAACCCACGGCTCCCCCCCTGGGACCTCGGCGGACCCTGCTCGCCAACACTGCCGGTCTGGCGACCATGCCAGGCCACCATTCCCGGCCCGACTCCATCTTGGGCCATCACGTCACGAGCACGTGGCCGCAGCCATCCCTCGCCCGGCCCCAGCGAAGCCCCGACATCGAGGCACCAAGATCCACCCAGGTGATCGAGTGGCCCCTCGACAGATCCCGGAGGAAGGGGAGTTTTGATGGCCCTCCAGCCGTCCCCGGACGCCTGGTATCGATCGCCCTCCAGCCTCCCTGGGCGCTGGCTCCACCCCCCTGCTGGGTGTCTGGACACCTTCATCCCGGCCCCTCTGACCCCTAGGCGCGAGGGTCCGGACATCAAAGGACTCCAGTCCTATATCTGGGCCAGCCCTGGATTGGGACTTCAGTTGTATCTTGGAGTCGAAGCCCTGCTGACCTTGTCGCGGCTGATCCTGATCTGAACTCATGTACCTGGAACCTTCGAGGCCCTGCTGACGCCGTCGCGGCCTGACCAAGCTGAAACCACCTTCGAGGCCCTGCTGACGCTGTCGCGGCCTGACCAAGCTGAAACCACCTTCGAGGCCCTGCTGACACTGTCGCGGCCTGACCAAGCTGAAACCACCTTCGAGGCCCTGCTGACGCTGTCGCGGCCTGACCAAACTGAACCACCTTCGAGGCCCTGCTGACGCTGTCGCGGCCTGACCAAACTGCAACCACCTTCGAGGCCCTGCTGACGCTGTCGCGGCCTGACCCCTGGAACTATCCACGCACCAGTTGGTGCCAAGACTGTCCCGCTACCCCCCTTTTCCCGAAGCCAAGACTTTACGGATCCCTCGATCCCTGTGTTATCATCTTACGAGAACGTGCCTTCATTTCTTATATAAAGATTCTTGAGAATATTCCTTCATGTGGTGTCCAACTGTGGTAGTGTGATTGCTCCGCTGTTACGATTGTAGGCGAGGAGCCTCGCCAAGGAGGCCTCCCTACGGCGCTCGGCCTCTTCCATAGAGAAAAGTGGGTCTTGGGGCGGGCAGTCCGACATCTTCTGTCTCCCCTGGGATCGCCTTTCCAACATTGGTGGCAAGCGACGGGATCCGAGCCCGCGCAAATCGTACAGCGAGTAACTCGCCACTACTAACAGAGGCACACAGCAACCATGAGTACTAAGGAAGCCGGAACAACCACAGAATTCCAGAAGGAACGACTAGAAGAGTACACCCATAAAGAACTCAAACAATTCTGCAAAGCCCTGGGTATCGCTACCACCGGACTAAGCACAAAAGACGATTTTAAAGAAGCGCTGCAAACATGGGTGGAGACCGGGGCGACCCCACCACAAACTAACGATGACATTGTCCTAGAAGTACCCCTGAGTACAGCCATAACCCCCGTGGAAGAAAGAACCGCCAACAGAGAACCGGGCCTCTCCCACGAAGACACCCGGGAGCGAGAGAGGAGTCGGCTCCATGAACTAGAGCTCGCCCGACTCCGGCTGGACGGAGAACTTCAATTAGCAGAAAAGAAAATGGCCATTGAGCAACTACGATTAGAGGGAGATCTGGAAGAGAGGCGGAGGCAAAGAGAATTGGAGGAAAAAAAGCTCACGTACGAACACGAGCGGGGCCTCAAAGAACTGGAGATCAAAGCCAAAATCGAAGAGGCTGGCGCCGTGGTAACCCAGAACCCTCCACCTCCTGCCGACCCAAAGGTCCACATTCCCAAGGATATCGTCAAGGAATTCTACAAGAATGACGATATCCAACAATGGTTCAAGGCATATGAAGTTGCCATGACCGCGCACCGCATCCCGCGAAAAGATTGGGGTGCAGGCTTATGGGGGAGATTTGTCAGCGAAGGAAGAGACACCCTGCTAGAACTGGCCGAGGACGTGATGTCCTCCTATGACCACATGAAGGACGCCCTGCTCACCCGGTATGGCCTCACCCCCGAGATGTACCGACAGAGGTTCAGGGATTGCAAAAAGATCCCCGGTACCACGTGGGTGGAATACGTAAACTTTTATAGCCGGGCCCTAGAAGGATGGCTAAAGGGCAGCAAAGTGTCCACCTACGAGCAGCTGTTCGACCTCATCGTTTGGGAGCACCTCTCCAACAACTGCTTTTAGACAGCATCTCCTCGACAGCAAGCTCACCGAGCCCCGAAAACTCGCCGTCGAGGCTGATCGATGGGTGAACACCTGGGTCCCCCGGACCCCGATCGGAGAAACGGGACGGAACGGCCCGGGGCACCCCCGCCAGCGGGGCGGCAGAGGAGGCCAGAACAGGAGCCGAGACTTTCCGCCGGCCCCGGGAAGGAGCCCACCTCGGGGGTCCCCCCCGAATAACACTTCGCCATCCCTGACCAGAAGAGGGCCCCCTACCGCACGGCCGGGGCCCCGCCCGAACATTACTTGCCACAGATGCCAGCGGCCCGGTCACTATGCCAGTGACCCCCTCTGCCCCATGAACCAGCGTCCCGGCACCACCGGGCCTCCGACCCGCCAGTTCGCTGCAGCAGCCCTGGGGGAAGGGGGCGAAGAAGACGAAGAAGTCTACAATGAAGATCAGACAGAGTATGAACCGGCCGCCATGGCCCTAGCCTGCCTGGGTGAAAGAGACATGGTCCCCCGGGCCCCGCTACAGAGCAACACTAAAAAATACCGTCAGTGGGTCCACATCAATGGACGACGGACCGAAGCCCTCCGAGACACGGGAGCCAGTGTAACGGCCGTCCGCTGCCACCTGGTGACCCCCGAACAGATCATACCAAACGTGCGATGCCCCGTGAGGGCCGCCGACAACTCCGAGACTCTGTGTCAGATGGCCCGAATCCCCTTCGAGTGGGGGGGGTGTCGGGCATCCTCAAGGTGACCGTCCGGGACGACGCCCCCGTGGACTGCCTCCTCGGAAACGACCTCGAGAGCTCTCCCTGGGCCCAAGTCGAGCGGAGAGAACATCTGGGGATGATGGGACTACCAGAGTGGGTCTGCGCTACGACCCGATCTATGACTGCCCGGGCCCCGGCGGCGACCGAGGCCGCCCCGACGGAAGAGCCGGAGTGGCCCGCGCCACCACCGCCCGCAGTCCACGAAGAATCCAACCTTGAACCCGGGCCCTTAGAGCCCGACCACGAAGACAACACCGAGCTCGGCAACCTACCCGAACTAGCCCAATGGCGCCAGGAGGGTGGTCCCACCCAAGAACAATTCCAGCAGGAACAGAAGGCCTGCCCCTCCCTCGAGGGGACCCGGCAGCAAGCCACAGCCCAAGCTGCCGGGGACACCTCGGGGTCCCACTGGGTCTACTGGGACCACGGCCTCCTATACAGTGAACAAAAAATTGCCGAGCTGGGGGCCAGCCGAGTGTTGGTGGTCCCCCTACGATTCAGAGACTTCCTCTTGAACCTGGCACACGATGTGCCCCTCGCCGGGCACCTGGGGCAGGACAAAACTTACAGCCGTCTGGTGACCCATTTCTACTGGCCGAAAATGCGCAACGATGTGCATAACCACTGCCGCACCTGCCCGACATGCCAAGCCAGCGGAAAGAGCGGGGGAAAGTGAAGGCCCTGCTCCAACCCTTTCCAGTGGTGACCACCCCCTTCGAGCGAGTGGGGATCGACATCGTGGGGCCCCTGGACCCCCAAACCTCGCAAGGGCATCGCTTCATCCTCGTCCTGGTGGACCATGCCACCCGCTATCCCGAAGCCATCCCCCTCCGAACCATAACGGCTCCCGTGGTGGGCCGAGCACTGATGGGGATCTTTTCCAGAGTGGGGTTCCCCCGAGAAGTCGTGAGCGATCGGGGCACAAACTTTATATCGAAGTATATGTGGTCCCTGTGGCAACAGTGCGGGGTCACGTATAAGTTCACCACCCCGTATCACCCCCAAGGGAATGGACTGGTGGAGCGGTTCAACCGAACACTCAAGGGGATGATCCAGGGCTTAGAAGAGCCCCTCCGCCGCAAATGGGACGTCCTGCTGCCCTGCCTCTTGTTCGCCTATCGGGAGGTACCACAGAAATCCCTGGGGTTCAGCCCCTTTGAACTCTTGTACGGGCACCCTGTCCGAGGTCCCCTCAGCCTGGTCAAAGAAGGCTGGGAAACTACCGTCCAAAACGCACCGCCAGATGTCTACCAGTACCTCCTGACCCTCCGAAGCCAGACTCGGAAGTTCCGGGCCCTTGCCGAGGCCAACCTTGAGGCCAGTCAGGAGGACATGAAACGCTGGTATGACCAGAACTCTTCGTCCATCGAGTTCGAGCCGGGCCAGCAGGTCTGGGTCATGTCCCCGGTCGAACCTTGTGCCCTCCAGGACAAATGGTCGGGCCCCTTCAAAGTGATCGAGCGCAAGAGCCCTGTCACCTATCTCGTGGACATGGAGTCACCCCGAAACCCCCTCCGGGTTCTGCACGCCAACCGGCTCAAGCCTCATTTTGCCCGCACAGAACTGAGCCTGCTGCTAGCTACAGATGATGGGGCCGAAGACGACTCCGAGCCCCTGCCCGACCTCCTAAGGTGCGCTGAGAAGGACGGCTCCGTCGAAGGAATCTCTCTCTCCTCCGACCTGACCCCCGCACAGCGCCGAGACTGCCAAGAGCTGTTGGGACGATTCACGGACCTGTTCTCCCTCACCCCCGGGGTTACCCAGTGGTGTGTCCACGATGTCGACACCGGGGACAGCCAGCCAGTGCGACACCGGGCCTACCGAGTTCCCGACCGAGTTCGGGCCTGCATCCAGACGGAAGTTACCAAAATGCTGGCCCTGGGGGTGGTCGAACCCTCCGACAGTCCCTGGGCCAGCCCAGTTGTCCTGGTCCCCAAAGCCGCCGCACCTGGCACCCCTCCAGAACTCAGGTTTTGTGTCGACTACCGGGGGCTGAATGCTGTGACCAGAACCGACGCACATCCCATCCCCCGGGCGGGTGAACTAATCGACCGCCTGGGAGCCGCCAAGTACCTCAGTACCTTCGACCTCACAGCCGGGTACTGGCAGATCGGCCTCACCCCTGGCACCCAGGAGCGATCGGCCTTCTCAACACCCGATGGCCACTTCCAATTGAAGGTGATGCCCTTCGGTATGAAAAACGCCCCAGCCACCTTCCAGAGACTGGTGAACAAAGTGCTGGCGGGGCTAGAAGAATTCAGTGCCGCCTACCTAGACGACATTGCGGTGTACAGCCTCCACTGGGCCGAGCACCTGAAGCACCTCTGGGAGGTCCTGACGGCCCTCCGACGGGCCGGACTAACTGTGAAAGCCAGCAAGTGCCAGATAGGTCAAGGGTCCGTGACCTACCTGGGACACCAAGTGGGGAGCGGCCACGTGGCTCCCCTCCGACCCAAGATTGATGCCATCGTAGCCTGGGAGCCCCCGGTCACCCAGACCGCCGTCCGAGCCTTCCTGGGGCTCACTGGATATTATCGGCGCTTCATCAAGAACTATGGGAGCATTGTGGGGCCCCTCACTGAGCTGACCTCGAAGAACCGGCCACAGAAAGTACAATGGACACCCGCGTGTCAGGTGGCCTTCGAGACGTTGAAAGCAGCCATGTGCACCGCCCCTGTGCTCCAAGCCCCTGACTACAGCCGGGAGTTCGTAGTCGAGACCGACGCCTCAGAGCACGGCATCGGGGCGGTCCTATCTCAGATTGACCCCGAGGGGATTGACCATCCTGTGGCCTTCATCAGCCGGCGGCTGCTGGCCAGAGAACAGCGATGGAGCACCATTGAGAGGGAGGCCTTCGCCGTCGTGTGGGCCCTCAAGAAACTCAGGCCCTACCTCTTCGGCACCCACTTCCGGGTCCAGACTGACCACCGGCCCCTGCGGTGGCTGATGCAGATGCGTGGAGAAAACCCAAAACTGCTGCGATGGTCCATCTCCCTCCAAGGGATGGACTTCACTGTGGAGCATCGCCCTGGCAACGACCACGCCAACGCTGACGGCCTGTCCCGCTTCTTCCGCCTCGACGAGGAGAATCCCCAGGAAGATGGGTGACTCTCCCCACCTTCAGCTGGAGGGGACGTGTGTTGGACCCGGCCTCGTGGCGTGGTCCTACCCCTCCCGCACGGCGGGCCCGGGACGACATCGGGCCTCCGTCGACCCGCTGTCGACCCCCCTGAACCCGAACCACCGACGAGAGCAGCCCCCCTGGCAACCCACGGCTCCCCACCTGGGACCTCGGCGGACCCTGCTCGCCAACACTGCCGGTCTGGCGACCATGCCAGGCCACCATTCCCGGCCCGACTCCATCTTGGGCCATCACGTCACGAGCACGTGGCCGCAGCCATCCCTCGCCCGGACCCAGCGAAGCCCCGACATCGAGGCACCAAGATCCACCCAGGTGGTCGAGTGGCCACTCGACAGATCCCGGAGGAAGGGGAGTTTCGATGGCCCTCCAGCCGTCCCCGGACGCCTGGTATCGATCGCCCTCCAGCCTCCCTGGGCGCTGGCTCCACCCCCCTGCTGGGTGTCTGGACACCTTCATCCCGGCCCCTCTGACCCCCAGGCGCGAGGTTCCGGACATCAAAGGACTCCAGTCCTATATCTGGGCCAGCCCTGGATTGGGACTTCAGTTGTATCTTGGAGTCGAAGCCCTGCTGACCTTGTCGCGGCTGATCCTGATCTGAACTCATGTACCTGGAACCTTCAAGGCCCTGCTGACGCCGTCGCGGGCTGACCAAGCTGAAACCACCTTCGAGGCCCTGCTGACGCTGTCGCAACCTGACCAAGCTGAAACCACCTTCGAGGCCCTGCTGACACTGTCGCGGCCTGACCAAGCTGAAACCACCTTCGAGGCCCTGCTGACGCTGTCGCGGCCTGACCGAACTGAACCACCTTCGAGGCCCTGCTGACGCTGTTGCGGCCTGACCAAACTGCAACCACCTTCGAGGCCCTGCTGACGCTGTCGCGGCCTGACCCCTGGAACTATCCACGCACCAGTTGGTGCCAAGACTGTCCCGCTACCCCACTTTTCCCGAAGCCAAGACTTTACGGATCCCTCGATCCCTGTGTTATCATCTTACGAGAACGTGCCTTCATTTCTTATATAAAGATTCTTGAGAATATTCCTTCGTGTGGTGTCCGTCTGTGGTAGTGTGATTGCTCCGCTGTTACGATTGTAGGCGAGGAGTCTCGCCAAGGAGGCCTCCCTACGGCGCTCGGCCTCTTCCATAGAGAAAGGTGGGTCTTGGGGCGGGCAGTCCGACATCTTCTGTCTCCCCTGGGATCGCCTTTCCAACACACACCCATTACTTGCACACGCCTGTTAGTTGTATCCTTTGAACGCTGCCCTTTAGTAATGCCCTTCATGACCAGCTCCCACATTACCTGAAGCCAGCGTCATCACACCTCTAAAACATCTGCCCCATAACTTGCATCTCCATAACACATGCTTCTGTTTGCAGCTGCTGTATTACTTGTACACCAGGCCCTGCCTAGTACTGGTCACTGACCTGGCTGAGAGCTGCACCCTTCTTTCTCGGCGTTGGCTTCTCCTTGATAACCTCTTCAATCTGCTGAGAGAAACAGAAGAGAGGTTTGCTCACCGAGGGCAATCCAAAATACTCAACCCACTGTTGCTCACATCTGTTCCTCACAGCCATAACACCTGCTGTTACTTGCACTCCGATTTCTTGCAACACCATTACTAGCTCTGCCTTAGATACACCAATCCGTGCCCTTTATTTCATTCTCTATTACTCACACCCTGCTATTTACTTACCTGTTACTCGCATTTGGTAGACTAGCTGTATTAGCACCCTAGTTAGTTGCACCCATTCTTTTATTGCCCATTATTCACACTCTCATTATTCGCATGGCTAGCATCCCCATTACTCAGATTTACTCTTTCTTGTACCCACATTCCTCACACCCTCTACCCCCCTATTCATTATTTATTTTTGGGTTTCGCCTGCCGAAGGCTGCGCTCTGCGCAGCTCTTCAGCGCAGGTGAAATCCTATGTCGTCAATAAGGACTCCTGGAACGTCCCCCGGCTCTCATTGGCTAGCTCCATAAATGGAGGCTAGCCATTGAGTGCCGGATCTGTCCATCAAGGCTGGACCAGATTCGGGGGCGTTCCGGAGATTTTTTCCCAGGGCGGAGTTACGTTTTTTCCCGTTCCCTCCCCTTTCACTGAAAGTGAATTCAGAAGCGCTGTCCTCTCCCGCCCCCTCCCGCCGTCCGTCCCGCTCCCTCCCTGTGCCTTTCCGCCCCCCCTCGCTGTCCTGGCAATGTTTCCGGCCGTTTCCGGCCGTCCGTGTCCTCTCCCGCCCCCTCCCTGTGCCTTTCCGCCCCCCCTCGCTGTCCTGGCAATGTTTCCGGCCGTTTCGGCCGTCCGTGTCCTCTCCCGCCCCCTCCCTGTGCCTTTCCGCCCCCCCTCGCTGTCCTGGCAATGTTTCCGGCCGTTTCCGGCCGTCCATGTCCTCTCCCGCCCCCTCCCTGTGCCTTTCCGCCCCCCCCTCGCTGTCCTGGCAATGTTTCCGGCCGTTTCCGGCCGTCCGTGTCCTCTCCCGCCCCCTCCCTGTGCCTTTCCGCCCCCCCTCGCTGTCCTGGCAATGTTTCCGGCCGTTTCCGGCGGTCCGTGTCCTCTCCCGCCTCCTCCCTGTGCCTTTCCGCCCCCCCTCGCTGTCCTGGCAATGTTTCCGGCCGTTTCCGGCCGTCCGTGTCCTCTCCCGCCCCCTCCCTGTGCCTTTCCGCCCCCCCAGTACAGCTCAGAGTCCTGGCTGGTTCCGGTGCACATTGGCTTGAAGCGCCAAGGCAGGGTGAGAGCAGCGAATTCGCACTGCAAGTGGGACTGAAGCAGTGTAGCCACCTGCCGTCACTGCCTGTGTTCACTTCATGACTCTTAACACAAGACTTTTTTGTGTGCGCGAGAGTGTGTGAGAGGCAAGGGGGCGGACGGTCTGGCAGCTCGTTTCAGTGGGGGATGATTTATCTGGAGGAACATTGAGGAGGAAGAAAGGACGGCGACGCCAAGGAACGGACACCCCCCTTGTCAAGCCCCCCGACACTCAGCCGCCGCCTGGGGGCCGCAGTAGGGAGCATGCTGATCTTGCTCTTCTGGATTTTGACTCTCTCGGACACTCTGTCTCAAGGTAGGACCCGAACTTCTGCCATCTTTTGTGCGGGGCTGTGCTTTGTGCTCGAGTCTGGGCGACGTCCCCGCTGCCCGGCTGGGGGTAGAAAAGGCAGTGCGTGCCCCCGGTAAAGGGGGGGGTATGGAGTGTGGGGAGAGAGCCTGTGGTCTCTGAGTTCCTGTGTTTCCACTAGAAGTGCCCCGCATCATGTGCTCGGTGTTAGATACGAGCTGAGACAGCCACAGAAGTTCACACCGATGTCTGGGCGCACATCGCTTGGGGCCGCCTTCAGTGCGCTGAGAGTGTGTTTAGAGCCTAGAGGAGGGGGTAGGAGCAGCAACGTGTCTGACACCCAAGTCACTTATTTACAGATCTGTTGTTGGGGGAATTGTATCCGGGCTTAGGGGGGTATATATGGATTGGGGAGGTCAGAATGTTCCTAAAATGCAGCATTTCTGCTGTTAAGTTGTTTGATGGAGGGAGTGATGTTCCACTTCCAGGAGACTTCAGTGTGTGCCCAGAATGATCGTCTCTGTGCGTTAGATCCGTTTGGTGGCGGGGGGTCACTCGGACCAATGGAACTCGAGAAAGGGGCATGTTGTGCCAGTTTTCAAGATTTCGTGCTTCCCTTATTGTGCGGGTGCCAGGCTCGGGCGGGCTCCCTAGAAGAGGCCCCATGAGGGTCCAGCGGTCAGTCCTGGTTCTCCGAGGCAGTTCGGGTCTTTGATATTGCCTCCCCGCTTCCTGTGTCTTTTGGGTGGGAGGAGGCGAGGTGGCAGGCCACGACAGGGTCTGAAACAGAGCGGTGTTGCCTTTACACGTGAAACTTTGCATCTCTTTTGCACGGCGATCACTGATGGGATAGGAGATGGAGTCAACGTTTGCTTTTGTAATTTGTTCACTTGTAATTTTCTCCTCATGTATCACTACTGTTGCTATTGTGAAGCGCTCGGACACCTTCGGGTAAAGTCCGCGCTATATAAAAACGCATAAAAAAAGGAAATAAAAAAACCCAGAAAAAAACACTGCTGATATTCCCCCACCGGTGTCGCCGGCACAGGTGTGGCGTCCTGCATGCGGCCTGCAAGGAGGAACGCTAGAAGCCAGCTGCGCTGCATTAAAGGTACATGCAGATCGGAGACCTCAGTCCGGCCTACTCCCTGGGTGCAGGCCGCTCCAGGTCCGTGCCCAAGCTGCACCCAGTCAGGAAGTGGCAACTGCCCCAGAGCAGCAAGCGGCCCCTCCCCTACCTAAAGGAGTGAGCAATCCCAGGAGTCTGGAGCAACTGCGGGAACAAGGTGTGGGAGAGTATCCTTAGCGTCCAGGGAGAGGTAGTGAATTTACCCACCGGAGTGCGCACAGCCCCCGGATACAAGCAGTTGCATATAGCCTTCCGCGCCCGGTAGGGGCACCTGCATCCCCAGCCAGCGCAGCCAAGGCGTCCGAAGCAGCAGTGGCCATAAACCGCAGCTTCAGCAGGTCGCAGAACCTGCGCTTCCTGGAGAGTAACAGCACCGTGGAGGTGAAGAGTAAGGTGAGTGGGTTCAGCTCTCAATTGCACTGAGGTACTGGTACTCTCTTTCCGTGCAGCTCCTGCAGTCTGGAGACTGGAGGCTGCGGTGTAAATTATACCTGGGAATCCCTGGAATGTCAGGTGCCGGGGCATCTAGTACCAGCTCTCTTTCCCCACTTTGGACCTAACCCCTTCCATATGCGCCTCTGTGACAGGACACAGCAGAGCTGGAGACTAAGATCTCAACATTCTGTATGTTTCTACATTGTTATTTGCAAAGTATCAGTTTGCTTGATAAAGTTCATTGAATAGTGGGGTCTGGCCATATTTGTTACTTGCTTGTGTTCCTGGAGTACACGGTTTCTCAATTTCATTTTGCACAACATAGGCTGTTGCTCAAACATGGAACAGAAGATTGATTGGTGGATATACTTGCCTTTTGTCCACAACCCATTTCTTTGTTAGTAGCTCCGGCCGCTTTACTAAGTCACTTTTTTTGGGTATACTAAGTCTACAGATTTACAATTCACTGTTGTTGCTGTAGGATGAGCGTGTGGGTGGCGGTGGTGTTACCAGTCTCAGTTCGCAAGTCACTGCTGTCTGTGCATCCTCTGCACTGTGAAACATTTGCATCGCTGTACTTGCATGTATGGGAATCTGCTGTTTGGTTCAGGTTTAAGTCTTATGTCCCTCACACAAAATTACCACAAACACAATCCATTTAAGATGGAATCGATCCTGTATTCTAACTTTTTTCACCGCCTCTCACGGCCCACATCAGTGTTAGTTTTCACACGCTGTATTCTTATGGCTCTGGCTATTACTTTCCCAAACAAATGTAATGCAATACTAGTGCATTGCCCGCCTTGTGTAACATGCTGGTGCATTGCAGGAAGGTGTCATATGTTCTCCATTCAGAGTAGGCACGTTTAATGTTTACTTTAGGGACGTCTGGTAGATGCACTTGTGTGTGTGTGTGTGACCCCGTGTGTGAGAAGGCTATGCACAAGGTATTGGATGGCATGGATACTTGTGGCATTGTCCCTTGTTTAGTGTGTGTATATGTGAGGGTGCGCACATGGCACCTGACTGTGTGAGTAGGACGTGCAAAGGGTTATGAGGGTTGCATCTGTTGTGTGCTATGTGAGAGGGTGTGCACATGGCACTAGACGGTGTGAGGAAGCGTGCAAAGTGTTGTTGGGGTTGTATCACTTATTTGATGTATTAGAGGATGTTTCACACAGCACTGGTTGGAGTGAGTAGGACATGCAGCTGGTTCTGGAGGCTCTATACCCAGTGCTTAATTTGATCCAGTGGTTTCCAGTGCTTGACATGGGCACTTAATTTATCAACACCGGCACATCTGACAGTCTGCAACATGGCAGCGCTCATTGTCTAATTTAGAGATGAGCACACGTTGTTTCTTATTTCAATAGAGCAGACCTTAGAAATAACTAATACCTGCCACCCAAGCCACTCTTACAGTTGTGGAGACCCGGAATAGTCCTAATTGTCTCACTTGTAAGAGCGTGGTGGTTAGTAATTGCGTTGGTACTGTCACTGAAAGAGCAGGCAGGGGCAATGGGAGGTGCAAGCTGCAGTGGCCTCCTGATGAAGGCCCTGGCACTTACTTATTTAACAAATTTAGCACCGTCTATCCCTCATCTGGCGCGTGAGAGGGTGTGCACAGGGTGCCCTATGGTGAGTTTTTGAGGCTTTGCCCCTCGTCTGGTGTGTGTGTGCGCAGGTCACTAGATGGAGTAGGTCAATGAAAGGGTTATGAGGGCTGTACCCCAGGTCTAGTGTGCGCGCAAAGTGCACTGGCTATTGTGAACTGGGCACGTATGGGGTTTTGAAGGCTGTATCCCTTGTTGGGTATGTAAGAGGGTGTGCACAGGGTACTGGAAGATGTGAGGGGCTGTACACAAGCTTCTGGGGGGCTGTACTCCTCCTCTGGTGATGGGGAGGGTGTGCACATGGCTTTAGATGGTGTGAGGAGGCTTTGCAGAGAGTTCTGGATGGCGTGTTGCTCACCTGTTGATTTGATTTGGGTATTAAGGTGGTACTGGGTGGTGTGAAGCCATGCATTGCAGACACATCTGGAGGATGTACGTAGAGCGTATCCATTGTGTAGGCTGCGAGAGTAAGCTATTGGCATTGTAAATGACAAAATGCCATTTATTTATCTGTTTTCAAAACCAACTCAAATAAAAATGTTGTCATTAACAATGCCAATAGCTCAGAAAGGGCAGAAAGGGGGCGGCAGGGCAGTGCAGGGGAGGGAAAGAAGGAAGGAGGAGGGCAGAAAGAAGGGGAGAGGAGGAGGCCACGAGAGGGAGACAGACAGGGGAGGTTGGAATGAATTGCTCGTCTTGCCAGCTGGAAGGCTCGGCTCCCTGAAAGTTTTCATGGTGTCCTTTCGCTTGTCTTCTATCGGAGCGGACCCTCAAGGTGACTTCTGGCCCGCCCCACCGGCTCCGCGGCAGTGCACACGCCCCTTAGCCCCGGCACCGACCTGCCAGTCGGGCTCCCCGGATGTGGCTCGAGCGCTGTGCCCGGCTTCCCACCTGCTCTCCCGGGTCCGAAGGCGCCTCAAAGCCTTGTTCATCTAGGCTGCATCACATTGTTGCCAGGCTTCAAACCTCCGATTGCCACAAGTCTTACTGTATTTAACCAGCTTGTCTTGCTTTTGCCCAGTTCTTCTCTTAGATACTTTATTCTCTGCGTGGGTTTATTTCGGGTGACGCGCGCTGCTGCGTATCTCCCCTCGTAGCTTGGACCAGCCCGTGGGTTGCAGGTTATATATTTTTTTAATAGAATTTCTATTCTGACTGCCACCGACCCTCCGTTTTCTTTAAACTGGATTTATTTCAAAGATTTCCGGTGGAATGCACGTTCGCTAATCGCCACCCTCAGCCCCTGGCACGGAGCGTCCCAGGGAGTGCCCGGACCTCCTCGTCGCTTCAGTGGCTCTCAGTCTGGGGCGGGAAGGCTGGCTGCAGTGCTATGGAGTGCTAGAGAGTGCCTAGGGAGTGCTAGAGAGTGCAGAGTGCCTAGGGAGTGCTAGAGAGTGCAGAGTGACTAGGGAGTGCTAGAGAGTGCAGAGTGACTAGTGAGTGCTAGGGAGTGCTAGAGAGTGCAGAGTGACTAGGGAGTGCTAGAGAGTGCAGAGTGACTAGGGAGTGCTAGAGAATGCAGAGTGACTAGTGAGTGCTAGGGAGTGCTAGGGACTGCAGAGAGACTGCTAGGGAGTGCTAGGGAGTGCAGAGTGACTGCAGAATGCTAGGGAGTGCAGAGTGGCTGCCGAGATTAACCTAATGGCAATGTAAATGACAATGCCATTTATTTATCTGTTTTCAAAACCAACACATAAATACAAATTTTGTCATTTACAATGCCAATAGCTCTAACTTTTCCAAAGGCGAAACCATTGCATTGTAAATGCTTGTTTGTTATTGTACCTGATTTGGAGTTGCTGCCTTTTTCCTTGGTGTGACGTCCTCCTCATTAATCTGCAAAGTTCAACAATCAGAAACAAAGAACTTTATCTAGCAGTGCACTCCATATTATCTTCTATTTGCAACAATTACTCGCACCCCTGCTAATTTACCCATTACTCACACTCCCAATATGTCACACTTCTGTTAGCCGTACTTATGTTGTTCATGCTCCCTCCGTAGCCTTATATTTGAATGGTTTGTGCTCTGCACCCTTGTGTACAATATGCGTTCTACCCTGTAACATTACTACAGTCTGTTTTTTCCTTTCTACTCATTTTCAACAGCCTTCCTGGCACTCACATTAACAAATCTCTCAATCCTTATCTCACAGCCCCTCATCCCCTGATTTTCCAAAGTCATCCTCCACCACCTCATTTATTCGACTTGACTGAATGCAATTCTATGCATAGAAATCCCTTAGACCTGATTCTCCTTTCTAGTAGCCTTTCTCAAACATTGACCCCTCCCCCGCTGATCATGCCATCATACACTTCCATCAGCATTGCTACTACTATCACACTCCTTGCAACCATTCCACACCCCTCGCTCCTAATATCATCTTCACTAAACTGAGTTAATCCCAAATTAACTACCAAGCCTTTCTTGACCAAACTATCAAAGGCCTTAAACGTGTGCTACGTTATTTGTTCTGTGAAGTATATCTCGGCACTAGGTGCTAACCAAATACCCGCCATGGAAACCCCCAGTTATATCAGAATCACCAACCCCCAGATTAATCATCGTCCCATTTTGCGAGTCCTTAATAGCAATTATTAAGGAATCGCTATTAAGGACTTGCAAAACGGGATTCATGTAGAAATCATAATTTTATTTGCGATTCCTACAGCTTCCTTATTTGCGATTAGCAAATTGCTAATCGCAAATTAGGATGCGATTTCAAGGGTGCCAGGGGTGTCCAAAGGACACCCTGTAGCACCCCTGAAATGTCAATGTAGACTGATGTTGCGCACACACATGTCCAAAGGACATGTGTGTGTGTAACATACAACTTAGAAAAATGCACTAATGTGCATTTTTCTAAGTTTTCGCTATTTACCACGAAGTCAGACTTCGCGGTACATAGCGGCCAAAAATAGCGAATTCGCAATTTAAAAATGGTTAATGAATTGCATTTAAGGAATCTCAAATAGAGATTCCTTAAATGCTATTCCTCGCAATTTTGCGATTTCGCAATTAGCGATTTTTGCATTTGGGTTAATGAATCCCAAATGCAAAAATTGCGCTCGCAAAGGGCCAGATTCTCAGAATCTGGCCCTTTGCGAGCCCAATTTTTAATGATGAATCTGGCTGCAAGTCTTTATAACTTTAGTAAAGAGCGAATTTGAATTCTGTCTCAAGTTAGAGGTAAAGGAATTCCCAAGCTTAGGGCCAGTACCAAAAAGGCTTGGCCCCAAAGCCTAACATCCTTGAAGCATGGCAAAGTGTTTATGTTGTCAGAGGAAGACCGCAAGGTCATAGTCGTCATTTCAGAAAATAGTATTACAAAAAACTGGGGCACTGCTAAAGTGTGTTTTATGAACAAGACAGTGAACCCTTTATTTATTTATTTTTTTTAAATGTTATTGATCAGCTTGACAACTTAATTGAAGACAGCATAACAAATAATATATCATGGCAAACATTTCGAAAAAGAAGTATATACATAGTTTACTATGGGTATAAAAAGAACGAAAGAGCATAATTTCAGAACTTTTGGAGAAAACTAACACAGAAAAACAGGGGTCAGGCAAATCACACCGCACCAAAAGAAACATATAGCATCCCATGGAAACGCTGTGGTCAAAAGACTCAGACAATCAGTTGTTCAGCCATTGTGTGAATGGCGCCCATATGTTCAGACCTTTCTCGCGCCTCCTCTTTCCACCTTTTTGAAACACGGCTGATTCCAAATTATGGAGAGCTAGAATCCTTGCTCTCCAATTAATGAAGGTAAGGGGGAACCGGGCAAATCCATTCAGAGGTTATACACAATCGAATTAGAGACATAGCAATACATAGAAAGGCGGATTCATAGGCTGATCTGTTAAGCAAACAATCAATTTCACAACCAGTTATTACTAATTCAGAAGACAGCGCCACCGAAATCTTAAGGGAGCTATTAATAAATTGTTGAACATCTTGAAAAAATAAATCCAGTTTAGGGCAAGAAAAGAACATGTGTACATCATTGGCTGCTGCTCGACCACATCTTGGACAACCATGACCACTGCCTCCTCCCCATTTAGATATCTTGGCCGGAGTATAATAAAGATCGAAGAGGGCCATATAACTTTGGGAGCGTAAGCTCCCAGAGATTAATACAGAATTGGATAGATCCAATACCGAAGAAATATCAATACCAGTCTTGCCTAACTTAATATCCAATTTAGTATTGTGAGAAGAAAGGTCATCTGGGAGGCCCGTTAATAGATTTTGATAAAGAACCCCAATTAGAGCCTTTCTCAAGATAAGTTCCATAAGTGTATTTTTGACGAGTGCGATAGGGGTGTCATGAAGAAGTTTATCAATATAACTACGTATCTGTAGATAATTGAAAAATTCATGTGTGTCCAATCCGAATTTATCTTTTAAAAATGAAAAGGAAGCCATATTGCCCTCGTAAACTAAGTCCCCCAAAATAAAAATACCATGCAATCTCCACCTAATTGTAACAAAATCTTGAAAAATAGAGGGTAATAGCCTAGCAGCAGCCAAAGGTGTATAATAATTAATGTTAGGGATTAACCATTTCCGGCGTACATTCCTCCAAACTGAGTACATAGCTAAAATGACCTTCAACTTAGTTTTTTTGTAATAGCTAGGTTCAAGGAATGACAAGAGAGCCCCCTTAGCATCGTCCCCCAAGCCTATCTCAAAAATAGAAGGGGTGCATGATGGTGGAAGTGAGGCTCTCACCCCAAAGAGTGGTAAAGCTAGATGTTGCAATAAAGCTGACCAGTTATAGAGCAGCAGATCGGGGACTGACCACCCACCCCTATCCATTGGTAAATGCATCCATTTAGCAGCCCTACGGGGGGAATGATAGCCCCACAAAAACCTGTTACAGCATCGTTCTACTCTGGCAAGACTGGACTGAGCGAATTCCAAAGGAATAGTCCTAAAGATGTACAGAAATGTTGGCAAGATCAGCATTTTTAGTACGTTCCTCCTGCCAAATAAAGAAAGATGTAAATTATCCAACCTACGCAAAGTGGAGTTGGCCGTTTCTATAATAAGTAGAATATTCATTTCCGGTAGCAGCTCTACTGCTGCTGTAATTTTAACCCCCAAGTACTTTGCGCTTTGGACAACTGGCGCATCCGAGGAGCCCATAGTGGTAGATTGAATAACCTGGGTTTTCTGAACATTTAGTTTATAACCTGAAAGTTGACCATATAGTTCCGCCAACTTCTGTATAGCTAAAAATGAGGATGAGACATTGCTGGTTAAAACAGCAATATCATCGGCATATGCCAGAACTTTGAATTCGGACGCATTAATCTTGACAGAGGATATGTTTAAAGAAAGCTCAATTTTGTTAATAAACGGATCGATATAAAGAGCAAATAACAGGGGCGAACAAGGACATCCCTGTCTAGTGCCCCTATTAAGATCAAATGATCTTGAAAGGAGGCCTGATATTGATAACATTGCTTGGGGGGCAATGTAGAGTGACTGTAAATCGTGTATGAAATTTGGGCAAAACACCTTCCAGTGGAGAACTTTCCACAAGAACCCCCAGGCAACCCTGTCGAACGCCTTTTCGGCGTCCAACAGGATTACACCTAGGGGAGAGCTTGTGACTTGGGCCCAGTCCAGTAGTGCTATGACACGGCGGATATGGTCCACCCTGTCCCTTCCAGGAATAAATCCGTGTTGGCGAATGGAGACTAGTGGGGATATCACCAATGCTGGTCTAGCAGCCAGAATTTTTGAGAAGATCTTACTGTCCGTGTTGATTAATGAGATCGGACGAAATGAAGCAGGATCCAGCTCCGGCTTGTCTTTTTTTTAAATCAGAATAATAGTTGTAAAACGCCAGGAGTCCTGAATAGTACAGAGCTGGGCATCTCTAAAAGTTGTTAGAAGATCCTCCCGAATTTCCGATCGGAATGTAGTGTAAAATTCCAGGGGAATGAAATCAGGACCAGCTGCTTTGCCATTGGTCAAAGAATGTAATGCTAACTCCACCTCATTCCACCCTATGGGTGCGGCAAGAGCAGCATTCTGATGGTCTGGGATTTTAGAAGTATTGAGCTCAGCAGTAAAAGTACCAAATTCATGGTCTATAGTAAGGTCGCTAACTTCCTTGGTGTATAGAGAGCGAAAAAATTCTGAAAAAACGTCAGAACGCCTTCAGGAGTGTCATGAATATGCCCCTTAGAATCCTGAATCCTGGTGATACGGTTGGCTAAACCGCGCTGCTGAAGTCGCTTAGCAAGGACCCTGCCAGATTTTTCACCAAACTCGAACATCATCGAGCGATACTGTAAATATTTAGCAGCAAGATCCTAGCCAAAGAACTCAAGCAGGGAGGTTTTAATGCGTGCGACCTGTAGTTGGATAGAAGCTATGTCACAGCCATCCTTAATCGCACTTGTGAGCTGGACCTCTGCCCGACGTAATTCATCAACGCGCACATTGGTTTGTTCCTGAATTAGCCTCTGACGAGAGAATGAAAAGCTTTTAGTCTCTCCGCGAATTGCGGCCTTAAATGAGTCCCAAACGATATTGCTGGGGGCTGAGCCTCTATTGATGTCCAAAAATTCAGTTATCCAAGGTCTCATATGGTCTAGATATGTTTGTTCTAATAACAATTTTCTCACAAAAGTCCACGGCCTGGGAGTTTTTTTTTTTCACAACAAATTTTATTGATTGATTCAAGCAGGATTAGAAAAGTGGTTCCCCACAATCAGGAGATCGCCACCAAGTATCGTGGTACAGTTTACATTGTAATAACCATAACCAATCAAGAGTAGTAGTAAAACCAAGTAAATAAGCCCCCTCCCCCACCCCTACCTACACCAACTCCCATTACCCAACTACCCTACTACCCACCCCTTATCCCTCCCTAACCCTATGCACGTGCATATAGAAAACCTTCGGTGCTCGCTCGTAGTGTGACAGGCATGACACAATTTACAGGTCCGTATGGTACCCACCACTTACACATCTTCCTCATGTTCCACAGGGTGATCCAATGGCAAGTCCCTATAGTCTGCCCACCTCTTCCAGATCTTGAAGTGTTTGCGGGGGCATCCTCTCGCCTCAAACACTGGCCGTTCCAGCCCCATATAGTAGTCTAGTCCGGCCTTCCATGCACATAGTGGGGGGGCTCGTTCACTCTTCCACGCTCGGGCCAGGTCTCTTTTGGCAACTACCAGCCCCAGCAACAATAAATGGCGCTTATATAAATTCCCACCAACTCCCTCAAGTATGTGGAGCAACCCTAATCGATGCGTGCGTGGGAGGTCCCATCCCACAACTTCAGACAGGGAGCTCCATACACCTCTCCAAAAGCCAATCAGTCGAGGACACGACCACACCGTATGCAGCAGCGTGCCCGCTGCAGCCCCACACCTCAGACATTCCGGCGAACCAATCAGTCCTGCCCTCCAAAGCCGCTCTCGGGTATAATAGGCCCTATGGAGATACTTAAACTGAATTAATCTAAGCCGCATTGCTATTGCGGTCCCTCGTGGGGATTCCAGGGCCTCCCTCCAGTCATCTTCGTCAAGGGGGCCAACATCAGCCTCCCAAGCCGCCTTCAGGGGAAGCAGGGTGGAGGAGCAATGAGTGACCATCGTTTGGTAGATACGGGAGACCTTCTTATCTCCGAGATCTCCCATGAATACCTTCGCCTCAACAGGGCTAAAGTCGGGGAGCAACTCTAGGTTAGTAATACTGGGCGTAAGTGCGTGTCGAAATTGTAAATAGCGATAGAATTGGGTTTGGGGCATGTGGAACTCAGCACTGAGTTCTTGGAACGGTTTAAGAGTGACTCCGGACAGTACATGTCCCAGCGTCGAAATCCCAATCGCATCCCAGCCATAAAATCCCGGCAGCGTGGACAGTTCGTGGAGTCGTCCATTGTGCCACAGCGGCGTCTCCGCAGTTAGCCTGCCCCACCAGCCCATGCGACGCAACGCCTGCCGCCACACCGCAAAGACAGTTTTCGTGACGCATGGCAATGTCTGCCGCAGCCGGGCTGAGTACAGAATCGTGTGCAGTGTACTATCCCCCATCAGAGAGCGCTCCAGGGCGTATGCCGGGTCCCCCCTGTCACCGTACCACCATTCATTAAGTATTAGCAGTTGGGAGGCTTGGTAATAGGACAGTAGATCTGGGGTGGCTAAGCCTCCACAATATGTGGATAGGAAGCATGTCCGTAGCGCCACTCTGACCGCTCCCCCAGCCCACAAGAAACGACCCAAGGCCGAGTTGACCTGTCGAAACCACTGGGGAGGGATGGGGTGAGGGTAGTTCTGCAGCTGGTATAAGAGACGCGGGAGCGCCACCATTTTGAAAATCGCAGACCTACCGAAAATGGTTAGAGGCATCCGGGACCATGTTTTAATATCTGCCTGAACCTTCTCCCACACCGGCACTATGTTGCGGTCCCATGCGGTGTGCTTTGAGTCGGATAGGAACACCCCCAGATATTTCAATCCTCCGGTTGCCAACTGTAATCCAGATGCCCAGGGGTCCCTCACCAGTCCGTCCCCTAGGACCCACAGGGTGGATTTGCCTAAATTTAGGTAAAGGCCTGAGACCTCCCCAAAGATTCGCATAATTTCTAAGACTCGGGCCCCGAGCGGCACAAGTCGGTAAGGAAAAAGAGGACATCGTCCGCATATAAGGCAATTCTATCCACAAGAGTCTCGGTCCACACGAAGCCCCGCATCTGTGCGTCAATGCGCACCCAAGAGGCCAGAGGCTCCATGGCTAAGGCGAATAAGTATGGGGACAGTGGGCACCCCTGACGGGTCCCTCGTCCGATGGTAAACGTTTCCGATATCGCCCCAGCGACCCGTACCGACGCCGTGATATCCGTGTACAGCAATGATATATACGACAGAAACACTGGGCCCAGGTTGAGACGAGGCAGGAGCGCGAAGAGGTACGTCCAGCTAACTGAATCAAAGGCTTTATGAATATCAGCCAGTAACAGAGCCGCCTGTTCCCCGGTGGCCCCCATGGCGTCTACCGCCGCCTGTGCACGCCGGATGTTGTGACGTGTCGCCCTATGAGGCATAAAACCGGCATGGTCAGGGTGGACCAGATCCGTCATATATGGGAGTAAGCGGTTAGCTAGAGCCTTTGCTAGTATTTTAGCCTCTATATTGAGCAATGAGATGGGGCGATATGAGTCATGTCTGTCAGGGGGTATACCCGGCTTTTGGAAAACTACAATTTCAGCATGGCGCCAGTCCGGAGGCAACTTACCCTGCGCCCGTGCCGTCTCCAGTGCACAACGATAATGGGATCCTAGTTGGAGTTGGAATTTCTTAAAAAATTCACAGGGGTAACCGCTCGGTCCAGGTGCCTTCCCTACATTAAGTTGACCCAGTGCCTCCCCCAGTTCATCAGCCGTAAGGGGAGCATCAAGCGTTTTCCTTGTTTCACCGGATACCGCTCTAGGCGGCAAGTCGACTATGAATTTAGCTACGTCGTCTACGGAAAGGCAGTCCCGCGGGGCGTATTGCACTTTGAAATAATTAGCAAAACTCGCCGCCAGCTCGGCCGGGTCTGTAATCGCCACGCCATCCTCAGCAGTGAGACCTGGCAGTACGATCGGTTGAAGGCTGCGCTGACACAGCCTATGGAGCATGGTACAGGATTTATCTCCCCACTGGTATATTCTGCTCCGCGTGGCCAACCACGCCTGCCTAGCCTCATCCATCAATATAGAGGCATAGGACTGTTGTGCCTGGAGAAGCAATCGTATCGCGACCTCGTCTCCCCCTCCCCGGCTTCGCCGCTCCAAGTCTTCCACTAGCGCGGCCGCTTCAGTGGCTGACTCCCGATGTCTGCGACGGGCCGCAGCACACCACGCAATGTCTACCCCCCGTATAGTGGGCTTCATTGCCTCCCAGACCACCGCCGCGTCCATATCATCCGTTAGATTTTCCCGCCAGTAGTGGGTGATCGCCTCTCGCAGGTGTTGGACATAGCTGGGTTGCTGAAGATGCCACGAGGACATCCTCCACCGGAATGGCTGTCGCGTCCTAAGGAGTTCTACCTTAACCGAAACTGGGGAATGATCTGACAGTCCTCTTGGCAATATCGCAGCTTCCCGCACCCTGCTCAGGCAGACACCAGGTACAAACACATAATCCAGTCTCGAGAAGGAGCCATGCACTGCAGAGACATATGTGCATTCGCGCGCTGCGGGGTGCATATGTCGCCATACATCCACCCATCCCATTCCCTCAACCATAGCATGCAACCGGGTAGGGGAGGTGGGGAGAGAGCTAGCAAGTGCCCCCTGCCGCTTCTGACGATCTATACACATATCCATCACCTCATTCCAATCACCCCCGACCACAGCCAACGATTCCGGAATATCGTCCCACACCATAAACAGTTTCTCGGACAGGGCCCACTGCAGAGGGGGAGGGGCATAGACACTTCCAAAGACCACCGGCTCAGCTCCCACCATTCCCTTGACAAAAATATAACGACCTTGTGGGTCCGCCCAATGCTTCTCATGGACGTAGGCCACTCTGCGATGCACCAAGATAGCAACCCCTCTGGAACCCCTAGCAAATCCAGCATGAAAGACCTGTTGATAGCCAAATCTCTGTAAGCTAAGAGCCTTAGATCCCATCATGTGTGTTTCCTGGAGTCAGAGCACGTCGGCAGACTCTCTCTTCCCCCAACGCAAGACAGCTCCTCGTTTAATCTTATCCAGCATCCCCCTGACATTCCAGGTGACCACCCGTAGGGACTCTCCGGGGAGGCCAGGAGACATATCAGCCATAGTCAAGTGAGACCCACCAAGTAGGCCCTCTGCGCCACCCAACACACTTCGCACCTTCCTCAGGACATCTGTAAACAGCACGTGCATTACCCCCCACCCGCCGCAAAGCCCCCAAACATCAACGATAGCAACCCCTGCCTGACCCCCACCCCCAGCTATCCTCATCCCTACCCCTCCCTCCCCATTCCCCTGTCCCCAACACCCTCCACCCCCATACCTCATAGAACGCTGAAGTACCTGTCGCGGCATGGGCAGCCCCGGGTCCAAAACAGAGGGCCCAAGACCAACCATACCAATGGATCCCAACACCCCTTAGGAACAGTAAAGCCCGCTCCTCCCCTAGTCAACACCCACCGCGTGCGGTAGTTGGAGGCCCCTGTCTAGTCGCCCCCGAGCCTCCATCCGCAACACCACTTATAGCTAAGCCATCCCTGAGAACATGCAATGTAGGTAGTGTCAATGTTTTCAAAAGATGAAACCTAACCGTGGGACCCCGGACAGTCCGAGTCCACAGCGTCAGCAGAGAAATACACCCCTCCCCAGGGTCTCAAGAATTATCCTCGGAGTGATCAGATGCAACAGCTCTACTATCTTGCGTCGCGCTGGCGGACGCGGATCTCTTCCGCGACCGGGACCTCCGATGTCGTCCGCCACGGGCCGGCTGGCCCCCCCGCTCCTGCGATGAACCACCAGGGCCACCAGGATTCAGTCCCGGTTGAGCATGCGGCCTGATCGGCACAGATTCGTCAGTCAATTTGAAGACGTCCTCAGGGGAATCAAAAAAGTGAGTCCGGGACTGATAAACAACCCTCAGGCGGCGGGTACAGTAGAGAATATTGAATCTTCAGACCCCGTAATTTTGCCTTGGCTTCCACGAAGGACCGGCGTTGCTGCTGCACTAGTTTGGTGTAGTCGGGAAAAATCATGATCTTTCGATTTTCGTATGTAATGGAGTCCCTGGTTCTCGCTTCACGCAGGATAACGTCCCCGTCATGATAATTCAAAAGTCTGGCGATTATAGGTCTGGGACGCTCACCTTCCGGCGGCCTCTGTGTTAAGGCCCGATGTGCTCGTTCAATTATAAAGCAAGTGGAAAGGACCCTCGAGGGGAGCCAACTCTCCAGCCATTGGGTTAGGAACAGTTCCATATTGTCTTTCTCACACCGTTCCGGAAAGCCAACAAAGCGAAGGTTGTTTCTGCGTGCGCGTCCTTCAGCATCCTCCACCCGGGTCGCGAGGTTCTTTTGAATGTGTTCCATCGCCGCCATCTTGCGTTTCAGGGACCCAACATCGTCTTCTACCACCGAAATCCTCGATTCTGCCTCCGTAATCCGTACCACAGCATTTCGCAGGTCTTGGCGCAACAGAGTCACATCTGCGCCCACTGCCCCAATCTTTGCGTCTAGCATGTCCCTGGACTGGGTGATCGCCGCCATGAGTGCCGCATTATCCGGCCCTGCTCCACTGCCACCACCAGCCGCTCCGGAACCTCCACTGGGCCCTGTAAATTTGTCGATGGGCCCCTGCTTGGGCGGACCACCACCTCCCCTGGTCATGGCTGCTTGTATTCTCAGGGCCACCATACGGGAAGGATTCGCACAAGCAGAACAGCGCAGCAAGTCCTCAACCGTCGGGTGAAAGTGTCCGAGGCACCGCGGCCACCGGAGCTGAATCGGCCCCCAGCCAAGCCAGGGCCAGCGTCACGGATCAATTGCAGGCCGGTCGCCGGTCCGCCCCGGCTGCACCGGTCGCCCCGTTGACCGCTCCGGGCTCCGTCGGGCCCACGTGGGTCTTCGGGCGTCCTTCACAGCTCCACAGCCGACCACACCAAACAAAGGACTCGGGGGAGTCCCAGACAGCCCGCAGGCAGCCCCGAGCAGATCCAGCACAACAACCCGCACAATGGCCCAAAAGTCCACTTCTAGGGGCAGCACCGCAGCGTCACTCACAGTTTGTTACAGCTGCCACAGTCACCCAGGCACCTCCTCCGGTCCGCTTTCAGCTCGGGTCTGGGCCGGCTCCGGGAGCACGAAAATCGAGGCCCCGGCTGTTTAGCGTCCACGTAGGCCTCTGTGTCCTCCAATGGGGCCGGTGCGCTCCAATCGCCTCCCCAGTGAGCAGCGAGACAGTCCGGCGCCCAGCTACGGCGCCCCGGAGTCTCCGCGGCCCGGGGTCCGGCCGCGCGGCCCGCCTGTCCGTCAGTTCACCCCCACGGCTGCTCCAAAATCGAGGCCCCGGTCTCGGTGTCAGAGACCAGGCCGCACGTCTCCGCCGGCAGCGTAGCCTCGCCGGGCCGCTCAGGGAAGCCGCTCGTGGCACCGGAGGGTTCCCAGCGCTGTCACACACACTCGCCCTGTGAAGGTATGGCGGGATGGGCTCAGGGGCCAGGATAATTAGTCGGATTTCGTCCGGGCCGGCGGGAGCTCTACGAAGCTGCGACCGCCATCTTCGCCCGCCAAGCCACGCCCCCTGGCCTGGGAGTTTTTAATATGTAATTTAAAGTACAGATACTAGTCAAAAGGTTGTGATCTGAAATAATTCTAGGTAAGATGGAAATTTAAGCAGTGTCTGCAAATTTATCTGACAAAAAGAAATATTCTAGACGGACCATTTTTTGTGAGGGGCTGAAAAATATGTGGAGCCATCTATTTTCTTACAGTGATGAAACCAAAGGTCTACCATTGAATGTTATTGAACCAGAGCTTGCAGGGCCCTAAAAACTCTAGGTTTCTGACCAACGTATTTTTGCCCTTTGGCTAGGTTGAAATTAGCAGATAGGTTAATGTTAAAGTCCCCACAGAGACAAACAGGATGAGGCCATAAGGCCAATTCTACATTTAAGTAGTCTAAGACTGCGGGATTGTCCGAATTTGAGCTGTATACAGTCCAAACCGTCAAAGATGTACCATTGATCAAAAGTTCAGCAATTGCCCATCTCCCCCCGGTATCTTGTCTAGATCTTACACATGAGCCCAACCCACCTTTCATTAATATAGCCACCCCTCTTATCATGGAGGTCTGTTGGGAACACACTATTAAGTCAAACCCTGGGATATTTAGGCAATCTCGATTGTTCCAGGGCACATGAGTCTCCTGCAAACACAGAACCTCTAGGTGAAGACCCTGAATGATGCGTGATAGTAGAGCCCGCTTCTTCCCATTATTCAGGCCACAGACATTCCATGAGGCTATGCATATTTTACCTGACGCCATTAAGAAATTTGTAAAAAAACATCACAATTGAGATAGCTATCTGTTTTAATTTGTAATTGCCATGATAAAAAAAGTATTTCTCAAGCTTTTTTTTAAATGCGCCCACCCCCCCAACCAGCCCCCCACCCCTCCCTACCACCAACCCGCCACCCCCTCATCCCCCCAGCCCCCCAATCTAGGCAACAAGACCGAAGTCCAGGTGATGGAGGAGCTGGTATGAGCAGGGACCCCCCCCCCAGAGTCGCTGCCTACTTTTCAAAAACAGCCAATAGAGGGTATGCCCACAGAGATGTAAAAAGAAGGCACACTAATAAGTGCATAACAGAAGACTAGAAAACATCCCCTAAAGGAGCATAATCCCAACGAGCAACTATAGGAGAAAGGGAAAAAAATGTGTCATTATACTCATACGATTACAACTATTTACAATGGGTCCAGAAATACCTTTGCCTGAATTTCTGAGTCAAAACATCTATTCTGGCCTTGATGAATAATCTTAAGTTTGGACGGAATAAGAAAAAAAATCTGCGCCCCCTTCGACTAGAAAGGGGGCGATGAGCTGACGGAGCTGCCAACTCCGTTCAACCGTGGCTGGGCAAAAGTCCAGCCTAACAAAGAATTAACAGCCCTTTCCCGACCTTTGCCTATCAGGCCTGGCTAGATCATAAACCCTTTCTCTAGCTAAGAAGTTTTGTAAACAAATTAAAATAGCGCGGGGTCTATTGGACGTTTGACCCGGGCGTTGTTTAGGTTTGAAAGGAAAACGATGGGCACGTTGGATTTCTAGCTGCCAGTCCCATTCCTTGACCCTCTGGGAATGCCTCTGTAAATAAATAAACAAAAAATTGACGGGTGTCCGATCCTTCCATGCCCTCAGGAACCCCCGAAATTCTTAAATTGTTTCTCCATGCACGGGTCTCCATGTCCACGAGTTTCCCTTGTATATCAACCCGCTGGGATTGAATTGCATCAATAGTGGATTTTTGGGCGACTACATCATCTTCAAGAGTAGAAATCAGAGTTTCTGCCTCGGCGACCCTGGTTGCAATATCCGCGCAGGTCTGGATTACTCTACGCAAAGAATTTTGGACTCTGCGGCCCACCCCCTGTGCTCGGGCACTTTCTTGCCGGGTCTCCTCCCGGTGAGCCATTATCATTTGATATACTATAGCAAGTGTCATCTCGCCTGGAGGCAGACCAGAATTAGAGTCCAGAACATTGGCAGCTGGAACATGAAAATTACCTTGTGCTCCGGACTGAGCGTAAATTGAGTAATCCCAGGCTAGGGAGCCAGTATTTAAGCCAGAGCCAGAGTCTTGAGGTACCTTACGAACTGTAGAAAGCCCCTTCGAGCTACCAACAGAATTCAAAACATCATTTGTGCGCCAATCCCCCATCACACTACCCTCATCGTCAGACCAGTCTTTATCCAGACCATTGTCATCAACAGAAGAGCCCGTATGTTCAGAAAGGGAGTAGAAAATATCTACATCGATGTCACCCTCAATATTTGGTAAAGCAGAAGGTTGAAGAGCTCGCAGTTCATCTGTGTGAGAGGGATAGACTGCTGATTGAGTATTGATAACTAATTCTGAAGGGACTACATCTCCCAGCATCCCGCTGGGTTGTAAGCCCAAAACCAGAGTGGAATCCGTCAATACCGCACTCTCCAAAGTGACATAAATTATTTGCAAATCCTTTGACATATGCAGGGCATTGTCCTTGCAATAATCCCCCGCAGTCTGTCAGTTTAAGATATGAACCGTGCCACAGCCGCTTTGTGTCATTGTGCTCGGCTTTCTCATGCTGTATTTTCACAGATTTGTTCTTTTGAGAATTGCTGCAGCACAAATCAAGAAATGGTAGGAAGGAGTGAAAATAAGACGTGGCGAAAGAAAAAAATGCAGTCCGCCAACAAAAATGGTAGGAAGGAATGAAAATAAGACGTTGCGAAAGAGAAAACTGCAGTCCGCTAACAAAGTTAATAATCAGTGATGTATGGCATGTGGGGTTTTCAAGCCTTGCTAAAAGCAGTAATTCAAGCACTCCCCATGACGTGAGTTTTCTCTTTTAGCCCAGTCTGCTTCCTTGACTTACTGCTGGGGTAAAAGGTTCCTTATCTTCTTTCTGGGGCCATCTGGACCCATAAAGAAGATAAGAAACCTTTTACAGCAGCAGTAAGTCAAGGAGCCCGGTCTGAAAAGGAGGCTTAGAGAGAAAGAAGAACGTCACTGGGACCTCTTCTCTAATGGCTGGCCACCGTTTAGGATGCCAGCCAATGGAGAAGAGGGGCTGGGCTTAACCTCGCTAGTAGAAAATACCCTATATCATTAAATCTCGCCAGCTCGACTGCGCGTGTGCACAGTCTTTCGCAGGCCGAGACCTAACCAGCTCGACTGCGTATGTGCGCATTCGTTCGCAGGACGAGACCTAAAAAACGACTAACATGTAAGGGAGGTTCCCCAGCATTGGTGCTTCCGAAGTCTCACATGCCTGGCACACTCGGTTGTCGCTATAGGCTAGCACAGTGCACAGCAGCAGTGAATATATGAAAGATGTCGGCTCTGGAGAGTGGTGCAATTTGAGCAGCATCACAGTGGTAAGCATGGGTTCTAGACGAACAAGTTATTCTTCTGACTTACTTTAAACCTTTTTATATATTATATATATATATATATATTCTGAAATATGCCTGTACATAGTCTGCCATTCTCCTTCCCATCGAGGTGACTGGAGACCTTTGCATGAAAGTGCCACGCTTGCAGAAGATCGATTAATAAGAATTGGCAGACCAATAATGTCTAAATAAGAAAAAATGGCAATGATGCGGCCAGCTGCTTCATTTTGTAGGCAATTACCACGCATGCATGTGCTACAGAATCATACAGGTTTGATCGGTAAACAAAAATAAGAAAATAATTAGCATGGGTGGGTGGGCGCAAACCGGAGGGCGCAGTTGGAGGGAAGCAACACAGGAGACGGAAGCAACATGGAAGGTGGGAATAGGGAGGAGAAGCAAAGGGAAATGAGTGCAAGAGAAGGAAGGTGCAAGTAGGTGGAAGCAACACAGAGGGCCTGGATTGGCAGGAAAAGCAATGTTCGAGAGCAAGGTGTTGCCAGCTGGGAAGCAGCACACGGGCAAGAAAGCTAAGGGTGTGGTAGGAATACAAGAGAACAAGCTCAACATGGAGAAGGCGGGGAGATGCACACTGGTGACTGAGAGCAACACCGTGCAGGGGGACAGAAGTGCACAAGAGAGATGGCAGGAAAATGCATGCACTATCATGGAGGGCTAAACCCGAAAATAACATAGGACTTAAAAAACAAGCTCTGGAAACATAGAAGCCAACCAATCAAAAGAGACTATCCTGCATGGATGGGACAAACACAAGTTTAGTGAGCTGGGTTACAAAGAAGAAACAGGCAAATGAGTGTCAGGAAAGCCAACCAATGGTAAGCAGTGGGTGGGCTTCAAGCCTCCATATGTTCTTGGTAAGTCCACATTATGTCTTGCAACAGTGTGTGCGCTGTATAGTAGGCTTGACCTAAAAGTGACCAAGCTGTGATTGCAGACCTCCAATGTGCTTCCAGGCCATTGTCTATTTTAACATGATGGCTGCTATGCATGTACATGCATGCACAACACAATCTTGCAATCGTTTTTTAAAATAAAACTTATATGAAAGTCCATTACAAGAAAGGCACCATGTATGCAAGCCCATACCGGGTGACAATTTTGAGATGGAGTACAAAAAAAGTTATCAAAGTCTGTATGTCACCTCCCAGTAACAAAGTGAGACTTGTTAGCTTTGCAGATGTGGGGTACTGCATGGGATAAACCCAGATGCGGTCCGATGGGTTAGAACCGCCCCACCACCCCAACCCCCCTAAAAAATCGGAGTTCATTATTTTCAGCTTCTCTCATGCTCCATGGTTCTTAGTTTGCCATTAAATGAAAATGAAGTAACCATTATGAAGAAAATAAATTAAAGTGAAACTGGAGATATATTTTTTCTTTATGATATCCACATTATGGGTGTCCTGGTGCAAAGAAATGTTAATTCCACAACCCCAGGGTTAGCAATAACGGGGGTCTTTTAACTCTGGGGGGTGGTGGAGGGGAAATAAACAGATTATGGGTTGAAACCTGTAAAATGAGCAATTACCAGGCTAAACAGTAATTAAGAGTCAGATTCCTCTGTTAATCCCTCATTTCATCACTTACCCCAGCACTAGTCCCTGAAGATTTTGGCAGCTATCAGCTGGAAACAGGAAGGGGCAGAGTTATCAATATTTCACACAACGCAGCAAGACACCATGCTGCGCTGCGTGAAAGGGAGATGGCAGGAATGCACCATATTTAACGTTAAATGGCATTTGCCTGTCCTCTCCTTGTGCTGGCTTACCATGTGCTGCCTTGCACCAATGCAGGCACCCTTGTGTCATGGTGCAAGGATGCCTGTGTTGCAGGGAGGATTTTTGTTTGTGCAAGAAAGAACACCATCCTGCACTAAAACAATCCTCTGAGGCTTTTCCCTCTTTGTGTGCTGCAAAATGCAGGACACATAGGAAGAGGTAAAAACAAGGAGGAATAAAGATATTTCTCCTCGTTAGAGCTCCCCTAGGACTGCATAGCATTTTGACGCATTCCCAGGTCTACCACTCATTGTAAATCGGGGAATGCACCAAAACAAAATCCATGGGTGGATGCATGGGAACACCCGTGCTCCACCCATGGAATACCTCACTGTGGCAGAGTAACGCGGGTAGAGTAATGCAAGCAGCGGCTTGCACTGTCTTACGTTACTCCAGATTTACAAAGCACCACAAGGCCATGCATGATGGCCTTCTTTGGCTTGGTAAATCTGACTTTAGCGTTTTCTTACCTTTCTTACCTTGTGTGGTGCAAGGTCAACTCAACACTTTGCTAAAACTGGCCCAAATTTCCATAGGTTTCCTTCATAATTCCTGATAGGGCCCAGAACTCTGTTACCAGCCCCATTGTGAATTCTGGGATACTTGTAATGAGGCCCTTAGTGTTTTCTGCCTTGTAGGGTTACTGCTAAGGTTAAAGAAAGTGTTAGGATTAGAGTTGTTTAAGTGGCAAGATCTATGTTGAGGTTCTATTACAGTTGAGTGTGAGTTAGTGTTTAGGGCAGTGTTAGGTTTATGGTTAGATTTACGTTTATGGCAGCTGTTAGCATCATGTTTAAGGTTAAGGTTGTCCTGGAGGTTATGTTAACGGTTAGGCTTAGATTTATGTTTAATGTAAGGTTAGAGCTCTGGCTGCTGAGAGTATTTGAGGTATAGCTGTGTTCAGAGTGTCTTTTAGGGATAGGGTACAATGATTAAGGTTGCTATCTGAGATTTTCATCATTCTGATACTCCGAATTAACAAAGTAATTTAAGTCATTTTTCTTCTTAATGTGTTCTTTATAAATTACTTTATTTGCTTAATTTTCGTAGTACTTATTATTACATATATGTTTGGTTTCACTCAATCCTGAACTCATCTGGTAAGATATTAGGAAGAAGAAAATAGCCAACACCCAAAAATGAAGCAAAACCGTTCACCTCGTATTGCTCAGCCAGAGACATCTCAAGCCATGTATTAAGAGAAGGCTCAGACTCACCTATTGCTCTCTCCTTAATTCCGCATTATTCGCATTGATTGTTACTTACATTGCTCGTTTCCCCTTATATGTGCCTCTTTACTCACCTTGCTAACTGAATCACCCGTTTCTGACAGCTACATCACTTGCACCCTCTTTGCACCACCAGTTAGCAGCCCACTTAATCAACCCTCCCACACGTACCCATGTAATGTGCATCTCCATAACGCATTCTATTTTTTAAAAACCCATTACTCACACACCATTAACTAGTCGCTTTACCTGGTTGTCAGTTACAGCCTTTTCCCATGGCGTAGCCTCCTCCTCGATGATCTCTGCAGCTCTCTAAAAAGAAAGCAAGTTGTTTTATGTTGTTTTTTCGCATTGCCCGTAACCACCTGTTTTACCCTCCTAATTTGTCCCTTGCTCTTTCCTCAAACCTCTGTGTTAAGCAATCCACCCCAGCTCCCATTTTGTGTTAGCAAGTTAGTGAAACCAGAGTCCCCACCTGTTTCCCCTTAGCAACAGAGATATTATACATCAGAAAGTGAACAGTGTGGTCTGAGCCAGCAGTAATCTGCTGTTAGTTGTTTAAACTGTATTTTATAGGGATTATATACTCGTTTTTTGGCTAGGAGAGTGAGTAAAGTTTTGCACACACAGTATTGTTAGAGGGCAAAGTTTGTTAGGCCCTTACCTGCAGGACTCGAAAGTGTGGATTGAGCCTGTCTGTCTCCTAGTAGATTCTGAATTGAGGAGCAGCTTTCAACTCCCTGGCCAGTAAACATTGCCTGAGGTCGCAGGGACATTATATAGTCTGATATTGGATGCTACATGTGTGCACTGATTGGTGGTTGCATTTGGTGTTTCTATTGGATTATGGTTGGTGTTCTCATTGGTTGGGTATTTGAGGGTACTAACTGGTTCCTGGATCAGTGATTCTATAGATGTATGGCTTGAGATCTGATTGGTTAATAGGTTTAGGATTTTGGAATGGTTCCTAGGGCTGGGCTTTCAATTGGATATAGGGTTTAGGGTTTTCTGTATGATTGGCTGCAGGAACTAGGGTTGGGACTAGGGCTGGGGTTAGGGTTTCTGTTGGACGTAGGATTTAGGGGTTCTTGTGTGATTGGCTGAGGGGACTAGGGCTGGGGTTAGACCTATTGGATATAGGATTTAGGGTTTCGTGCCTGATTTGATTCTGGGACTAGGGCTGTGATTGGCTATAAGAGGCTGCTGTTCTATTGCTTCTAGGGTTTAGGGCTAGTGTTGTAACTGGTTGTGGTTCCCATTGGTTGAAGGGGTCACCTGATTACTAGGGCTATTTAAGTTGAGGGTTTAGGGCATCTCAGTACGGGCGTCAAGGCCAAGGGCGGAGAGGACAAGGACAGTTGCCTGTTTGAGCTTAAGACTGGTCGGGACCATGGCCAGGAATGCTACCCAAATTCATATACACCAGCACTCACACAACACCGCCCACATCCACAACCAGAGTGACATTCTCACAGCACATGTACTCCACTAATTTACTGCGAACTAACCCGATGCACAATTCAGTGTCTCAGCATCCACTGCTAAACCCCACAACCACACCTTTAAAAAAAAATTTTATTGAATTTTTGAGCCAGAAAAACAAATACAGAAAAAATAAAATAAAACAGATCACACAATCAAGTATCACATATGGCAGGATATAGAGGAGGTGGCGAATGCCTAGGCTCAGATGGATTGACCCAATATACAGCGACTTTACATCTCAACAGACAATGATAGATAAGTGTACAATAAATCAGATTCAGACCAACAGGAAGCCATATCGGCCTCTAACAATGCTGCAGTTCAGTGCCTAGTATCAGCAGTAAAATTGGCTCAATCATCGAGCTAACCAACACCTCCGTCCTCCCACTCCCCCAATATCTAAACAGGCTATATAGCACTCAATCGTGATCGTCACTGCTATCTTGACGTGACATTTGATATTGTGCAAAGAGACCCCAGAAACTTTTTGGCCGGCTGCAGGGAGGCAGCAATTAGTTATACGCCACCGACTGGGTATTACAATGCATCATATCTTTTTACCACTCTATGATTGACGGTAGAGTGCCTCTCATCCAGCGCATTGCAAGTCTACGTTTCGCCAGAAGCAGACCCATGGTGACCAGTTTACGAACATTTTTCCGGAGAGGTTTCGTGTAACCCAATAATGCCAGTAGGGGGTCAGGGATGAGGGACAGCCCAGCAATATCATTTATTGCCTGAAAGATGTTTCTCCAGAACTCCCCCACAGGGGGACACAGCCAGGCAACATGAAAAAAACCGGCACCTGGCATGTCACATCTCTCACAGCAATCAGTGTCTCGTAGCCCATACCGATATAATCGCTGTGGAGTGTAATGAACTCTGTGTAAGAACTTAAAATGGGCTAATCTGTGGCGGCCATTTAGAGAAACCCCTTGTGTGGTCTCACAGCATTATTTCCAGATATCATCCGCGAGTGGGACACCGATGTCAGTTTGCCACGCCAGCCGCGCCTTAGTGTATGAAGTGGTTTTGGTAAGTTGTGACGAGGCGTAGAGACGAGAGACTAGCTTAACATTTGATTTTGAGCGCAATAGTATGGACATGGACTGGATCTCCAATGGCTCTAGAAGTTCATCGCCCAGCACCGCGCACAGAGCATGCGAGTCATAAAGAAATAAAATTGAGTCAGTGTGGAGGGCCTCGTTGCACCAGCAACCACCTCTTCCCAGGATCCTACCCTACCATTTTTAAACAGATCTCCCATTTTGTGTACGCCAAGAGTGTTCAACGAGCTAATAGCCCCTCGCTCTGAGCTGAGAGTGAACCACTGACACCACTCCACCCGTAAAAACGGCGAGTATAATTGAGCTCCAGCTTGCATCTTAGGCAGCACGTTCCAAGCATGAACTATGGAGTTTACCGAATCCAATACTCCACAGCGTCTGATAGGCGGCTTAGTTTAAAAACGTGGAAAAGGGTCTGGGCTAGCAGCAAACATTTCAATCTGGAGGTGTGGTAAGTCATGCGGGCCATGGGCCCAGCAATGAGCGTGTGAAGCCTGCGCCACACTGTAATACAGTTCCAGATCAGACGCGCCCAAACCTCCCGCTACATAAGGTAAAGGGAGGATGTCCAGCGCTACCCGCGGAGTCTTGCCCCCCAAGCTAGCCTAGTAATCAAAGTACGCAGCTCTCTGAACATATGCTGGGGCACTACTATGGGTATGTTGACGAAGAAAAAAAGGAAGCGAGGTAGCACCACCATCTTTATTAGGGAGACTCCTCCCCGCCCCCTCCCCCCACCAGCGAAAACGGGAGCCGAATCCACCTGTCTATATCATCGCCTAATTTGACAATAGCTCTGCCGTAATTCGCTTTATTTACTTGGTCCGCATCGGAGTTGACCTGGACTCCCAAGTAGCGAACCGGCTCAGACGTCCACTGGAGTGGGTAGTCAAGAGGAGTAGGCTCTGCAGCCGTAGTTAGCTGAAAGATTATGGATTTATCCCAATTAATTTTAAGGCTATAGAGACCCCCAAAGCGCAATACCTCTCGAATGACCGGGGAAAGGTGGACGTCTGGGTCTCAGACATAGAAAAGCATGTCATGAGCATAAGCCGAGACAATTAAGTTGGGTTTGGGGAAACAAAGCCCTCTGTGCCCATGATATTCACACCGCGCTCCCAGCAAGGGTTCGGCGGCTATCGCGTACAACAAGGGGGATAGGGGACATCCCTGTCGAGTGCCCCGCGATATTGAAACTGGGGAAGAGACCATGTCTCCTGTGGGCCCCCATGCAACAGGAGAGTTATAAAGCACCAACACCAATTGCAGGAAGACCTCTCCAACTCCCATGTGTCGCAGAACAGTGAGCCTAAACTTCCATTCAATGGAATCGAAGGCCTTCTTTGCGTCTAAAACCCACAAACCACACCTATACAACCTTATATCCCAGCTACCACACAGCTTCACCATCACCTACAAACAGTACACTATTCTATCCTATACCACTAACCAATCCACTCATCACTAACACAACTCAAATCCACACCATACTTAACTATATCCCACCAGAAACACACTCCCTGCTCTAATTACTCCTAACAGACCCCTTTTTGTCACTAACAATATAGAGTGCCTTTCATCATTTCTCTGACCAACACCCTCCTCTTCTTTCTACCACAATAACACAACCGCACCAAACCTAAACTCCACTGCACCACACATATTACATCTTGCATTAAACAAGTCTAAGACAAACACTCCTAACTCAACTTCATCTCTTCTTACAAACAGCATACACTCTACTCATAAACACATCACCACCCCCTTTACCTTACAAGTTCAACTCACAAACAATACTACACAAACAAATCCATCTCTTAAAACAAATATGTCAGCACCTTTTTTCACTACTTTCAAAGACAAAACATATCACGCACACCAGCACAACAAAATCTCTCAAGCGTAACACCTCATAATACTTACTATCACAAAATACAAACATAAACCGACCTTTCAAACTACACAAATGAACAAACTCCAGTGCCAAGCTTTCGCTCTTCCACCACACCTAACACATATACAGCAACACAGCAAATCTCTTCTAACCAGCTCTCAGCCATTGGACAATTTAGAACCTTACTACATGACCCACATGCTGCACCACCACCCCTAACTCATACAACTTCAACCTTAAACAAACACAAACAATATAAGCAACGTGCCACACCTCACAAATTCGATTCTGCATGTCTACTGCACAACAAGGTTACACCACAAAAACAACAAAGCCCACCAACTCACTCTCCAACACTGTCTCCACCACCTACACAAGGAGACCCATCAAAATGCCTTCTTTGCCTGCCTGACGAGGAACACGATACAGAACAGCTACACTATTGCTATCGTCATACAGCTAATACCAGCACTAAGGTGGCACCTGCTACAAGCCCACAAAATAACTACAGGCCCACAAAATACTGTTCACTCTTCTACAAAATAAAGTCACACTATCGCCAAAGCACATTCTCTAAACTGTCTACTAATAAATGCTCGCTTGCTTTCTAAAAACAAACATCACATCTAAAACTTCTCACTGACGCAAAACCAGAGATACTATTCATAACTGAATCATGATTGTGAGATGATATGGCTCCTGTCCTTCATAAAGCTGTTCCTCTAGGTTATCAAACGATCACCCAAAATCGTATAGACAAAAAAGGAAGTGGCCTAGCTGTTGTGTTCAGGCAAACATTACATATCACTAAAGTTGACAACGTCTCCAGAAAATATTGTGAGACTCTTTCCACCAGATGCAATCCTACACCGTCTTAATCCTGTAACTTCCTACTCCTTCACAGACCTCCACCTAGCAAAGCAACATTCCCAGAGACACTTTTCGACATGGTTTCGAACATGATAACACTACACTCCAACCTATGCATTCTGGTTGACCTCAACATTTGGTTTGACAAATCCAATATGCCCAATATGCCCTATCCGAAAAACAATAATCGCTGGCCTAGACGCACTGAACCTGCATCAGATTGTCCACAAACCCACACACAACGCTGGACACATCCTATATGTCATTTGTGCTAATGACGAACTAGTTAATTTTCAAACTATAACTCCAGTCACATGGTCAGACCACCACCTGCTTGCTTTCCAACATAAAACAACACTAAGCGAAGCACCTAAAACCACCTTACGTGCATCCACCTATCGACGATGGAACAAACTTAATTTGGAACACTTGGAAACACAACTAACATCCAGTACAGATCTAGAAACAAAAAATTCTGTTAAAAAACGATATGAGTGGCTACGGGAAGCTTTTGATATCCTGATACCACTAAAAACCACACAACATAACAAAAGAAAACAAGCGCCTTGGAGAAATACAGAGATAAAAGACATAAAACAACAAATTCGAAAGCTTCAACATGCCTGGCTCAAAACAAACACCAATCAAGACACACTTCGCCTATGGACAATTAACAGATTTTACAAGTCAGCTATCAAAAAAGCTAAGAAAAGATACTATTCAGAAAGAATTCAAAATGCTAAATGTGCAAATAAAGAAATCTATAAAAATACTCAATAGATTTCGTAAACCAAATTGCCTAGAAGGTGCTTATCCTATTACTCAAGATTTCACAGACAAACTGCCAAATCATGACACGGCCAAAGCAGACACGTTGGACTTAAACCTACTTAAAACAAAGACAAAGCACCAGCACTGACCCCTTTACAAAACAACAATACAAGAATACTCTAACCCAGCCTCTCCAGTCCTTCCAACACATTTCACACAATGAATTTATGGACCTGATCAAAGTAAGCAGGCATGCCGGCAGCCCTTCTTACCCATGTCCACCGCAAACCTTCAAGACAATTCTTCTAACACCCTCTGCTGCCACTCCAGTAAGAAGAATCATCAACAACTCCTTAACTACCAGAATATTTCCAGAAGAACTAAAAAAGTCATACATCTGCCCATTACTGAAGAAATCAAACTTGGACCCAATGAACTCTTGACAACTACAGACCGATTACAAATAGTCCTTTCCTGAGCAAACTGATAGAAAGAGCAGCGTTTGCCCACATGTCACAATTCATTGAAGACCATGCCATAATCTCAGACTTCCAAACTGGATTCTTTCCAGAAAGAGGCACAGAATCGGCCCTCCTTGCCATCTGGGATGACCTGAAGAACACAGTTGACCGCAATGGGGTTGCTGCGCTACTTCCTTTGGACCTCTCGGCTGCCTTTGACACGGTTGACCATGACACTCTGATACAAAGACTACGCAGCCGGCATAGAGGGGACTGTTCTAGACTGGATCGCATCCTACCTTCGCATCAGAACTAATGTCATCCATACCCCACCTTTCTCGTCCAAACCGTACTCCACGAAAGCAAGGCTCTATCATCTCGCCCATGCTTTTCAACAAGTACATGAAGTCATTACCGGCACTGATCAATCAATTTCACCTCACGTTCTATAACTATGCAGATGACATGCAATTACTCCTTCAACTGGAATGCCCCAAAGATATTGGAAACTCGCCAATTGTTAGTTGTCTCATAGCCGTGGATCAGTGGATGACTTGGAGCCACCTCAAATTGAATGCTTCCAAAACGGAAATACTCATATGTGGTGATTGGAACCATGATCCGCTCACCACCTGGCCTGGGAAGTAAGAAACCTCAAAATGACCATGGACTCCAAGCTATCGATGAATCGACAAACTAGCAAGATCAAGCGTTGTTACTATAAAAACTCTGCGACAAATCTTCCCCCATTTGGGATTTTCAATCAAGGTCCAAGCTACCATCTCCCTTGTTCTGTCCAAACTCAATTACGCCAATAGCCTCTTCCACGGATCACCTTTAATGACCATGAAAAGACTGCAACAGATTCAGAACTCGGCTGCCAGACTACTCTTACATATAAATCAGCAAGACCACATCTCACCTGTCTTGAAAGCCCTGCATTGGTTACCAGTTGCCAAAAGATCCACGTTCAACCTGCTTTGTATCACTCACAAAGCGATACATGGAACGGGACCACTCTTCATCACAAATAAAATCCCCAAACACATTCAACAAAGGAACCTCTGCTCTAGAGTGGCACCTTGCCTCAAAATCCCAAGATATAAGAAAACAAACAGGGTGGCACATCTCTCTCTGTTCAAGCAGCCAAACTATGGAACTCTTTACCCCCCGACAAAAGATCCACGGAAAACCACCTTATCTTCAGAAAACTACTCAAGAATTGGTTCTTCCCCACATAAGTACCATACGCAAACAGAAATATACAGCATATCCCTCTGTATATAAGCATTTATTTGTACTATGAGATATGTACCTATATATGTGTGTTGCTTTGTATAGACGTGTGGAATAATTATGTTTTAAAATAAATAATATATTCATTAGCACTGCGAAACAAATGCACTGATAGTTACATTATTCTGTTTTTAACATGTATATAAGTGACTGCATAAATAAATACATCTTTTATCATAACTATTTATCTACAATTGCTCCACTATTTAATTAGAAAATAAGAATTATATGTACATATTTATTTAATGCATCTTTCATCTACCTATAGTTACTTTATGCATCTATATACCTTCCACGTACCTATGGATCTATATATTATTACTTTTCTTCTAATTGAGCATATCCAATGCACTACCCTATTCTTCACCCAATACCTCTCTCAATATATCCTCTACCTCAAATCTCTGACTCATCTCAAATATTTTTCTACTACTCTTTCCAATGCACTACCCTATTTCTCACCTTATACCTCTATCAATATATCCTCGACTTCCCCTCTCTCATTCACCCCAAACCTCTTACCACAACTATGAGCCCCAAAATAACCCTTTCAAAACTTTGCCTACACCACCCCTCCTTTTATCATCTCGTACCTCTTTTGCTATTCTGATCCCCAAAAACAAGCCTTTCTAAACCCTTCCCTCTGACTCTTCCCCTTCCACATCCCTTTTACTCATCCCAAGCCTCCTCCCACTGCTATGACCTCCAAAATAAAAACAAAAGAAATGTCTAAATCCTTCCCTTTTCTATCCCTCCACTATCCTTTTCAATCCAAATAACAGACTAACATGTCCACCTCTCAAATTAATTTCATATTTTACTATACTTAATCACCACTAATCCTTTATGGGTTCCGGAGTAGCGTGCTACTCGCTAAAAAAGCGCTTCAGCACCTCATCAGGGTAGAAGCGCTATATAAATGCAAACCTTTTCCCTCTTCTATCCCTCCGCTATTCTTCTGAATCCAGATAACGAACTAACATATATACTACTCAAATTACTTTCATGTTTCACTATACTAATTCAACACTAATCTTTTATGGGTTCCGGAGTAGAGTGCTACTCGCCGAAAAAGCACTTCAACGCCTCGTCAGGCGAAGTAAGCGCTATATACATACAATTACAATACAATACTTACAAATGCCATCCCCAGTGCCAAACTGCTGTTCCTCATACCCCCATTACTCACACCCTTTTGTATCTCATTTCTGCTGTTACCTGCAGCCCCATTTCTGCATCCCATATATTGGTTCTCTCATTACCCACACCCATTACTTGCACACGCCTGTTAGTTGCATCCTTTGAACGCTGCCCTTTAGTAATGCCCTTCATGACCAGCTCCCACATTACCTGAAGCCAGCGTCATCACACCTCTAAAACATCTGCCCCATAACTTGCATCTCCATAACACATGCTTCTGTTTGCAGCTGCTGTATTACTTGTACACCAGGCCCTGCCTAGTACTGGTCACTGACCTGGCTGAGAGCTGCACCCTTCTTTCTCGGCGTTGGCTTCTCCTTGATAACCTCTTCAATCTGCTGAGAGAAACAGAAGAGAGGTTTGCTCACCGAGGGCAATCCAAAATACTCAACCCACTGTTGCTCACATCTCTGTTCCTCACAGCCATAACACCTGCTGTTACTTGCACTCCGATTTCTTGCAACACCATTACTAGCTCTGCCTTAGATACACCAATCCGTGCCCTTTATTTCATTCTCTATTACTCACACCCTGCTATTTACTTACCTGTTACTCGCATTTGGTAGACTAGCTGTATTAGCACCCTAGTTAGTTGCACCCATTCTTTTATTGCCCATTATTCACACTCTCATTATTCGCATAGCTAGCATCCCCATTACTCAGATTTACTCTTTCTTGTACCCACATTCCTCACACCCTCTACCCCCCTATTCATTATTTATTTTTTGTTATTGTACCTGATTTGGAGTTGCTGCCTTTTTCCTTGGTGTGACGTCCTCCTCATTAATCTGCAAAGTTCAACAATCAGAAACAAAGAACTTTATCTAGCAGTGCACTCCATATTATCTTCTATTTGTAACAATTACTCGCACCCCTGCTAATTTACCCATTACTCACACTCCCAATATGTCACACTTCTGTTAGCCGTACTTATGTTGTTCATGCTCCCTCCGTAGCCTTATATTTGAATGGTTTGTGCTCTGCACCCTTGTGTACAATATGCGTTCTACCCTGTAACATTACTACAGTCTGTTTTTTCCTTTCTACTCATTTTCAACAGCCTTCCTGGCACTCACATTAACAAATCTCTCAATCCTTATCTCACAGCCCCTCATCCCCTGATTTTCCAAAGTCATCCTCCACCACCTCATTTATTCGACTTGACTGAATGCAATTCTATGCATGGAAATCCCTTAGACCTGATTATCCTTTCTAGTGCCTTTCTCAAACATTGACCCCTCCCCCGCTGATCATGCCATCATACACTTCCATCAGCATTGCTACTACTATCACACTCCTTGCAACCATTCCACACCCCTCGCTCCTAATATCATCTTCACTAAACTGAGTTAATCCCAATTTAACTACCAAGCCTTTTTTGACCAAACTATCAATGGCCTTAAACGTGTGCTACGTTATTTGTTCTGTGAAAAAGATCTTTAAAAGGCGGCTAAATCGCACATAGTATATCTCGGCACTAGGTGCTAACCAAATACCCGCCATGGAAACCTCCAGTTATATCAGAATCACCAAGGGCCAGATGTAGGTAGGCATTTACCGGTCGGTAACGGCCGAATTCGGCCGTTACCGACCGGTAAATGCAATTTGAGATGTAGGGCCCTGTATTTTACAGAATCTGTAAATTTACCGATCGGTAAATTTACCGATTCTGTAAAATACCGAGTCGGTATTTTTACCGATTCGGGAAAATAGATATGTAGGTGGGACTCTTCTGAGTCCCACAAGCATTAAAAAATCGGTATTTTACCATCAAATCCTATTTGATGGTAAAATACCGATTCAGGTGTGCATGCACATGTGTGCATGCACACCTGTGCCATATGACAGGCAGACCTGCCCTTAGGGCAGGTATGCCTGCCACATGGCACCTGAACACGTTTTGGGGGTGCTAGAGGGTGTCAAAGTGGCACCCCCTGCACCCTTGTGAAATTCGGTATTTACCGATTCGGTAATGCCCAGTCATTCCTATGGGCTTCAAAGCCCATAGGAATGAATGGGCATTACCGGTCGGTATTTACCGAATCGGTAAATACCGATTTTTACCGATTCGGTAAATGCACATCTGTATTTACCTACATCTCGGTACTTATATTTTACCACTTCTTAAATACCGAATCGGTATGATTCGGTATTTAAGAGGTGGTAAAATAAAATTACCTACATCTGGCCCCAAGTCTTTATAACTTTAGTAAAGAGCGAATTTGAATTCTGTCTCAAGTTAGAGGTAAAGGAATTCCCAAGCTTAGGGCCAGTACCAAAAAGGCTTGGCCCCAAAGCCTAACATCCTTGAAGCATGGCAAAGTGTTTATGTTGTCAGAGGAAGACCTCAAGGTCATAGTCGTCATTCCAGAAAATAGTATTACAAAAAACTGGGGCACTGCTAAAGTGTGTTTTATGAACAAGACAGTGAACCCTTTTTTTTTTTTTTTTAAATGTTATTGATCAGCTTGACAACTTAATTGAAGACAGCATAACAAATAATATATCATGGCAAACATTTCGAAAAAGAAGTATATACATAGTTTGCTATGGGTATAAAAAGAACGAAAGAGCATAATTCTAGAAATTTTGGAGAAAACTAACACAGAAAAACAGGGGTCAGGCAAATCACACCGCACCAAAAGAAACATATAGCATCCCATGGAAACGCTGTGGTCAAAAGACTCAGACAATCAGTTGTTCAGCCATTGTGTGAATGGTGCCCATATTTTCAGACCTTTCTCGCGCCTCCTCTTGCCACCTCTTTGAAACACGGCTGATTCCAAATTATGGAGAGCTGGAATCCTTGCTCTCCAATTAATGAAGGTAGGAACCGGGCTAATCCATTCAGAGGTTATACACAATCGAATTAGAGACATAGCAATACATAGAAAGGCGGATTCATAGGCTGATCTGTTAAGAAAACAATCAATTTCACACCCAGTTATTACTAATTCAGAAGACAGCGCCACCGAAATCTTAAGGGAGCTATTAATAAATTGTTGAACATCTTGAAAAAATAAATCCAGTTTAGGGCAAGAAAAGAACATGTGTACTGCTCGACCACATCTTGGACAACCATGACCACTGCCTCCTCCCCATTTAGATATCTTGGCCGGAGTATAATAAAGATCGAAGAGGGCCATATAACTTTGAGAGCGTAAGACTGGACTGAGCGAATTCCAAAGGAATAGTCGTAAAGATGTACAGAAATGTTGTCAAGATCAGCATTTTTAGTACATTCCTCCTGCCAAATAAAGAAAGATGTAAATTATCCAACCTACGCAAAGTGGAGTTGGCCGTTTCTATATTAGGTAGAATATTCATTTCCGGTAGCAGCTCTACTGCTGCTGTAATTTTAACCCCCAAGTACTTTGCACTTTGGACAACTGGCGCATCCGAGGAGCCCATAGTGGTAGATTGAATAACCTGGGTTTTCTGAACATTTAGTTTATAACCTGAAAGTTGACCATATAGTTCCGCCAAATTCTGTATAGCTAAAAATGAGGATGAGACATTGCTGGTTAAAACAGCAATATCATCGGCATACGCCAGAACTTTGAATTCGGAACGCATTAATCTTGACAGAGGATATGTTTAAAGAAAGCTCAATTTTGTTAATAAACGGATCGATATAAAGAGCAAATAACAGGGGCGAACAAGGACATCCCTGTCTAGTGCCCCTGTTAAGATCAAACGATCTTGAAAGGAGGCCTGATATTGATAACATTGCTTGAGGGGCAATGTAGAGTGACTGTAAAGCGTGTATGAAATTTGGGCAAAACTCCTTCCAGTGGAGAACTTTCCACAAGAACCCCCAGGCAACCCTGTCGAACGCCTTTTCGGCGTCCAACAGGATTACACCTAGGGGAGAGCTTGTGACTTGGGCCCAGTCCAGTAGTGCTATAACACGGTGGACATGGTCCCTTCCAGGAATAAATCTGTGTTGGCGAATGGAGACTAGTGGGGATATCACCAATGCTAGTCTAGCAGCCAGAATTTTTGAGAAGATCTTACTGTCTGTGTTGATTAATGAGATCGGACGAAATGAAGCAGGATCCAGCTCCGGCTTGTCTTTTTTTTAAATCCGAATAATAGTTGTAAAACGCCAGGAGTCCTGAATAGTACAGAGCTGGGCATCTCTAAAAGTTGTTAGAAGATCCTCCCGAATGTCCGATCGGAATGTAGTGTAAAATTCCAGGGGAATGAAATCAGGACCAGCTGCTTTGCCATTGGTCAAAGAATTTAATGCTAACTCCACCTCATTCCACCCTATGGGTGCGGCAAGAGCGGCATTCTGATGGTCCGGGATTTTAGAAGTATTGAGCTCAGCAGTAAAAGTGCCAAATTCATGGTCTATGTAAATGTAAATGTAAATGTATTTCGACTTATATAGCGCACGAATCACCCGAAGGTCTCAAGGCGCTTGCTTAGGGAACCCGTCCTGGTATTCCCCTGTGAGATACCCCGGCAGGGTATCCACAAGGTGAAAGCCAAGCATCCCGCCGCGAGGGGCCTTAGTGGAGATTAAGCAAGCTATTGCCCAGAGTCGCAGAGTGTGACCCCGTGAGTCGAGTAGGCACCGGAGCGAGAATTGTCGAGTCCGTGGAATTTTTGAGCCCGAGACCCGCCGAGGCGGGGAATCGAACCCTGGTCCACGGCTGATCTCAGCTTCCGGCTCTGCCGCCCCTAACCATTGAGCCACTGAGCCACGCTTCTATAGTAAGGTCGCTAACTTCCTCGGTGTATAGAGAGCAAAAAAATTCTGAAAAAACATCAGAATCCCTTCAGGAGTGTCATGAATATGCCCCTGAGAATCCTGAATCCTGGTGATACGGTTGGCTAAACCGCGCTGCTGAAGTCGCTTAGCAAGGACCCTGCCAGATTTTTCACCAAACTCGAACATCATCGAGCGATACTGTAAATATTTAGCAGCAAGATCCTGGCCAAAGAACTCAAGCAGGGAGGTTTTAATGCGTGCGACCTGTAGTTGGATAGAAGCTATGTCACAGCCATCCTTAATTGCACTTGTGAGCTGGACCTCTGCCCGACGTAATTCGTCAATGCGCACATTGGTTTGTTCCTGAATTAGCCTCTGACGAGAGAATGAAAAGCTTTTAGTCTCTCCGCGAATTGCGGCCTTAAATGAGTCCCAAACGATATTGCTGGGGGCTGAGCCTCTATTGATGTCCAAAAATTCAGTTCTCCAAGGTCTCATATGGTCTAGATATGTTTGTTCTAAGTCCACGGCCTGGGAGTTTTTAATATGTAATTTAAAGTACAGATAATAGTCAAAAGGTTGTGATCTGAAATAATTCTAGGTAAGATGGAAATTGAAGTAGTGTCTGCAAATTGATCTGACAAAAAGAAATAATCTAGACGGACCATTTTGTTGTGAGGGGCTGAAAAATATGTGGAGCCATCTATATTCTTACAGTGATGAAACCAAAGGTCTACCATTGAATGTTATTGAACCAGAGCTTGCAGGGCCCTAAAAACTCTAGGTTTTTGACCAATGTATTTTTGCCCTTCGGCTAGGTTGAAATTAGCAGATAGGTTAATGTTAAAGTCCCCACAGAGACAAACAGGATGAGGCCATAAGGCCAATTCTACATTTAAGTAGTATAAGACTGCGGGATCATCCGAATTCGGGTTGTATACAGTACAAACCGTCAAAGATGTATCATCTCCCCCCGGTATGTTGTCTAGATCTTACACATGAGCCCAACCCACGTTTCTTTAATATAGCCACCCCTCTTATCATGGAGGTCTGTTGGGAACACACTATTAAGTCAAACCCAGGGATATTTAGGCAATCTCGATTGTTCCAGGGCACATGAGTCTCCTGCAAACACAGAACCTCTAGGTGAAGACCCTGAATGATGCGTGAGAGTAGAGCCCGCTTCTTCCCATTATTCAGGCCACAGACATTCCATGAGGCTATGCATATTTTACGCCATTGAGAAGTTTGTAAAAAAACATCACAATTGAGATAGTTATCGGTTTTAATTTGTAATTGCCATGATAAGAAAAGTATTTCTCAAGCTTTTTTTTTAATGCGCCCACACCCCCCCAACCAGCCCTCCACCCCTCCCTACCACCAACCCCCCACCCCTCCCTACCACCAACCCGCCACCCCCTCACCCCCCAATCTAGGCAACAGGACCGAAGTCCAGGTGATGGAGGAGTTGGTATGAGCAGGGCCCCCCCCCCCGAGTCGCTGCCAACTTTTGAAAAACAGCCAATAGAGGATATGCCCACAGAGATGTAAAAAGAAGGCACACTAATAAGTGCATACCAGAAGACTAGAAAACATCCCCTAAAGGAGCATAATCCCTACTAGCAGCTATAGGATAAAGGGAAAAAAATGTGTCATTATACTCATACGATTACAACTATTTACTGTCAGGAGGTGATCTTTGCGCCTACTTAGGACTCCGGACTACATCTCCCAGCATGCTCCCTATCTTGGGGAGGAGCATAATCTATATAGGTCATCCAGTGCGCACAGGAGGTGCGCGTAATACTGTCCTTTCATGGAGGCAAGCAGGCTTGTTTGTCTTCGGTCTTCCCGCTTTGGATATGTTCCAGTTTGTTTAAGGAGCCTTTCTAGGGCTTATTTTGGTTCCTGTTTCTGGGTCGGATTTATTTCGGGTCTGCGCGATTGCTGCAGGAAAGTGGCAACCCGCAGAAACATGCAGCTCCGACTTCAGCGCTAGGACTCTCGTTTTAGAGCCGCGCGGTAGGAGCATTACCTCGGACCCTTTCCCGGTTCCTCTCACGCTGAAGGAAGCGTTCGAGAGTCGAGCTGGCTCCCAGGGGTTCTTGTCCAGTCTTGGAAGCTGACGAGGGTTTCCTGGTTTTCCTCCCGCTGACGTAAGCGTGGAGGTTGTGGACGACTGAGCTGAGGCGAGCTCAGGTAGGCGCTATCATTCTTTTCTCTCTGGCGCTTCTTTGTCAAAACGAGATATTGTTTGTTACACACATTGGATTGCGTGAGGGATTAAAGGACCCGGAGTTTACTCGCGCTATTGTTGGGCGCTGAGAGTGTTACTCTTTTGAACTCTCTAATGACTCTGAGTTTATTGTTTTGTTTCTCAACGCTGGATCAGATCTGGAACAACTCAGGTCCTGTTACTTCTCAGTTACACTCTCTTCTTGAGTCCTAATGTGGGGATAATTCCTTTTTGTTTGGAGTGAATCTTTCTTGGTTGCACTGACTGTCATTTCATGGTATGTATGGGCATTTACAGAGTGTTGGGTTGATTGACGTTGCGATAGTGAGAATAATGTGGTGTACCTTATTTGTTATAGATCTATCGTTTCGTGGTCTTGGAGAGAAGTATCTCTATTGACGATTATAGTTGGTTTCTTGGCTGAAGAGGCTTCGGCAGCTAGACCACAGGTATTAGTACAGTCTTAGCGAGACATTTTGAGTGTAGACTGTTTAATCTGTGTATTTACACTGTGTTCTTCTTTTTAGGTATCCCCTTCCCAGCGGTTCCGGCCCACACCTTCTATTTTTTCCCTCACCTGATTGCCTCATTACTCTGTGTTCATCCAGAGTTGGGGACATCGGGAGGTGGACCCCTTTGTGCATCATATCGAATCCAGGGAGCAAACGTGGATCTGACGTTTACAATGAGTCCAGAAATACCTTTGCCTGAATTTCTGAGTCAAAAAATCTAGTCTGGCCTTGATGAATAATCTTAAGTTTGGACGGAAAAAGCAGAAAAACCTGCGCCCCCTTCGACTAGAAAGGGGGCGATGAACTGACGGAGCAGCCACCTCCGTTCAACCGTGGCTGGGCAAAAGTCCGGCCTAACAAAAAATTGACAGCCCTTTCCCGACCTTTGCCTATCAGGCCTGGCTAGATCATAAACCATTTCTCTAGCTAAGAAGTTTTGTAAACAAATTAAAATAGCGCGGGGTCTATTGGACGTTTGACCCGGGCGTTGTTTAGGTTTGAAAGGAAAACGATGGGCACGTTGGATTTCTAGCTGCCAGTCCCATTCCTTGACCTCTGGGAATGCCTCTGTAAATAAATCAACAACAAATTGACGGGTGTCCGATCCTCCATGCCCTCAGGAACCCCCAAAATTCTTAAATTGTTTCTCCATGCACGGTTCTCCATGTCTACGAGTTTCCCTTGGATATCAACCCGCTGGGATTGAAGTGCATCAATAGTGGATTTTTGGGCGACTACATCATCTTCAAGAGTAGAAATCAGAGTTTCTGCCTCGGCGACCCTGGTTGCAATATCGGCGCAGGTCTTGATTACTCTACGCAAAGAATTTTGGACTCTGCGGCATGCCCCCTGTACTTGGGCACTTTCCTGCCGGGTCTCCTCCCGGTGAGCCATTATCGTTTAATATACTATAGCAAGTGTCATCTCGCCTGGAGGCAGACCAGAATTAGAGTCCAGAACATTGGCAGCTGGAACATGAAAATTACCTTGTGCTCCGGACTGAGCGGAAAACGAGTAATCCCAGGCTAGGGAGCCAGTATTTAAGCCAGAGCCAGAGTCTTGAGGTACCTTACGATCTGTAGAAAGCCCCTTGGAGCTACCAACAGAATTCAAAACATCATTTGTGCGCCAATCCCCCATCACACTACCCTCATCGTCAGACCAGTGTTTATCCAGACCATTGTCATCAAAAGAAGAGCCCGGATGTTCAGAAAGGGAGTAGAAAACATCTACATCGATGTCACCCTCAATATTTGGTAAAGCAGAAGGTTGAAGAGCTCGCAGTTCATCTGTGTGAGGGGGATGGACTGCTGATTGAGTACTGATAACTAATTCTTAAGGGACTACATCTCCCAGCATCCCGCTGGGTTGTAAGCCCAAAACCAGAGTGGAATCCGTCAATACCGCACTCTCCAAAGTAGTATCTGCAGGCACCCCCTCTTCATCCGACTGCACCAATAAACTTGTGGGAGTCCCCGCGGCAATGTTCTTTGGCAAAACAACAGAGGAGGATAGCAAAGAAGCAGATTTTGCCTTACCGATTCCAGGCACTGTGGAAGCCATGAGAGGAGCAGCGGAAACACAGGAGGAGCTCCCTGCAGCAGGACTCTGTTGATTCTTGTTAGTAGTGCTTACACAAGATTTAAACATTGCCGGCACCGAGGCAGGGAGCGTCTTAGTGTTTTTTGCAGTCTTACCAGCAATGATGTCCGTCTGGCTTTTTTTTAGAAATTTCTGCAGATGACGGATTTGTATGGGATGGGGGAGACGCTGAAGTCGCCATGGAGGTTTTGGCTGACGTCCGGGACTGGTTCTTCGTTTGGGCTTTTGGCGGCATCACATCGCCGCTTAAGCAGCGCTGACAACGCTGATAACGCTGGAAACACTGGCAGGTGAGCAGCGCGCCGTAGCCTGAAATACGCCGTGTTGTTGAAATCTGATTCGGCAGGCTGTGGCGGTAGTTGCAGAACCAGCTGAGCATCTCCTTCAAAAGTCGGGTCGGAAACAATGGTGAGTTCCGTATAGATACTTTTAGCCCCGCGACATACAGCAAGAAGTTGACAGTTCATACCGGGGGAGAAAACGCTAGGACCAGCTCACACGGCCAAGGTGCTGGCCGCCATCTTGCGCCTCCGACAGTGAACCCTTTAAGGAGATTTTCCTCCAGTCTTTATCCAATGTAGACACCTTATGACACCCCACAAGTGACATTTAAGGCCTGAAATGACAAATGCGGAGGGGAGATGCCTGTATTTGATCCTCCAAGAGTGAATGAATCCAGTTCAAGCATGCACTCAGCAGACCATCTTCTGAAAGTCTGGATGATAGTAAGCTTTGGCCAGCCGTGCCAAACCACAAAAGCCTGTGTAAACTCAGGGCGCTGACACTCTGCTGTAAGTTTCCTTTACTCCTGCAGGCCTATTGGCAGGGTGCTAACTATTAAACATGTACATGTTCCTATCAAAGATGCGCTGTCATAGAGCCCATCACGGTTGACTGGGCAAGTCCTAAGTAAAAGTGACTAAAAACAGCATCCTGGTTGCCTTCCTCTGTAGTCTTTCTCCTCACTGGACAAAGCAATAGAACTCACTACTAGAACTTCAAACGTAAGTCCCCACACCCCCACCATGCCTCATCCTGTTGCTAACAGACCGGATAATTATCAGCTGCAAATTGGACTCAGTACAAACGAATCAGACAGTTATTTAAGGCCATCAGTGGCGCTGCCCCCAACTACCTTTCCCAAACCCAGTAAGTCCCCACCAGCGGTCTTAACTGTCAAAACCTTACAGTTCAACTAAACCTAAACTTCCTGGCCCACCGGAGTATATTCTGTTAATTTGAAAATTGATACAAATAAAGTGTTCCAAAAAATGTAAACTTCCTGTAGCCCCTCGACTATAACACACCCGCTATAGAGCTATATACAGGCTTCGTCTCCATGACTTGAAGACCTCCCTCAAGGATCATACAACAAAAGACCCAGTCCACGGACGTCAAAGCATAACAGTGACTAAATAAAGAACAGTCAATATGTACTGATACCTAATACTGTTCTCTACAATTTATGAGGGGACACTGCACTGCACTCCGCCCAAATTAACATTAAAGACGAAAGCCTAATCTCCTTGACAGTGACACAGAACAACAAGTACTATGACCTATATAGGTCAATGTCAGTGGTCCACACCACCAGTGTTGGACTGAATTCTGTTTAAAAAAAATGTGTGAGAGACAAATGACACCTCACGGAAACACCACCAACGGGGTAACTGGTATGTAATTTCCAGACAAGCCCCTGTCTCATCATCGGTAGTCACTTGTTTCTCAAAGAAAGTAGAAAGAAAGAAAAGAAGTGTCCAAAACAAACAACCAAAGATATGTGACAAACAGTGGAAAGCAGAAGCATCTGCTAGTGACAAACATATAACATAAACAAGTGCATAAAACACAGCATAGGGTTCCCTTAACCAACTTTATTTATAGGGAAGTGATTATATACTGCAATACTAAAAAGGCTAGTAGCTATTAATGCATACCATTACCTATTGCCAGTGCCGACATGTTTCACTGCCATATCAATTTAAGCAGTTTCATAAGGGCTGCACTTATATGCCGCCACTCCACTTTTGGACACTCGTTCTGTGTGAACCAGAGTCAGCCTAGTTGTTCATACCAGCCGCCCCGGGGAAGAGATGGATGTAGGGGTACTCCAAATGTGAGTTCTCGCCTTCACTTAACATTAAGCTTTCGTACTACCGCCGTGTAGACGCTTTTACTCCTCCACACTGATACCCTCTTAACAGCATACTTCAGTGCCTCGTTGGGAGTAGTAAGTGCTATACATAATTACATTACAATTTTCTCAGATAATCAATTACTGGAAATAATTTCAAGTGTGTGGGAACTGTCAATGCCACCACTTACCCACCAAACAGCCAATGCTATATCTATGCCAGTCTAATATTAAAATTAATTGTGTACCTTTGTTTTCATGGCTATGTACAGATATTCTTGTAGAAATACTTTATCACTTAGTAAATAAATTCACATAACCTCAATCGCTCACATTTTGCTATACATTTGTATTGCATTTTTTCCAAGCTATACATTTTGTCAAGTGCAGTTACATGAGTTCTTTCAACATGCATCAAAATAATGACAATGGGTTGTTCTGGGGCAGTATCCTGCAACAACTGTTTGATCTGCATCTGCACCACTATCATCTGCCCACAGTCACTGTTCTATCTGGTGAAACTCATAATGAACTGTTGTGGCCCGCTTCCACCGCACCGTATGGGTCTCTGTTATGTTCCTGTGGAACGCCGACGACACCCACTATATACCTTCAGTCACTTTATCAATTCTATGAGTCTTGGGGAATCTTACTCCAAGCACTTGAGCCAGTACCCCCTGCAGCCCTTCCGTACCTTATCACGTTGCTTTGTAACTCAGCTCTTGAAGATACTCTCATCATCCACAAGATCTCTCACCAAAGGCTTTTGCCACAATTTTTCCTTTCTAGGGGCATGTTATTGGCCTTGTGCATTAGGTTAAGCAACATCTCATCCCATCCCTCTCACTGGCTTGTTGTTTTGCTTTTTAGGCCTATGGCACCTAGTCATGGCCAGATCTTCTCTCCATGCCTATTTCGCTAACTCTGCCTTTAGACTGCAACTTGTAACACCTGATTGAATTTCCGCTGCATCACCATTTGTTTTTTGATAAGTATCATGACGCAATCTACCAGTCTGAAAGCCAATTTGGACTTCGAGACCCTTTTCATCAGTTGAGCGCACCCTTCCAGTGTCCAATAGTGGGGCCACTAACAGAACATGATTCAGAAAAGGGGGTGGTGATGAACAGAGTGCCTGAATTAAGCAGACCACTCTTACCCAGTCCAAAGATCAGGGCTTGATCCATCACCGTTTTTTAGCTCACTGCACCATCCCAGCTCAGAACTTGGCTATATGCAAATTAGTCTGTTCCTGTCCCAGTGCATGATGGGAACAGGGCAAACCAAACTACCAAGCCAATTCTTATACTGGGAAGGAAACAAGCTACCGGGGACCGGTTTCTGGCATTTCAGCCTCGTCGGCCCGGCTTGCTTGAATCCTGATGGTGCAATGAGCAAGGGACTCACATCTGAGTATACCCTTCCACGCTTATGGTGGACAAAATGATTCAGAAAAGGGGGTGGTGATAAACAGAGTGCCTGAATTAAGCAGACCACTCTTACCCAGTCCAAAGATCAGGGCTTGATCCATCACCGTTTTTTAGCTCACTGCACCATCCCAGCTCAGAACTTGGCTATATGCAAATTAGTCTGTTCCTGTCCCAGTGCATGATGGGAACAGGGCAAACCAAACTACCAAGCCAATTCTTATACTGGGAAGGAAACAAGCTACCGGGGACCGGTTTCTGGCATTTCAGCCTCGTCGGCCCGGCTTGCTTGAATCCTGATGGTGCAATGAGCAAGGGACTCACATCTGAGTATACCCTTCCACGCTTATGGTGGACAAAATGATTCAGAAAAGGGGGTGGTGATGAACAGAGTGCCTGAATTAAGCAGACCACTCTTACCCAGTCCAAAGATCAGGGCTTGATCCATCACCGTTTTTTTAGCTCACTGCACCATCCCAGCTCAGAACTTGGCTATATGCAAATTAGTCTGTTCCTGTCCCAGTGCATGATGGGAACAGGGCAAACCAAACTACCAAGCCAATTCTTATACTGGGAAGGAAACAAGCTACCGGGGACCGGTTTCTGGCATTTCAGCCTCGTCGGCCCGGCTTGCTTGAATCCTGATGGTGCAATGAGCAAGGGACTCACATCTGAGTATACCCTTCCACGCTTATGGTGGACAAAATGATTCAGAAAAGGGGGTGGTGATGAACAGAGTGCCTGAATTAAGCAGACCACTCTTACCCAGTCCAAAGATCAGGGCTTGATCCATCACCGTTTTTTAGCTCACTGCACCATCCCAGCTCAGAACTTGGCTATATGCAAATTAGTCTGTTCCTGTCCCAGTGCATGATGGGAACAGGGCAAACCAAACTACCAAGCCAATTCTTATACTGGGAAGGAAACAAGCTACCGGGGACCGGTTTCTGGCATTTCAGCCTCGTCGGCCCGGCTTGCTTGAATCCTGATGGTGCAATGAGCAAGGGACTCACATCTGAGTATACCCTTCCACGCTTATGGTGGACAAAATGATTCAGAAAAGGGGGTGGTGATGAACAGAGTGCCTGAATTAAGCAGACCACTCTTACCCAGTCCAAAGATCAGGGCTTGATCCATCACCGTTTTTTAGCTCACTGCACCATCCCAGCTCAGAACTTGGCTATATGCAAATTAGTCTGTTCCTGTCCCAGTGCATGATGGGAACAGGGCAAACCAAACTACCAAGCCAATTCTTATACTGGGAAGGAAACAAGCTACCGGGGACCGGTTTCTGGCATTTCAGCCTCGTCGGCCCGGCTTGCTTGAATCCTGATGGTGCAATGAGCAAGGGACTCACATCTGAGTATACCCTTCCACGCTTATGGTGGACAAAATGATTCAGAAAAGGGGGTGGTGATGAACAGAGTGCCTGAATTAAGCAGACCACTCTTACCCAGTCCAAAGATCAGGGCTTGATCCATCACCGTTTTTTAGCTCACTGCACCATCCCAGCTCAGAACTTGGCTATATGCAAATTAGTCTGTTCCTGTCCCAGTGCATGATGGGAACAGGGCAAACCAAACTACCAAGCCAATTCTTATACTGGGAAGGAAACAAGCTACCGGGGACCGGTTTCTGGCATTTCAGCCTCGTCGGCCCGGCTTGCTTGAATCCTGATGGTGCAATGAGCAAGGGACTCACATCTGAGTATACCCTTCCACGCTTATGGTGGACAAAATGATTCAGAAAAGGGGGTGGTGATGAACAGAGTGCCTGAATTAAGCAGACCACTCTTACCCAGTCCAAAGATCAGGGCTTGATCCATCACCGTTTTTTAGCTCACTGCACCATCCCAGCTCAGAACTTGGCTATATGCAAATTAGTCTGTTCCTGTCCCAGTGCATGATGGGAACAGGGCAAACCAAACTACCAAGCCAATTCTTATACTGGGAAGGAAACAAGCTACCGGGGACCGGTTTCTGGCATTTCAGCCTCGTCGGCCCGGCTTGCTTGAATCCTGATGGTGCAATGAGCAAGGGACTCACATCTGAGTATACCCTTCCACGCTTATGGTGGACAAAATGATTCAGAAAAGGGGGTGGTGATGAACAGAGTGCCTGAATTAAGCAGACCACTCTTACCCAGTCCAAAGATCAGGGCTTGATCCATCACCGTTTTTTAGCTCACTGCACCATCCCAGCTCAGAACTTGGCTATATGCAAATTAGTCTGTTCCTGTCCCAGTGCATGATGGGAACAGGGCAAACCAAACTACCAAGCCAATTCTTATACTGGGAAGGAAACAAGCTACCGGGGACCGGTTTCTGGCATTTCAGCCTCGTCGGCCCGGCTTGCTTGAATCCTGATGGTGCAATGAGCAAGGGACTCACATCTGAGTATACCCTTCCACGCTTATGGTGGACAAAATGATTCAGAAAAGGGGGTGGTGATGAACAGAGTGCCTGAATTAAGCAGACCACTCTTACCCAGTCCAAAGATCAGGGCTTGATCCATCACCGTTTTTTAGCTCACTGCACCATCCCAGCTCAGAACTTGGCTATATGCAAATTAGTCTGTTCCTGTCCCAGTGCATGATGGGAACAGGGCAAACCAAACTACCAAGCCAATTCTTATACTGGGAAGGAAACAAGCTACCGGGGACCGGTTTCTGGCATTTCAGCCTCGTCGGCCCGGCTTGCTTGAATCCTGATGGTGCAATGAGCAAGGGACTCACATCTGAGTATACCCTTCCACGCTTATGGTGGACAAAATGATTCAGAAAAGGGGGTGGTGATGAACAGAGTGCCTGAATTAAGCAGACCACTCTTACCCAGTCCAAAGATCAGGGCTTGATCCATCACCGTTTTTTAGCTCACTGCACCATCCCAGCTCAGAACTTGGCTATATGCAAATTAGTCTGTTCCTGTCCCAGTGCATGATGGGAACAGGGCAAACCAAACTACCAAGCCAATTCTTATACTGGGAAGGAAACAAGCTACCGGGGACCGGTTTCTGGCATTTCAGCCTCGTCGGCCCGGCTTGCTTGAATCCTGATGGTGCAATGAGCAAGGGACTCACATCTGAGTATACCCTTCCACGCTTATGGTGGACAAAATGATTCAGAAAAGGGGGTGGTGATGAACAGAGTGCCTGAATTAAGCAGACCACTCTTACCCAGTCCAAAGATCAGGGCTTGATCCATCACCGTTTTTTAGCTCACTGCACCATCCCAGCTCAGAACTTGGCTATATGCAAATTAGTCTGTTCCTGTCCCAGTGCATGATGGGAACAGGGCAAACCAAACTACCAAGCCAATTCTTATACTGGGAAGGAAACAAGCTACCGGGGACCGGTTTCTGGCATTTCAGCCTCGTCGGCCCGGCTTGCTTGAATCCTGATGGTGCAATGAGCAAGGGACTCACATCTGAGTATACCCTTCCACGCTTATGGTGGACAAAATGATTCAGAAAAGGGGGTGGTGATGAACAGAGTGCCTGAATTAAGCAGACCACTCTTACCCAGTCCAAAGATCAGGGCTTGATCCATCACCGTTTTTTAGCTCCCTGCACCATCCCAGCTCAGAACTTGGCTATATGCAAATTAGTCTGTTCCTGTCCCAGTGCATGATGGGAACAGGGCAAACCAAACTACCAAGCCAATTCTTATACTGGGAAGGAAACAAGCTACCGGGGACCGGTTTCTGGCATTTCAGCCTCGTCGGCCCGGCTTGCTTGAATCCTGATGGTGCAATGAGCAAGGGACTCACATCTGAGTATACCCTTCCACGCTTATGGTGGACAAAATGATTCAGAAAAGGGGGTGGTGATGAACAGAGTGCCTGAAATAAGCAGACCACTCTTACCCAGTCCAAAGATCAGGGCTTGATCCATCACCGTTTTTTAGCTCACTGCACCATCCCAGCTCAGAACTTGGCTATATGCAAATTAGTCTGTTCCTGTCCCAGTGCATGATGGGAACAGGGCAAACCAAACTACCAAGCCAATTCTTATACTGGGAAGGAAACAAGCTACCGGGGACCGGTTTCTGGCATTTCAGCCTCGTCGGCCCGGCTTGCTTGAATCCTGATGGTGCAATGAGCAAGGGACTCACATCTGAGTATACCCTTCCACGCTTATGGTGGACAAAATGATTCAGAAAAGGGGGTGGTGATGAACAGAGTGCCTGAATTAAGCAGACCACTCTTACCCAGTCCAAAGATCAGGGCTTGATCCATCACCGTTTTTTAGCTCACTGCACCATCCCAGCTCAGAACTTGGCTATATGCAAATTAGTCGGTTCCTGTCCCAGTGCATGATGGGAACAGGGCAAACCAAACTACCAAGCCAATTCTTATACTGGGAAGGAAACAAGCTACCGGGGACCGGTTTCTGGCATTTCAGCCTCGTCGGCCCGGCTTGCTTGAATCCTGATGGTGCAATGAGCAAGGGACTCACATCTGAGTATACCCTTCCACGCTTATGGTGGACAAAATGATTCAGAAAAGGGGGTGGTGATGAACAGAGTGCCTGAATTAAGCAGACCACTCTTACCCAGTCCAAAGATCAGGGCTTGATCCATCACCGTTTTTTAGCTCACTGCACCATCCCAGCTCAGAACTTGGCTATATGCAAATTAGTCTGTTCCTGTCCCAGTGCATGATGGGAACAGGGCAAACCAAACTACCAAGCCAATTCTTATACTGGGAAGGAAACAAGCTACCGGGGACCGGTTTCTGGCATTTCAGCCTCGTCGGCCCGGCTTGCTTGAATCCTGATGGTGCAATGAGCAAGGGACTCACATCTGAGTATACCCTTCCACGCTTATGGTGGACAAAATGATTCAGAAAAGGGGGTGGTGATGAACAGAGTGCCTGAATTAAGCAGACCACTCTTACCCAGTCCAAAGATCAGGGCTTGATCCATCACCGTTTTTTAGCTCACTGCACCATCCCAGCTCAGAACTTGGCTATATGCAAATTAGTCTGTTCCTGTCCCAGTGCATGATGGGAACAGGGCAAACCAAACTACCAAGCCAATTCTTATACTGGGAAGGAAACAAGCTACCGGGGACCGGTTTCTGGCATTTCAGCCTCGTCGGCCCGGATTGCTTGAATCCTGATGGTGCAATGAGCAAGGGACTCACATCTGAGTATACCCTTCCACGCTTATGGTGGACAAAATGATTCAGAAAAGGGGGTGGTGATGAACAGAGTGCCTGAATTAAGCAGACCACTCTTACCCAGTCCAAAGATCAGGGCTTGATCCATCACCGTTTTTTAGCTCACTGCACCATCCCAGCTCAGAACTTGGCTATATGCAAATTAGTCTGTTCCTGTCCCAGTGCATGATGGGAACAGGGCAAACCAAACTACCAAGCCAATTCTTATACTGGGAAGGAAACAAGCTACCGGGGACCGGTTTCTGGCATTTCAGCCTCGTCGGCCCGGCTTGCTTGAATCCTGATGGTGCAATGAGCAAGGGACTCACATCTGAGTATACCCTTCCACGCTTATGGTGGACAAAATGATTCAGAAAAGGGGGTGGTGATGAACAGAGTGCCTGAAATAAGCAGACCACTCTTACCCAGTCCAAAGATCAGGGCTTGATCCATCACCGTTTTTTAGCTCACTGCACCATCCCAGCTCAGAACTTGGCTATATGCAAATTAGTCTGTTCCTGTCCCAGTGCATGATGGGAACAGGGCAAACCAAACTACCAAGCCAATTCTTATACTGGGAAGGAAACAAGCTACCGGGGACCGGTTTCTGGCATTTCAGCCTCGTCGGCCCGGCTTGCTTGAATCCTGATGGTGCAATGAGCAAGGGACTCACATCTGAGTATACCCTTCCACGCTTATGGTGGACAAAATGATTCAGAAAAGGGGGTGGTGATGAACAGAGTGCCTGAATTAAGCAGACCACTCTTACCCAGTCCAAAGATCAGGGCTTGATCCATCACCGTTTTTTAGCTCACTGCACCATCCCAGCTCAGAACTTGGCTATATGCAAATTAGTCTGTTCCTGTCCCAGTGCATGATGGGAACAGGGCAAACCAAACTACCAAGCCAATTCTTATACTGGGAAGGAAACAAGCTACCGGGGACCGGTTTCTGGCATTTCAGCCTCGTCGGCCCGGCTTGCTTGAATCTTGATGGTGCAATGACCAAGGGACTCACATCTGAGTATACCCTTCCACGCTTATGGTGGACAAAATGATTCAGAAAAGGGGGTGGTGATGAACAGAGTGCCTGAATTAAGCAGACCACTCTTACCCAGTCCAAAGATCAGGGCTTGATCCATCACCGTTTTTTAGCTCACTGCACCATCCCAGCTCAGAACTTGGCTATATGCAAATTAGTCTGTTCCTGTCCCAGTGCATGATGGGAACAGGGCAAACCAAACTACCAAGCCAATTCTTATACTGGGAAGGAAACAAGCTACCGGGGACCGGTTTCTGGCATTTCAGCCTCGTCGGCCCGGCTTGCTTGAATCCTGATGGTGCAATGAGCAAGGGACTCACATCTGAGTATACCCTTCCACGCTTATGGTGGACAAAATGATTCAGAAAAGGGGGTGGTGATGAACAGAGTGCCTGAATTAAGCAGACCACTCTTACCCAGTCCAAAGATCAGGGCTTGATCCATCACCGTTTTTTAGCTCACTGCACCATCCCAGCTCAGAACTTGGCTATATGCAAATTAGTCTGTTCCTGTCCCAGTGCATGATGGGAACAGGGCAAACCAAACTACCAAGCCAATTCTTATACTGGGAAGGAAACAAGCTACCGGGGACCGGTTTCTGGCATTTCAGCCTCGTCGGCCCGGCTTGCTTGAATCCTGATGGTGCAATGAGCAAGGGACTCACATCTGAGTATACCCTTCCACGCTTATGGTGGACAAAATGATTCAGAAAAGGGGGTGGTGATGAACAGAGTGCCTGAATTAAGCAGACCACTCTTACCCAGTCCAAAGATCAGGGCTTGATCCATCACCGTTTTTTAGCTCACTGCACCATCCCAGCTCAGAACTTGGCTATATGCAAATTAGTCTGTTCCTGTCCCAGTGCATGATGGGAACAGGGCAAACCAAACTACCAAGCCAATTCTTATACTGGGAAGGAAACAAGCTACCGGGGACCGGTTTCTGGCATTTCAGCCTCGTCGGCCCGGCTTGCTTGAATCCTGATGGTGCAATGAGCAAGGGACTCACATCTGAGTATACCCTTCCACGCTTATGGTGGACAAAATGATTCAGAAAAGGGGGTGGTGATGAACAGAGTGCCTGAATTAAGCAGACCACTCTTACCCAGTCCAAAGATCAGGGCTTGATCCATCACCGTTTTTTAGCTCACTGCACCATCCCAGCTCAGAACTTGGCTATATGCAAATTAGTCTGTTCCTGTCCCAGTGCATGATGGGAACAGGGCAAACCAAACTACCAAGCCAATTCTTATACTGGGAAGGAAACAAGCTACCGGGGACCAACAGAACATGTGCATTAAATCCCCTCCAACAGTAGGAACCGCAAGTTTTTTTTCGGGACTGTCAGAAATATTATGTGTGAATATTCTAGTGTGAGATAAGTGTGGTGTAGTATGTTGTATATGCTGGAATCTAAAATTCTTAGATACCCTGTGGTGGTAACTTATCACATGTACCCACTCACTGTCTGTCAGGTCCTGCCCATGTCTGTGGCCCATTTCTCACATTGACCTACCAACGAATTCTTAGTATTAATATATAATTATGTTAAGGCCCTTCCATCATTCTGCAGAGTTAGCAGTGTTGTCAAGTCTTTGTGTAATTACAGGACAGCCCTTTCTGTCCCCCATTACTTTTTAAAGAGGTCTAGGAATGCACATATACTAGGAAATGTCCTACTGGAGCATCCATTTCCAACCACAACGTTTGAAATGTGTGCAACTGATCTTCATTTACCATGTCTCCTAATGTGGTTACCCCCACACCAACTCTTAAATCTTTATCCACCTGTTCCCACAATCTTGCAAATCTAGGAAGGACCCATAGTGGAAGGTCTGAGGCATAGACAATTCTTCGTTTGTGAAGCATCTTGCTCTATCAGTTGTAGGCAACATCAACTAGCGTTGGGCCTCCTTATGCCTGTCTTGGGCAGTCAGCAATTGGGTCAGAACTGCTTTTTTCCCATGCCTTCGAGTAAAATACCATGTAAGCCATCTAGCTACCTATTGATGCTGGGCAGACACGCAATACAATTCTAGACCTGGGGCTTCCATCATGGGTAGTTGCAACTTACCTAGCAAAATCCTTGGTCTGCGTCTGCCCCATTTTAAGTTTATGACTACAGTGTTGATTTCCCCCAAAAGGCGCTGAAGCAGTCTTATCAGAACTCTGGATGAGTAATACTAAAAGCGGGGTAAGCCTATCAGTTTCGTAATGTTGCTGTTCCTGCTACATGAAAGTGGGAGCCGCTTCCAAAAGGCAGACAAACCCTTGACACTCAACAGCACCATGTTCTTTTTTTCTTTTCTTTCATTGCTGTACACATCAAACAAACATTTGGCACACAGAAAGTCACCTTGCATTGCACATCTCTCCATTGTATACACAGTAGTCGCGATTCTAGCCCATCAGTATACACACCATTGAGATCATGTCAGTGAATCCACACTAAGCACATCATCCCTCCGCCCCCACTGATAAATGATCATTGGAATTTATCTCTTCCTGTAGTCTGTGTAGAGTCGTAGACCCATCTTGGTCATCATCCAGCTCTAGTCCATAATGTCTAGACCAGGGATGCCAAATCTTGAAAAGCTTTTTGGGGCATCCCCTCATTTTGTATGTTACTCGTTCCACCCCATGTACATATCCATTCCCGCTCTCCAGTCCGTCAAAGTAGGGAGTTCTGGTGCACCCCATCTCTTAGCTATATCTCTCTTAGCTACTGCCAAACCTAAGTTACATAAGACCAGACTCCTCCTGGGCAGGTCTATATCCGATGGTATGCTGAGCAACACATACTTAGTATCTTTCGGAAGCTGGTACCCAAGTATTTCGCTTAACTCTCCCATTATCTTGACCCAATATCTTTGTATATGCACGCAGTCCCACCAGTCTCTGTCTTACATCGTAAGCAATTCAGGGAGTCGGCTTGCCCCATTTTATAGAAACAGGCTCTTGTTATGTAAGCTCGATGAAGGATTTTAAATTGAATTAGCCTTAATCTCAGTTTGATGGCTTTCTCTCTCAGGTACATTAGCGCCGCCTCCCAATCTATATCCTCCAAGTTACCTAAGGAGGTCTTCCACGTCTTCCTCAAAGCTACCAGATTATCTGGGATGTTATTAATCAGTGTCTTATAGGTCCAGGATATTGCCTTGAACAGCACCCTATTCTTGTTTCCCCTTATACGGTCAACTTCAGTCTGGTATACCATTATTCTGAAATATCTGAGGATGACCCAGTCTTAGGTTAGGCGTAGACTGAGTGGGTTATATTGTCTCAACAGCTCCCCTTGGCAAAGTGGGTACAAGCATGACTTCCCAGGATTGAAGTAAAGTCTCAAAATTTTCTCAGATGTTTTGAAGAACTTTAGCTTGTCTCTAGGTCCCTGCCAATACTACTAAAGAATCACAGGGCATCATTGGAATTAAATGACACCTCGCCCCTTTCTTCGAGATTATGTCTACCAAAAGCTCTGCTGGGCCATGATTTCATGATGACTCTTCCTGTCCTTACTCTAGCGGTTGTGTTTCTATACACAAATAGATCCATCTCAGTATCCCCCTTGGAACCCCATTTCCTCCAAGACCACAAGGAGGAATTCCCAAGAGGAAGGCATTAAACGCCTTCTCCATATCCAGAGAAGCCACCGGCAAAGGCCACTCGGCAAATGAGCTGCCATGTATGACTTGTGAGAGCCGCCCCCTAATGCTCACTGCTGCACTTCTCATTGAGACAAAACCAGACTGGTCTGGGTGGACGAGGTTGGCAATAACGGGGCAATCCTGTTTGCTGATAATATCCCTATTATTTTTCAATCTTAGTTTAACATGGAACCTGGACAATAAGAGCCATCACTAGGGGGTCCAAGTGTGGCTAAGTAATGTTGCCACAATGGCCTCGCTTAACATTTGGGGCAGTTCCCCTGATCATATGCCTCCATGTACATTTGGTGTAGTTTAAGGATCAGCATTGCACTGTATGTTGTGTAAAACTCCTTAGGGAGACATTCACTCCAAGGTATTTTTCCTAGTGCCAGATGTTCTAAGGCTTGATTAGATTCTACCACAATGATGGGGGCATCTAATTCCTTTGTTTCCATAGGGGTCAGTCTGGATAGTCTCACCACTCACATTTTCCGGTATTATTCCTCTCAGGGCATGTGAGGCTCGCATATAGTTTCTTATAGTATGCCGACACTGCCTTACTTAATTCTGTTTGGTATATATGTTCCACTCATGTCCTTGGAGTCAAAATCGGAGATTTAGCCCTCCCGCTGGATACTTAACTATGTCATTAAGTGTCCTTATCTGTCACTTTCTGTAGGAAACTGGCTCTATATATACTACACCAAAATGAGGTATAGCCTGTATAGAGTCCAGGTGACCCCAGAGGTAGGCAGAGGTTAAAGTTAGATAGAACCTTACTCTCTATTTGTGGTAGAGTGGTCGAGCAGTAAGGCAGTATCAGAGGACAGTGTTAAGCATTTAATGTACACACTCAGTCAGCAAATGAATTCAGACACTCAAGAACTGAACTCTAGGCCAATTGTTTTTTGTATAAAAAATATACAGTTGTTTTATTTTAAAACCAAGCAAGCCTGGCACAGGTAAGCATTACATACTTTACAGTAATAAGCTGCTGATTGTAGAACAATTTGAAAATGCAATAGGAATTGTACTTTGTTTGATTTCATAGGGGATGCAGTAGGTTGCAATGCTTAGCAAATGCAGTACATTGAAATGAATTGGGTTGTTGAGTAAATTACAGGTAAGTTACTTTTTAAGTTACTTTTCTAACTCAGTGCTGGATACCTAGATTCAGCACTGGGACATTTCCTGCAAACAGGTCAGTAAATACGTTTTGGTTATTCGATTTTTAAAGAATATTTTTAGATTTCAAAACTCCACACTTAGAAACTTTTTGGAAGAAAATTGTCAATGTTATCCTATGGAGGAAAAACAGGTTACCGGTTCAGCTGTAAGTTATCGACTGTGGGAGTTAAGGTTCTGGGGTTAGACTCAGGGGTTGCCCAGGGTCAGTGATGCACTCTTGTTACACCCTCAGCGGCACTAGGGCGGCCGGATGCAGAGTGTTGAGGCCCAATGTTATCCAATGGGGGATAGGGGACCTCCTGTTGGTGGCTGCTGCCAAGCAGGCCACTGGGTTGTGGGAGCAAAGCTCCTAGGGTTTAGGTCAGGGCAAATGGGGAAACAAAGTAGCACAAAAGTTGTGTTTTTCAGTTAAGAAATGCAGTGCTTTAATCATAGCTGTGTTTGTCAGTTAAGACATGCTTTGAAGTGATTATCACATGCTTTTATGAATTGAATGTTATTCAAACATAGTTGTGCCTTTCAGTTAAGAGGTCTAGTTTTTTTTATATATGTAGGTGATGATAGTCAAAGGTCATGGGGTGGAATGTAGTGAAATAGGCACTCTTGTGGTTTGGCACCCTATGATGACCTTAGACTACCATCATTTATTTGACTTTAGTGTGATATTTTACCCTAGCCTGGATATATGAGAAGGTCCTGCACATGCCTGCTTCTCATCTCTCTTGTAATCTTGTTGTCTTTCAGTGGGAGCTGTCACGGAGTAGAACAGTCTTCCCAAGAATAGAAGGTGTGGGATGTACATTTGAAAGCATGAGAGGGAGAGAGAGGTCTGGAATGTGGTTTTTGGTTTCGAAGTGTAGTGTTGTGAGCAGTGATGCACACATGTGCTCAGTGTTGTACATTGAGAGATAAAGTATGTGATTCTATAGGACATTGAGAGATAAAGTATGTGATGCTATTAGCAGTTGTGCAGAAATGTGTATTGTGTTGTACAGTTATGAGAATTATGAGTTCTCACTATTGGCTTTTACATGGCCTCATGTCATATTGTTTTCTGACTTTGCCTTGCTGCACTTTTTGTGTGTGCATAACAGTGCTTGCAAGTTGTTTGGGTTATGAGAATTATGCTTACTATTGGCTTTGACATGGCCTCATGTCATCCTTTTTACTGACTCAATTTTCTGAACTGATGCCATTTTCTGTGCTCGCACGTAGCTGCAAAGTGGGGAGGGCATGTTTCTGCTCCTCATTTGTTTTTGGCTCTTGAGTGACCAGAGTGAACTGGATATTATCTGTGGAATGTACAACTCTGCCTCGGAGTCAAAATACGGGAGCTTGGCCTACCTCCGTCTTGGCCTTGACGCAGACTGGTACAGCCAGCTTGGTCTTTTCTAATGAGAAGGGGGCGAGGTTTTCCAGAAGCTTCACCTCACATTTAGAAATGATATTCAAGCAGGGAACCTTAGAGGGCCAGATGGAAGTTCACCATAGAATAGACGTATTGCTGTGGAGGTGACGGAACTTGAGTCCTTCCTGGGCTGTTGACAGGCTTCCCCAGCTTGAGTTGGCAAGGATGATGCAGTTTGGTAAAAGCACTCCTGACAGTATAAATTGATCAAAAACATTGACTCACGCCTTGTTTTTCTAGCTCTCTTCCATTCCTTGTACAAATTCCTGCGGGACTCTCCCAACTAACTCTGTCAAGAGTTTACACCCAGGGAGGTGCTCACAAGTAGATGCTGTGAGTTTGTAAAACATGCACGAGGAGCTCCCTTTTTAGTTGCAATGACTAGGGCAGCATGATGTCATCCAGTGTCACAGGAGTGTAAACGCAACTCCATGAGCCAGAGGAAGAATGCGCTCAAAGACTTTCCACAATCATGGACACGTTTCGCCCTGCTTGGTGAATGTCTGAGTAAAAAGGTTATTGTGCATTCACAGTAAGGAAGCTTAAACAAGGCCACGGGGGAGGTTAAACGTTCCTGATATTGTGTGCTTGCGAAAGGTGCCATCCCTTATCCCTATCACAAACATATAGCACTGCGAGGCATAGATAGTGTTTGCCGCCGAAGGTGTGGGGGCTTTAAAAATAATGGAAAGAATTCTGACCTTTAAAGAAAATGTAATTTTTGGTCTAACGTACAGTGAGTGCTTTGTTGAGGCCGCATTTGAGTTAGCACTATACAAATATTCTCAATAAAATGAGTAGAAATGAACCGTGACATATATTTTAAAGTAACCCCAGCCATTTTATGCTCTGAGAATAGCCATACAAAAACCCAAGAGATATTTCCAAAACAGATACTAGACTGTGCACAGGTTATCAAAAATACTTTAAAAAGGTACGCAAGGACCCCGCAAAAAGCATTTGTTGATGACTGTTTAGCGATTTCATATCGCCAAATACCTATAAATAAAGACTGCGACAGCTTAACACTCCCCTCCTCCGCCCTACTCCAGATATCCCATGGACTTTTTAAAACCAACCGGTGAGTGCACTTTATTTTCATTTTTATTCGGTTTAAGTTATCTTTTCATTCATGTTTGCCTCAGTTCGGAAGTCTCTGCTGGAAGAAATGAATGTGGCTTTGCTAACTCTTTTCTGTACAGTTATTTTACTTTAAAGGGTTTTGCTCATACTTAGCTGCGGTTTTGTGGCGATTGATGCCCCTTCGATGACACTAATGCATGCGGTGATCGTTTATGTTTTAGCTCTGTTTAGCAGTATATTGTGGCCATCTCTTGCATTCATTATGCGGCTTTTGGTGGGATGCCGAATTTAGTCTCAGCCTGTGAGCTCTCGCCTATTTAAGTCCCTGACATATTTTCTTAGTACATTAAGCACCAGAATAAACATTTTAGGTCATGCGTATTTCAGAAGAAGCAAGTTTTGTATAGCACATGCTCATCTGGCTTGGCCATAAAGAGCCTCTCAAGTTCAGACAGCACCCATTCTCTTGTAAAGAGTGCTCTCATTGAGTCCTCTTTTGATTTTACTTGTTTTGATTTTGCATTCGGGGACATTTAGTTTTAATTCCCCATTATTGATTGTATACCAACGATCACAGCAAAGGATAGAAACGGGACTGTGTACGTTATGCATGCCTGCTATGAAACAACTTGAGAAGTATCTGCAAACTGCCCCCACCCAAAGAAAAAATACTCCTGGGGTTTGCTTTGTAAACGTGTGACATTTATTGCATACATCAATGTGTTTTTGTTCCTAGGAAGTGCCTCTAATCAGGTTAAAGGTCCCAGGCAGTCACTCTGATCATATCTATATGAATGAATGAGACAAGAATGCTATTTACATTGTGTAAATCGGACGAAGACCCAAGTCTGCTTTCTGCCTCCCTAAAGTCACTGTATAGTTCTGACCCGGGCTTCAGCACTTTCCCTGCACAATGTCGACTTCCATCTCGGCTTGTAATTGCTTGGAGGACTACCAGGGCAGGAGCCCATGGGTGGCTGGTACTAGCCCTGCTGCAGTTGTCTGCGTATATAAACTCCTGGTCAGCCGCCAGCGTGCCCCCGGTTGGGCAGGGCAGCAGTGGCTGGGAACAGCAGACTGTGAATTGCTTCACATCCCTGTCCAAAGACGAATTGATCGGGGTATCGAAGAGGTCTCTTCTGTGATTGAGTTTTAACAACAGTCAACCAGTCATTTAACTGAATCTATGCCCTGGAAATATGAAATAAAAGGCTGGTTCCCTTCTTTGTTAAAAATAAATAAATAAAAGTAATGCACATTCAGATGGAATTCACACCTACAGCTGAGGCAGTTTTACATCCCACCCTCCCCAGAGAGTGCTGTATGACTACAAGCATTTTCTTCCTGTCCAACCTTTTCCCTGGAGCTGAGAAATGCCTGTTGTAGATGAGGATGGGCAACCAGTGGCTACCGCTGCTCTTCAAACAGACCGGCCTCTGCCCCTGGCTGCCGATTTCTGCAAAGTGAACCAGGGTGCTTCGTGCCAGGAAGCGGCTGGAGCGTCTGATCGATGGAGTCAACACAGGGCCCGCGTATGAAAATGTTCCATGCCAAAGTTTAATGTTCTTTTACTTAACCAATTACAAGTTAACACAACTTTTAGATTCATAGAAAACTACAGTTTCCCAAGCTAAAGGCAAACTTCACACTGGCATTTGGTGTTTGAATGAAAGCTATTTCCCAACGCAAAGGTTACTAATTTTGTCCGCACTGGGACGGCGAGGGGACGAGTCATTGTTCTCAATCAATCAATCAATCAAGGCATTTGTATAGCGCAATACTCACCCGGAGGGTCTCAAGGCGCTTGGGGAGGGGGGGTCCGCTACTGCTCGAACAGCCAGGTCTTGAGCTGCTTTCTGAAGGCGAGGTGGTCTTGGGTCAGGCGGAGGTGGGTCGGGAGGGAGTTCCAAGTCTTGGCGGCCAGGTAGGAGAAGGACCTTCCTCCTGTGGTGGCTCTTCGGATGCGGGGGACGGCGGCGAGGGCTTGGCTGGTCGATCGAAGCTGGCGTGTGGGAGTGTAGAAGTTGAGGCGGTTGTTGAGGTATCTTGGGCCTTGGTTGTGTAGGGCTTTGTGTGCGTGGGTGAGGAGCCGGAAGGTGATTCTCTTGTTGACCGGGAGCCAGTGCAGGTCTCTCAGGTGTCCGGAGATGTGGCTGTGTCGGGGGATGTCGAGGATGAGTCTTGCTGAGGCGTTCTGGATCCGCTGGAGTCTCTTCTGGAGTTTGGCAGTGGTTCCGGCATAGAGGGAGTTGCCGTAGTCCAGTCGTCTGGTGACGAGGGCCTGAGTGACCGTCTTCCTGGTCTTGGTGGGGATCCACCGGAAGATCTTCCGTAGCATGCGCAGGATGTTGAAGCACGACGAGGAGACGGCGTTGACTTGTCTGGTCATGGAGAGGGAGGAGTCCAGGATGAAGCCCAGGTTACGTGCGCGGTCTGTTGGTTTGGGTGCGCTGCCCAGGGCGGGGGGCCACCAGGAGTCGTTCCAGGCAGAGGGTGCGGAGCCCAGGATGAGGACTTCCGTCTTGTCTGAGTTCAGTTTCAGGCGGCTGTTCATCATCCACTCGGCTACGTTTGTCATCCCTTCGTGTAGATTGGCTCTGGCGGTGGCGGGGTCGTTGGTGAGGGAGAGGATCAGCTGGGTGTCGTCGGCGTAAGAGATGATGTTGAGGTTGTGCTTGCGTGTGATGGCTGCGAGGGGGCTCATGTAGACGTTGAAGAGGGTGGGGCTGAGTGATGATCCTTGTGGTACGCCGCAGATGACTTCGGTGGCCTCAGATCTAAACGGAAGGAGGCGGACTCTCTGTGTCCTTCCGGCAAGGAAGGAGATGATCCAATCTAGTGCCTTCTCTTGGATTCCGACGTTGCTGAGGCGCTGCACTAGGGTGCGGTGGCAGACAGTGTCGAATGCCGCGGAGAGGTCCAGGAGGATGAGGGCCGCAGTTTCCCCGTTGTCGAGCAGGGCTCGGATGTCATCGGTGGCTGCGATGAGGGCGATCTCGGTGCTGTGGTTGGCCCGGAAGCCAGACTGCGAGAGGTCGAGGGATCCGTTCGTCTCGAGGAAGGCGGCCAGAAGTTCTGCATATGTCGCTGCAAAATGTGCCTTGAACCCACTTAGCTACCTCGCCACAATATCCATGGGTCTGCATTGGCTGCCTCCGAAGATCAAAGGATACATTTATTTATTAGCCGGTGTTGACAGAAGGCGGCGAAAATGTGTGTTAGCAATGACGCCACAAAACATGACTCAGCCATTTTGAACATTTTCAATAGATGACCCAAATTGTTAGCGATTTGTGTGTAGTGTAAGGTCGAAGCACATTTAGAGATAAGAGGAGCTGTGGGGGCAGGCACAGGAGTGCAGCTGGAATGTAGCTGGCACACTGCGCACCGCTGCTCGCTCCCGAGACCCCTAGGCCCTGGGAGAGAATGTTTAGAGGGTAGGCTGGGCATGCACCCGTCTTTGGCCATTTGAATGCTTTCCTTATTGAAAGCCACACTCAAAGGCCAATGGAATGTGTTGGAGGAGGCCGACCCACACGGAGAAGTCGCTTGGATGTCTGAAGTGATTTCAAGAGGCCCTTTCCGAGGGCAACGCATCCGCGCTGCGCTCGGCAAGACCTAAAACGGGCACTTTCTGGACTAACAGCTACCTTTCAACTAAATTTGGTGTAATTGTGTCCAGTGGTTCGGCTGTAGTCATGTTTGAAATTCCTATTAAGATTAACATTTGATCCTCCCTTTTTTCTCACCCCCTCTTGATGGATCACCCTGAAACTTTCCATGAACAACAAGAATCACCAGGCCCTTTTTTTGGAAACTTTTTTTCGGCAAACAGTGCCAAAGATATAAGCAAGTCAAAAAATGCTTTTCCTATGAAAACTAGGTCCTTACTATAACTACCTACTATTAATATACTTATATATAATATATATATAATGCCTTTACCATGCATGTACTCCCTGTGACAGAGACCCCATTTATTGGATTACTCCTTTGCTCATAACTACCACACTGTTATTTGTACTCTCACTTAACTTGCATCCATATCAAATTTACCGCTTGTTAACTGACCTAACTTTTTGGAACCCTTATTGCTTACTCTTTTATTGTCAGCACTTATTATTCAATCACTCATTCCTGGGTTTCTATTACCCATACCTTGCTTGAAAGTCATACCCTTCATACACTTACTGTCACTTAGACTCTTCTTACTCTCATATTACTCAGAACTGTCTTTACAACATGCTTACTGCACCACTCTTTTTATGCACTCTTCAGTGTTCACACTACAGTATTTTCTCCATAAAACTCGTTATTTCGCTGTACCTGATTAAGATGAGCCACTTTCTTCCTTGGTGTAGCTTCTTCCTCGAGAATCTCTATTACTCGCTGAGAATAGCAAGACAGCTTTTGTGAGTGAGGGCAACCAATAGTTACTAAATCTCCAAATAGACTACCCTTACTAACTGTGTTAATAATCACCACTTCACTCTCAGTCTTTAACTTGCAAATTTTCTTACAACCTCGTTACTAGCAGATTATATTATTGATACCCCAGTTATTCGGACATTCACTTTGTTCACATACACTTGACCCCTCTCGCTCACCTGTGCTATTCACTCACCATTCTCTCAGACCTGTAATTATCATTCCTTATTTGCATCCTCATCTTTAGTCCATTTACTAACATGAATCATTGTCTAGGCATTCAGTACTCTCACTTTTTTACTTGCATGCCCTGTTGCTCACACCATATCGTCCATGATTACCTGTTTGGGAGCTGCAGCCTTCTTCCTCGGTGTTGCTTCCTCCTCAATTTCTACAGCTCTCTGAGAGGAGAAAAGAAAGCTTCACTTACCCACAGGAAGAATCGCCCCCACGGATTCTGGGTTTCCTACTGGGAGAGGAAGACTTTGGGACCCCATGAGATAGTAACTCAAACCCTGTCTTTACCCCTATTATTCAAAGCTCATTGTTACTTCTACTCCCCTTTGACAGCATCAGGTGACACTGCACTGTGGTCCTGCTCGTCATTGGTCAGAGCTGGTCAGTGTAAAGAGCACAAGCGCTTCATCTCAGAGAGGGAACCTTCACCCCAGGGCATCTCTGTTACCTCCACATGTTGAAAGTCACAACCTTTCCCATTACCCTCACCCGTTACTCGCCCGCCATTGTACCTGCTTAGGAGCTTCAGCCTTCCTCCTTGTCGTTTCTTCCTTGATGGTCTCTGCAACTTGCTTTGAAAACAAAAGAGAGCTTCATTCAGCCAGGTCAAACTTTATCCCTAGACCTTCTGAGGTACTCATGGTGGGTGTCTGTGTGACCTCCAGAGATTGGATGCTGAGGGGCTTATTTACACGCTCATTACGCCGCCGGTGAGTCACTTTTGTTTGGGCCTGCCCATATTTACAAGGCCACTTAAAGCCACCATGCGTGGCTTTTTATGGCCTTGTAAATACAGCCCCCTTTCACACATTAGTCTGCATGAAAGGGGCATTCCATGGGTGTTGCTGTAGGTGTTCCCACACATCATCCATATAATCTGACACATTCCGAGATTTACAAGGTTTCGTAAACCTGGGAATGCGTCAGATTCCTTTGCCTCCCCAGGAGAGGCTTAAGGGTGGTGCAGCATTCTGTAGTACACATAGAAAGAGGAAAACATCTCTCATGATTGGTTTTGAGCAGGAAGGGACACCTTCCTGCACATAAACAATCACCCCCACAACACAGACATGCTTGCACAATGGTGCCAGTGTTGGCGCGTGGCAGCCCATTGTGCTCCAGGGCAGGGGAGAAAGACAGGAATGCGCCGTACTTCATAGATATAGCCCATTCCTGCCCTTTTCATTTGACGCAGGACAGCACAGCAAGATTCCCTGCGGCACTGCCCTGCGCCAGAACCTTGTAAATGAGGCCCAAAATGTTGAAGTCTAAGGGAGGAGTGTGGGTTTTCTGTGACCCATTTATCAATGGGACATCATGGCTCACTATTTAGAAGTGCTGGGTGGAAACGTTGAAGGCCTGTGTGACAGTGGGGGTCGGAAGGACTGTATGACTCAGGCATAAGAGGGCGGTGTAACCCTAATATCAGAGACTCAAGGGTGAAAAGCGAGTGAGACGCTGGTATCTGAAGTCGTAGAGTGGGCGTTGTGTATGGCTATCATCTGGGGAGGGAGAGGCAGTGTGGACCAGTGAGGGAGGCTGGTAACTGGGGATGCAGGTGGGTATAACTCCGAAAGCTGATGATTCAGGGATGTCATTGAGGAGTACTTTGAAGCCTGTATTTGAGCATGCACGGTGACCATGGGGCAGCATGTGCCCGTTTGGCTACAGGGACTAGATATCAGAGCACTGGCGGTATCTAACTTAAGAGTGGGCAGGTTGGATGGCGGTGAGACACTCAAGTCACAGGTAACGGATGCTGAGGAACTAGAGAAGTCTGACCCCTTTAAGACTTGTAGTGGTGAGTGAATGAAGCGGTACCTGATCCAGTGGAAGCTCCACCCGCGTGTTTTCATCTTCCATAACCACTGGTGCACCTGAAATTTCTTGGCGTGACTGTTTCACTTTAAAAACTCTTGTGGCCTCTATGGAAAGGGAGCAGTGTAAGTCAGAAGCATGAAGCCAACAGCATACATCATCTGAGATAGCACAATCCAGATTTACTAAAGCTTTGCATGAGTGTTCATGCAACGTTGCACAACAGTAAGCGACGTCAACAATAGCATTGATCAACTTCTGCTCACATATGAATTTTAACACTAAAAGCTAATGTGAGCATATCGCCAATGCGCAACGTATTACAAAATCCCCAATAATATGTGCAACAATGACTTGAGTGGGTGGCAAAGTGGGGGGACCCGTCTTTGAGTAGAATGCTATCTCCAAATAAAGAACTTGGTACTGTAGGTTGTGCGTTGAGCACTAATCTCATGTCAGACGCCGCTTACATATTTAGCATACGTATTCAGCATTATTAACATTTACGTGATTGATTAAATTATTGACAAGTGGCTTGCATAAATATGATACTGCACAATTGTTTGCAGCTTTCATTTTTCAACACTGCAGATTTTCATGTGCCGTTGCATTACATGATTCTTTTCAAATCTATCTGTAGAACTGCCAATCTACACATTTAGATCTTCTGTCTTGAACTTTGTTATCGACCGCATAGCATTAGAGTTTGCAAAAGCAGACAGAAGGGCCCAGATGTATTGAGAAGTCACGCAACTCAGGCCAGCAAGTAAAGTTGTTGTGCTGCGTAAAAGGTAGAGAGCAGAACAGCGCCATATCTACTAAAATATGGGCGCTAGCCTGCTCTCTTGCTGAAGTGGTGCTCTTTAGGCAGCCATGGACCAATGCACACACCCTTGCACCATAGTACAAGAGTATCTTAGTTGTCTGAAGCATAGGTTTTAAACTAGAAGTGGTCCCTTCCAATATTAAACCTATGCGTTAAGGCTTTTTCCACTTATTATGTATGCTGTACAATGCAGAACACATGCTAAGTGAGAAAAACTAGGAGAAATTATAATATTTCTCCTAGTTGCTCCTGCCTCGAGGAGCCATAGTATTTTGGCACACATCCCTGTCTGCGGTTCTTTGTAGATAGACATTTGCATCAAAACCCATGGGTGGTTGCATGGGAACGTCCATGTAACCACCTGTTGAACACCCCCTTAATACAAAGTAATGCACAGCAGCACATTGAACAACTCTGCATTACTTTGGGTCACTCTCCTATGTAAATCATGATTTGAGTTGTATAGTAAATCCACTCTGAAAACTGTCAGGTTTGCGTTACAAACGTAATGCAAATCTAACGCAACCCATTTATAAAACTAGGCAAACATTTTCAAAGGATGGGACAGAGATTTGGCAGGAGATGCTTAACATAAACTCCAAGCAATGTCCCAGAATCTAATGCATTGGGTACTCTGGTACGGTGTTCATTCAAGCTCTGACCGGTGCACTCAAGAGACCATGAAGGATCCTAGCGGGATCGTATCATGAATATTCATGTTGTGCTCTCCACAAAAATACCATGGTTTCTGCCTCTGTACAATTGATCTATGAATGAATGAATGAACCAACATTTATAAAGCGCATAGCTATTCAATGCTACCTTTATGGCTTGCCTCCTTCTATGGTCCCTGTTTGAAGGCCCCTAACTTGGTTATCAATGTCCTACTTGTATCTATACTCGTCTACATCTGCACTGGCTGTCTGCTTCATTTGTCCCCTGTGTGCTTGCCTGTACCTTGGTTGTCTTCCAGTGTTGGGGTGGGGTTGGTCTTGGCATTTGGACGCACGCGCACAGGTTTGGCATAGAAGATGGATTCTTCCTCCGAGCTCTTGATCTTAGTTGGATATTTTCGGGCTGCTGGTGGTGACACCAGGATCTTGTCGGCCTCCGCGTCTCCTGTGGATTGCACCCTGCGAGGGTCCAGCTACAGTGACCACACAGAAAAGGCATTCTCAAACCCTGTATGGCTTTTTTTCTTTGTAACAATAAATTACCCGTGCTGAGCAAACATCAAGGGCTGTTTAGGATATACTGGTTGTCACATCATGATTTTGCCTGAATATTTCACTGTATAAGAATATTAAGCAATGTAATAAAACAAAACGTATAACAAAACTTATTTATTTTGCTTAATATATACCCAGCCAGCAAAATACATAATTAATAAGAGCCACATGGAAGAAACCATTGAACTATGGCCGGTAATCATGCTGAAGATTCATCGAACGTCACAACTTTCCTTGGGATATCATCTGTGACTCTGCTGCTCTGCGCTACACTGCATCACCATCTATTAGCAAACACCGCTATTGGTCATTTTTGGTACGCACATCGAATTGATCATTCTCTTGTCTACTTTCCTCTTGAACCCTTTTCCTAAAACCAAGCAGTTCATCTGTGATCTTTTTGAATTCTGTCTTAAACCCTGATGACGCGACATAGGGATTTATACATTGTGAAACATGTGGACTAGAGTTGTTTTAGAGAACAGCCATTACAATACCTTCTCTCAGATTCTATGCTTTGGAGTCATCAATAATTGCCAAACCACACAGACTTCATACTTACAACTTCAGAACCTGCCTTCTTTATTATAAATAAATAATGGCTTTACAGTTGCAAACACTGTTAGCTGCAAAATGTGACACATTTGAACAGTTAGGTTAGGATGTCACTTCTTACTTGGAGAAACATATATTCTTTTCATTCATGACATATTAGGATGTGCTTGCTCAGTCCACACAGGATTCACAATCACATATTTCATGTTGGTGTAAGGATTGCGAAATAGAATTATATATTTCTCTGGCCTGACTTAACCAGGGCACAGGAAAGGGAACTGCAGTGTTCGCATCTTTCTTTTGTCTGTTTTGCTATGCAGTGCATTCAATACATGTTTCTTGCATGGTGTATTTTTTTTCCTCACATTCAGATCTTTCTTGGATGCAGAGGTGGGTCTGTCATTAGAATAGTCGCTTGTTCTGATGGCTCTCTTTTTTTTCTGGATGATGTTGGCCTCTAATGGGCCACACGGATGTCTTCCCTGCTCTTAGTGCTGTCTAACATTTATATCTCCCCACTGACACTCCTTTACCAGAGGTAGGGCATCCAGCGAATGAGACGTAACAGAGGTAAACATTTGAGAGTATAGTGTCTAATTTGACGCCTTTGCAGTTCCTTAGACCTGCAGGTTCTTGGTCTGAAGCTGGGGGGTGCTGGGCTTACCACATTGTGTCATCTCACTGTAGGCAAGGGGACTACAGTTGAATGACGTAAAGGCAGAGTCCACACCAGAGCTTGATTCGGTCTGCTTTAGCTTCCCATCACTCTAACCCCCTTATTGACGTCTAGTGGGTAAGTCAGTTCCCTACTATCACAGGTGTGTTATTTGGGCACTCTGATGAACAGAACTTGAGAGCCTTCTCTAGCTTTACCTTGACATAAATTATATGCTTTAGGTGACCTCAGTTCTGCGAGGTGGAGTGCATTATACTTTTTTAGCAGATGCCAGGCCCTCCCTATTGCCTTGTGATCAGGAGGCTGTCATCCTGAAATTCTCTATGTTTGATTTTTAAATGAAACATGCTTATTGTTTTCCTTCCACTCCAAGCTGGTTGATTTCCTCCAAAGTTACAATGACGCTTCATCAGTACAATAAAAGAGAAACGAAAAGTAAGAAGAACATATACCTCTGAACAGGGCATTTGAAACTGAAAACCATCCATGAATTACAGAGTCCTAGAAACCATCCTCCGGCCGCTTACCTGTTCTGGAGGACTGATGAGGGCGGAATCACTCACCCCATCCTGAGACACGCTGTAGTTTTTGGTGAACTGAAGAGAAATGTCAGATAAGTTCGGTGAGTAAAGGTGGCGGACAAAAATCATATAGTCTATAATTTTACCACAACTAACATTGTTTTTAAAGTATGGAAATCATTAAGAATCTCGCATGAGAGTAATTCCAACACTACGAGCCGTTGCACCACTTCGCTCTCATCTCATGTGTATCCTGGGGATCCACCAATCCCTCCCAATTCATACTCCAACATCATCTAGGAGTTACTCTTTCCTCAAGTTCTTTCCCGTCTCATAACAGCTACCGTCTTTGCTTACCATAGTCTTTGAAACTTTTTATGGCCTGTTCCATCCAATCCCATCCTTCCCTCTATACCCGCCAACCATAATACCCTCTCATTCCACCCCATCAATCCCACTGTAACCCTAAACCTATTTTCATCCCTATTTTTGAGGACATTCTGCCTGTTCTATGATTGGGTTGTATACTATCACCTACCCCATCTTTCAGGATCCTGCGCCTGTTCTCCGGATGGTTCCTGCCAAAACCAAAGCACATATGTTAGTAAACTTGCATTCTGGGGTCACCGTTGGTGTCAAAAAGCCTTAGAATTCTCTGTAATACCATGAACTGCTAGTCAGCCATGTCATAGCCAACACCGTCAGTATCATAAGGAGTGACTGAAAATAACAATTCCACTGGCCTTTGAAAATTGGATGCTGATGCTGGGAGCTCCGCAGGTTGAGGTAGATATTAGAGCCACAACAATTGGTCCTGTTATAGGTCCAGCAATGTTCTGCAGTCACTTTGCCATGAATTACCTTAGCCTCTATCCAAGGTTATGGATAAATTACCAGTGGCCCACTCTTTGGAGTTGTAAGCCTTTATACATGAACTACTTGTATAAACCCAAAAGTATACACTCCTTCAAACCTGTAATGAACCCAAACCCTAGACAATTTGCTAAATCCTCTGTTGAAAAACGTACTGGTTTATTTTATACCTTTTTGCTATTTTCTTTTTTTCATTTCAGACAGTCCTACAAATATTATATATGTTATTGAGGACGTTTTAGACTTTGTGGTTAAAGAAGAGAAGATGTGTTGCCACTCTTGTGTACTTATCCCTGTTTAAGAGGCAAAATAAATTGTTTGATGAGAATCTTAATCTGTCTTTTGGTAATTAGAACACTTGGGGAATGTGTTGTACGTTGTTTTGCTGGTGATAATTGCTAACTATATAGCAGAACTGTAACATTTTTAGATCTGGTGTTAGCCTAAACCTTTTGATTTTACTAAATTATATGTATAATATACTTACCTTTGGGGATGCCAAGGAGGCACTATCTCCCTGCAGTGAGAGGGATATACGTGCCATACCCAGCACGTGCCACAGTCTAAATAGCCACCCCTGGTGTATGGGTGTCCGGTGTGTGCCCGAGGGAGATAGTATGATTTGCAGTGCCGCACCTAGAGCTATTTCCATTTGGCTGCGTTTGCACGATATAAGGGGAAACGTGACACATTCGGCAGGCCTAGGACATCTATGCTTTTGAGGACGAAGAAAACACTTTTTTAAGATTGAGGAGGGCCCAATATCTACACTACAAATAAAGTTTTGCAAAAACCATGAACAAATAAGGCACTGACAAAGCCAAAAGACTGTCGGCTAATGCCAGACCTATCCAAGTACCTCAATTAATGTACTGGTACTTTACATACTGTACTTTACTGGTCCATGTTGCTATCTTCAGAAACATTGCTTCTTGAATCTATTTTTGTCTTAGGCCAATGAACTTCCATGGCATGGCTAGCCTCTACTTTTTCATTCTGCTTGGATGGGACCGGCTGCAGTTTCTTTCAGTCTTGTTGAGGTCTCTCATTTTTAATATGTTTACGTTTATTAATATATATTAAGCACTTTCAATTAATTAGATGATAAAACATTGGCTACTCCTACTAGCACCATCTTAAGGACAGTGGTTCTGTCAACAGTGTTGTGCTTGTGTGCATGTCCTCTATGGGAGCTTCAACAGGTGTTTCCTCTTGGTCCTCACTAAGCACTAACAGGCATTTTTACAGGATTGTGTGGAAATAATGAAACCATTTATTTATTTTTTATTTTTTTATTTATAAAGTTTTATATAGTGCGAACTTGATCCCAAAGGATATCAGAGCGCTTCACAAATTGAGGGAATGAGGTAACATCAGTACGAACAAATAGGGAATATACATAGAAAATTCCAAAATAGTGCACAGGAAAGGACCAATATAGTCATTGGGAGCATAAAGGCAAGGGGAGCAAATACAATAGAAAAATACAGGGGTGACATCCACTCTTGGAGTGTGTCCGATGTTCTAAGAACTGACCATCGCTCTTCTTATGAAAGTAGGAATTTGTGCATGAGCAATCTTTTTGCTTCCAGTTTGAAAGCAACCTTGGAGGAGATTCTCCGGATTTCCGGTGGAAGAGAGTTCCATATTTTTGGGGCAGAGCCCAAGAACGCTCGTTGACCAGTTCTCTTTTTGCGGAAGATCTGGGGTTTCAGGAGGGAGGAATTAGCACTCCTAGACGGTCTCCCCCCTCCGGATAGTTTTCACTTTTGTGCCAGGTAATTAGGGGTTTTGAAGTGGAAGGCTTTGTGCGATAAGCATGCACTCTTTAGTTGAATTCTAGCTTCGTAGGGCAGCCAGTTTAGAGATTTTAGGACCGGGGAGATGTGGGCATTTCGCTTTGTACCCGTAATCAGTCTGGCCGCAGCGTTCAATGAAGCCTTTAGCGGAGCCAAAGTGTATTTGGGGAGGCCGCATAACGTAGCACTGCCATAGTCAAGCCTTGGTAGTACCAGCGCTTGGACCACCTGCTTGAAGTCGGCTTGAGGTAGGAAAGGTTTGAGGTTCCTGAGAGTTCTCAGAAGGTGGTTAGCTCCCTTGCTTACGTTGCTGATGTGGGTCTTCATATTCAGTTGTTTGTCCAATGTGATTCCTAGTGATTTGGCTGAGTCAATGATGAGGAGGGGAGCAGTTGAAGGCTGTAAGTTGGTTCAGCCAGAGGTCAATGTTATGAGTGTGTTTCGGGTGAGAGATGAGGAGGAATTCTGTTTTGGTGGCGTTTAGCTGGAGGTAGTTCTCAGTTAGCCAAATTTGAGTAGTCAATAGGGTGGAATTGAGAGAAGTGATGTTGTCAGGGGAGGAGTTTTTCCAGGTAGAATTGGGTGTCGTCCGCATACATATGGAATCGAATGTCCAAGGATTTTAGTACATCAGCTAATGGTTCAAGAAACAAATTGAAGAGAATGGGAGATAAGGAGGATCCTTGTGGAACCCCCAGGGTGACTGGGGATGGGTGGGAGAGAGAGTGGTTTGCCTTAACTCTTTGGGATCTGTGCTGGAGGAAGGACGAAAACCATTGCAGCACCTGCCCAGAGAGGCCCATATTTTGATGCAGAATTTCTAGGAGGTTGTCGTGATTGACAGTGTCAAAGGCAGAGGAGAGGTCGAGTAGGATAAGGAGAAAAGATTCATTTTTGTCAAGCATTATTAGGATGTCATCCATAATTGAGATTTGACACATTTTTCCAAGAGTTTGGCCAGAGTGCGGACGCTGGAGATGGGGCGGAAGTTGTTATGATCTGTACTGTCTGCTGTAGGTTTTTTTAGAATAGGTGTTACCTGGGCCTCTTTTATACAGTCTGGGATCGTTCCCTGTGAAAGAGAGGCATTGACTATCTTTGTCCAGATGGGGGAGATAGAATCTTTAATTGCTTTGAAGATGGTGGGAGGTAAAGGGTCATTGAAGTGCTTAGATGGGTTGATATTCCGAAGGACCTTATTGATTTCTTTTTCGTTCAGGATGGTGAAGGTGTCCCAGGAAGCGTTGTGTTTGATACCTCTGCTAAGAGGAGCAGCCTTATCTGGTTTGGCCAGGAAGGGTGCAGGTCCTTTGGATGTTAAAAGAGACCTCTTGGTTTCTAGATCAATGGTAATAAGTCTGTAAGTGCCAGTACTTCAGCTAAATCTCTTTGGAGAGAGAGGTCCCGTTTACAGCGGGTTGCTAGGTCAGCTGTGTTGATGTCTCTAGGGTCTCTTCTCCAGATCTTTGGTTTAGGAATTTGAGGTTTAATCTGAGATACCTCCAAGTTGATATGGAAGCAAATGATGCGATGGTCAGACCAATCACAAGGTATGATGGAGTTCAAAGTTATAGACTGTCCTTTGGAAATGATGAGGTCTAGAATTTCTCCCTTATTATGGGTAGGTTGGTCGCAATGTTGAACCAAATCGTGATCCTTCAGGAAGGAGTTGAAGCATGCTACAGCTTGGACGTTAGGATTTGACCAATGAAGGTTAAAGTCTCCCAAGTAGATTTGTGGCTGCATTGAATCCACATTGTTAGCTATGATTTCCATTAATTGTTCAATGAATGGTAGGTTGTCGCCCGGGGGGTGATAGAATGTATGCAGTTTGCAGACCAGTTGCTTGTTACTAGAAATGTTGAGGCAAAGGTATTCGCAGATTGATGGGGAAGAGGATTCTCTATTGAACTAATACATTATTGAAGAAATATATTGATGAGGTAACACTGACAATGACGTAACATTGAAAATAATTATATATTAATAAAAGCGACAGCGTTTAAGCTAAGATTAAGGCAAATTGAATGGTAATAAAGAGGTTTATGGTGAGAAGTAGCCTGATGGACATTGCCATGCATGTTCGTCATTGTGGGACTCTTTGTCAAGGGTTAGTCAACATAGTTACCCTAAAGTTAAAACAAAAATTCAGCATTTTGAAATCTTCATTTTGTTTTAGCTGATAATATATTTCTTAGCTATGTTAATCTTTATATCCACAGAAATCCTTTTTACGTTTAAGATTAAATGTGTTTTAAGCTACCTGAGGAAGATAATTGTAGTGTTTTGTTCTACAAATAGATTACTCAGCAGGAAGTAACTATATATCACTTACCCTTACACTGCCAAAGGAGTGCTTCCATTGCAGTGCATGAATGGGAAAACATCCATTTGGTGCAGTGACGGAACGGTGACGCTCTGCCTGCAAATGGCTGTTACTCCAGTTTCAAATAGCAATCTCTCTTTTGCCCAAGGCTGAAAATGCAGAGCTGTTTGTACCTGGAAGTGATGTTTGGTGCATACTGCATGCTTGGCTGGCTGTAGACTGCTAGGTGATACACTTGCATTAAGGCACTTTTGCAATGCATTCCACTACTTTGGTCTTCCATCTTATGTCCTAATTAGCCCACTCTCCATTTAGCTAAGTGTTTTCACCCCTAGTTGCTTGTGCGTGTATTCACATACTGTCCAGCCGCCCCGTTATCAGGACCTGTGGACAGATGTATGCTTCCTCGTGCCAAGCTCAGAGTGGGCATAGGGAGACAATGCCCAAGCCCTCTCAAGTATTTGGCCATAAGTACATATACACCGAGGTCGGGGGGCAGATAGCTCTGCAGCTAGAATGGTAATGACGGGCTTGTTTGACGTTCTCAAACTGATGAAAGGGGAGCAGCGAGGTGGGCTGGCCATGTCTGGGGCGCATGAGGTGGGGAGGATTAATTTGGCCAATAGGGGCAGACAGCCGGAGTAAGGGCGGCTGGGCCACGATGAGCTATTCTGTGGCTGCATGAGGAGTCACAGCATTGATGAGATAGTACTCCTTGCAGAACCATGTGGTGTACGCATAAAAATGCAGATACATCCCCCAATAAGGCACTCCATGTAGGGTCAAACAAATTGATTCCAAAGTTCTTCAGCGGTTTAAAGAATTTATTTTTCCATGAATAGTTCCTTTAGAAATCTCGTTGATATTCAAATCATATCGACGATAAATGCTTAATACAGGCTCCAAATGCTTAATACAGGCTCCAATGCATTTCGGGCGGAACGCCCTTTATCAAGGAGAGTTCATAAGGTGAGCGAGAGGGCTTGCCGCTCCTTTCCGAGGATCTGGAGGTGCTCCTCCAGATCCTCGGAAAGGAGCGGCAAGCCCTCTCGCTCACCTTATGAACTCTCCTTGATAAAGGGCGTTTGACGGTAACGCTACCCTCGAGAGCACCCACTCCTACTTACCTGCATCCTAACATTTGTTCAAACTTGGCAGTGCACCACCCACAGACTTTCTTGTCAATAGTACTCCTTGCAACAGCAATTTGGGCGTGTGAGGAGAGGGTGGATCCTGTTCATTCAGCGCCAGGGTTCCAGTTCTTGTTAGTGTACCAATTGCACCATGGCCCGTTAGTGCGAAGACCCTACTGTGCCACAATCATTTGTCTTTTTTTTTCCTACTTAACCATGGAGGAACAATCTCCTCCTAGGGTGGATTAAATTCCTGGAAGCAGCCTGGCAAGAGCTGAGTTCTATGCTTTCAGCATAGCCAGAGGTTACTTGTGCTTTCTGCGATCCTGGCCCTGCCTGACCAAGCTATCCTCTCTTGCCAGCTTGACTCTAGCTGAAATCTAGACATGTCAGCTTGAGCATAGCTGACATATTCCTGGTGCCAGCAGAGACCTTGCAAACATCTCACAGGTGTCAATATGCACATAAATGGTGTGTTCCTCCTGACAGAAATTTGTAACTGGCTTCCCTTGGACTACGTGACCATTCTGTGGTGTCAGGTCTAGCTGACCTCCCTGGTTTCATCAGCTCTGTATTTGACATTTATCTGCTGTCAGCTTGTCTGTAGCTTAATTCGCGGTAGTAAAACACAACCGCAGTTGACTTTTTGTGTGTGTTGGTCTGTGCCTGGCTGACCACTTCCACCTGCCTGAGTGTATTTGACCTGTCCATAGTGGTCGACTTACCAGTTTGATGGCCGCTCTTTAGAAGGAGTTGCCCCTGGTCTGAGTTTTATTATGTTCTGGTTTAGAAGAGATGTGGCCAGGGCTTTCTAAAAAGCAGGTGCTGGGATGGGTCCCTATCGGGCTCTCTATTTTTGCCCTCACCCTCAGGACGAAACACAAATCTTACATCTGCAGCAGTACCACCCTTCCCTGCCTCCGATTTAACTTCAAAGAGACTCGTTATAGAACTTTCACAGTCGCAGTCGCATCATTTCAGAACTGAAGCATTATCAGTGTTACATACAACTAAGCCATGATTGTTGCTTATTTATCCTTCACAACTAACAACCATTGGCAAACCCAATAGCATTGACTTCTTGTGGCTGTAATGCTACTTGTTTTATTATATATCAGGATGCAATGATAGAAGCTGCAAAATACCGGGCGTGTGGCAGGCTATGAAAAGCACAGATTTTCAGCTTGTGTGCTTTTAAGCCACACCCCTTTGAGAGGACCCCCCCACCCCCAGTTTTTCATCCCACTTAAAGACCTGAATGTGGCATAGTAGTTCGAAATGGACTGCTCCTTTTGCTGAGTAGTCAGTACAGATGTGAATATGGTCGGTTCCAGTTTGTACTGATGCAGTGCAGGTGAACTAAAACTTAATGCAGTGGAATGCTTAGAGGGGTTCCCTACAGCTGTGAATGCATGCATTTCCATCCATCAATTTTGTACTGTCCAGCTGACCTCTTTCTGGTGTGTCAGTTTAGCCCAAGCTGACTTTTTATAAGTGTTCACCCCTATTCTTCCTCATTATGTATCAAAGTTGACCTACCCGTACAATCAGTATGACCTTTGCAGACCTCCCTCATGTCAGCTGAGCTTTCACTGCTGTCAACTGACCATAGCTGAATTACCACAGTTCCACAGATCCCCCTAGCTCCCCTCTATGTCAGCATGGCTTTTTTGAACTGTCCTTTATCAACATCACATTAACTAACCTTCGGCTAATGTCAAGGCAGAACTGGCCTCTCCGTGGCTTCCCCATGGCCTCACTAATATATTTAATTGTCATCAGAACTTTTGCTAAACCCCCCCACCCACCATGTTTCCCCCAAGACCCCTGCACTCTCTTACTTACAGTAAGGCCCTGTGCGTGGAGTGTTTTGGCACTAGCAGCTCCATATACGGTAAGCTTTTGTACTTCTCCGCTCCCACGGCCACGTAGTACTCCCCATGGCTCAGTTCTTCTCCGCTAGAGATGGGGACTCCATCCAAAGTACACAGCCTGCAAAGAAAGCAATATTTGTTCACGTGTGAATGTGCTCATTTGTGGGATTTCCTGGTTCAGCTTTTCCATTTTTAAGTCAAAAATCCTGAACCTATGTTCCTATTTTTGAGCTTCTGATATGGTAGATCACTAACCCTTGAATAAGAAATGGTGCAACTTGCTCGCTCTGTATTTAGACGCTTTTTGAGATTCTGTTGCCATTTGATTTGACACATATCAAATTGCTTTCTGTCTCTCAGATACATGCACACAGAAGATCTGCGTTCTCTGGTGCCAATAAAGACTGATCTTCAGAATCTCCCAGACCCGAGCCACCTCATCCAGGCCTTCATTCTCTCAGGCTGACTGTGAAGTTAACGGTACCAGTCCTTAGTCCCATCTGTGATTAGATGAAAAGTACAAATATGGGCCGTTTACATGCAAACATCACATAATGACTCCTCTATGGGCTTTTCGAATATTAGGCTCTGTTGTTCCCTAACAATGTTACTTGTTTTGGATGAAATGCTGAGCAAGTCCTGCAATGATTCTCGATTGTAACCTGAAGATTGCACATAGATCTCGGAGCACTGAATTACCTTACTGCCAGAAAGGGGTTCCTTCACTCTCTCACCCAAACTGGCTTCCACAGCACTGAGTTCAATTCATACTTTAACCGGAAGTCCCTAGGCCTGTCTGGTACTTACTTCCGGACCGCACCACTGCGCAGGGAGGCCTTCTCGGTGAGCAGGCTGAGGACGAGTTCCCACTCCGCCAGCGTTCTCTTGGAGAGGAGCACGCGGAATGGTGGGCTCAGGAGGTCGCCATTCCGAAACACACTGGAACCAAAGAAGGGAGAAGGCGGCATAAGTCTAGAACCACACAAACAGGACTAGACACACATGCACACGTCACAGGTTTCAGAGGAGGCTAGAGCCCATAGTATCTGTTGTTCATAAAGATGGTCTATTCTTCACAGGCGCAATGAAGGAAACCCTCCTCACGGGTTCGAGTGTACAACTTCAGATGTAAGCTAGCGAGTGTAATGAACGGTCACATATAACACCATTTTCACAACACAAATTCAGCCAAGGATCCTAACACCCTGTTTGGATCTAGCTGCACATAGCTGGGCCTGGACCATACAGACCACACACAAGACTCGCCTAACCTTCATATATTTTTCAGGGGAGGTACAAATATTTTACAGTCTCGAGAATGTACTGTCCCATAACATGCATTGCCTACTCATTCACACTTCTGAATACTCCGAGTTTAACCAGGCTTTATTTTTTAGGTCTCGGACCTAAAGGCTGCGCCTGCGCAGTCTGGGGTCGGAGATTTAATGTTTCTTAGTAGGGCTGTAGAACCCGCCTCCCTGCCCTGTCTCTCCTCCATTGGCTGGCTTCCTAAACGGAGGCCAGCCATTGGAGGAGAGATGCGTCACTCCGATTTAGCCCCGTCCTTTTCGGATTTGGGGGCGTAAGTTTTGCTGTTCTTTAGACAGTGACGTCGTCTGTCACTCAGAACCACAAAACCACGCCCCCGATTCCGAAAAATTCGGAAGCTTGCGGCCGCCATTTTTTTTTTCACCCGCAGTGAAGGTCAGCCGTTCCTCGTTGTGCTTGTGTCCTGTCCGTCGCCGAGTCTTCAAGTGCAGAGGAGAGCCTCCTCCTCGCAGCACCGCAGTGAAGGTGAGAAAACAGCGCTTTTAGGAGCTGCTCGGGTCCGCTCACCTCCCCCCCTTCCCTCTGCCCTCCTCCGTCGCGCTCTCGCACCCCACTCCCCCGCCGCATTCATACCAATTCTGCTTAATGCTGCTCCTCAAAAGAGGGGAAAGTTGCCGCCTTTCCGTCGTTTCAGCAAACAGGCTTTCTCATGATGCATAGGCTTGCCCTGGGACACTTAGTATGGAAATGGCTCGGAAAGCTTCTATTTTTGGAACTGTTTGCCCGAAGCAGCCCCGCCGTCGCCCATGGGTGCCCTGCTGCCTGCATTTGCGCCTCTGATCTTCTTAGTTGTGTGAAAAGAGAGACACTCATACACCGGCCCTACCCGCCACACATTCTGTCCCCCCACACACACACACATTGCACACCAAAAAAATAAATCTCTCCTTTGTTCTCAAACTTTGAATTGTTAAAATGCACGACTTTGTTAATAAAGTGCAGTGTCTGACTCTCCCAAGATGTAGATGTCTGTTGAATGAATTGTGTTCGCTAAGAGTGTTGGCGGTGACTTCTGGGTTCATAGATGCATTTGCTAAAAAGTTGGGCTCTCTAAGCCGGTTAATGCAGTCAGCCACTACCTTTGTTGCTAGAAAAGGTTGTTGTTCGTCTATGCATCATAGAGCGTTGCCATGATATTGTGCTCTCAACATCTTTTTGCTGTGTTCTCCCCTTCAAGAGGAAAGCGTCATAGATCACAGGTAGATTTTAGGTACTCAAGTTCCAGGCAACAATTGTTCAATAAGATTTCGCTTTAGAGAGAGAAAATCCAGTTTTTTTTTCCTTGGGGGTTTCTTAGAACCTCAAGTTTTCTGTGTAAGACAGTGTGTCTTTCAAAGCACTCTCGATCGATCACGAAGACTTCCCTGGTGCCATGCAGCCCCCTTCTAGTCGAAGGCGTTTGATGAACCTTTGGGGTCCCGTAAATTTGTACGCTAAGGCTAACACAACACCGGCTCTTATAGGGAGTAAGTTGTACTTCACAAGAGCGAATGTGGGGACAATGTATGTAAATGTGAATATATTTGGGGTAGGTATGAAGAAACTCTACTGTCGTCACAGCCAGTAGGTTAATTCTGACCGCTGTAGAAGCTCTACGGGGGCGACGCAGTGGGCATGTGAATTAACATTAGGGAGTCAAGAGGGAACTTGAAAGGGGTTTAACAGGAGACCAGAGTCTCCAGCTTAAGCGGAGCGGGTAATAAAGGCCAAAAGATCGGGAAAGGGTAGAGGGAGTTTAATAGACAAAGGACCAGTATGAATCTTGTGCTGGAACGTGGCATGTGAACGTTTTAGGAAGTAACCTGCTAGAAAGAGAGAGGGGTTAAACGAAGGCGAGAATCTTGTTTCCAACAGATCCATGTGTATTTATATTTATGTATATGGTATTTGCATAGTTTGCACCTAGCTGAGAGCTATATCTGTGCAATATATACGTTGCTGTATGTTGCTCTTTTCACCATGACTTCCTGCTTTCCAGCGTAGACATGAATCTCATTAAAGGTCCTCATTCCATACTGGGGTAAGATCAAAGCATTTCTCTTTGAACAAGGAATTAATAGCATGTTAATAAGACACTGATTGCTTCAGTTCAAAGGACATTTCTCCCTATATGTGTGCATTCGTGCATACATCAATTGAGGTTTTTATATGATGCTGCCCTACCGCATAGGTGTTAGAGCACTCCATAGTACAACAGCACTACCTGATAGCCAGACCTACAGTTATAGTTGAACAGGTCTTCTTGCAACAAGGGATTTGAGCAACGAATAATAATATGGTAATACGGGGGGGAGGGGGTGTTAGGGACTGACACTAGTAAATAATTGCTATTTTTTTGTTTAAGATATACAGGTAAGTGCCACATTTTTATGTGTTGGTAGATAGCGTTTCTACCTCACTCTCACTCTCACTAACTCACTCTCTCTCTCACTACCTCACTCTCTCTCTCTCACTAACTCACTCTCTCTCACTAACTCACTCTCTCTGTCTACCTCACTCTCTCTACCTCACTACTCAACTCTCTCTATCTCACAACCTCACTATCTCACTACCTCACTAACTATCTCTCTCAATACCTCATTACATCACTATCTCTCCCTACCTCACTCTCTCACTACATCACTCTCTATCTCACTACCTCACTCTCTCTCTATCTCACTACCTCACTCTCTCTTTCTATCTCACTACCTGACTCTCCCACTTTCACTACCTCACTCTCTCTCTCACTACCTCACTCACTCTCTCTAACTAACTCACTCTCTCACTCCCTCACTCTCTCTACCTCACTACTCCACTCTATCTCACTACCTCACTATCTCACGACTCGCTCTCTCAAAACATCACTACCTCACTCTCTATCTCACTACCTCACTCTCTATCTCACTACCTCACAACTTCACTCTCTCTAACTCACTACCTCCCTCTCCCTCTATCTCACTACCTCACTCTCTCTCTTTCTATCTCATTAACTCACTTTCACTCTCTCTGTCACTACCTCACTCTCTCTCTATCTCACTACCTCACAACCTCACTCACTCTGTTTCTATCTCACTACCTCAGAACATCCCTCTCCCTCACTACCTCACTCTTTCACTACCTCACTTTCTCGGTCTCTCACTACCTCACTCTCTATCTACCTCACTCTCTCTCTCACTACCTCACTCTCTATCTACCTCACTCTCTCTCACTACCTCATTCTCTCTCTATTTCACTCCCTCACTCTCTCTCTCTATCTCACTACCTCACTCTCTCTCTCTATCTCACTACCTCACTCTCTCTCTATCTCACTACCTCACTCTCTCTCTGCTAATGCAATAGGTCTCGCATATGCAAGCAATTAAGCTATTGCCAATATAAATGACAATGCCATTTATTTAGAGATACAAAAAAAATAAAAAAATAATGAGCAATGCCAATAGCTCTACCTATATTATTGCCGGAACCATTGCATTGTAAATGCTTGTTTTGTCTTCTGGACAAGATAAATAGGTATGGTCAGTTGGCCTGGCGAGGTTTGTTGAGGGCGTGTCAAACGAACAGAGGGTTGGATGTCTGAAACCATGCCTCATATTCCCATAATACCCTTCTCAGGCCCCCTCTCCCCCTTCTCTAGTAGTCATGGATCTATCCGTGTCCCTTTCCTGTGAAACAAAGGTAGGAACCTCAGGGGATAGCTTTCGCATGCCATCATAATCATTATCATACACTTCCCTAGCACTAAAACACGAACTGGGTATCCAAGCACAAGAAGGTGAACAAGGAGTGGCGGCATCATGGCAGAGTATTTTAATTGTTCATCTGAGCCTCATCACCTCCTGGCGAGATCATGGCTCTGCTGGAGGAATATTCTACAGCTTAGGAGCACAATATACAGCTTTCATCATGCTCTTTGTTTTAAACCTAGGATTAGCTTGAAGTGCTAACGCCTGAAAGGGTGGTACATTAAGATGTTGTCCTTCAGGAATATGGGGGCCTTTCCAACAGTGGCAACCCACCCATAAAGGCAAACTAGGCGGTCACATAGCATTCCAAGCTAAGTGAAGCACCAAATGTTAAGTAAATATAAATAAGGCAAGTGCAAGGTTTCACTTGGCCATCAGTTGCTAGCAGCTAGTCTCTGGCTTCCCATTGACTAGCTAGAAGCCCTTCCTTTCTTTAACACCTTGTGTGCGGCGCCGATTTCCCCCCGGTGCTGGACATTCCATAACTGGGTGTGGTCGTGACGGAACCATTCCGTCATCCGCACAGCTCAACCGTGAGGCATGACGGAATGGTTCCGTCACAAGCATCGAAGGGGTTAAAGGCCAGTAGGCTTGTTCCACCAGCATCCCTGTAACATCTCTAACCACCTCTGGTGACTGTCATTCAGCAGGCATGGTTCCAAATCTGAACTAGTTCCAGTAATCAATGCTCACTCTCCAGAACAAAAGCTTTCATACATTCATGTTCATTTATCTCCCTACATCTGCTGAAGGAGCCGGGAACTTGTCAATGTTTAAATTCCCACCGTTTTGGATGTGCCTTTGCAAGTACTTGATGATGACGAGACAAACCCCATAATGTTCCTGAAGCATTGTTCCCAGGTTGTTCTGTTCTGTTATGGCTTCACAGATAAACGTAACATGTGAGAAATTAAAATGTGGCAGATTGTGGCATTTCATAATCTGGCTTAATCCCTACCACATTACTTGTAGACTGGGTATATATTTTTCCATGCCACAGAGTCAGACCAGACGCCTTTATCTCGCCTCAGTATTGACGTGTCCGTATTATACAAGCAATGCATGGATTGCTATTGTGAGTGATTGTTATTAGATTGACACAGATCAGTGGTGTGCCTTGTTGACATACAGAAGTTACAATTTCTAATTGTTCAATAGAGTCCGTTAACACATCTTTCAGTTTTAATGAGTGGTTTCATCCATCATTCACAACAGCTCGCTCCAACATCACCCAAAGTAGGGTGACAAGCTTACTGTATAATGCAAGGCATCTGGATGTTCTTCCTCCAGCGAGCAGATATGTTCAATTTTCGATTCATAGCCATTCCGCCCTGAAATCAAATCAAAATGACATGTGCCCAATTACTGATCAATAGTTCATTGGATGTTCCATCATATCATATGTTGCTCGCCCTTGAGGTGTTCTTGCAGATTGAAGCATTGACATTTTTCTAACCAATCATCTACTTCTCGCTGTCTCCAACAGACTTCTATGACAACTAGATTCTTTCTAGCACCTCCAGATAAAGAAATAGCCCTCCATCCTTGTTATAAATGTTACTGTTATTACATTTCCTAAATCATCCACCACATACCTTGCCAGTTGTTCATCCTTGACTAGCTTGTCAATCTTTCCTGGATCTCACCACCCAGACTTTATTAGACGTACTCAATTAGCGGCTTCAAATCCCTCATTGAATCCCTCCAATCACCCCTGCCATCTTACTGACATAAGAGCCATTCTACAAATCCCTTATGGATCCTGCCACCGTATGGTGATAAAACCCATTAATAAAATCTCTCATGTACTATGTCATCCTTTCATCATTAGATATGCTTCACACCCCCTCGTGGCTGGTCTCTATTTAAGAACACCTCCATATGTCCTTATTATGGCCCTTAGACTCGCTGAGCAATCTTTCACATGAGCCATACACCCAAAGTGGTACACCACACAAAGACAAGTTCGCATGGTTTGGCTAGCACGTCACAATAATCCACCACAAAACTAGATGGAAAGCCAAACATCCACCACTACTGTGCTCTCACTATATGGGGCATATTCTGTCTAAAGCCTCATTGATGACCCTCGTTGACCAAACCCACAATCGCAGACACACACGTCTGCATGTAAAAGCACTAAAGAGCCAGTAATTGGCAACAACACAGTGTGGCATATTGCCATTAGCACTGCTGGACAATTCTTTATGAACCTGATCATGCTATCATCATTAGACCTGCAGAACAATCCCTCCCTCGAATACCCCTCAATTAAATAAAGAATTAAGCTGCTGAGTATTGTACCAGTGACTCTACATATAGTACGCTGCAGTTGTCTCAATAATAATTACTAATTTAACCTGCCGTTTTGTCATTGAATAATCTCTCAAACATCTCATAGTCATTAAAATGCTCGATAGGTCTTTGAGGAGCCGGTCATCTTCCCTTTATCAGTCTAGCAGAACAATTCCTCGTGTAGTGTGACATTGTGTTATCTTAACACAAGCTCCCTAATCCTTCCTGGAACCAGCAACTTTACAGCCTTCGTTCATGGGTCTGTTAGGAGATCCTACAAAACACATTAGGCAAAGTGGGGTCACTGGAAGAAATTGTGAACAGATAAACAGAAGCAAGCCGTTTGAGGTCATACCCTAATAAGGAGTTGTGATGGCCTCGAATGCGCACAAATTTGCCGTAAGGTATGCTTTTGATGAGATGGTGTGGATGAGAGCTATCAGCGTGTAGAATAGAGTTTCCTGCGGTGGACTTGCGGTGAAGATTAGCATGTATTTTCTCATCACTGATGTAAACTAAGACATCTAGAAACTCTACACTGGAATTATCTATGGTAGCAGTACATTTAAAATTGAGCCTGTTAGCGTTGATAACTTCAACAAACTGAATAGCTGACTCTCTAGATCCGCTCCAAACCAGACAGCTATTGTCATTATACCGCCAATAGTGTACGATATATTTGTACCATTCTCTATGCGTGGTCATGAGGACACACCTCTCCCACCAGCCTACATGCAAGCATGCATAGCTGAGGGAGAAGTATTATATATATATATATATATATATATATGTATATATATGTATATAATATAGATATATTCCATCCAATTGATTCGAGGTCAGCGTGCAACATGGCTGGTGCAGTCGGGGGAGGACGAATCAATTCTCTTGATTTCTCAGCAAAACAATACGACGCACTCCAGGGATTTATTTAAAGCTAATTTATTCGCTTGCCACCATCACCGGTCTCGTTCATGGTTAGTATCGTCCATCTTTACTTTCCATATATACGTGAAAGCCCACATCACCCTTGATGAGGCATTGTGCGACATGTAGTTTCATATCTGTGTTTCTCCATCGTTTTTTTTTACAAACAAACATCATTATTGCAACAGTATTTACAATAACAGAGTGATACCTCAACATAATAACAGTGAGTTAATTGATGGGATGATTAATGTCCACCTACTATCATGAATTAATTACTGTAATCGTTTTAAGATCAAGTATATGTCCAGCACATGATATTGTTTCACTATATTACTTCTTGTCGCTTTGGTTATACGAGGGGTTCTTAGTTTACGCTGACATACGCATCTGGGACTATGGTCCTATTATCCTAATTTTCTTATGTTTTTCCTCAGAGTCCATGTTATTGATGGCTTTGTGGCCACTGGATCATATACCTCACTGGGTGACCCAATTCTATTTGTATAAAAGTACAATAACATCATTTGCTACTACTATTCTTCTTGGCTAAGTGCCTTACTGGTCATCAATCATTGTCCTATATAGATATGTTTCATGCATTATGTTAAGGTTGTACATTTAATCTTCCTCTGATGGATATATTCTAGCTATTCTCCAGCAACATCTATAAGTGCCATGAAACCGCTCGGTGACCGTGCGCTTTACAAATGCTTTCAACTTCAAGTGTACGTGTAATTCTTCATCCCCATTCAAACCATGGTGTGGTTTTGTCCTGAAACTAATGATCAATCTGGACTCAGGCGTCTTAATTTAAGTGTTCTGTCCCCGCCCATCTCACTGGCGGGTACCGTAGCCATTCCAGAGTATTTCATTGTTTTCCAATTATAACTTTGATATAATCTCATGTGTTTTGTCATTTCATAGTACATGTAAATATTTTGTAATGCCCTAATATATTCTAAGATCCGTTTTTTCAATGGTCAGAGTAAACTAAGAACCCCTTGTATAATCGAAGGGGCAAGAAATCATATGGTTAAACTATATCATGGTTACTCACTAAAGACACAGAAGTGTACTTCTGCGCGGTGGGTGCGGAGTATCCGTTCTACACCTGAGAGTCCTCCCAGGATCTAGAGGCCAGAGACTCAATTTATTCAACTGTTCAATCCTCCAAGGTTTCCTCAAGCTTCATTTTATCTTGATCAGGACTTCAATGAAGTAGCTCAGAACTACTGATAACTGGCCAGTTCCCTGGGAGTATCGTATGGAAGTGAAGCACACACAAGTATGTCATTCATAGAGTCTGGGTACATTAAAGAAGGCAACCTGGCTCATCTTCAGACCCTAATTGTGGCAGTAAGCCAGACCAGTAGCAGGGCCCCACACTAACGCTCACGCACAATGTGCAGAGCCTGCATCATGACCACCAGTCTCCACTCTCAATTTAGCCAAGTGGCGTGGATAGTGGCCATTTTGCAGGGCCGCTGAGTCAGTCACAACAGATTTGAACACTGGACAGGAAAGTAAAGTGGCAGCAGTAGCCAGAGCAGAGTCACTTGAGTGTGGGGCTACAGAAGACAAAATGGAAGTGTGTGAGCCGGCTGTGTGAACAACGGAGCTGCATCTTCAGTTTGGGACACAACCTGGTGGCCCCAGTCATTGGGCACTACCCCCATGCCCAAACATGTGGTGAGAAATCTGGGAATCCTGGTAGATAATGCACTAAACATGCAGGACCAGGTCCAAGCTCTTTGTGGCAAAGGTTTTGCTACACTCAGACTACTCAAGAGACTTTTCAAGTGGATCCCTTTGAATTGGAGGAAAACCATTACCCAGGCCATACTGACTAGCAACCTGGATTGCAGGAATGCGCTTTATGTTGGCATGGCCGACTGTCTTTTTTTTACGACTACAAGTTGTGCAGAATGTTGCAGCCAAACTGGTTCGCAACAAAGCTAAGTATAGCTCGGCCTCAGCTTGTTTGAAAGATCTACACTGGCTGCCTATCAGACAAGAGCAAAGTGTAAGTTCCTTTGCCATGCGCATCGAGCATTATTTAAACTTAGCCCTAGAATACTGAACAATAAATTGGAATTTTATGTTCCCGCTCGTGACCTCAGGTCCGGCAGCCTCGCTCTGGTCAAAATTCCACGCATCAAAAGGGTCAGGATGGGGGATCGCTCCTTTACCTACTTGGCGGCTACCCACTGAAGCAACCTCCCATTAGAGCTTCATCTCATGGAAAATCATGCCAGTTTCATAAAGAAAACGAAGACGTGGGGGCATATCATCAAGCGGCAGTGATAATTATTGCTGGCCGCGCCTAACATGCACATTACTAGCGCCGTCTATCGCCGGATTCTATCGCCTAGTTAGCGCACTATTACCAACGCTCATCGCCGAGGCAATAGAAATCCCAGCAATAGCAGCGGAAAGAGGCAATATCGCAGGAATTCCAGCGATATAAGACCGCATTAGGGAAAACATTGTAGATAGGGAGATGTGGACTCAGCATGACAATCCACCTCCCATTATAGATATGGCTAAGTAGGAAAAATTGCAGGCGTAAGAAATCGGCAATATACACAGTTAGCACTACTTTTTATGTCGCTACGCAGCTTAGCGATTTACTTGTTAGTGGGGGGTAGCTGTGTTAGCGATTATTTTCGCTGACTTACAGACTGGAACGCCTACCTGGCATCTCAGTAGCGAGGGGAGGTGCAAAGGAAATGGGTGCTAAGGCATGGATTCACACGTTAGCTTGTCCATGCTGATATGGCGTTACAATTATCGTCACTTTTCGCTCAAAAACTGACGCAAAAGCGGCGATAATTGTTTTACGCTGCCTTGATGATATGCCCCGTGGCTCTTTTCAGGTTTCAAGCAGGGACTCCTTCGGATTTCGGGCTCCAAATCTGATGTATTTAGCATGTACTACTTCCCACTTTAAACAGTTTTCCGTTTATCCTAGCGCCGTGATGTCCCTTGGGATACATGTTGCACTTTACAAATACAAATAATTTTTTTTTTTTAAAGAACCGAGGAGAGCAAGGGCTGGTTTGAGAACAAAAGACAAGTAACAACCTCGCCTGTTTAAGATGGAAGGGTGTGATGTGTTTATGCATGCGTGTGTGTATATGTTTAAATGTACGTGTGTGAGAGTGTATGCTTGACTACATTTATGTATATGTTGTGTTTATGTGTCTGGATTTATGTACCTACACCATAGACAGTGTCCCTTCTTGGAAGCCGCCCTCTTAACAAGGACTATTGGAATTACCTGGTGCATCCCAGTTTAAGGGGTTCATCTCTGGCACTTCTGTGTTTGTTACTGGCATAACGCTTACCCAAGCACTGTAATGACCCAGTGGCGTACAAGAGTCCCCGCAGCCCCAGAGCTCCAGAGGCCCCCAACGGCACTGTGTTCAAGTGGCAGGCCTCTGGCAATAAAGCTCCTGCCTTGGTGCGGATTGTGTGGGGCCTCCTTTATGTACTTTGCAGGGGGGCCCCTCAAGTTTCATTACACCACTGCAATGACCATTCTTAATATATTATGGTGTCCAAGCACAATTGTGGCCCCTGTATTACAGTTGGTATTATAGATATACTAAGGCCTTCTTAGAATACTTAAGTCTACTTGATGCCATTTTCGGCATCCTTTACAAATGACGGTAATACCTTGGCTTCGGAGGAATGTTTGTATAAGAGTACCTGATATTTTGGGGCAAAAAAAGTGTTTTTCCAGAAAGTTTCTCTTAAATGTGTTTGCCCAAAATGGAAAGTGTGTATTAGCTTGAAAAAACTTGTCTTTTCAGAAATATGTTTGAATATAAAATAACTGCATTTCCCAGGCACTTTTAAAGCTCATATTTGAAAGATAATTCTTGCCGAGTTGGGAAGAAGTATTTCTGTTGTACTCTTTGGAAGCATTTCAAATTAGTGAGGCTATTCCCTATATAACTGTGCCTAAAATAACCTGATACATTGAGGTATTCATTGAGGTGGACTTATCAGGTGTGGCCATAATTCTAACATTCCTACCATTCTTTAACAGCAGGGGGTGGTTTGCATTGCCCAGACCTAGCTCTCATTGGAGAAGAGGCTGGCGTGCCCTTACCTGCATTGTTTTTAGGTCCCGTCTAAGGCATTGCTTTAGCAATGCTTTGTTAGGTCTCGTCTAAGGCATTGCTTTAGCAATGCTTTGGCCGAGATATTAAGTAGGGGTCTCAGAAATGCTCCCAAAGGCGGATTGCCTATAGTGCATGTGTGTGGGCTCATGCGCATTGCACACCATTTGGTTTGCTTGCAGCCAGCATAAGACTTCAAACACTTCAAAGGAATCCGCTTGGGCGCTCCTACTAACATAAATTAACAAGTCGTTGTCACAAAGCTTCACAGGAAAGACCAGCGATGACATATGGACAGCAGGCAGTCACAACACATCTTCCCCACTACTCCTTTCCTACCATTTTTTTGTCGCTTTCCAGCCGCTCGACTGGCTTCCAAGAAAATCAAGATTCCCAAGTGAACTGCAGTCTTATTTATTATTGGAAAGAAAAAAAAGATAGATAGAAACATATCTTGGAAATCACAATGGGAATAATTTGAGTTTTAGTAACCTTATTTCTTCTCCCATTCGGTTACGCTTCCTGTCCTCTTCTGTTTCATTGTTGCCTTCTCCCCTAACTCTGCCCTCTTTGTTGCCTTCTCCCCTAACTCTGCCCTGTTTGTTCTATTGAATCTCCTCCACCCATCCTATTTCTTGCTCTTATACTTCCCCTCTACCTCTTCAGATTACTTCTCTCCTTCTTTTCCCCCTCCTTATTCTGTTCTCTATCTGCATCTCAATCCATTCTCCCTTCTTTGCCCTCTCTTCACTTTCACCCCGTCCATTTTGTCCTGCCTCTTCGTTCTGCCCCAACGCCCCTATTCTGTACACTGTTCTCCTACAACTACATCACGGAACTAGGTGCAACCAAACACCAACAAAACCTCACACACAATGGCATGTCAAGGACTGCCTCTGGGAAGTTTCACCTGATGTGTATGTCTGAGAGCATGTACATATTGTTTCTGTGTGTCTGCGAGCCTTCACCAGTGTATGTGTATTTGAATGTGTGTATGTGTGACACTACTTTAGTCCACACACACTGCGCCCTCACACTACTTTAGAATTTAATAACAACAAGGGGCCCCAATTTTAGTCAGCAGGGACCATGGGGAGCATACTTTTTGAACAACAACAGCGGTCCCAAACATTAAAGGATATCACATGAATAAAATAAAGACAGAGTCAATCTATACTTTCAAGAAAGACATGTCCAGCCGGACAGGGGTCTTCCAGAGATTTTACTCGAGATTTATGTATTGAAATCACATAAAGGTACCATCCAACAATCACCAAAGGTGGACCACAAGCCTGTGTCCAGTACTAACAGAACAAGTACAAGAGGTGATGTAGACAGCAGAGAAGGGCTTTGTAAGGCGAAAAAACGTTACTCTATAAACAGTACAATTATACAGAGTATAACAGACATGCACTGGACATTTTAGTAGTATTCACAGTTAGGTTCAAGTGCATAAAAGGTCGACGGCGTTTCGGACCCCTATAAAATATCAGGGACCATCATCAGGACAAATACAATGAAAAGCCTTAGGTTAATTAAGCCTCAAAATGCCGGGTAGCCTCGTGGGATGGGGGCTGGCTCCTCGGGCATTAGGATACCGCGCGATCACCCAGAATCGGGACGCGACGGCCGCGGAATTTTAAAGTCCGTCGGCTTGCCAGGATACCGGGTTAGTCGGCATGAATCATTTCCTGGCGTCCTCACACTACTTTAGGCCACACACACTGTGCCCTCACACTACTTTAGGACACACACACTGCGCCCTCACACTACTTTAGGCCACACACACTGCGCCCTCACACACTGCGCCCTCACACACTGCATCCTCACACACTGCACCCTCACACACAATTACACTCTACTGAATACAACATACACTCAACACAATTCCACTCAGTGCCACATAATTATATGCTACATAATTACACTGCGCTCAACGCAACATACACTCAAATACCACTCAGTGCCACATAATTACACACCACATAATTACACTCTACTGAATGCAACACACACACCACACAATACCACTCAGTGCCACATAATTATATGCTACATATTACAATGAAACATACACTCCAAACAATACCACTCAGTGCCACATAACTACACGCCACACAATTACACTGCACTCAATGCAACATACACTCCAAATACCACTCAGTGCCACATAATTACACGCCACATAATAGCACTGCGCTGAACGCAACATACACTTCAAATAACACTCAGAGCCACATAATTACACGCCACATAATTACACTGCACTCAACATACACTCCAAATACCACTCAGTGCCACATACTTATATGCTACATAATTACACTGCACTCAATGCAACATACACTCCAAACAGTACCGCTCAGTGCCACATAATTACACGCCACACAATTACACTCTACTGAATACAACATACACTCCACACAATACCACTCAGGGCCACATAATTATATGCTACATAATTACACTGCGCTCAACGCAACATACACTCCAAATACCACTCAGTGCCACATAAGTACACACCACATAATTTCTCTACTGAATGCAACACACACTCCACACAATACCACTCAGTGCCACATAATTACATGCCACACAATTACACTCTACTGAATACACCATACAGTCCATACACTCCTCATAATACCACTCAGTTCCACATAATTATATGCTACAAAGTTACACTGCGCTCAACGCAACATACACTCCAAATACCACTCAGTGCCACATAATTACACGCCACATAATTACACTGCACTCAATGCAACATACACTCCAAATACCACTCAGTGCAACATAATTATACACCACATAATTACACTGCACTCAATGCAACATACACTCCAAATACCACTCAGTGCCACATAATTACACGCCACACAATTACACTTTACTGAATACAACATACACTCCACACAATACCACTCAGTGCCTCATAATTATATGGTACATAATTACACTGCGCTCAACGCAACATACACTCCAAATACCACTCAGTGCCGCATAATTACACGCCACATAATTATACTGCACTCAATGCAACATACACTCCAAATACCACTCAGTGCCACATAAGTATATGCTACATATTTACACTGCACTCAACGCAACATACACTCCAAATACCACTCAGTGCCACATAATTACACGCCACATAATTACACTGGACTCAATGCAACATACACTCCAACACCACTCAGTGCCATATAGTTACACGCCACATAATTGCACTCTATCCATCTATCGCATCACCACAGCATCACTTAGCACCACTACGGCATCACTCAGGGGCACCACAACATCACTATGGGCTACCACAGCATCACTGAACGCCACAGCATCACTCGTCGCAACCACAACATTACTCAGCACCACCACAGCATCAATCTGTGCAACTATTCAACAACAACTAGTTCAAATATGTTCTCTCAATGTTTTATTACAAATGTCACAAAAAGATGTTAATATTTCACTTCTGTTCTTGGATTTTCGTCACAATAAAAAACACTGAACACAATTTTCACAAAAGTTCTTTACAAAAGTTTAAGCTATTGCCATTATAAATTACAATAACTTTTATATAAGTATTAATTATATAAAAAAAATTTAAAGCAATTGTTATTTCTAATATCAATATATCTAAGTCACGTAAATACAACACATATTGCATTACAAATGCTATAGGTGTCACATTTGCGAAAGTTAAAAGTATTGGCATTGTAAATGACAAAACTATTAATTTCGCTATTTTCAAAACCCACACATAAATAAAAAATGTGTCATTTACAATACCAATAGCTCAAACTTTCCTAATGCGACACCTATTGCATTGCAAATGCTTGCTATGTTTTGTTGTGTCTTTCAGACATTGATAATGGATAAAGGCATGCATTGAGGAGAAAATGAGCTAAACATTATATCAAGACCGCGTAAAGTCAACCATCTTGAGCCCATGTTATGTGTGTACTGCTTACATGTGAATGCTGCTTGGTGCGGTGTGGAGAGGGTTATTTGGTTACATGTTTTTGTGCGGATCTCCCTGAGTGTTGCCATTTACTAATTCGCCCTCACACTGGGCGTATTGTTTGTCCTGGGCTGGTTTAGATCTTTTGTTCAGTTTTGACAGCGAATTGTAATGTGGCTGGCGGAGACACCGTGGCTTAGAAACTGGATAGCCGATACATATCAGAGGGTATCTGAGGTGAGCAGGAAGTGGTCATTGGATATGGGATCATTGGTCGTTCTGAATCAGACCCACGCTGGTAACCCTATGAGCGGAACGTCACGACCTGTACTTTGCTACTCCACCTTTGCTACGCACTTGAGTCATCTTTATCACTACTCCTTTCTGCAACAGATGCCCTTTGAGCTGGGCAGTAGGAGACCTTAGTTGCTTAGAGACTCCTTACTTCATGGAACAAAAGTGGAAGGGTCCTTTGGCAGACACCGCGAGTCTCGTGCATTGGTGGATTCAAATGCACAAAGACTTTAAAGAAGTCTCATTTTGTTTTGTAAAATATCTTTTGTTTTAAAAGGCCGGATTTTGGTATTTGAAGGAAACATTTTAAAGTATGCTATTTTTCTAGTTGGGTGTAGAATGAGACGTGCCACTTTATACCAAGTGCAAAGACAATTACCGGTTGCTATTTAAAACAGGCTGCCTTTATTAAATTAGGGCCTATGTGTATCTGTCTTGTATGATAGTATTTTGACATTACTCGATTTCAGTATTATCAATGTTACAGAAATATCTTCGAGAGTGAAGCTTTGTTTTACCTTCTGTATAAATCCTTAGGCGAATAAGATATGGAAAAAGAACAATGGGTAGTAATATTATTTGAAGGCAAGCAAAGTCATGCCAGGACATTTGAAACGGAATATCAGACAACAATTAAAAATGTATGGAATTGAAATACCACTAAGATCATGCTGTGTTTCTTAAGTCAATTGTAGGCAATGTATGGGGCAACCCGGTGTCCCTAGGAACGTGGATAAACACTAGAGTAAACAATGGTTCCCTCAGGGGAAGCTAATAGCCTATGCTTTCTAGGCAGCAGAGGCTACCAGCATCCCCTGAGGGAACCATTGTTTAGTTTAAAGTAGTCCATTCTAACAGATTTCATTTGGGTTATTTCATTTCCTACTGCACGCTATTTTTGTGGTGGTCATTGTGTTTCTCTATGATGTTGGTGGAACTAACCCCACAGCGAGGGGCGGCACACCCCAGAGCGTCTAGCAATGGGTTGTTTGACTGCATTAAAAATGTTCACAATGTGATATAGTATCTTGGTCGTTTTATTTGGGTATTCATATAGTTTGCACTGAAAATCTAACTGCCAGCATGCAGCTTCTGGCAAGTGACTGACAGACCTCTGGGACACAACAGACTACAGATGAACTAGGCGATTACACACAAGTTATGTAGCCACAAATCTGTTGTACGTTTGTGACTGGCCGGATGTCCTCACCCAGCTTCACCAGTGCACCTCATTACTTGTGACTTCTGTTGGTCATTACAGAACGTCATCATTGAATCAACGGACCCGTGGGATGATGCGCAACACAATTTCAACAACCATATCTAGAAGCAAAGCTCCAAGGCAGCAGATTTAAGACAGTGTGGTGTCATTTAATGTCTGAAACTGCATTGTAACTATATATTTGTGTAACACTCTCCAGTGTGTGGCATTGGGCATTTGTTTCGGCACTTGGGTGCTTATTTACAAGCTACTTTCGCTGCCAGAGCGTCACTTTAATAACGGGAAAAGTGACTACCGGCAGCGCAAAGGGCTTGTAAATAGGCCTCTTGGTGCTTTTAGAAGTCTCAGGACAATAAGGTCCACGGTCCAGCCACCCTCCCCCTAGCTCGTGTTCTCAATGCTGTGAGCAGTAAGTGTACCCATATGTTTCGCGGTGAGGCTCCCTGTACCTGGAGTTTGGTTGTCACCCTTGGTGTTGCCATAGTTGGGCCTACGATTTACTAATCCACAGGCTTGTAGGTCAGGTCTAGTGTATGAAACACCAGTCAGGGAGCTCCCAACCCCACCCATGATATTGGTGCTTTCCATTGACAGTGTCAACTGATCTGTGTTGATGGACCTGAGACCCAGTGTCCACGTGACTCATCATCAGAAGGGGGACAGCATGAATAGATGTGGGCAGACAAATGCAATGCGTTAACTAAAGTAGTAAAACGCATATTGACATTAATAAAGGCGTTGTTAGTGTTCATCGAACAGTATAGCGCACACAACCCCTTCCTTGTCCACACTATTCTAAGCCACACCATCAGCATCCATTAATCGCAGTGACAGCCTGGTAACTACTCACTCACCTGAGCAGCATCTTTATTCCGGGTTCCACTGGAATGTTTCTCCCCTGTGTGCAAATAGCTGCAGATACAAAGTGATGGAAAGGTTAGATTGGACACACCGATGTCAACAGACCAATTCCATCTCTGCTTTGAATGACGTGCCATTTAAAGTATCTGCTCCAGAAAACTCATGACTGGACCGAGTGTTGTATAATAATGTCTATTCCGAATGAGGCCCCAGGGTGGGGACACAAGCTGGAGTACAAAGGTAAACGTGTGTCTGTAAAGGGACAGCAGTCCCCTGTAAGGCTGACCCCAGTGACACATTCCAGTGTAAAGGAAACGTTTGCGGGCATACAGGCACAGAGACAGTGTGTGCTGGTTTGTATAAGGTCACTCCTCTTCTGAGATGGTAGGGGGAAGATAAAATGTTTGGAAAAGAATGCCCAAATGTGTCTGCAATGATGTAGACATCTTAGCAAGCACAAGGCCGGGGCGTAGCTTGGTCAGTAAGGCTGGGGGGAGGGGAATGGGGGGGGTTGGGGAGGGGAGGTGTGTGACCTTCAGATTTTTTTACAATCAAACTGGCGGGTCAGGTTAATTATTACATGGGAAGCAGCGCATGAGGGGGCTTAAAGGACAGTAAAAAGGGAAAGGAGTGCAGATTGTGTGTTGGAGTGGTATACTTTAAACACAGCATTTTATAAAATAACCATATTTAAGACGTTCTAAACATAGATGTGTGTGTGTTTTACCATACCCAACTGAAATCTCCTGTACCCAACTATTTATTAAATGATACCTTTATTAGGGGGGTCTAACACCTCAAACTCTCCCCCGTAGCTACGCCTCTGAGCATGCACATTCGCTCCACGTGTTGTTATATATATATATATATATATATATATATATACACACACACATACATATATATATGTGTGTGTGTGTGTGTATATATATATATATATATATATATATATATATATATCACGAAGCAGCATCGCCCATCATGTGAAGATGCACACCATCAATTTATTCCTTCGCTATCTGAACTATGCGCAAACAGGAGACATTTCAATTCCTCCAAAACAGGCCTGGGGGATGTGAGCAACCCTCTAATAAGGTGAGAGTGTGCTAATGGAAAAGCAGGACCTACAACGCTAAACCACCTCTTGTACTCTTCAACATCTCCCTAACTAGTGGCAAGCGGCTTCAAGTTCCCAATGCTACGATCCATGCTCAGTCAATTCATGCTAAGCCAATCCATGCCAGCGGTTCCGAACCCGAATATCCGTCACTGGGGCGGGGTGGGCCATGGGCTCGAGACTACTTGGCCGCACCAGTGCTCGAGCTGCAGCCTGCAAGCCCGGATTTTCCAGCACAGAAGGAAGTTTTCTGCACAGTGAGGTGATTCCCACCATGGGGGCTGGCCATTGCCATCGACAGGGCTACTGACTGCAGATGAGGACTTCAGTCCGTGCCTGCGAAGGCCATTGAAACTCTACTTCCTTGGCCTTAGTCATTCAGTCTTCGTTTCTGTTGTGTCTACACTCTTTCTCTCTGCCCTCAAATTTAGGAAGAGAGAAAATGTGTGGGTAATTTTCAAAATGTCACACTTTTATAGGAAATTTCCAAAATGTCCAAAATCAGGGAACTAAGAAGCCAAGCAGTCTGAATGGTACCAAGAAATATTCATTTTTTGCAGAAAAATCTGCATCATCGAGCTGGCTTGTTCCTCGATATGAATGCACCTTTGAGTCATTCAACAGAAAATGCAACAAAGAGGATAAATTCAGTGGTGTAGAAGCACATATGCCTTTGTGTTGCACTCTACATGGCGATTCGCACCCGTCCATTACATGTACAGAAATAAGATGTTCCAAGATTACAAAAATCCTTCAATGTTAACTCATTAGAAATCAAATGAATGTGCTTGGATTTCCAAATAGTCCAAGAGCCTGGCTCATTTTCGCGCTGCTTGAAGATTCCGCCTCAACCCTGAAAATTTGTGTCTCGCTAGGGCCACATTTTTGACTTAACCATTTGCTCATCTAACTATGGAGCTTCAATGTGAGCCACAATCTCCTTCACAAAGCTATCCTTTACTCCACGTTAGAATCAGCATTGTTGAATCAACAGAACGAAAGCCCTTTTCTTGTAACTGAAGGAAATTTGTCTTTGAACGTGCTATGTAAAGGGCTGGGATAAAATGACATAAAAACGAGAAGCTATTTTTTTTTTTTTGGTGTAGAGCACAATTAGCGAGGACTTTGAGGAATAATATCGTCTGGTTGGAAGCAGGATATGAGTGAGGATTCCCACAGGTGAAATATTTCAGTCCATCCATAGGTTTCATGATTATCTTAAGTCCTGCTCACATACTACCTCCCTCCCTTACTTACATAACAGAATAATTGCCAGTCCTGGAGGAAATACCAAGGAATGTCATCATATTACTCTATTGTAGATGCCCAAGAACCCTTGTCTAAACTCTGTCTTTTCTACCACAAGTTCTCATTATGTTGATCGTTTAGAAGTAGAGAACCGCGACTAAAGGCGTATTAGGCCCAATGACAGAGGCAAGATAGAATGCCTTAGTCAATCGTTCTAGTGAAGCATGCACACAGTAATTGATTTCCTGAATACAGAGCCTTTTTTAGTCTCTGACGGACCACTTTAGATCCAAAACAGGGTCTTGACATTTAAGGCATCCTACACGTAGCCAGGATGCAGTAGAGGGTTTTCTTCTATTGATTTTAATTGCTGGGTTGTTATTAATTAATAAAAGGATGCTGAAGCCTCACCCACACATGATGGCAACATCACTGGAGTCGCTCCTTGCTGCAACAGAACCTGTTGCAGTCAGACTCACCATAAGCCATTTTGAGTGATTATGCATGTGTGTGTAGTGAATTACTGTACCACCATCTGGAGGTGTTGTGATTGGCCAACTGGCCGGGTGTCTGACTGTAAAAATTGTATGAAGTGGAACGAAACCGGTCAATTCATCTACTATTACAATATTTAAGAAATGCATGACAAGGCTTCCATTGGGTGCCTGCCTTGTTGTTAAGTGATGGTCAAATTCTAATCCCCTATTCAATAACTTTGATGTTGGTGAAAAGGGAAATGTACATTCAAAACCTATACCCATGGAAACGCAGGATAACCTCGTCCTTGTGCTTGTCATAACCTGTTTGTTCGTTAATGGTTAGGGCTGAAGGGGTGATAGACTGATCTAATCCATGTTTGGGGATTTTTCAATTCTCGTCTCAGAATAGCTGGTCTTCACTGCCCCAGCTGAATGGTCATTCAAAGTCTGACTGCTCTCTGTGAGTCGTGGGCTTTTTGAAGTTCTATTTCTTTGAAGCCACTTTTACATGTCGTACAAGTCACTAGTAACATTTGAAGCGTGTCTTCTCTGCTGCTAGTCAAACGAGGACAATTCTGGGTGGGTGTAGGGGTCAAACTCAGGCGGGCCCTCATATGGTCATGTCGCCTGTCCCGAGCAGTGGTAGCACACTATTCAGAGATCGACTGCCCAGGCCCGTCCCCAACACCGAGTGCAACGCTGTCCTGCTCCCATTTAGAATCCCAGCTGTCTCAGGCAAATGGCTGAGTATTACTGCCAACCCAATCCGCCATCCTGTCCACCCCCTTACTCCACTGTCAGAGTCAAGGTTTGATAATGAATCGGCAAACAGATGCCTGTCTGGTCTAGATGGAATTCGCATAACTTTGTGCCAAGGCAGTGCCAGTAAGAGGCCAAGGGGACACGCCACGTTCAACCCTCAAGGTGTCAGGTGGGCGCGCCCACGCGCGCACACACACTCACTCACTCTCCCTACCAGGGGATGCAGATGGATACCACAGTTCCACACACTGATATGAGACCAGTGGAGCACACGCCATACTTACGGAACATACGGAGGCGATGGCCATGCTGGCCCTCCCCCGAATACTCACTCGATGCCTTTGAACTTCTCGAAGCCCGCCGCCACGTAGGGGTTGCCGCTCTGCAGCTGGTTCAGCTCGGTGACCCGGTGGCCCTGTCGCGGGGTGTAGAGGTTCCTCACGGCTGTGTTCGCCTGGATGCTGTTTGTCACGTCTGTGAGGAAGGCCTCGAAGGTGTGGTACTGCCGCTGGTTCACCACCAAACGTCGCCCACCGTAGAAGGGGTCCCCATTGCGGAAAATTAGAACCCGCTTGGCCTGAGGGGCGAGGTCCGTGGCGCTGGAGGCCATTCTGAAGGCGCACGGAGAGATCTGTGGAGGGTGGAGCGGCGCCCCAAGACGAGGAGCCTAGAGACCACGCGCTGAGGGGTGCATTCCCCAGTGAATCCTCAACCTATGAGCGATTCCCCCAAATAAAATGTAGACACCCCAAACAAATGGATCAGATGCAGCAACCCCCGACAGCCAAGCACCAGCCCTCGAGGGAGCGCCTGAGACCACAAATCAGGACAGACTGACAGACAAAGAGAGGACAAACTCTTGGAGAGTCACAAGGCGGCCGGCCGAGTTATGGAGCACTCCCAGGGCAAAGCGCTAAGGACCCCGACCGTGACTCCAGGCGCTGTGCGCAGCAGGTGACGGCGTGCGGCTGCAAACACAGGCACCTCTTGTTGTGTTACTCGCCCAGGCAGCACTTGTTGTGGTTTCTGGGACCCGGAGCTCGGCGACTCTAGCGTTACCATGGACTCCGGCCGTCAATAGCAGGCTGGGCCGGTGACAGCTCACGCCTCCTGTAACCAGAGGCCGCGCACCCCTGCGGGCACGAGCCGGGCTCGAGGGACAGCTCTCACACAAGGAGAGGAGCAGATCCAATGATTTAATCAGTTACCCCGTCACTTTCATTAGTGCAGTCAGGGGCATACTCCCGAGCCCAGAGTGTAATCTGGGACCTGCCACTCACACTCACCTGTGAGATCCGGGAAAGACCACTCACCTTGTAAAGTTTAATCAAGCAGACCTCCCACGCCCCACTGCGTAACTAGGGACAAGCCACTAAATGCCACAGTATAAAGCGAGACATACCACTGCCCCCACAGTGTAATCAGGGTTAGAGCACTCACATCTCAGCTTGACCAGGGACAACATGCCACTCAAGTGCCACAGAGTCATCAGGAATAGGCCACTCACGTTCCTCACCGTAACCAGAGACAGGCCACTGACCTCAGAGTCTAATCAAGGGCAGGCCGCTGCCCCCACAGTGTAATTAGGAACAAGTCACTCAAATCCCTGAGTGTAATCAGAGACAGGCCACTGACCTCCTGTAGTGTGATTAGGAATAGGTCACTCAAATCCCACAGTGTATTGCGGGATAGGCAATTCAAACCCTGCAGTGTAATCGAGGACAGGCATCCAGCCTCCCACTGTGTAATCGGGGACTGATCCTCATATCTCACAGTGTAAACAGGACTCCAGAGATGCCCCTATCTTCATCAGCATTACCAGGGACAGACCCCCCATTCACATAGCGGATTGTAATCAGAAACGTACTCCATCAAAACAGATAGACTAATCAGTGACGTACCTTTCACTTCCCTCGCCGAGCTTCGGAACACACCTTCAGCCTCACACCTCCACTTAACCTCCTCCAATCTCCCACCGTGTAAACCTTGGAAGACCCCTCAGGGAAGAGACAACCACTTCCCACTGTGTAATCCGGGACACGCCATTCATTTCTCAAAGGGTGACACGGGAGAAGTGTAATCAGCAACAGATACATCTCATCCTAGTGTAATCAGAAATAGACTCCTCACCTCCCACAGTACAGCCAGGAACATACTTCTTACATGTGTGCATCAGAGACCAGCCACTGGGTCCCATATCGTACTCGGGATTAAACCCCCTCACACTCCACAGTGCAATTCAGGCGTAAACTCCCTAGAAAACTTTCACATCACACAGTGTAGGTAGACTACTCCGCATCGGAGATGGATCATTCACCTTCACCAATGCACAGCAACACGGGTCACTACAATTATACTAACTTTTGATCCGATTGAGCTGGAAACAAAATTTTGTTAAAATTGGCGGCATATTATGAATTATATGGCAAATCCATGAGGTGGAAACCCCACAACAAGCATTTGCAATGCAAAAGGTCTCGCATTAGGAAAGTGTGAGCTATTGGTATTGTAAATGACAACATTTTTCAATATGTGTGGCTTTGAAAAAAAATATAAATTAATAGCATTGTTATTCACAAAGCCAATAGCTTACACTTTCCTAATGCGAGTCCTTTTGGCTATGGCAATGCTTGTTGGTAGCAAGCAAAGACAGTGATAATGTGGTTGGGCTGAGTGATGTGGTGGTGAACCCGAGTGATATGGTGGTGTTCCCGAGTGATGTGGTGGTGTCCCCGAGTGATGTGGTGGTGTCCCCGAGTGATGTGGGGGTGTCCCCGAGTGATGTGGGGGTGTCCCCGAGTGATGTGGGGGTGTCCCCGAGTGATGTGGTGGTGTCCCCGAGGGATGTGGTGGTTTCCCCGAGGGATGTGGTGGTTTCCCCGAGGGATGTGGTGGTGTCCCCGAGGGATGTGGTGGTCTCCCCGAGTGATGTGGTGGTCTCCCCGAGTGATGTGGTGGTCTCCCCGAGTGATGTGGTGGTGTCCCCGAGTGTTGCGGTGGTGTCTCTGAGTGATGTGGTGGTGTCCCTGAGTGGTGCCCCTGAGTGATGTGGTGGTGCCCCTGAGTGATGTGGTGGTGTCCCTGAGTGATGTGGTGGTGTCCCAGAGTGATGTGGTGGTGTCCCAGAGTGATGTGGTGGTGTCCCAGAGTGATGTGGTGGTGTCCCAGAGTGATGTGGTGGTGTCCCTGAGTGATGTGGTGGTGTCCCTGAGTGATGTGGTGGTGTCCCTGAGTGATGTGGTGGTGTCCCTGAGTGATGTGGTGGTGTCCCTGAGTGGTGTCCCTGAGTGGTGCCCCTGAGTGGTGTGGTGGTGTTCCTGAGTGATGTGGTGGTGTCCCTGAGTGGTGCCCCTGAGTGATATGATGGTGTCCCTGAGTGATATGATGGTGTCCCTGAGTGATGTGGTGGTGTCCCTGAGTGATGTGGTGGTGTTCCTGAGTGATGTGGTGGTGTTCCTGAGTGATGTGGTGGTGTCCCTGAGTGGTGCCCCTGAGTAACGTGGTGGTGTCCCTGAGTGATGTGGTGGTGTCCCTGAGTGGTGTCCCTGAGTGATGTGGTGGTGTTCCTGAGTGATGTGGTGGTGTCCCTGAGTGGTGCCCCTGAGTGATGAGGTGGTGTCCCTGAGTGATGTGGTGGTGTCCCTGAGTGGTGCCCCTGAGTTATATGGTGGTGTCCCTGAGTGATGTGGTGGTGCTCCTGGGTGATGTGGTGGGGTCCCCGAGTGATGTGGTGGGGTCCCGGGGTGATGTGGTGGGGTCCCCGAGTGATGTGGTGGGGTCCCCGAGTGATGTGGTGGGGTCCCTGAGTGATGTGGTGGTGTCCCTGAGTGGTGCCCCTGAGTAATGTGGTGGTGTTCCTGAGTGATGTGGTGGTGTCCCTGAGTGGTGCCCCTGAGTGATATGGTGGTGTCCGAGTCATGTGGTGGTGATCCTGAGTGATGTGGTGGTGTTCCTGAGTGATGTGGTGGTGTCCCTGAGTGGTGCCTCTGAGTGATATGGTGGTGTCCCTGAGTGATGTGGTGGTGTCCCCGAGTGATGTGGTGGTGTCCCCGAGTGATGTGGTGGTGTTCCAGAGTGATGTGGTGGTGTCCCTGAGTGATGTGGTGTCCCCGAGTGATGTGGTGGTGTCCCTGAGTGATGTGGTGTTGTCCCTGAGTGATGTGGGGGTGTCCCTGAGTGATGTGGGGGTGTCCCTGAGTGATGTGGGGGTGTCCCTGAGTGATGTGGGGGTGTCTCTGAGTGATGTGGGGGTGTCCCCGAGTGATGTGGGGGTGTCCCCGAGTGATGTGGGGGTGTCCCCGAGTGATGTGGGGGTGTCACCGAGTGATGTGGTGGTGTCTCTGAAGGATGTGGTGGTGTCCCTGAGTGATGTGGCAATACAGCTGAAGAGAGTTATACTCTCTTCTGCCAGTCTATCTCGAGCTCACTGGATCAGTTGGCACCCCTCCGGAAGTCACGAGGGAGGGTAAATCGAGCTAGCCCTTGGTATACGAGTGAATTACGCCAGCTTAAACTCGACTGTAAACGTGCAGAAAGAGCGTGGAGAAAACAGTATTTAGAGTCGGAGAAAACTGTGTTCCGGACCGCCTTACATAAATACAAGGCCCAGATCAAGATGGCTAAAGCGACCTATCTTGAAGCCACCTTGAATCAGGCCTCAAATAAGGCACAGGCCCTTTTCAAAATCGTTAGGGACCTTGCCCACCCTACGTGTGTGGCCAGCTCCGTTCCCTCATCGCAAGCCCTTTGTGACTCACTTGCTGATGCTTTTGAGGAGAAAATCTGTAGAATCCTGGAGGGTCTGCAGGACCCAGCTAATTCCCCCCCTGGTTTGGGAGCTCCGGAAGTGATGGCCAGTCGACCCCGCAGAGGGTTAGTCACCTCTGTTTGGAAGCTCCGGCCACGCCTTCCAGTCAACCCCGTCCAGAGAGCCGGGCCCTCAGTTTGGGAGCTCCGGTGAGTGAGGCCAGTCGACCCCAGCTGAGTGGTTCCCCCCTTCCCGCTCTGGACCAGGCCCTCAGCTTGGGAGCTCCGGTGACTAAGACCAGTCGACCCCAGCTGAGTGGCTCTCCCCTTCCCGTTCTGGACCAGGCCCTCAGTCTGGGAGCTCCGGCGACTGAGGCCAGTCGACCCCAGCTGAGTAGCTCTTCCCCTTCCTCCTTGGAGCAGGCCTTCAGTCTGGGAGCTCCGGCGATTGAGGCCAGTCGACCCCAGCTGAGTAGCTCATCCCTTTCCTCCTCGGACCAGGCCTTCAGTCTGGGAGCTCCGGCGAGTGAGGCCAGTCGACCCCAGCTGAGGAGCTTTCCCCTTCCCTCCTTGGAGGAGTTTGGCAGCCTAGCCCTTACGATCTCATCTGGCTCGCCTCTCGATCCTCTCCCTCCAAAATTCTGGAGGCTGTTTCAGGAGGAACTTTTTCAGCCGCTGCACTCCATCTGCTGCCAGTCGTTCGAAACAGGAACTGTACCGGGTTGTTGGAAGAAGGCAGTGGTATCCCCGCTCTTAAAAAAATCTACGCTTGACCCTGCTTGTCTTTCCAACTACCGGCCAATTTCCCTGCTTCCTTTTCCAGTCAAAATCATGGAAAAATTGGTCACCCGCACTCTGTCCGGCTTCTTAGAAGGGAACGCAAGGCTGGATGAGACGCAATTCGGCTTCCGCCCAGCTCATGGGACGGAATCCGCGTTAGTGACCGTGTTAGACAATCTGCGGGCGCGAGTCGATAGTGGTCGAGCAGCCTTTTTGGTGCTGCTCGACATGTCGGCCGCGTTCGACACGGTCAGCCATCCTACCTTAATATCGAGGCTGGAAGAGTGCGGGGTCAAAGATAAGGCCAGGGACTGGCTAATTTCCTACTTGGACGACCGTCAGCAACGGGTCTCGCTCCCTCCCTTTAGTTCAGAGGAGCGGAGGGTAGGACAAGGAGTACCTCAGGGCTCAGCCATCAGCCCGATACTCTTTAATATTTACCTCCGCCCCTTAGTCCAGCTCATTAAATCTTTTGGGATCTCCGCATTTAATTATGCGGATGATACCCAGCTGGTCTTTTCACTCGAGGGACAGGATGCAGTCCCGCTGGAGACCTTCCATCGGTGCATGCAGGCTACAGCGGAATGGCTGCGCTTGAACTCGTTACAGTTCAATGGAACCAAGACAGAGGTCCTGTACTGCTCTAACGATCGAGTTCCCAGAGATCTCCCAAACGACTTCTGGCCCCAGTCTTTTTCAGATACAGTGTCAGCCGCACCATCGGTGCGTAATTTGGGTGTCATTTTTGGGCCCAACTTGCAGTTAGATCTGCACGTAAACAAGACTACGTCAACGTGCATGATGCTTATCCGCATGCTGCGCAAGGTTTTACCCCTCCTCCCCGAGCAAGCTAGACCTGAAGTAGTGCGGAGCACCACCTTGAGTCGACTCGACTACTGCAACGCACTACTTCTTGAGGCCCCGGTAACACTTCTGGGCAAGCTCCAAAGGGTACAAAACCTTGCTGCCAAACTTGTGAAGTAGTGAAGTAGTGTTGCTCACTGGTTAGAGGCGGCAGACCAGAGAGCAGAGGACGGCCCGGGACCAGGGTTCGATTCCCGGCGCGGCAGGTTTCTGGACCAGGGTCAGCGGACTCGATAATTCTCTCGCCTCGGTGCCCACTCTGATCAGCGTTCACACTCGGCAACTCTGGGCATTAGCTTGCCTCATCTTCACTAACGGCCCCACCAGACCGCCGGGGATGCCTGGTCTCACCCTGGAGATACCCATTAAGGGACCATCTCTCAGGGAAGCCAGGAAGGGTTTCGCAGCGGTCGAAGCGCCTTGGGACCCTACGGGTAAGTAGTGCGCTATATAAATGCCTATACATATACATTTACATTTAACTTGCCTTATCCCGCCCTTACTACAGCTCCTCTACGGCCGCGCTACAGGTACTCCATTGGCTTCCGGTCCATCTACGTGTCCGTTATAAAGCAGCATGTATTGTGTTTAGAGCTATCCACGGCTTGGGCCCGATCCCTCTGCAAAGAATGTTTGCTTGTATCTTCCATCTCGAGCTCTTCGGTCCTCTTCATCTAGGCTACTAGTAGTCCCGCGGTTCCAGAGAGTGAGGATGGGTGGTCGTTCGTTCAGAGTAGCGGCGGCCAAACTCTGGAACTCCTTGCCAATATCCTTAAGGAGTCTCGAAGATCTCTCAGCCTTCAGAAAGGAATTGAAAACTTACCTCTTCCCTAGGACAGGCTAGCTGCTGAATTCGCTGGATCAAGGTTCAAAGCGCCAGGATGCCCTTGGTGGTGACAGGCTTGCGCTATATAAATATACCACAATACAATACAATACAATGTGGTGGTGTCCCTGAGTGATGTGTTGGTGTCCCTGAGTGATGTGGGGGTGTCCCAGAGTGATGTGGGGGTGTCCCTGAGTGATGTGGGGGTGTCCCAGAGTGATGTGGTGGTGTCCCAGAGTGATGTGGGGATGTCCCAGAGTGATGTGGGGGTGTCCCTGAGTGATGTGGGGGTGTCCCTGAGTGATGTGGGGGTGTCCCTGAGTGATGTGGGGGTGTCCCTGAGTGATGTGGTGGGGTCCCTGAGTGATGTGGTGGTGTCCCTGAGTGGTGCCCCTGAGTAATGTGGTGGTGTTCCTGAGTGATGTGGTGGTGTCCCTGAGTGGTGAGCCTGAGTGATATGGTGGTGTCCCTGAGTGATGTGGTGGTGTTCCTGAGTGATGTCGTGGTGTTCCTGAGTGATGTGGTGGTGTCCCCGAGTGATGTGGTGGTGTCCCCGAGTGATGTGGTGGTGTCCCCGAGTGATGTGGTGGTGTCCCCGAGTGATGTGGTGGTGTCCCCGAGTGATGTGGTGGTGTCCCCGAGTGGTGTGGTGGTGTCCCTGAGTGATGTGGTGTCCCCGAGTGATGTGGTGGTGTCCCCGAGTGATGTGGTGGTGTCTCCGAAGGATGTGGTGGTGTCCCTGAGTGATGTGGTGGTGTCCCTGAGTGATGTGGTGGTGTCCCTGAGTGATGTGGTGGTGTCCCTGAGTGATGTGGTGGTGTCCCCGAGTGATGTGATGGTGTCCCTGAGTGATGTGGTGGTGTCCCTGAGTGATGTGGTGGTGTCCCTGAGTGATGTGGTGGTGTCCCTGAGTGATGTGGTGGTGTCCCTGAGTGGTGTCCCTGAGTGGTGCCCCTGAGTGATGTGGTGGTGTCCCTGAGTGATGTGGTGGTGTTCCTGAGTGATGTGGTGGTGTCCTTGAGTGGTGCCCCTGAGTGATATGATGGTGTCCCTGAGTGATGTGGTGGTGTCCCTGAGTGATGTGGTGGTGTCCCTGAGTGGTGCCCCTGAGTAATGTGGTGGTGTCCCTGAGTGATGTGGTGGTGTCCCTGAGTGATGTGGTGGTGTCCCTGAGTGGTGCCCCTGAGTGATATGGTGGTGTCCCTGAGTGATGTGGTGGTGTTCCTGAGTGATGTGGTGGTGTCCCTGAGTGGTGCCCCTGGGTGATGAGGTGGTGTCCCTGAGTGATGTGGTGGTGTCCCTGAGTGGTGCCCCTGAGTTATATGGTGGTGTCCCTGAGTGATGTGGTGGTGTTCCTGAGTGATGTGGTGGTGCTCCTGAGTGATGTGGTGGGGTCCTCGAGTGATGTGGTGGGGTCCCCGAGTGATGTGGTGGGGTCCCTGAGTGATGTGGTGGTGTCCCTGAGTGGTGCCCCTGAGTAATGTGGTGGTGTTCCTGAGTAATGTGGTGGTGTTCCTGAGTGATGTGGTGGTGTCCCTGAGTGGTGCCCCTGAGTGATATGGTGGTGTCCCTGAGTGATGTGGTGGTGTTCCTGAGTGATGTGGTGGTGTTCCTGAGTGATGTGGTGGTGTTCCTGAGTGATGTGGTGGTGTTCCTGAGTGATGTGGTGGTGTCCCTGAGTGGTGCCCCTGAGTGATGAGGTGGTGTCCCTGAGTGATGTGGTGGTGTCTCTGAGTGGTGCCCCTGAGTGATCTGGTGGTGTCCCTGAGTGATGTGGTGGTGTTCCTGAGTGATGTGGTGGTGCTCCTGAGTGATGTGGTGGGGTCCCCGAGTGATGTGGTGGGGTCCCCGAGTGATGTGGTGGGGTCCCTGAGTGATGTGGTGGTGTTCCTGAGTGATGTGGTGGTGTCCCTGAGTGGTGCCCCTGAGTGATATGGTGGTGTCCCTGAGTGATGTGGTGGTGTTCCTGAGTGATGTGGTGGTGTTCCTGAGTGATGTGGTGGTGTCCCCGAGTGGTGTCCCTGAGTGATGTGGTGGTGTTCCTGAGTGATGTGGTGGTGTCCCTGAGTGGTGCCCCTGAGTGATGAGGTGGTGTCCCTGAGTGATGTGGTTGTGTCCCAGAGTGATGTGGTTGTGTCCCAGAGTGATGTGGTTGTGTCCCAGAGTGATGTGGTTGTGTCCCAGAGTGATGTGGTTGTGTCCCAGAGTGATGTGGTGGGGTCCCTGAGTGATGTGGTGGTGTCCCTGAGTGGTGCCCCTGAGTAATGTGGTGGTGTTCCTGAGTAATGTGGTGGTGTTCCTGAGTGATGTGGTGGTGTCCCTGAGTGGTGCCCCTGAGTGATATGGTGGTGTCCCTGAGTGATGTGGTGGTGTTCCTGAGTGATGTGGTGGTGTTCCTGAGTGATGTGGTGGTGTTCCTGAGTGATGTGGTGGTGTCCCTGAGTGGTGCCCCTGAGTGATGAGGTGGTGTCCCTGAGTGATGTGGTGGTGTCTCTGAGTGGTGCCCCTGAGTGGTCTGGTGGTGTCCCTGAGTGATGTGGTGGTGTTCCTGAGTGATGTGGTGGTGCTCCTGAGTGATGTGGTGGGGTCCCCGAGTGATGTGGTGGGGTCCCCGAGTGATGTGGTGGGGTCCCTGAGTGATGTGGTGGTGTTCCTGAGTGATGTGGTGGTGTCCCTGAGTGGTGCCCCTGAGTGATATGGTGGTGTCCCTGAGTGATGTGGTGGTGTTCCTGAGTGATGTGGTGGTGTTCCTGAGTGATGTGGTGGTGTCCCCGAGTGGTGTCCCTGAGTGATGTGGTGGTGTTCCTGAGTGATGTGGTGGTGTCCCTGAGTGGTGCCCCTGAGTGATGAGGTGGTGTCCCTGAGTGATGTGGTTGTGTCCCAGAGTGATGTGGTTGTGTCCCAGAGTGATGTGGTTGTGTCCCAGAGTGATGTGGTTGTGTCCCAGAGTGATGTGGTTGTGTCCCAGAGTGATGTGGTTGTGTCCCCGAGTGATGTGGTGGGGTCCCCGAGTGATGTGGTGGGGTCCCCGAGTGATGTGGTGGGGTCCCGAGTGATGTGGTTGTGTCCCAGAGTGATGTGGTTGTGTCCCAGAGTGATGTGGTTGTGTCCCAGAGTGATGTGGTGGGGTCCCCGAGTGATGTGGTGGGGTCCCCGAGTGATGTGGTGGGGTCCCGAGTGATGTGGTGGGGTCCCGAGTGATGTGGTGGGGTCCCCGAGTGATGTGGTGGGGTCCCCGAGTGATGTGGTGGGGTCCCCGAGTGATGTGGTGGTGCCCCCGAGTGATGTGGTGGTGCCCCCGAGTGATGTGGTGGTGTCCCCCAGTGATGTGGTGGTGTCCCCCAGTGATGTGGTGGTGTCCCCCAGTGATGTGGTGGTGTCCCCCAGTGATGTGGTGGTGTCCCCCAGTGATGTGGTGGTGTCCCCCAGTGATGTGGTGGTGTCCCCGAGTGATGTGGTGGTGTCCCCGAGTGCTGAGGTGGTGTCCCTGAGTGATGAGGTGGTGTCCCTGAGTGATGTGGTGGTGTCCCTGAGTGATGTGGTGGTGTCCCCGAGTGATGTGGTGGTGTCCCCGAGTGATGTGGTGGTGTCCCCGAGTGAAGTGGTGGTGTCCAGTGATGTGGTGGTGTTCCTGAGTGATGTGGTGGTGTTCCTGAGTGATGTCGTGGTGTCTCTAAGTGATGTGGTGGTGCCCCTGAGTGGTGCCCCTCAGTGATGTGGTGGTGTTCCTGAGTGATGTGGTGGTGTCCCCGAGTGCTGTGGTGGTGTCCCCGAGTGCTGTGGTGGTGTCCCCGAGTGAAGTGGTGGTGTCCAGTGATGTGGTGGTGTTCCTGAGTGATGTGGTGGTGTTCCTGAGTGATGTGGTGGTGTTCCCGAGTGATGTGGTGGTGTCCCCGAGTGATGTGGTGGTGTCCCCGAGTGATGTGGTGGTGTCCCCGAGTGATGTGGTGGTGTCCCCGAGTGATGTGGTGGTGTCCCCGAGTGATGTGGTGGTGTCCCCGAGTGATGTGGTGGTGTCCCCGAGTGATGTGGTGGTGTCCCCGAGTGATGTGGTGGTGTCCCTAAGTGATGTGGTGGTGTCCCTAAGTGATGTGGTGGTGTCCCTAAGTGATGTGGTGGTGCCCCTGAGTGATGTGGTGGTGTTCCCGAGTGATGTGGTGGTGTCCCCGAGTGATGTGGTGGTGTCCCCGAGTGATGTGGTGGTGTCCTCGAGTGATGTGGTGGTGTCCCCGAGTGATGTGGTGGTGTGGTGGTGTCCCAGAGTGATGTGGTGGTGTCCGCGAATAATGTGGTGGTGTCCCCGAATAATGTGGTGGTGTCCCCGAATAATGTGGTGGTGTCCTCGAGTGATGTGGTGGTGTCCTTAAGTGATGTGGTGGTGCCCCTGAGTGGTGCTCCTGAGTGATGTGGTGGTGTTCCCGAGTGATGTGGTGGTGTTCCCGAGTGATGTGGTGGTGTCCCCGAGTGATGTGGTGGTGTCCCCGAGTGATGTGGTGGTGTCCCCGAGTGATGTGGTGGTGTCCCCGAGTGATGTGGTGGTGTCCCCGAGTGATGTGGTGGTGTTCCTGAGTGATGTGGTGGTGTCCCTGACTGATGTGGTGGTGTCTCTAAGTGATGTGCTGGTGCCCCTGAGTGGTGCCCCTGAGTGATGTGGTGGTGCCCCTGAGTGATGTGGTGGTGTCCCCGAGTGATGTGGTGGTGTCCCCGAGTGATGTGGTGGTGTCCCCAAGTGATGTGGTGGTGTCCCCGAGTGATGTGGTGGTGTCCCCGAGTGATGTGGTGGTGTCCCCGAGTGATGTGGTGGTGTCCCTAAGTGATGTGGTGGTGCCCCAGAGTGATGTGGTGGTGTTCCAGAGTGATGTGGTGGTGTCCCCGAGTGATGTGGTGGTGTCCTCGAGTGATGTGGTGGTGTCCCCGAGTGATGTGGTGGTGTGGTGGTGTCCCAGAGTGATGTGGTGGTGTCCGCGAATAATGTGGTGGTGTCCCCGAATAATGTGGTGGTGTCCCCGAATAATGTGGTGGTGTCCCCGAATAATGTGGTGGTGTCCCCGAATAATGTGGTGGTGTCCCTGAATAATGTGGTGGTGTCCCCGAATAATGTGGTGGTGTCCTCGAGTGATGTGGTGGTGTCTTTAAGTGATGTGGTGGTGCCCCTGAGTGGTGCTCCTGAGTGATGTGGTGGTGTTCCCGAGTGATGTGGTGGTGTTCCCGAGTGATGTGGTGGTGTTCCCGAGTGATGTGGTGGTGTCCCCGAGTGATGTGGTGGTGTCCCCGAGTGATGTGGTGGTGTCCCCGAGTGATGTGGTGGTGTTCTTGAGTGATGTGGTGGTGGCCCTGAGTGATGTGGTGGTGTCTCTAAGTGATGTGGTGGTGCCCCTGAGTGGTGCCCCTGAGTGATGTGGTGGTGCCACTGAGTGATGTGGTGGTGTTCCTGAGTGATGTGGTGGTGTCCCAGAGTGATGTGGTGGTGTCCCAGAGTGATGTGGTGGTGTCCCAGAGTGATGTGGTGGTGTCCCAGAGTGATGTGGTGGAGTCCCAGAGTGATGTGGTGGTGTCCCAGAGTGATGTGGTGGTGTCCCAGAGTGATGTGGCGGTGTCCCAGAGTGATGTAGCGGTGTCCCAGAGTGATGTGTCGGTGTCCCCGAGTGATGTGGCGGTGTCCCAGAGTGATGTGGCGGTGTCCCCAAGTGATGTGGCGGTGTCCCAGAGTGATGTGGTGGTGTCCCAGAGTGATGTGGTGGTGTCCCCGAGTAATGTGGTGGTGTCGCCGAGTGATGTGGTGGTGTCCCCGAGTGATGTGGTGGTGTCCCCGAGTGATGTGGTGGTGTTCCTGAGTGATGTGGTGGTGTCCGAGTGATGTGGTGGTGTTCCCGAGTGATGTGGTGGTGTTCCTGATTGATGTGGTGGTGTCCCTGAGTGGTACCCCTGAGTGATGTGGTGGTGTTCCTGAGTGATGGGGTGGTGTCCCCGAGTGCTGTGGTGGTGTGAGGGTGAAGGTGTGTGGGTGTGTGAGGGGGTGAGGGGGTGTGGGGGGGTGAGGGTGAGGGTGAGTGAGGGTGAGAGGGTTGTGAGGTTGAGGGGTGTGAGGGTGTGTGAGGGTGTGTGAGGGTGAAGGAGGGTGAGGGAGGGTGAGGGTGGTGGGGGGATGGGGGTGAGGGTGACGGGGGGATGGCGGTGAGGGTGACGGGGATGGGGTGAGGGTGTGTGAGGGTGAGGGGTTGTGAGGGTGAGGAGGGGTGAGGGTCTGAAGTAAATGGTGGCAGGGCAGACATCATAAGACAGAGAGAAGAGACTGCCTGGTGACTGCGTTGGTCAGTTTCAGAATCAGTAGGGGCAGAGTCAGCACAGTCTGCAAGGGATCAACGTGTCTAGAGGCAAAGCATACCGGATGTAGCATTGCAGCTAGCAAGTTTTGAAGCTGAGTGTCCCTAGAGAGATGGCAACACAGCAACAGCATTTGAAGAGCAAGGCTACTGTAAACAAGCATGGTAGGCTTTCACTATCATCCAGAACAAGCTCTCGGCATTGCTGTGGCGGGGGAGGGGAGGGCAGGGGAGCGGCAGCCATTGAAGTCTGATGCCGAGGCACAGACAAATGGTGGTGTGCGATGTGCACGCGGGGGGTGGGGGAGCGGCAGCCTTTGAAGTCTGATTCCGAGGCACAGACAAATGGTGGTGTGTTATGTGGCTGGCAATGGTGTGCACGCGCATAGATCATATGAACTGTATGCGATCTGCAGCCGTTTTGGTAGACTTTTCTTTTCCGCTCACTATAATCTCGCCAGAGCAATGCGAAAGCGCATTGGCTCAGGTGAGACCTAAAAAGGAGAACCGCATAGTTCCAGAGGCCCTTACGATAACCTACCATGACAGAGACAGATTCCACACCTAAACCGAGTAAATCAGAGAAAGTGCACTCAGCTCCATATGTGTAACCAGTGGTGGGCGCTTTTAAGGGTTAGTGGTGGGTAGGGGCATAGGGTGGTAAGGGCACCTTAAGGGTTCAGGGTTGGTAAGAGTATAGGGTGGTAAGGGTATTTAGAGGTTTACGGGGTATAGGGTGGTGAGAGTATTTTTTAGGGTGCGTAAGGGAATAGGATGGTAAGGGTGTTTATAGTTTATATGGTAGATAGTGGTATAGGGTGGTAAGGGTAATTTTAGGTTTAGGATTGGGTTGGGGTATAGGGTGGTAAGGGTATTTTTAGGGTTTAGGGGTGTGTAGGGGTATAGAGTGGTAAGGGTTTGTAAAAGGGGAGATCCCGGAGGTTAACCACAATAAAGAAAAAAATATATAATTAATTTAGAAAAAAAAGCGTGGGGTTGGTGGTCTTCCCCCAAAAATAAATACAATTAATTTAAAATTACAGTATACACGTATACATAACCACACACAATGAAAAAAGATTAAAGTGACGTTTTAGGTAGATGAAAAATTTCCATAACTTTTTAAACAAAAAAACACTGAATTTCACCAGTTATCGTTATTTCTAGTAACTATAACTCACGCCCCGCCATGCACAGTTTTTGTCATCAATGATGTAATTTCAAATGTTGCAGTGATGTTATCAATGGTGTTATAGAACATGTCATGAGGGATGTAATATGTGGGGTAGTTAGCTACGCATGGCAATGCCATGAGTTATAGTTACTTGAGACAACTGTAACAACTGGTGTATTCTAGTGTTTTTTTAGTTTAAAACATTACGTTGCTACTGACATTTTTCACTGAAGTAGAATGTCACTTTAATCTTTGTTTTTTTCTGTGAACTTCTAGGGTGTTTTAGGACTATACGTAAAGGCAACGCCGTCGCGCATGGCCAGGGTTGGCTGCAGGCAGCCAGCTGTGCGCAGTATGAGGTTGACGGCAGGGTTCGGCCTATGCCAAGCCCTGCTGCCAAACCTCCGAAAGCTGTGCACAGCATGGGGTAGACCACAACATACCCGGGGCAGATTGTGTCCAAAAAAGGAAAGGGGATGCACAGTCTCCTACCTTCTTCTGTATGGCTCCGTGCACCTCAACCCACAGGGTCTTTTTTTTCTTTTTAGGGCAGGGGGCATGAGACCCCACCTGACCCGACCCTCTTGAGCCCTGGGACCACATCCCCTGGGGCCATAACATATATTTCGCAGGGAGGGGGGGCGCGTGACCTCCCATCTCAATGTCACTAGGGGCTGCAGGGAGCCCATCACCAGGGCCGTCTTTTAAAAAAAAAAAAAAAATTTTAAGGGAAGGGGGCAGGCAGCCCCCCTCCCGAGCGTATGGTAGCTTCCATCACCTAGGGCCACATGCTCCTGAGTGGGTGCCCCGGTTGTCACCCGGCGAACCCACTAAACACTACTTTGGGGGCTGCGGGAGGAGCCCCAAGGCCCCTGCAGCCCAGCTGGCTTCCTGCATGCACCCATCCTGGGTGCCGGCATTGCTCCCGCTTAATGGGAGAAGTTGTTTCTGCTTGCTCCCACCGGGCTGGAGCAATCTTGAGTTTCCCCCGACCGCATTGGCAATGGAAGACCAATGTCTTATCCCACCCGGCAAGGGCATTTTCAAAGCTTCCGCCGGGTGGGAACACACTTACTTTCCCTGTCCACGCTCCCGCCGGCAAGGAAAACACTGTGTTCCACGGGTGGGCTCCCCTGGACCCATTGTAAGAGCCGGCCCTTGGGGATGGGGTCCCCAGGACCCATTAAGGCTCTGGAGAGGGGTTGTGCACCCCATTTCCCCATACTTGAATGTTAACCCTGGGGGATGAGGTCCCCGGGGCCCACTACTGGCTCGGGGAGGCGATCACATGTCCCCCTACCCAGATAAAATGTATTTCAGTCCCAGAGATGGGTTCCCCGGGCCCTATAGTCTCTGGGAGGGGGACTCGTATCCCCGTCACTTTTTAAATGAATTTGCCCCAGGGGATGGGGTACCCAGGGCCGTAAACTACCTAGGGAGGGGGGCTGTGCGCCCCTCTTATGTTCAAATATCAGCCCCCGGTGATGGGGTACTCGGAGCCTCAGTGAGGCTTTGGGAGGTGGAGGACAGCGCATCCCTCTCTTCAATTTTCATGACAGCCCCCGTTTCTTTTTTAAGCACTGCAATTAAAAAAAATGTTGGCCCTCGGGGGACCCTTCGCCCTCAGGGCCTAGCAGGTATGAAGAGCTCTAACTAGAGCAAAACACCTGTCTGGGATTGCTTTTATTAATTCCAGGTTGGCTTGGATGGTATTTTTACCAATCCAAAGCTCGAACACTGTGCCTGGAGTGGTAAAAGGCTTTTGTCATTTTTCAGCATGGCATGGATGGCATTTACTAATCCTATGCTTAAAGACTTTGCTGTAAAAATGGCACTTTCTAGCTCGGTGTTGATAGCAATGTGCTAATCCCAAGTTTAAAAACTTTGCTTCAAAAACAGACATTTAAGGTGAGCGGATTTAAAGTGTCTGTGACGTAGGTTGCTCCATTTAACTCTGCCTAAAACCTGAAACTACCCAGAGTTTCTTGCTTCCTATTTCGTGTGTATACATGTATGTATATACATGTATGCGTATACATACATACATACATATATATATATATATTTATATATATATAGATTCACTGAAAAAAACAAAGGTGACAGGGACATTATAGTTAGGAATGGAATAAAAAAACTGAAATGTACTAAAAAAAAAACCAAAGGTTAAAGGACATTATATTTAAACTCCGGATCTACTCCTACAAAACCAGTCAAATCCAGCAGTTCTAGTTAGTGAGCTAACTATAACTCGCACCCCCGCAATGCACTGCTTATGACCTTACATATTACATCACTAACAACATGGTCAGTGACATCACTGATGACATCTCAAATGACATCACTGATGACATCATCCAGTGACTGTTAAAAAAGTTTATGACTGTTAAATATATATACCAAGGTGTATTGGTGAATCAGTGGGTGTATGAGTGCCTGTATGGGTAATTCAGGGTGTGTGTGACTGACTGTATAAGCGAGTGAATAGGTGTCTCAGTGAATGTATGGGCGAGTGACTGGTTGTGTGAATGTTTGTATCAGTCTGTCAGTTGGTGTCTAAGTGGCAGTATAGGTGTGTGAGTGGGCATGTGAGTTTCTGTATGGGCGAGTGACTGGTTGTCTGAGTACCTTTATGGGGGTCTGAGTGTCTGTGTGGGTGGGTAGGGGTGTGTGTGACTGCCTGTATGGATGAGTGAGACTGTATGAGTGTGTGTATGGCTGTGTTGGTGAGTGAGTGCATGTGTCCATGGTATATAGGTCAGTAACTGTATATGTGGAAGACAATATAGGTGAGTGATGGGGTATGTGAGTTACTGTATGGGTGAGTGTGTGCTTGTGTCAGTGACTGTATAGGTAAGTATGTGTTATCTGTATGAGCAAGTGTGTGTAGCTGTATGAGTAAGTGGCTGTGTGATTAACTGTATGGGTGAGTGAGCAGCTCTATGTGTGACTGACTCGGTGTGTGAGTGGCTGGATGAACGTATATTTCAATGGCTGTATTAATGAGTGACTGGGTGGGTGGGTGTATGAGTGACTGTATGGTTGAGAGAGTGGATTTGTGGGTTGATCCATTAATCAATCAATCTTTATTTTGATTATAAAAAACCATAAAAGATTACATACAATATAAAAAAAAACAATCATACAATTCATTCAATTCACAAACCGTCTATTCAGACACAATTATAAGTACTAATTGAAGTCCCGATAAAGGTTTTCCTAAAAGTTAAAACAATAAATACGATTTTAGATTCTAAGATAGAACATTCTTCACAAATGTCATTTTAACACAACTTCACAATATTACCAATTCATTTGGGCACAGTTCTTAAATGATGTTATTTCCTTCTTAAAATACATTTAAAACTTTCGGCATTATATACAAGGATCCATACCAATCAAATTATAGGATAAGTCATAGGTTATTATTATTGTTTTCTTAACACGGGCTTGATCACAAAAATAACTAAAACTTCAAGCCCCTTCTCCTTCTTATTAGATCTACACAGAAAAGGTATCTACTTACACTGAACACAATAGGTTGTGCAGTATCTGTTTGCAATATCCTTTCTGCCTCACTACAGCGTCTGAATCCCAGAAGCCGATAAATTGGTTTAATCCATTTTTTCCTTGCATAAATATAAGCGGGGCAGAAGAATAACATGTGTACTTCATTCTCTTTGACACCTGTATTGCAAAATTCACAACAGCCATTGTTTTCCTTTTCTGTACTACACACTCATTTAGTGGTATTTGCATTAATTTGCAAAATACCGTAACAAAATTTTAAGCAGAGAGATTTGGCAAGTCCTGGTTGGATTTCGTCCATAAAATACTCGAATTTACTATTTGGTTTCATAGTAAAGTACCTTAAAAATAAGGTGCCTAATTTAGAATTGTATGACAGAGAGTCTGGAACATATTTCCAGTAGGTTTGCTTCAACAATTATTTAGAACTCAGGGTCAAACCTTCTGGGTCCTCCCAAAAATGTCTTAACCCCAATTTAGTAAACCAGTCCTCAATATGATTCAACCATGCCAACCTTGTGCTATTTCTGATTTAAAAAAATTCCTGTAGACCTTCTCTATAATGGACAAGTTTGTCTTTTGACCCAAAACAATAATGGCCGTAAAGCTGCATGATCATCAGTACGATGAATGTGTAGATCCATTACTACAAGTAATAAAGGAGTGCGCTTAGGGATACTTAATAATTACCTAAGAAAAATATTCTCTTGCACCATAAAGGTATTTTTCACTGCATATCCCCATAGTTCTGCCCGTAGAGGCAAGCAGATTGTACCTTGTATTTATATAACTCCAATACTGGAGAGACGGCTTTCGATTGGCTACTCTTATGTTTCCTCGTTATCGGAACTAAATTCTGGATGAGAATTGTTTTACTTTTGTCCAGCTACGGTTTCCAATCTAATTTAGTGTCTAAAGTAATGCCTTAATAATAAAAATTAGGTACATATTCTATCCTTTCAGTTTTGGCAGTTGGGGTTTTGTAAAAGATTTATGCGGATTAACTGTCATATATTTTGTATTGGTAGAATTAATCTCCAATCCCTTGGTTTCACAGTAGATTCCAAAAGTATTAAGTAAAATTTGGAGGCCTTTTGGTGTCTGGGATATTAAAATCGTATTGTCTGCAAACAAGAGTGCAGGCACATGAGCCCCCCACCAACTTGGGAGAATCATGTTCGCAGCCCAAGAGGAATTCTGGAATTTCGTTCACATACAAAGGGAACAATGTGGGGGCAAGCACACACCCTTGTCTTACACCCCTATTTATATGTATACGATCTGTCAGTTTGCCATTTGGCCCCCATCTAACCCTGGCAAAGTTACCCTCGTTCAGTCTAATAATCTGCGCCAAGATTTTCCCCGGGACACCCAAGTCCCTTAATGATTTCCACAGAGGGTTTCTGGGGACAAGGTCGAAAGCTGCCATGACGTCGACAAACGCAATATACAAGTGCGCCTTTTTAACTTTAATATACTTCCAAATAATACAAAGGAATCTAAAAACCTGGTCGATTGTGCACATTTTTTCCCTAAAACCTGCCTGGTACTTGGTTAGGATGCTATTTTCCCCAATCCAGGTACTCAGTTTATTTAAAATTTGTCTTGCAAAAACCTTTTGTAGGCCATCGATTAGACTAATCGGTCTGTAATGCGCCGGGTTCTGATGGTCCCCCCTTTTAAAAATAGTTACAATCTCTGCGCCCCGCCATGTTTTGGGAATCGGTGCGTCCAATGCAATGGCATTACACAAGAGGTTAATATAAGGGGCCCATATCGCCTTCTCGTGTCTCAATAGATCCCCAGGAATTTTATCCGGTCCCGGTGCCTTCCCTGGTTTTATTGCTTCCAGTGTTTCAGACATACTAAAAGACAAGGGTATCTCTCTTGGGTTAGCGATTAGATCATCACTGCCAAAATTAACCTAGTTTCAAACAGATGAATACAGTTGAGAGAAATGGGATTCCCAGGTATTAGCATCAAGGAAAAGATCCCTGCTGCAACCCCCATTTCTATTACCCTTGGATATCAGGCACCAGAACGAGACTTGGTCATTTGCTTTGCACGCATCTAGCAGCTCGGACCAAATGTTGTCGTCCCAGCTTTTCCTTGCCTTGAATAATACATCCTTATAGTACCTCCTTTTCTCCCTAAGACTAGAATATCTTTACTGTTTATTGACTCTATCAGATGTTTTTTAGCATTACGGTATTCTTTATTATACCCTGAATGGCCTTTGTGGGATCGATCTGATGTCCCCTTTTTGGAAGACTTTAAGATTTTAGTCAATATTTGCTCAAGGCCTTCTACCATATTATCATGCATTTGCATGATTGGAATCTCCTTTATTGGTAGGTTAATGTGAGAAGAGACTATTTCTACAAATGTCTCATAGATTTTTTTAACAGTATTTTTATTCCCTAATACTACGGGTCATTTAAGTGCTCTACTGTTATTTGACGATTCAGAAAAGGGGGTGGTGATGAACAGAGTGTCTGAATTAAGCAGACCACTCTTACCCAGTCCAAAGATCAGGGCTTGATCCATCACCGTTATTTAGCTCACTGCCCCATCCCAGCTCAGAACCTGGCTATATGCAAATTAGTCTGTCCCTGGCCCAGTGCATCATGGGAACAGGGCAGACCAAACTACCTGATCTTTGGACTGGGTAAGAGTGGTCTGCTTAATTCGGGCACTCTGTTCATCACCACCCCCTTTTCTGAATCATTTTGTCCACCATAAGCGTGGAAGGGTATACTCCGATGTGAGTCCCTTGCTCAGTGCACCATCAGGATTCAAGCTGAACTACCTGGACTCTCACCACGCCACGGACCTCGGACCACGGACCTCTGCTGAATCCTGCCTGCTAAGCCGCTGCTGCTCGCCGGACCCGCTGCGCGGGTCCCGCTTCGCGGTTTTAGCAGTGTGTGGAACTTTGCCTGGGGCTTGTTGGGACACCGGCAGGGCTGCGAGGGTAGAGCGGGTGGACTCTGAGTTCCAGGAGTCCCCGCGCGCCCGTGTCAGCTGGGCTCCTCTCCCTGCCGGCCACGCCCCCTAGTTCACCTTTGTACATCTTCAAAAGAAGCAGTCTTTCCCGCTGCGCGGGAGCGCGCGGGAGGGCGCCGGGAGAAGCCCGGGACAAGGGCGGGACCGTCTGTGGCCATCCGGGGCCGGAGGAGGCCGGGCTGGGCCTGACCTCTTTCCTTGCAGTCCGGAAGACATTGTTCATAACATCTTGGACATGGCAACAGAAGAAGAAACCACAGGTAAAAAATCCAGATTACGTAACGGTTCCCTGGAGAATTACTTTCCCAAGAGGAGCGAGGGTGAAAAGGATTCTATCCTAGCAGAGCGCAGGGCAGAGCGGCGTCGCTCTGTTGAGAATATGAAACTTAGACCCCTCACTGATAGTTTACTTGAACTGAACCGGGAGGGTGATTCGAATGTGCTAAGTGAGGATAACGTAAGTCAAGATGGAGTCCCCCTATTGTTTCGTGACTTTGTAGCCACTCCTTGTTTGCCCACGGACAATATTATATTTGTTTCACCCATTGCTAGTTGTAATCTTGTGGCTACTACACCTAAATCTAGGAAGCAGGAAGTTAAGTCATTCCCTGCAGCCCAGACCCACCGACCTCCCCCTAGTAAAAAAAGGAGGAAACAAAGGGTGGTATCAGGTAAAGCAAAAACACTGCACGCTGATTTCGGTAAAGGGTCAAAAACTCCGATTACAACTGAGACTCTTCCAATAGTAGAGCAGGATTATACACCACAGGTAGCTGTCTCACCGGTTCATTTTCCATCTTTAGCAACCATACAAGATGAGGCTCCTGATAACATCAATAGAGTCACCCCACCTATTACTTCACCACTACTTCCCCCCACAGTGTCAGGGACTTTGGAATTTTTGTTGAGAACTCTCCTTCTACCCATCAATGAGTCTATTAAAAAGGTGGAAATTAGGTTAACCATATTGGAGGCCGCCATAACTAGTATGTCTATCCTTACTAAAAATAAAGGAAGTGTGGCGGTGCACCCCATACCCCCTCCTACTATACCACAAAGGGAATCTAAAACTTCCTCTACACCTGCTCTGACTAAACAAACCTGTCAGCCTCAGGGTGGAGCTGTGCCCCCAATTCAAAATACGCCGGCGCCTATACAACCAAAAGCACCAGCGACTGAATTGGGAGCGGGCCCCACCAAATCATCCCTAAAAGCTTCGTCGAGTAACAATCAGATCGCAAACGGGGATGGTGGAAAAAGTAGAATACCTCATAAAAGGGTCCCACAAGTAGAGATTCCCCCAGAAGCTGTGCCTTACGTGGTGATTTTAACGGGGGTCCCGCAGTTAACTGAAAATAAGAAGGAGGGATATGTCGATCTCAAGAACAAAATTATCCATTGGTTGCGGCTACGCAGGCCGATAGCACCCAACATAGATGGGGACATAGTTCATGTCAGACGGATTAACTGGCTGGGGAGTAGAATTAAAGACATCGAGGGGGACCTAATGGTGGTTAATTTTAGAGACCCCCGGGCAGTTGATTACATCCTAAATTGGCCACCTGGGAATGGGGAAACCTGTATTGTCCCACGGGCTTTAACATACTTTTACCCCAGGTCAGAAGTCATCAACTATACAAATTCAAACAGACCACAATCTCACAGGCCGCCCCTTACGCTACCCTATACTAATAATTATTCCCAGTATGGGCATCAGTTTACTAGGGTGCCTGATCTACATTCCGCCTGGTCCATGGTCCCCTATAGATCTATGCCGAACCAGGGCTCCAGTATGAACCACCTGAGACCCTTTACCCCGTTGGATACCTACAATCGGTTTTCCCAGCTGTCAGGGCTGGAAGACTGTGATTGAAGTTGGGGGCAGGGGGGGGGGGAAAATGATAATGAAAACGATAATGAACTCCCTGGGGATGCGGATTCTCGTTCACCTTCGGGTAGCATAGTTACTGAAGAGGTTAGTCTACCCATAGAACATATGGCGATCACCAATGCAATAACTGAGGATTCTAGTCTAGCCGGGCCCGTGATGAGTATGGTTGGTTGCCTTGCTTCCCCCACTTTATTGGCCCAGGAGGGGGGGAGCCCTTTGATTAGGGTGGTTAACGAGAGTTTGCCCAAGGTGGGTCACACTTTTAAGCCTAGAGGAAGGCGGATAATAAACCTCCTTTCTTGGAATATTGCTGGGCTAAAGAGGAAGCTAGAAATCCTGGAGTGGCACACACTTATTGAACAGTTTGATGTCTGCCTGTTCCAGGAGACATGGAGTTTTGTTCCACTACATAAATCGGGGTATACTACCCACTCTGTCCCCGCAGTAAGTAAGGGGAAGGGTAGACCATCGGGCGGTCTCATAGTTTGGATAAAAATAGATCTGAACTGGGTGGTCACAAGCCATATTGTGGAGTGTAATGATATACTCCACCTTTCAGCAAGAGGACGGGAGGATGTCGCCAGGCTTGACCTTTTTAATGTTTACGCGAGAGGGACACAGGGTGACTCTCCCTCTTTGACCTTATCAGCCCTGGATTCGGCTTTAGCCAATTGCCCCTGCTCAGTTAAAATTCTTGTGGGGGGTGATTTTAACTGTACATTCGAACCCCTTCTTGGAGACGACCCCTTAGGAATCGAAGAAGAGGATGCAAAATGGTCCATCCCAACTCTTTCATTGCCCCCTATTAGGAAGTGGTCACCTAGGGCCATACAAATTAATGCATTGACAAGGGACCACAAATTAAGAGCCCTTAATGGTAGGACTATGTCTGATCAGTTAGGGGCTTTGACCTTTAATAGACTCTCGGGCCCGTCCCGAATCGATTACATCCTAATGGATGTTGGGTTCTGGCCGGACCTAATTGATATGGAGGTCGTCCCAAGCCAGGATAGCGATCACAACCCCCTGTGTTGCAAGTTCAATTGGGGTGTTCTGAATGATAGGCGAGCAATTGTCACCTTAAAAACAACTAAAGAAGTCATCCCATTTAATAATAACCGTAGGTTGAAATGGGATAAGGCCAAGCTTAATGAGGGCGATATAGGAAGCATCAAAGCGATGGTTGAGGGATTGTCTTCCAACTTAGAAATCTGGGTTGATGAAAATCGGACCGTCAATTGCCATCACCCCTCCCTTGACTCTGCCTATAAAACCACAATAGATCAAATTGGCCAATTTTTTATCTCGAAGGGGAAAAGTAATAGGGCTCCTGCTATACCCCCTACTCTATGTAAATCATGGTATAATGATCATTGTAAGAGCAAAAGGAAAAAATTGACAAAAGCTCTGCTTTCAGGGGACCCTTTACTGGTTAGAGCGGCCAGGAAGGATTATCTGAAAGCATTATCATTGGCCAAACGGGAGTGGGAGGAACAGCACTGGCAGGATCTTTCCAAGGCTGTGAGTAGTAGGAACCCGAACCTTTTTTGGGAATTGGTTAATAGAACAAGGCAGAGCAAATCGCAACCATTGGCTGATCATATAACTTGCCAGCAATGGTTTACTCATTTTTCATCCCTATATGGAGACTTGGAGGAAATAACTAGTCATGGGGTGAATAGCCTGGGTGAAGGGGACCTCGTAGATGATAATGTCCTTTTATTTTCAACCGCAGAAGTAGTGATGGCGATTAGACACCTAACCCCTAAGAAAGCCGCCGGGCAGGATGGGATCCCTGGAGATCTGTTGATGGCGGAGCCAGAGGCCTGGGCCAAACTAATTGCAATATTAATGAATCTGATTACGAGGGGACATCAGGTTCCAGATTCTTGGAAAGGGGCCGAGGTAGTCACGGTGTATAAGAAGGGGGCCAGAGATGACCCTGCGAACTACAGACCCATCAGTCTGATAGACATAATTCAGAAAGTGGTCGGCAGGGTCATCATTTCAAGAGTAGGCGACTGGATAGAGGAGGCTAGTATCCTCTCCCACTTACAAGCGGGGTTCAGAAGGAAGGTAGGTACGATGGACCAGGTCTTTCGCCTTTTTGCCATCCATTGGAAGGCGGTTACCATCATGAAAGGCAGTTTGTATATGGCATTCATCGACCTCAAAACTGCATTCGACCTGGTCCCTCGTACAAAACTTTGGGAAATTCTAGGAGAGATGGGTTTTCCCAGTGGTCTTCTGAGCCTAATCGTAAAGCTGCACGAGGGGAACTATGCGAGGGTTAGATGGGGATCCCAGGGGCAACTAACTGACAGGATCCCAGTGCGGAGAGGAGTACGACAGGGCTGTGAAGTATACAACCTCAAATATGGACCTATATTTCTTTTAGCATTGAATAAATCTTAAAATATTAGAAGCGGATGCCAAAGAGGAAAGTTTCACAATATTATGAAAACATATATGTTTATTATTTTTTTAGAAAAATATTTCATTAAAAGAACTTACATGCATCTGTACAACTTAACATTTTATCGTCAGTCAGAAATACATCACTTTTATATACATATTTTTTCTCCACAAAAAACGATGAGATTCTGAAGCTGAAAGTGTGCCCTCTAATAGTAGCTATTTTTACCACTCATACTTGCATACTTGTAAATCAATCATACCATTCCTATTTGTAAGAAAAACAACCTATCAACACAGACTCAAATACTAACTGAAGCACAACATAGAACAAACATAAGTGACAGCTCTAAGGTGTGTTAAGTTGGGAACTCAAAGAACCAGATGATAAAGTTCTGATGGTGTTGGTGGAGTTGACCAGAAAGTATCCACAACAAGTAGATGTTAGGCCGACGTACGTTTCGGTGAATGTCACCTTCCTCAGGGCCAAGAACAGTGTGAGCAAAAAAACATAAATATTTATAGAATTACAAATGGAGGGCAAAGTGCAATTTTCTGTAAAAGTAAACAAAGAAAGACATATATAAATATCATTGTTACTGGTTTGTTTTGACATTTGCAGATCAGTGGCATCGGCTATGTACAAAGTTTCATTAATTTACATTGTATTAGTACTCATAGCTATAGTTGGTACCCTGTGCCCATTTTAATTATAAGTGGTCATAGGGTTCTGGTCGAGAGAGGAAAAGGGGAAAGACAGAGGAAACCCAGAGAGAGTGGTGTTATGCCGAGCAAAGTAATTTCCCATAGCGATGAATCACCTAATGTGCTCAGAAAGGCAAACTCCAGTGCTTGAAAAGATGTGTTACTCAAATTATATTGTGTCGTACTGACATAAAGGGGATGAATTTACCTATGATTAGGGTACTGCAAGTACCGGTTTGGGTAAGTAATATCTTTAGGGTATGAGCTCAGTTTCCAGATTGGACATCCCTTTAAGAATATTAATTGCGGTTCCTGTCGGGTGATGGAGTCAGGAGACTGTTGCACGTGCGAAGTGAATTCTATAAGGGTGGAGGGGTAAGAGCAGTCAGTTAAGTATCTGTGCAGTTCAAAGGATATCATAAAATGAAAAGCCACAGAGAGATATAGTTACCTGATGGTTACTGATTTCAGAGGTGTTATTTTCTGCGGTATTACTTTTTTGACATTTTGTTTATCTGAATGTAAAAAGACAAAGAGTTAGGTGTACTAGGCATGTTAATACTAGTTTTTAGAGCATAGGGCGTTTTTGATAAAGAGATTGAGAGGAAGCGTGCATATATTACTAATTGGAGCACTATGGAGATTGCGTTGGGAGTTACATATGGGGGAGCCCAGTTGTGTGAATATCGGCGAAAATATTTCATCTAAATACGTCACTCATGCGGCTATTAGACCTCAAGGTCTAATTTTAGCGCGCCACCAATGGTGTGGGTGTTTAATTCTCAAAATGTGAGATATAAACGAAGGGACGGCCGAATTCAGTTACATGCCTCACCTTTTTCAAATATGCCGTCGTCGAGACTGGGGGTTCCTGGATTGCAGCCCAACAACAGGGGTCCGTAGGACCAACAACAGAAGCTTTGCAACTAGCCTGAAGGTTGAAAAAAAAAAAAAAAAAAACAAGAACGAGATCAGTTCAGCTGGCCGATAGTGGTCGCGCCTAGCTATGGCTGAGCTAAAGAGCATTGGTGGCAATTAGAGAAGTGCCCGATGTCCTTCGTGTAGTTTAAAGGTTCGGCTGGCTAGTTTCTGGCATGTTATTAACGCGACCCGCTAGTTGGAATACCAGTTTGCGCGAGCAGGATATAATTGCTTAACTCGATACAAATGGTTTGGCGGTAGCCTAGAGACCGTTGAGCACGAGACTAGGGGGTGCTACCCATGGCTAGGGCTGAGTATGGTGGCTATGTGCAGATGCCGGCGTGCGAGTGATTAAAAAAGACTAACATAATCTTTCTGCGATGTAGCCGTCGGAGTCAGGCACGGCGCGAATACGGCAGAATTTCAAAGTGGTCTTGCCTGGCTCTCACAGATCTACACTCTCGACCGGGGGTTCTGGGGACGTGTCCCACCTGCAGACGCTAGTGCAAGTCCCGGATAGGGGTTTAAATACCAACCACAGATTGGCCACAATTGACGAGTGAGCGATATGGAGGTAGGACTCATACTGTGTTGCCACTCGAAAGAGGCAGTGTTGTAGATGACGGACTTTGGGCTGGCCGGCCTATGATGTAGCGGCCATATTGGAGTGGACTTTGATAAAAGGTTAGTGCAAGGGAGAACAGTCAGAGAATTGGATTACATTGTGATCTGTTCTTTTCAGGGATTACTGGCTATGTTATAGTAAGGGCAGTTAGGAATTGTGGCATATCGCAATATAGTGTTTTCAACGGAGAGTACACACCAAGGCAAAGGTGTGTTAATTTGTAACTCAATTTGAAGAAAAGACACCAGAAACGTTCTCATAGTGTGACTATCCAGGAAATTTCTTCATTGTGGCCAAATCGAACTGTCTCCAAAAGGTGAATCCAAAAGGTTTCACGCTTTTTGCGGAAAAAAGTTGGATCCTTTCCCGGCGGTGTGTGCACATGCTCCAGGATCTGCCAACGTAGGTCTTTTTCATTGTGGCCATATTGAACAAAATGGGATACCATAGGGGCATTTGTTTTTTGTGTTCTAATGGCCGACTTGTGCTCTGAGAGTCTAGTGCGGACTTCTCTGGATGTTTCTCCCACATATCCAATGTCACACGGACACTTGATGAGGTAAATGACATTCGTCGTTCTGCAATTGGTCATTTCTTTTAGATGTCCTTGTTTTTGACCATAGGTCCATTTGTCACCACCAATAACCTGGTCGCATGCATGGCAGCTACCACATTTGTGGTTGCCTTTTGGTAAAGGCTTACCATCAATGGTTTTCTGTATGTTCTTTTCTTTTGTGTTCCACCTGCTGTGCACCAGCTTATCACGGAGATTTTGGTTCCTTCTGAACGCTAGAATTGGTTTGTCTAGTTTGCCTTCGTGGTCATTGGTGTTTAGGATCTTCCAGTTGTTATAGATCACTTTTCTGATCTTATTGTTGACGGTGGAATGGTTAAGGACACATACTAGTTTCTGTTCCTGAGGTTTTGGTGTTGGATTTAGCAGTGCGTTTCTGTCATAATATTTCGCTCTCTTCATAGAGTTGCGAATGAGACGTCTAGAGTATCCTCTAGCCAGTAGGCGTTCTGTTAGTTGATTGGCATGTGTCATAAAATCTTTCATTGTTGTGCAGTTTCTTTTTATTCTCAAAAATTCCCCGAATGGGATTGAATCTTTTTGGCAGTTTGGGTGGTAACTGCCATGTGCCAGTATGGTGTTTTTGGCTGTGGGTTTGCGATATAGGTCGACTGTCAGTTCTCCTTCAGTGTGTCGTATCCATATATCCAAAAATTCCACTTTACTCGAGGAAAAATTGTGCGTGAATCTCAAGTTTTTGTCTGCCAGATTGAGCCATTCGATAAATTCTTGTAGCAGATCTTCTGTTCCCGTCCAAATAAAAAAGACATCGTCTATAAATCTGTGCCATCTGGAAATGTTTTCAAAGAAAGGCGCAATTTCATTGAAAATATTTTTGCGTTCAAATTCACCCATATAGATGTTGGCTATGCTGGGGGCACAAGAGGCCCCCATACTGACGCCCTTGATTTGATGGTAGATGTCATCTCTGAATTCGAAAAAGTTGTTCTGTAAGACTATTCTTAAACATTCCAGAATAAAGGTGTCAGGTCTAGATCCAGGTGTTCTTGCTAGGAGCGTGGCTACAGATTCAATGGCTTTATTCTGAGGGATGTTTGTATATAACGATTCTATATCGCAGGTGACAAGAAGCTGAGTAGTGTTGTAGAATGGAGAGTGTTCTAGGACTTTGATCATATGTCCGGTGTCTTTGATATACGAGGCATACGTGGTGGTCAAAGGACACAAAAAAGAATCTAGATATTTCGAAAGGGGTTCCGTGCTTGAGTTAATGGAGGCAACTATTGGTCTCAGAGGTGGATCCAACGTGTTCTTATGTGTTTTTGGAACACCATAAATTGCAGGAACCACTGGATTTATGTTGATAAGATAGTCCATTTCTTTTTGGCAGATATGCCCATCAATGAAGGCGTTGGAAACTGTTTTTTTTATCTCTTCTGCTAAGATGGTAAAAGAACGTTTGCTTGCTCTTTTGTAATGCTCTTCTACTTTCAGCATCTGATTGATTTTATCTGCATATTGGTTCGTGTTCATAACCACAATTCCTCCTGCTTTGTCACAAGGCTTTATTGTGATGTCATGATTGTTTTGCAGGGATGTCAGCGCTTCTCTTTCTTCTTTTTCCAGATTCGGTTGGGGCAATGGGATGTATTTTAAGACTCTTTCCAGTTCGTTAAGTACACTTTTTTCAAAGATTGCCACTTCTGGTCCCAGCATGTCCAAACTGGGGGTAAATGTGGACGGAGGTTTGCATCCTGATTGGTTTTCATCTTCCTCTCTTGTTTCCATATTGTCAAAATATTTCTTTAGTCTGATTTTCCTAAAGAATGAAAAGATGTCTTGATGGATTTGGAATCTATTTGCTCCAGTACTGGGGACATATGACAGGCCTTTGCTGAGTATTCTCACTTCTTCTGAGGATAAGTTGTGTGATGAGAGATTAAATATGGGTATGGACATGTTGTCCCGGTTTCCTATTGTTTCCAATATTGTTGCCGTCTTGTTTGAACATATGGCTGACGATGTGGAGGGTTCGGTTGTTGGTATTGATTCGATTGTTGATATTGATTTTGGTTCGCTGTTGGATATCGAGATCTGCCTCGTCCTCTGCCTCTCGATAAAAAAGGCTGGTGTGGGCCTCGATTTGTTCTTCCAGTGGGTTGGCCTCTTTGGTTATGGTTGGGGTAGCCATAGTCATAATCTTCTTCTGTCATCATTCCCTCTTGCTCTGAGTCTGAGGAGTTAGTATTGGAAAAGGTTTGGAATCGTACTCTTTTGTTGTATCCCGAGTTATGGTAAGTTTGATCATATGATCTAGTGTCTCCTGCTGGGTCTTCTTGATGCTGAGTATAGAAGTCCTTTTTCAGATAGGGGTAAATTTTCTCTTGTGCAAACCAGCGGACATCTTTTCTTAGTTTGTCTGCTTTCTTTTTGATGAGGTATGTGTCAAATTCTTCTATTTCTTCGTTTATTTCCTGGAGTGTTTTTTTTGCATCTTCTAATGATGGGTTTGCTTTTAGTCTCTCTTCCAGATCAAGGATCTCCTTTTGTAGTGTTCCTAGCATTTCTTTTACAGTGTTGATGATAAGGAGCATCCAGTCGCGTGAGCAGCGATTTGCTATAAGGGACCAGCGCTCTAAGAAGCTGCGAACTTCTACAAAGAGGGCCGGCATATTTCTGACTCTAAGCCCTATAGGGATTGCCCCTGCTTTCAAGTATTCACCCATAAAGAAAGCGTGTGACTCCATTCGCTTGGCTTTCTTTTTGAGGTTTACAAGTTTTAACCAGTCTGTATTAGTACTGGGGGCACTGGTGGTGTTGGTCCTATTGCCTCCTGTGATTTGGTCCATCATAGTTAGGAAATCTTCATCAGAGAAGCCAAAGGTTTTTAAATTGTCCATGGTTTTAGGGTTTGGATAAAGGGGGTGTGATACCACCAAAGTGGTGAAGAATGAAGGGAAATGTGCTTGACAGAAAGTATATAGAGCAGATTGGCCTCGACCAAAATAAATATGTGCTATGAGACGCGTGAATCTAGAAAAGAACAAACTCTACAGTAAAAACTGTTGAGAAATGTGGTAAGAAAGAGTACTCCCAATTAATTTCAGGTCCCGAGGGGGGAGAAACAAACCAAGCAGAGAAGTATACAACCTCAAATATGGACCTATATTTCTTTTAGCATTGAATAAATCTTAAAATATTAGAAGCGGATGCCAAAGAGGAAAGTTTCACAATATTATGAAAACATATATGTTTATTATTTTTTTAGAAAAATATTTCATTAAAAGAACTTACATGCATCTGTACAACTTAACATTTTATCGTCAGTCAGAAATACATCACTTTTATATACATATTTTTTCTCCACAAAAAACGATGAGATTCTGAAGCTGAAAGTGTGCCCTCTAATAGTAGCTATTTTTACCACTCATACTTGCATACTTGTAAATCAATCATACCATTCCTATTTGTAAGAAAAACAACCTATCAACACAGACTCAAATACTAACTGAAGCACAACATAGAACAAACATAAGTGACAGCTCTAAGGTGTGTTAAGTTGGGAACTCAAAGAACCAGATGATAAAGTTCTGATGGTGTTGGTGGAGTTGACCAGAAAGTATCCACAACAAGTAGATGTTAGGCCGACGTACGTTTCGGTGAATGTCACCTTCCTCAGGGCCAAGAACAGTGTGAGCAAAAAAACATAAATATTTATAGAATTACAAATGGAGGGCAAAGTGCAATTTTCTGTAAAAGTAAACAAAGAAAGACATATATAAATATCATTGTTACTGGTTTGTTTTGACATTTGCAGATCAGTGGCATCGGCTATGTACAAAGTTTCATTAATTTACATTGTATTAGTACTCATAGCTATAGTTGGTACCCTGTGCCCATTTTAATTATAAGTGGTCATAGGGTTCTGGTCGAGAGAGGAAAAGGGGAAAGACAGAGGAAACCCAGAGAGAGTGGTGTTATGCCGAGCAAAGTAATTTCCCATAGCGATGAATCACCTAATGTGCTCAGAAAGGCAAACTCCAGTGCTTGAAAAGATGTGTTACTCAAATTATATTGTGTCGTACTGACATAAAGGGGATGAATTTACCTATGATTAGGGTACTGCAAGTACCGGTTTGGGTAAGTAATATCTTTAGGGTATGAGCTCAGTTTCCAGATTGGACATCCCTTTAAGAATATTAATTGCGGTTCCTGTCGGGTGATGGAGTCAGGAGACTGTTGCACGTGCGAAGTGAATTCTATAAGGGTGGAGGGGTAAGAGCAGTCAGTTAAGTATCTGTGCAGTTCAAAGGATATCATAAAATGAAAAGCCACAGAGAGATATAGTTACCTGATGGTTACTGATTTCAGAGGTGTTATTTTCTGCGGTATTACTTTTTTGACATTTTGTTTATCTGAATGTAAAAAGACAAAGAGTTAGGTGTACTAGGCATGTTAATACTAGTTTTTAGAGCATAGGGCGTTTTTGATAAAGAGATTGAGAGGAAGCGTGCATATATTACTAATTGGAGCACTATGGAGATTGCGTTGGGAGTTACATATGGGGGAGCCCAGTTGTGTGAATATCGGCGAAAATATTTCATCTAAATACGTCACTCATGCGGCTATTAGACCTCAAGGTCTAATTTTAGCGCGCCACCAATGGTGTGGGTGTTTAATTCTCAAAATGTGAGATATAAACGAAGGGACGGCCGAATTCAGTTACATGCCTCACCTTTTTCAAATATGCCGTCGTCGAGACTGGGGGTTCCTGGATTGCAGCCCAACAACAGGGGTCCGTAGGACCAACAACAGAAGCTTTGCAACTAGCCTGAAGGTTGAAAAAAAAAAAACAAAAACAAGAACGAGATCAGTTCAGCTGGCCGATAGTGGTCGCGCCTAGCTATGGCTGAGCTAAAGAGCATTGGTGGCAATTAGAGAAGTGCCCGATGTCCTTCGTGTAGTTTAAAGGTTCGGCTGGCTAGTTTCTGGCATGTTATTAACGCGACCCGCTAGTTGGAATACCAGTTTGCGCGAGCAGGATATAATTGCTTAACTCGATACAAATGGTTTGGCGGTAGCCTAGAGACCGTTGAGCACGAGACTAGGGGGTGCTACCCATGGCTAGGGCTGAGTATGGTGGCTATGTGCAGATGCCGGCGTGCGAGTGATTAAAAAAGACTAACATAATCTTTCTGCGATGTAGCCGTCGGAGTCAGGCACGGCGCGAATACGGCAGAATTTCAAAGTGGTCTTGCCTGGCTCTCACAGATCTACACTCTCGACCGGGGGTTCTGGGGACGTGTCCCACCTGCAGACGCTAGTGCAAGTCCCGGATAGGGGTTTAAATACCAACCACAGATTGGCCACAATTGACGAGTGAGCGATATGGAGGTAGGACTCATACTGTGTTGCCACTCGAAAGAGGCAGTGTTGTAGATGACGGACTTTGGGCTGGCCGGCCTATGATGTAGCGGCCTAGTCTCGTGCTCAACGGTCTCTAGGCTACCGCCAAACCATTTGTATCGAGTTAAGCAATTATATCCTGCTCGCGCAAACTGGTATTCCAACTAGCGGGTCGCGTTAATAACATGCCAGAAACTAGCCAGCCGAACCTTTAAACTACACGAAGGACATCGGGCACTTCTCTAATTGCCACCAATGCTCTTTAGCTCAGCCATAGCTAGGCGCGACCACTATCGGCCAGCTGAACTGATCTCGTTCTTGTTTTTGTTTTTTTTTTTTCAACCTTCAGGCTAGTTGCAAAGCTTCTGTTGTTGGTCCTACGGACCCCTGTTGTTGGGCTGCAATCCAGGAACCCCCAGTCTCGACGACGGCATATTTGAAAAAGGTGAGGCATGTAACTGAATTCGGCCGTCCCTTCGTTTATATCTCACATTTTGAGAATTAAACACCCACACCATTGGTGGCGCGCTAAAATTAGACCTTGAGGTCTAATAGCCGCATGAGTGACGTATTTAGATGAAATATTTTCGCCGATATTCACACAACTGGGCTCCCCCATATGTAACTCCCAACGCAATCTCCATAGTGCTCCAATTAGTAATATATGCACGCTTCCTCTCAATCTCTTTATCAAAAACGCCCTATGCTCTAAAAACTAGTATTAACATGCCTAGTACACCTAACTCTTTGTCTTTTTACATTCAGATAAACAAAATGTCAAAAAAGTAATACCGCAGAAAATAACACCTCTGAAATCAGTAACCATCAGGTAACTATATCTCTCTGTGGCTTTTCATTTTATGATATCCTTTGAACTGCACAGATACTTAACTGACTGCTCTTACCCCTCCACCCTTATAGAATTCACTTCGCACGTGCAACAGTCTCCTGACTCCATCACCCGACAGGAACCGCAATTAATATTCTTAAAGGGATGTCCAATCTGGAAACTGAGCTCATACCCTAAAGATATTACTTACCCAAACCGGTACTTGCAGTACCCTAATCATAGGTAAATTCATCCCCTTTATGTCAGTACGACACAATATAATTTGAGTAACACATCTTTTCAAGCACTGGAGTTTGCCTTTCTGAGCACATTAGGTGATTCATCGCTATGGGAAATTACTTTGCTCGGCATAACACCACTCTCTCTGGGTTTCCTCTGTCTTTCCCCTTTTCCTCTCTCGACCAGAACCCTATGACCACTTATAATTAAAATGGGCACAGGGTACCAACTATAGCTATGAGTACTAATACAATGTAAATTAATGAAACTTTGTACATAGCCGATGCCACTGATCTGCAAATGTCAAAACAAACCAGTAACAATGATATTTATATATGTCTTTCTTTGTTTACTTTTACAGAAAATTGCACTTTGCCCTCCATTTGTAATTCTATAAATATTTATGTTTTTTTGCTCACACTGTTCTTGGCCCTGAGGAAGGTGACATTCACCGAAACGTACGTCGGCCTAACATCTACTTGTTGTGGATACTTTCTGGTCAACTCCACCAACACCATCAGAACTTTATCATCTGGTTCTTTGAGTTCCCAACTTAACACACCTTAGAGCTGTCACTTATGTTTGTTCTATGTTGTGCTTCAGTTAGTATTTGAGTCTGTGTTGATAGGTTGTTTTTCTTACAAATAGGAATGGTATGATTGATTTACAAGTATGCAAGTATGAGTGGTAAAAATAGCTACTATTAGAGGGCACACTTTCAGCTTCAGAATCTCATCGTTTTTTGTGGAGAAAAAATATGTATATAAAAGTGATGTATTTCTGACTGACGATAAAATGTTAAGTTGTACAGATGCATGTAAGTTCTTTTAATGAAATATTTTTCTAAAAAAATAATAAACATATATGTTTTCATAATATTGTGAAACTTTCCTCTTTGGCATCCGCTTCTAATATTTTAAGATTTATTCAATGCTAAAAGAAATATAGGTCCATATTTGAGGTTGTATACTTCTCTGCTTGGTTTGTTTCTCCCCCCTCGGGACCTGAAATTAATTGGGAGTACTCTTTCTTACCACATTTCTCAACAGTTTTTACTGTAGAGTTTGTTCTTTTCTAGATTCACGCGTCTCATAGCACATATTTATTTTGGTCGAGGCCAATCTGCTCTATATACTTTCTGTCAAGCACATTTCCCTTCATTCTTCACCACTTTGGTGGTATCACACCCCCTTTATCCAAACCCTAAAACCATGGACAATTTAAAAACCTTTGGCTTCTCTGATGAAGATTTCCTAACTATGATGGACCAAATCACAGGAGGCAATAGGACCAACACCACCAGTGCCCCCAGTACTAATACAGACTGGTTAAAACTTGTAAACCTCAAAAAGAAAGCCAAGCGAATGGAGTCACACGCTTTCTTTATGGGTGAATACTTGAAAGCAGGGGCAATCCCTATAGGGCTTAGAGTCAGAAATATGCCGGCCCTCTTTGTAGAAGTTCGCAGCTTCTTAGAGCGCTGGTCCCTTATAGCAAATCGCTGCTCACGCGACTGGATGCTCCTTATCATCAACACTGTAAAAGAAATGCTAGGAACACTACAAAAGGAGATCCTTGATCTGGAAGAGAGACTAAAAGCAAACCCATCATTAGAAGATGCAAAAAAAACACTCCAGGAAATAAACGAAGAAATAGAAGAATTTGACACATACCTCATCAAAAAGAAAGCAGACAAACTAAGAAAAGATGTCCGCTGGTTTGCACAAGAGAAAATTTACCCCTATCTGAAAAAGGACTTCTATACTCAGCATCAAGAAGACCCAGCAGGAGACACTAGATCATATGATCAAACTTACCATAACTCGGGATACAACAAAAGAGTACGATTCCAAACCTTTTCCAATACTAACTCCTCAGACTCAGAGCAAGAGGGAATGATGACAGAAGAAGATTATGACTATGGCTACCCCAACCATAACCAAAGAGGCCAACCCACTGGAAGAACAAATCGAGGCCCACACCAGCCTTTTTTATCGAGAGGCAGAGGACGAGGCAGATCTCGATATCCAACAGCGAACCAAAATCAATATCAACAATCGAATCAATACCAACAACCGAACCCTCCACATCGTCAGCCATATGTTCAAACAAGACGGCAACAATATTGGAAACAATAGGAAACCGGGACAACATGTCCATACCCATATTTAATCTCTCATCACACAACTTATCCTCAGAAGAAGTGAGAATACTCAGCAAAGGCCTGTCATATGTCCCCAGTACTGGAGCAAATAGATTCCAAATCCATCAAGACATCTTTTCATTCTTTAGGAAAATCAGACTAAAGAAATATTTTGACAATATGGAAACAAGAGAGGAAGATGAAAACCAATCAGGATGCAAACCTCCGTCCACATTTACCCCCAGTTTGGACATGCTGGGACCAGAAGTGGCAATCTTTGAAAAAAGTGTACTTAACGAACTGGAAAGAGTCTTAAAATACATCCCATTGCCCCAACCGAATCTGGAAAAAGAAGAAAGAGAAGCGCTGACATCCCTGCAAAACAATCATGACATCACAATAAAGCCTTGTGACAAAGCAGGAGGAATTGTGGTTATGAACACGAACCAATATGCAGATAAAATCAATCAGATGCTGAAAGTAGAAGAGCATTACAAAAGAGCAAGCAAACGTTCTTTTACCATCTTAGCAGAAGAGATAAAAAAAACAGTTTCCAACGCCTTCATTGATGGGCATATCTGCCAAAAAGAAATGGACTATCTTATCAACATAAATCCAGTGGTTCCTGCAATTTATGGTGTTCCAAAAACACATAAGAACACGTTGGATCCACCTCTGAGACCAATAGTTGCCTCCATTAACTCAAGCACGGAACCCCTTTCGAAATATCTAGATTCTTTTTTGTGTCCTTTGACCACCACGTATGCCTCGTATATCAAAGACACCGGACATATGATCAAAGTCCTAGAACACTCTCCATTCTACAACACTACTCAGCTTCTTGTCACCTGCGATATAGAATCGTTATATACAAACATCCCTCAGAATAAAGCCATTGAATCTGTAGCCACGCTCCTAGCAAGAACACCTGGATCTAGACCTGACACCTTTATTCTGGAATGTTTAAGAATAGTCTTACAGAACAACTTTTTCGAATTCAGAGATGACATCTACCATCAAATCAAGGGCGTCAGTATGGGGGCCTCTTGTGCCCCCAGCATAGCCAACATCTATATGGGTGAATTTGAACGCAAAAATATTTTCAATGAAATTGCGCCTTTCTTTGAAAACATTTCCAGATGGCACAGATTTATAGACGATGTCTTTTTTATTTGGACGGGAACAGAAGATCTGCTACAAGAATTTATCGAATGGCTCAATCTGGCAGACAAAAACTTGAGATTCACGCACAATTTTTCCTCGAGTAAAGTGGAATTTTTGGATATATGGATACGACACACTGAAGGAGAACTGACAGTCGACCTATATCGCAAACCCACAGCCAAAAACACCATACTGGCACATGGCAGTTACCACCCAAACTGCCAAAAAGATTCAATCCCATTCGGGGAATTTTTGAGAATAAAAAGAAACTGCACAACAATGAAAGATTTTATGACACATGCCAATCAACTAACAGAACGCCTACTGGCTAGAGGATACTCTAGACGTCTCATTCGCAACTCTATGAAGAGAGCGAAATATTATGACAGAAACGCACTGCTAAATCCAACACCAAAACCTCAGGAACAGAAACTAGTATGTGTCCTTAACCATTCCACCGTCAACAATAAGATCAGAAAAGTGATCTATAACAACTGGAAGATCCTAAACACCAATGACCACGAAGGCAAACTAGACAAACCAATTCTAGCGTTCAGAAGGAACCAAAATCTCCGTGATAAGCTGGTGCACAGCAGGTGGAACACAAAAGAAAAGAACATACAGAAAACCATTGATGGTAAGCCTTTACCAAAAGGCAACCACAAATGTGGTAGCTGCCATGCATGCGACCAGGTTATTGGTGGTGACAAATGGACCTATGGTCAAAAACAAGGACATCTAAAAGAAATGACCAATTGCAGAACGACGAATGTCATTTACCTCATCAAGTGTCCGTGTGACATTGGATATGTGGGAGAAACATCCAGAGAAGTCCGCACTAGACTCTCAGAGCACAAGTCGGCCATTAGAACACAAAAAACAAATGCCCCTATGGTATCCCATTTTGTTCAATATGGCCACAATGAAAAAGACCTACGTTGGCAGATCCTGGAGCATGTGCACACACCGCCGGGAAAGGATCCAACTTTTTTCCGCAAAAAGCGTGAAACCTTTTGGATTCACCTTTTGGAGACAGTTCGATTTGGCCACAATGAAGAAATTTCCTGGATAGTCACACTATGAGAACGTTTCTGGTGTCTTTTCTTCAAATTGAGTTACAAATTAACACACCTTTGCCTTGGTGTGTACTCTCCGTTGAAAACACTATATTGCGATATGCCACAATTCCTAACTGCCCTTACTATAACATAGCCAGTAATCCCTGAAAAGAACAGATCACAATGTAATCCAATTCTCTGACTGTTCTCCCTTGCACTAACCTTTTATCAAAGTCCACTCCAATATGGCCGCTACATCATAGGCCGGCCAGCCCAAAGTCCGTCATCTACAACACTGCCTCTTTCGAGTGGCAACACAGTATGAGTCCTACCTCCATATCGCTCACTCGTCAATTGTGGCCAATCTGTGGTTGGTATTTAAACCCCTATCCGGGACTTGCACTAGCGTCTGCAGGTGGGACACGTCCCCAGAACCCCCGGTCGAGAGTGTAGATCTGTGAGAGCCAGGCAAGACCACTTTGAAATTCTGCCGTATTCGCGCCGTGCCTGACTCCGACGGCTACATCGCAGAAAGATTATGTTAGTCTTTTTTAATCACTCGCACGCCGGCATCTGCACATAGCCACCATACTCAGCCCTAGCCATGGGTAGCACCCCCTAGTCTCGTGCTCAACGGTCTCTAGGCTACCGCCAAACCATTTGTATCGAGTTAAGCAATTATATCCTGCTCGCGCAAACTGGTATTCCAACTAGCGGGTCGCGTTAATAACATGCCAGAAACTAGCCAGCCGAACCTTTAAACTACACGAAGGACATCGGGCACTTCTCTAATTGCCACCAATGCTCTTTAGCTCAGCCATAGCTAGGCGCGACCACTATCGGCCAGCTGAACTGATCTCGTTCTTGTTTTTTTTTTTTTTTTTTTTCAACCTTCAGGCTAGTTGCAAAGCTTCTGTTGTTGGTCCTACGGACCCCTGTTGTTGGGCTGCAATCCAGGAACCCCCAGTCTCGACGACGGCATATTTGAAAAAGGTGAGGCATGTAACTGAATTCGGCCGTCCCTTCGTTTATATCTCACATTTTGAGAATTAAACACCCACACCATTGGTGGCGCGCTAAAATTAGACCTTGAGGTCTAATAGCCGCATGAGTGACGTATTTAGATGAAATATTTTCGCCGATATTCACACAACTGGGCTCCCCCATATGTAACTCCCAACGCAATCTCCATAGTGCTCCAATTAGTAATATATGCACGCTTCCTCTCAATCTCTTTATCAAAAACGCCCTATGCTCTAAAAACTAGTATTAACATGCCTAGTACACCTAACTCTTTGTCTTTTTACATTCAGATAAACAAAATGTCAAAAAAGTAATACCGCAGAAAATAACACCTCTGAAATCAGTAACCATCAGGTAACTATATCTCTCTGTGGCTTTTCATTTTATGATATCCTTTGAACTGCACAGATACTTAACTGACTGCTCTTACCCCTCCACCCTTATAGAATTCACTTCGCACGTGCAACAGTCTCCTGACTCCATCACCCGACAGGAACCGCAATTAATATTCTTAAAGGGATGTCCAATCTGGAAACTGAGCTCATACCCTAAAGATATTACTTACCCAAACCGGTACTTGCAGTACCCTAATCATAGGTAAATTCATCCCCTTTATGTCAGTACGACACAATATAATTTGAGTAACACATCTTTTCAAGCACTGGAGTTTGCCTTTCTGAGCACATTAGGTGATTCATCGCTATGGGAAATTACTTTGCTCGGCATAACACCACTCTCTCTGGGTTTCCTCTGTCTTTCCCCTTTTCCTCTCTCGACCAGAACCCTATGACCACTTATAATTAAAATGGGCACAGGGTACCAACTATAGCTATGAGTACTAATACAATGTAAATTAATGAAACTTTGTACATAGCCGATGCCACTGATCTGCAAATGTCAAAACAAACCAGTAACAATGATATTTATATATGTCTTTCTTTGTTTACTTTTACAGAAAATTGCACTTTGCCCTCCATTTGTAATTCTATAAATATTTATGTTTTTTTGCTCACACTGTTCTTGGCCCTGAGGAAGGTGACATTCACCGAAACGTACGTCGGCCTAACATCTACTTGTTGTGGATACTTTCTGGTCAACTCCACCAACACCATCAGAACTTTATCATCTGGTTCTTTGAGTTCCCAACTTAACACACCTTAGAGCTGTCACTTATGTTTGTTCTATGTTGTGCTTCAGTTAGTATTTGAGTCTGTGTTGATAGGTTGTTTTTCTTACAAATAGGAATGGTATGATTGATTTACAAGTATGCAAGTATGAGTGGTAAAAATAGCTACTATTAGAGGGCACACTTTCAGCTTCAGAATCTCATCGTTTTTTGTGGAGAAAAAATATGTATATAAAAGTGATGTATTTCTGACTGACGATAAAATGTTAAGTTGTACAGATGCATGTAAGTTCTTTTAATGAAATATTTTTCTAAAAAAATAATAAACATATATGTTTTCATAATATTGTGAAACTTTCCTCTTTGGCATCCGCTTCTAATATTTTAAGATTTATTCAATGCTAAAAGAAATATAGGTCCATATTTGAGGTTGTATACTTCTCTGCTTGGTTTGTTTCTCCCCCCTCGGGACCTGAAATTAATTGGGAGTACTCTTTCTTACCACGTACGACAGGGCTGTGTCATGGCTCCGACCCTCTTCTCCCTATTCGTAAATGGAGTGGTTGACCATCTAAAGGGGGAGGATTCGGATGCCCCATCCCTGGCGGGGGAGAGAATCCCCACACTTCTCTTCGCTGACGACACCCTATTAATTTCCAAATCCCCGGTGGGCTTACAAAAACTCCTGAACCGGTTTAGCTCCTTCTGCACTACACGAGGCTTAATAATCAATACATCAAAAACCAAATTGATGGCTTTTGCACCCTCAAAAAGATTCAAAAATAATTTTGTGCTCAACAATGCCCCCCTCGAGCTGGTCGAGTCTTTTGACTATCTTGGTGTCCGGATTAACAGCCGCATGACCTGGAAGGATCATCTTTCCAAAATGTTATTAAACCATCGTAGAGTATCCGGGGTGACGCTGAAGGAGATCCGTGAATCAACCAGTAAACCGGTCTCCCCAGCTATGACCATCTATGAGGGACAGATCCTTCCTGCAGCACTCTATGGCTCCGAACTTTGGGGGTTCGAAGGGGTTTCGGATTTGATGAGAGCGGAAAACAATTTTTTTAGGAATGTGGTAGCTCTCCCCGTTTCCACCCCAATGATCCCACTAAGATTAGATCTGGGCAGGAAAACAGTAAAGGACTTGGTGAGGCTACGCCCGTTGCTATTCTGGTCCCGCCTAAGAAGAACTGAGGAGCTCGCTAAGTATGCAGAAGGGCTGGATGAACTATTACTACTGGACACAGGTAAAAAAATAGGATGGCTAAATAATCTGAAAGATTTGGCTTTTAGCTTGGGTCTAAGAGAGGCATGGGAGTCGCAATTACCACCACCCAAAGATGTTATAAAAAAACTATACTGGGATTGGGTACAGAGTAACGCTACGAGGCTTACGAATGTGGGTTCACTTACTGACCAATTTTTGTCAATTAAGTGTGTGCGAAAATTGGAACCCTTTCTCGACTTAATAACTAAACCAATGGATCGTGCACTGTACCTAAAATTGCGATATGGGACGCTCCCGGTTCATGACTTTACGGCGAGATGGTCGAACACAGATGCCCGCTTGCGTGCATGCCCCGGCTGTGCGGCTCCTAAGGAATCGGTGGCTCACTTGTTTTTTGCCTGCCCAGCCTATAAAGGGGCGCGGAAATTCTGGTTGAAACCCGTCTGTAGGGAACTAGGGCTGAGGTGCCATAGCCAGGCAAAATTTTTGGGAAGTGTTTGGATGACACGTTCCCGCTTATTGAAACTACACTCCGGAAGTTCCAAAAGCTGAGGACGTAATTAATGATAGTAAATTGACAAATGTGGTGTTTTTATTGTAAATTACATAATTTTAATGGTATTTTGAAATGTTATGTATATGTACTCTTTTATGGTGATAAATTGCCGAATAAAGATATTCAAACAGGAAAAGGGGGTGGTGATGAACAGAGTGTCTGAATTAAGCAGACCACTCTTACCCAGTCCAAAGATCAGGGCTTGATCCATCACCGTTATTTAGCTCACTGCCCCATCCCAGCTCAGAACCTGGCTATATGCAAATTAGTCTGTCCCTGGCCCAGTGCATCATGGGAACAGGGCAGACCAAACTACCTGATCTTTGGACTGGGTAAGAGTGGTCTGCTTAATTCGGGCACTCTGTTCATCACCACCCCCTTTTCTGAATCATTTTGTCCACCATAAGCGTGGAAGGGTATACTCCGATGTGAGTCCCTTGCTCAGTGCACCATCAGGATTCAAGCAAGCCGGGCCGACGACGCCTGAAATGGCAGAAACCGGTCCCCGGAAGCTTGTTTCCTTCCCAGTATAAGAATTGGCTTGGTAGTTTGGTTTGCCCTGTTCCCATCATGCACTGGGACAGGAACAGACTAATTTGCATATAGCCAAGTTCTGAGCTGGGATGGTGCAGTGAGCTAAAAAAACGGTGATGGATCAAGCCCTGATCTTTGGACTGGGTAAGAGTGGTCTGCTTAATTCAGGCACTCTGTTCATCACCATCCCCTTTTCTGAATCCTACTGTTATTTGACAGCACATGCTCAATTGGAGTATGTGTGAGGCCACTTCTCTCTAGGGAAATTAACTGAAAATGGGAAGCAGAGAGCGTCAAACACAAGGGGTAATGATCGCTCTCCATGCGATCTTCAACTACAAAATCACTTACCAGAGTTGAATGGAGACCAATACGTTATCTATATAACTTTTATAACTGCCCCGCCTGAATGTTGGTTGATTTGGACTATCAGAAGGTAAACGCCCATTACAGGCACAGAGACCATGGGCCGCAATCAACCGCAATAACTGCGCTACGGCATGTGTGCATTGCACTACAGGATTACTCTCCAATGCTAGGATGCTATTTGCACTGTCTTCAGCCTCGAAAATGTTTTCGAGTCCTGCTACCGGTTCAAATTTGCAGTTAAATTCGCCCCCAATAATTATCAGAGCTCCCTGGTTGATTGTAGATATAATGTAATCTACGTTCTCAATGCCTTCCACTTCTTTGGTAGCAACGCATGGTCTACTATATACATTCAGGATATAAACTTCCCTTTTATTTGGTCCCAGGAACTTGACTCCCAGTCTGTCTTGGCTAAGGGTATCAATTTGCTTGAAATCAACACCTAGGGTGATTTTTGTCCAAATGACAAGCCCTCCAGAGGGTCTTCCTCTGGTTAAGGTGGTGGTGGGTACACTAAAGGTTTTAAAACCTACTTTAAAGGGGCTTTCCACAGCCCATGTTTCCTGGAACAGCACAATTTCACTGCAACCAATATACTCCTGCCACATTGGATCGCTTAAGTTTTTCTAATTCCAGCTATGTTCCAAGAAATTAACTTTATCTTAGGCTTACACCCTTCATCAGATATGTTACCATTTATCCTCATAGTGTTAATTTCCAATTGCTGTGGGTACTTGTTGTGACTACATTTACAGCAGCTTAGCTAGTTTGCATGTGTCTGTGTATATGGAACCTTGGAGTACATGATGACAGCGTGGAATGTTGGTATGCCTGGGACTGGAGGAGTGACAGTTGGAATGAGTGGGTGAGCTATGAAGATCAGCTCCTGGTGGGGCCATGTACTAGCTTGGATTAACTTTGTACCATCTTGAATTGATTCTGTAACTAACATAAATGATCCTGTAACTACTTAATAAATCTCTACTTGGATCTACCTCGTGACTACGATTATACTTCATTTCATTGGCGACGATCTGGCGAAGAAACTCTGGCTACCTGAGGTATGAGACTATTTATATACTAAATAAGGATCAATATAAAGAAACCTCTTAAAGAAAATTATATTTAAAATAGGAGAAGAACGCCCACTTGCCCCACCAGTGTCCACCATCATCAGGACAGCCTGCATAAGCGTTTCTTACTCCTTACATGCATTAACTTAAAGGAAGAGGTTAAGCATTTCAAAGTAATTCATTAAAGGCAACTTGTTCTACAAGCATTAAGAAAGAGAGACATTGTGCTAAAGGGACAACGTGTCTGCCTTAATACAGTGAAGCTTACTGCTGTTTGTGGATGAATTACGAGCATACTGAGCATATCTGAGGCAGCTGCTTTCACTTTATTTATAAACCATTGAAGATAATTGGTGTCAGCCTGTGCCCTGAACAGCGTTATGAGAAAACGAAACAGCGTTATTAAAACTGTCTTAACTGTGTCTGAAAATGCCCTGTTTTCATCCGTGCATTCTCAGTGAATTACAGTGTCCATTACCGGACACCCAAAAACCGATGTTTTGTCTCTAAAACCTTTAATGACACAAGGAAATCTGTTCTGCAACAAGAAAAGTGACATTAAGGTTAAGTGACATTTTGGAGAGAGACATCCAATTTTGTGGTGTTGTAAATACTCCGGAGACTCCAGTGCAATATAACAGGTTTATTGTGCAGTTGAACAACAAGACATCTTCATAAGGAGCTGGCCAGGCACAAACTGACTCAACCTAGAATCTCAGGAAGAGTTCAGAGCCACATACATTCTAGAATACAATGAGGTAAGGAAATAGTGAAAACAAAGGTAGGAATAATGTACAACACATCTTCTCTCGTTGAAAACAAAAGATCAGGAAACTCAAGAAAGAAAAATACTTATTAGTAACAAAATAAAGGGTATGGAAGAAAACATAAAATAGGGAACACTCCTTGGTTCATTAAACAACCAATCAATCACAACAGTAATCATTTAGATACAAGGGTGGTCTGCGAGACCGTGCACACCTTGAGGATGGCTGAAAGAAGTCATGAGCTGGAGAAAGAGCAGACTGGTTTGAAAATCCATTATTATAATGGGTGTCAGGAGCACAAACTCCACTACTAGATTGGGCGTCAGGAGCATCACCACCACCATCCCTCCTACTTATCCCTCCTACAGAACTGGAAGAAGATGAAATATGAGAAGGAATGAACAAGTAACCTGAAGAATCACTACTACACTCATATTGATCCTGAAGAGGAACAGAACGGGAAACCTGAGGATTGGAAACCTGAGAACTGGCAGCAGAACAAGTTTTCTGATACAGAGCCACCCTCCTCAAACTCCATTTCTCCCCATTGGAAAGTACTACATAGTGAGGGTAAACCATCTTCACTGAAAAGGGACCTCTAAATTTAGACAAACCACCAGAAACTCTACCAGACTTCACTTTTACTAGATCTCCCTTAGAAATTTTACTAGAAACAGGCTTCGCCAGTTTACTGCAAGAGGGCGTATGTAAAGGTGAAGAAAAGGACCCAGACGCAAGAGCATTCCTTGCCAAGTCTGATTGAGAAACTAAACCTTTAAGCCAAGAGGGAGTCAATTTCGTGCTGGGAACCCTACCCCTCATAATCTCAAAGGGAGACTTGTTCTGAGAACCATGAAGAGTAGTGCAATAGGCATAAACCATTTCACGAACTATACCAGAAACAGAGGAACCCTTAGAAATAGCCATCTGGATGGTTCCCTTGACTAATCTATTTAAGCGCTCACAAAGGCCATTCCCTTGTGGATTGTAAAGGGACGTTCTGTGATGAGAAATACCAGAAGCTGTTAGAAAAGAGCGCATGTCATGAGAAACTAACTGCGTCCCATTGTCGGTAATGATGACGTTTGGAAAACCCTCCATAAAAAACAAAGACCTCAAATATTTTATGGTCGTCTCAGTAGTGATGTCCTTCAAAAATTCAACTGACAACCACTTTGAAAAACAATCTACTACAACAATAGCAAACCTCTGAGACACAGGTAACTCATTCATTGGACCTATAAAGTCCAGACAAATAGTATGCTACGGGACTTCAGGAAATTTTAACTCCCCAAGTTGAGACCCCACAGAAATTTTCAATCTTTTCTCTCCCACCTTACAAGTAGGACAATCCTCAACCCAGGAAGAAACTGATGAGTCCATGCCGGGCCACCAAAAATTCGACTTGAGCCTTTGTTGTGTCAACGTTTGTCCCAGATGCCCCTCATGCGCTATAGCAATAAGCTTGGATCTCAAATCAGCAGGGGGAACAAATTTGTCTCCACGCATTATGACATTATCCTCACACACAGATAACTCATCAACAATCTTTAAGAAAGGATGTACGGAAACATGAACCTAACTTTCTCTCCGTGAACACAATTTGATTAGTTGAATGACTTCTTGCAAAACACAATCCTTAGACATAGCCTCCAACCAATCCATACGTGAAAAAGAACTCGCACCAAGAGAAACAACATCATTAATCCAAGCAATAGTCTTATCATTACCTTCAAGACTGAACGCCTCACTAGACTGAGACTTAGTCGGTATTGCCAACCTAGACAGACAATCAGCTTGAAAGTTTTTCCAACCTTGTATGTGAGAAATATCGAAGTGATACTCTTGGAGCTTGGAAGCCAACCTCGCCAACCTTGGGGAACTACAAGCTGCACCACCAGGGGAAAGTATCCTAATGAGTGGTTTATGATCGGTCTTAAGATTGAAACGTGTACCCCACAAATAGGAGCGAAAATGGTGTGCACCCCAGGTAGCGGCCAAAGCTTCTTTCTCGATGACCGAGTAATTCTGTTCGCATTGAGAAAGAGTACGGGAAGCAAAAGCAATGGGCCTCTCGCCATCCTTATGTGTCTGCACAAGAACAGCGCCAAGACCATAAGCACTCGCATCAACTAATAAGGTTGAGACTTTCTTAGTATCAAAAGGCGCCAGGACCTTTGCACTGCAGATGGCGTCTTTGATGTTGTTAAAACAAATCTCCAGTTCATGTCCCCATACAAACTTACAACCTTTTTTTAGCAAGGCTCTCAAAGGTAAAGTTTTTTCTGAAAATGTCTCTACAAACTTAGAATAATATTCAATCAATCCCATGAAGGACCGTAATTGGTCCTTGTCAGCAGGACAAGGAGCAGAACGTATAGCCTCCAACAGATTTTTTTGGGTTTTACCCCACTAGCAGATATCTCATGGCCCAGATATTCAATGTCTTGAACGAGGAAGGAGCACTTTTCCTTTCGCAAGGTAAGTCCAGTGTCCCAAATTCTATGTAGAACGTTCTTCAGGACATGATTGTGCTCAGTAACAGATTCACCAAAAACTAAAATGTCGTCCTGGAAGAACACTACATTTTTCAACCCCTTAAAAATCTCAGTGACTAACCTTTGGAACACACTCGCCGCCGATATCAAACCAAAGGGAAGACGAGTGAATTGGAAGATGCCCTCCGGAGTGATAAAGGCGGTGAGATGTTTCGAAGACTCGTGAAGCCTGACCTGATGATAGGCACTCCTCAGGTCTAGCTTTGAGAAGTATTTTGCTCCCTGAAGAGTAGACACCATCTCTGAGATATTTGGTAAGGGGAAGGTGTCTGCAACAACACACTTATTCAAAGCTCTGAGGTCCACACAGAACCTAAGTTTGCCATCAGCTTTTTTAGAAATAACCACAGGGGAAACCCAGGCTGATGCTTCTGTTGGTTCTATGACCCCAGACTGAAGCATTTCCTCAATCAATACCTTCACATCCTCACGGATAGAAATGGGAATCCTTCTAACACGGTGTTGTATAGGTAAGCTATTTTTCTTCAACTTGATGAGGTGAGAGTAACCTCTCAGCTCACCAAGTTCAGCTTTGAACACCGAACCAAACTCATCAAGAATGGATTCGATAGAGTCATCATCCACTACCATGATCTGATTCTTGGCTCTTGGATTGATTACAATGTACAAATCATACTGGTGAATCCAACCTAGGATGGGAGGACCATCAATAGAAACGTACACTTTCCCCCAAGTAGATCTCTTCTCAAAACAGATATCGGATTCAAAGAAACCAATAATTTCTATCTTCTGGCCATTGAAACCCTTAGGTGAGATGTCACTCTCGTTCAAATTCAGCCCTTCCCAGAAGGTGTCAAAAATAATTTTGGGAATGATGGTATGACGTGACCCTGTGTCTACCATCAATGACACTTCATGAGAGTCAATCTTGAAAACTGCTTTTGGTCTGTTCTGTCTAGGGTCTTCGCCAACCACATCGATTTCATCTACCATTAAAAGTCTCTCAGCTTCACCTTCACATAGGTAGTCCTCAACAGTAGCAACCCTTTGCTTAGGCTTTGCCTTGCACATCTTTGAGAAGTGTCCCATCCTGCCACACTTGAGACACTCTTTGTTTGCAGCAAAACTAAATTTTGCATCTGAAGAATGACTACTGCTTCCACATCTATTGCACGGTTTGTTGGTAGCGAAGTTTTTCTTTTGTGGAAATTTCGGTTTATACTTTACTGCAGCAATATTGTCACTTCCACAATGTTCACATTCAGCAGGACCTTTTCTATCAGAAACTACTGAAACTTCCTGTTGTGGGCTCACTTTGTGGGAATCAAGAACCTTCATACATTTGCTAGATTCCTCAATGACCTTTGCTAAGTCAATGGCATCCTTCAGCGAAGGGTTCTTTGCCGCCCATAGTCTCTCCTGAATTTTTTTTATTAGAACATTGTACGATAAGTTGATCTCTTATGAGTTCGTCAGTCATGACACCGAATTTACATTTAATCGACAACTCTCTGAGCCGAGCCACAAAATCATCTATGGATTCAGACTCCTTTTGTCGCTGAGTGTAAAACTTATAACGGTTCATGACTAGATTCTCCTCCTTCGAGAATCTAACCTCCAACCTTGCCACAGCTTCCTTGAACTCATCGTCCATATCCTGCCCATTAGCTCTTAAGGCTATAGGTAAAAATCTGAAAACTCTCCGCCCTTCTTTGCCAAGTGTGCTCAAAAGAATGGCCTTTTTCCTTTTTGCTGAAAATTCTTGACCATCTAGTGCTTCAAGGTAGTTGTCGAATATAATATACCAATCTTCCCAAGGTATCTCCGGTGTACCAGGTTCAGGCAAAAATTGTGGTGGTAAGGTAACCAGGATTTGTTGTGCCATGTTTATTATTAAAATTAACTTTAGTAAAATGAATAATTGTAAATGTCAATATGGAAGAAGGCAAAATAATTATTAGTTCATAAGTACAAATTATCTTTAAGACATACCTCCAGTTATATGTTGCACACGGGAAATTATTGTTCTGAATTATTGTTTGAGACTTGTAGAGGGAAATTTCAGGCTTCACGATCGGAAGACTTCTACACGAACAGCAGTGCACGATGAGGAACTGTAAACGCGGTTTTAAAAGATGTAAATACGCGTTAAAATGGCCGCCACTTCAATTTGAGGCTTGGAACGGATGAGGCGTGGAACGCAAAGATGCTTAGCGCGATGACATCAGGTTTTGCGTGCATGCGTGTATTGCTTGAAACGCATATCCGGAGATTTTCATTAGCGCTGTGACGTCAGACGCAGCGCGCCTAGCAACAACACCGGTTGTAGGTGTGCTCGCGCTAGGGCCGATGGGTTACTCACAGTTCCTGAAAATCGTCTCAAATTTAGCTCACGCTGGCGGAGGGCAATCGTAGAGGCTGCACACGTTGGATTCTTTTCCTTTTGAAGATTTTCGTCCGCTATCAAGTTTGCACAATATCATTAACGATCCAAGACTTTAAGGACCGTCGGAGATCACTAGAAGTATTCCTGACCAGCTACAAATCGTCGCCAAAATTGTTGTAAATACTCCGGAGACTCCAGTGCAATATAACAGGTTTATTGTGCAGTTGAACAACAAGACATCTTCATAAGGAGCTGGCCAGGCACAAACTGACTCAACCTAGAATCTCAGGAAGAGTTCAGAGCCACATACATTCTAGAATACAATGAGGTAAGGAAATAGTGAAAACAAAGGTAGGAATAATGTACAACAAGTGGCTGTACATTTAAAGTGAACTTTCATACTGCTTTGCTCAGTGAGTCTACATTGGAAGAGGCTGGCAATATGTACGTCATGGCATCATTGGATGTTTAAAGAGATTTGCGATGACTGACAACGTTATTGCTATATTTAAATGACGATTTGGGCACAATTTCAGTCCTGTGTGGAAGACGCTTTGTTTTAGGTATGAGCAATGTATATTTATTTTGTCTTGCCAATAAACCTGGATTCGTGGAAGCAAGCGGAAGCAAGGATTTCTGAAGTGTTTTTAATTACTTTATTTCAATGGTGAAAGCAACGTTAAAAGTCGTTACCTTCAAAGTAGGCTCGAGCGAACTGTTCCTCTACTCTTCTCGAGCCGATTATGTCCCACGTCACTAGTTGCAGCATTTGCATCGTTCTTCACGTTATTCCTGTGAGCCCAACTTTCAGCTGAAAGCACGTAAATACGACGTTGACAGCCATTTTAGATAACATTACCATGACAACGCCACGGAAGATATTTGGATTAACAACTTCGGTCGGAGCTTCCTCTTGCGTTCATTACTTTCTTTGTAAATATTGAATTTATTCAAAAGGAATAGTTATTTGGCTTCAGTGGAAAAACGAGTGTTTTTATTAATTTCTTCCTTCGAACAACTTCATCTTTTTGGCACTGTAACAGTCATCAATAACAAAATGAAAAGGAATGAACATGAACAGTTTTTCGATCTACTACACTAGGTCATACAGCCATCTACTGGATTAAATTGGTATTTATTTTGTAGTTCTTCATTGACTGTTCTAATGTTTCCTGGAACTTCTATTTATTTAAAAGACTGTACTTATTTAAAAACTGTACTGCTGGGGGCGTGGCTTGGACGGCAGGAGGAATGGCCGCCTGATCCGAGTGCTCTGCGGAGAAGGGAGAGCGAGCTCGGTGGCTACATCGATTCCAGCGGCGAGAAATCGAGGATCCGGGAACTGGACCCCAGCGGCACATGTCAATGCCCTGAATTCGGGCCATGAGCATTTTTCAGAGGCTTAGCGGGCCTTTGGTCGACCACACGTCTCTCGCCCGGGCTATGGCCAAAATGGCGGCGCCCTGTCTCAGCTGCGGCGCCTGACCCTCGAGGGCTCCGGAGGGGCTCCCACTGGATTTTCCGACCTACCGCCGGCATTGCAGGACACACAGCCCAGGTTAGACCTCAGCCAGCGGTTGTATGTCGGTGGGGGGGGCGCGAGTGACCGGCGGTGGACGTTTCTTTCAGCTCCTCGTGCCTGACCCTAAAATGGCGGCGGCGACACCAGCGAGCTTCACGAGGAGGGCACACACCGACCCACGGTGAGCTTCTGGACCCCTCACGTTCCCATCCACCAACATCCTCTGCCACAACAGTGCCACAACAGTACCATGACCCATTCATGTGCTGTTGCAAACAGCCCTACCTGCACATCTGACTATAGCTGCCTGTGCCTGTTCCTGTGCCTGTGCCTGTACCTATATGTTTAAACCCATGTGGGGAGCAACTTCCTGCCTCACTGCCACAGGTCTTCCACAAGTCTGCATCAACGCCACAGGGAAGCACTAACGCCCGAAGAGTGCATCAGGTGTGCTAGGGTGCTAAATGGCAATGGCGCTGATAGCGATCCCCACGAGGAACGTGCTCATAGACCCTCGATGAGCTTCGGGGCCCTCCACAAGCCAAATCTGCTGCCACGTCCTGCCATCTGTTGACCTAACCTACTGCCAATTAAAGGTATATGCAACCTACCTGCTTCACCACGTGGAGTTTCCTGTCCGACCACATTGCCACAGGCAGCACTAACAGCCTAGGTGGAGTTTACTTCCACGTTATACAAGAACAGCACACCGCCGCTAACAAGCACTGTTCGATACCTGCACCTGCTCACCCGCAATCCAGTAGCCATTACCCAGGGTCGTACATCCCTTGGATTCTGGTCCTGTCCCCCTCAGGGGCCAAAGGGTGCCAGTCACGACAGCCAGCAGCGTCTTCTACAGTATCTACAGTATCTAAGTTCTGGCTGGCTCCTCACTAACGCGATCAGTGACAAGCATCAGTGATTCCACTGCCATCTCATAGCACGTAGACGCCCGGCCTCGTCAACAAGCAGTGCCCTTCTTCAGCGATTAAGCGATTAAGTTCGAGCAGGCTCCCAAACGAGGGCGAACACAAACCAAGCAACAATGGCAAATACAGAGGACAGGAATAACCCAAAAAAAGTAAAGCCTGGAAGTCTGTTGGACTCACCCATCAAAAGTAAGGCCGACATGGCAGCCAATATTGAAATGATCCTAAAGAAGATGGCAGATCTACATGAACTTTCCAAATCTACCAAATCCAACACCGACTCAATGCAACTGGAGCTCACTGCAATCAGAGCAGATATAAATGTGATTAATATTGGCTTGGGCGCAGCTGAGCAACGAATAAGCGACGTGGAGGACATTTCGAAACAATCAGTCGCCAAAATCAAAAGTCTAGAAAAGATCACGGAAGAGATGAAGCGTCACAATGCAGAGTTGGAGGACCGGAATCGAAGAGGCAACATCAAGATCTTTGGTGTGCCGGAGAATTCCGAAAAAGATGCGGATTCCTGCGTGGCTTTCCTCGAATCATGGATTCCCATGATAACCAAATTGTCCTTCCCACACGGCCTTGAACTGGGTAGGGCACACAGGATCCCCACCTTCACTGCCAAGAACTCCAACGGCCCTAGACCGCTGATCTGCAAACCGCTTAGATTTCAACACGTAGAGATGATCCTCCAATTCGCGAGAAGAAACCACGCCATCACATGGGAAGGCCATAGAATCATCTTCACACAAGACTACTCTAGAGATACAGTATCAATCCGCAAAGGGTTCCTGGAACTCAGAGACAGACTAAGATCCAAAAGCATTCCCTTTTCTTTTGCTGGACCAGCGAAATTCAGGATCGTCGTAAACGGCCATCCGAGATACTTCACAGACCCCAAAGCCCTTGCAGCTCTGCTGGAAGACCGTCAGGAACAAGAAATGGACCTAGCGTTAGGCCTCTCGAACAAGAGGAAAACTTGATAGCAAATGCTTTCACGCGCAATCAGGCTCATTTTCAGTCTCGAGCTCTTGTGTAAAGGGTCATTGTCGTGCTTTTTTGGTGCTAGTCATTAACTTGCAGTTTCAGGTCTCCACATGTCTCCACAGGTATCCGCATCTGTAATGTGAGTAGGCCATGTGCCCCATGCATTTTTGTTATTACGTGTTCTTCTCACCTTGGTTGCATCGTGTTATAGGCTACATTGATTCCTCCACAATCTAGTTTTTGCAATTTGGTTTGTGCCCAGATGGGAGGAGGTAACCTTGATGTTAGTATATTGTTCTATACTGCTCAGAAAAATGCTCCTATGTGCTCACCAACACAGGACAGTTACAAGGTTTTAGTTTTCTAGATTATAGAGTTAGTGCATTGGTCGTGCTTTAATGGTGCTAGTCATTCACTTGTCATTAACTTGCGGTTACATGGTCTCCACATGTCTACACAGGTATCCTCATCTGTAATGTGAGTAGGCCTTGTGCCCCATGCTTTATTTATTAATTTTACGTGTTCTCCTCACGTACGTTACTCCGTCATGTTATAGGCCACGTTGATGTAACAATATTGTTCCCTATAGCTCAGAAGATGCTCCTATGTGCTCACCAGCACAGGATAGTTACAATGTTTCGAATTTCTATAGTATAGATTATTGCAATGTTTTATTTTAAGACTGGAAGTTCTAGTTATCTTATATGTATCCCTTAACTCCGCCTTGCACGGGTCTGCCGTCGCACTCCCGATGTACGTTTTGGGGGGTAGGGGGGGAGGGACGGAGGGTGGGAGTGGGGAGTAGAGGGGGGGGGTAGGAAGGGGAGAAAATGGAGCTGAAAGGGTCCAAAGAGCCCTAATGTCTTTTCTGTACGTTCTATGCTGTTTTGTTCTTAAGGTTACCTATGTCACAAATGTCAATTGTATTTTTTTACAGTCCACTATGAGTCCACACATTATCCCACATGTTGAGCAGCCGGGGGTTTTATCCACTGCCTGCCTTAGATCACAGCGCTCTATCTCAACGACGTTCCTCATCCCAAATGGCTAAGATAAACTCGTTGGCCGACGACCTCACAATAGTCTCTCTGAATGTTAAGGGCCTAAACCACCCGGTAAAAAGGAGGAAAATTCTTGATTATATCACCAAGTCAAAGGGTGACATTATTTTGCTGCAAGAATCCAAATTGTCCGAGGAAGACCTTCGTTTCCTTAATATTCATTGGGCGTCACACATCCTGTCCTCGCCAGCTTCCCACAAAAAGGAGGGGTTATTACCATCTTAGCGAAAAAAAGCAAACCTTACTCTAATCTCACACTCACACGACGACGTAGGCCGGCTGTCCATTACTAATCTTCTCAGGGAAGATGACCCTATTCATGTTCTAAATATATACGGCCCAAACGCAGACGACCCAGAATTCTGGGAATCGGTCTCACAGTCCCTAGAACCTATCCCTACCGAAGATCTGTTGATAGTGGGAGGTGACTTTAATCTCCCCCTGGACCCGATCCTCGATAGGCAATCCAAATGTGCCTTCCACCCTTCCCGCTCACATGAAGCCCTCCTTCGCATATGTGACAGATATCACCTGAAAGACTCGTGGCGCCTACAAAATCCAGACGGTAGAGATGACACGTTTTATTCTGCACCTCACAATTCCTATTCACGTATCGACTTCATATTAGTTTCAAGCCCCTTCACTCACCTTATAGAGGAGACAGAGATAGCCCCCAAACTAGTCTCTGATCACGCATGTATCAGAACCAAACTGGCTGGTTCCAGATCGATTTTGCCACCTAGGAGATGGCGATTCAATGACGAGACACTTACAGATCCCGCAAACAAATTATTAATATCGGAGGCCATTGAAGATTATCTCTCTTTAAATGACACCCCCGACACTACACCTACCACCCTGTGGGATGCTCTGAAGGCCACAATCCGCGGGACCATCATCACAATTAGGGCAAGGGCAAACAAGACACTCAATAAAGAGCTAGTAGCTCTAGAGCAGCAGATTACCACACTCGAAACCCAACACAAATCCAACCCGCTTGACTCTACTGTCTTTGATACTTTGACCAAGAAAAAATATGAATATAACACCATCACCAGCAAACGGGCGGGGGTTTGGGTCAACCGATTCAAGGCCCTGAAACTGTGCGAGGGCAACAAAGCAGGGAAACTGTTGGCCTCCTATCTCAAACACAAACAGAAACTGAATACCATATCGTCCATTAAAGACTCAGGCAACGTCACACACACCAAACAATCTAACATCCTTGACACGTTAAAAAAATTCTATGAAGACCTCTACAAAAATGACAAGGTACTAGATGAAACTGCCTGCGCAAATTACCTCTCCTCACTCCACCTCCCGAAAATTTCGGAATCTGACAAATCCCATCTCGACTCCCCAATATCCGGTTCGGAAATGAAAACAGCGATTAACACCCTGAAGAACAATAAAGCCCCCGGCCCAGACGGCTTCACCGCACCCTTTTTTAAGGCCTTTGCGGACCAAATTAGCCCCCCACTCCTAAAACTCTTTAACTCCACTGCAAACAGGGGCGGTGTTTCTCCTTTAATGAGCGAAGCCACAATAATAGTACTACCAAAAGAGGGAAAGGACCCACTACTCACTAAAAATTACCGTCCCATATCCTTGATAAATCTGGACTGCAAGATTTATGCTAAAATCTTGGCGAGCAGACTAAACTCCATTCTCCACAAAGTAATTAGCCCCTCGCAGGTTGGCTTCCTAAAGAACAGGACGTCCAACGACAACACTAGACTACTATGCCACATCCTGGAAAAGGCAAAATCCTCTTCCGCGCCAATGGTAGCAATAACCTTGGACGCGGAAAAGGCATTTGACAAGGTTTCATGGTCCTTTCTGCGCCAGTGTATGTTCGCCTTCAACCTGGGCGATACCTACACCAGGATGGTGATGGCCCTCTACTCTGCACCTTCGGCCAGGATAGCTATAAACGGCACCCTCTCGGAACCGTTCCGTCTCTACCAAGGTACAAGACAGGGCTGCCCTCTCTCACCAGCACTCTTTCTCTTAGCCCTTGAGCCCCTCATTACAGACATCAAAATTAACAGAGACATCGAGGGTATCTCCTTTGGGGACACGCGAGTCAAGTTAGCTGCATATGCAGACGATATCTTGATTGCGACCGAAAACCCTACTACCTCCATTGCTGCCCTAATGACCTCGATAGACAGATACTCCTCCCTCTCCGGATACAAATTAAATAGGGATAAATCCGAGGTAAAACCTCTAAATGTCCACACTTCGAAAGAGGTGCTGGGCGACTCCGGCCTTCTCTGGCAAACAGGAGTGATCAAATATTTGGGAATCGAATTCACGGATGATTTATTGAGTACCCTTAAACATAACGAAAACAAAATCCTGAACAAAATCAAAAATCTGCTGGACGGATGGTCACCCCGATTCATCACCTGGTGGGGCCGTATTGAAACTATAAAAATGATGATATCCCCCATGGTTAACTACCTCGTCACGAAGCTCCCACTCGTCCTCTCCAAAGAATTCCATGCTAGAATAGATAAACACATCTCGGCTTTTCTATGGCAGGGCAAAAAAGCGAGAATCAGCTTAAAAAAACTTCGATTGGATAAGAAATTAGGAGGAGTTAATCTGGCGGATTTTAAAACATACCAAATAGCCTTCTTAGCAAAACAGGGGTCTTACTGGATATCCTCCCAACCTGACTATAGCCCAGTATGGCTGTCTGTAGAAAAATCGATACTGAAGGGGCTCAGCCCCAGCGCCCTACTCACTGTCAAACCCAACCACAACCTAGGTCCAGGTCTAATCTTCAAAAACACTAAAATGGCTCTCTTAAAAGTCAGTAAATATTTACCACATCAATTCCGACATTCACAGTGGGAGTCAATATGGCACAACACAGCCATCACATACAAAGGGAAACCTCTCAATTACCCCTCCTGGATAGACAAGGGCGTCATATTCCCCCACCAACTCGTCGGAAACGCGCTACCCCTAACCTTTAAAGAAATTCAGGATAAGTTCCACCTCAATAATATTGAATTTTATAACTTCCTACACATTAAAGTAGCTTTAGCAAAGGCTAACCTGAAAGATGCCACTCCATCCCTCCTAGATTTACTCCCCTCCCTTAACAAGCAAGGACACCAAGTCTCTAGCTTATACAAATTAATGCGTCCTCAAGCGTCCTCCCTAAATGCACCCATCCAACGATACTGGGACTCATTCTCCTCCGTACCGAACTCGGACACAATTTGGGCCAGAACGTGGGAATCCACCACCCGCCACAAAATATGCCCTACACTGTCTCAAACCAAGTTCTGGCTTCTACATAAAGCATTCTGGACTCCCAGGAGGTTGTTTCTTCACAAAATCAAGGACGATGACACGTGTTGGAACTGTCTGGGGGTGGGAGGAGATCTGGAGCACCTAGTCTTCAAATGCCCCTGTGTTCTCTCGTATTGGGACAAGATCTTTGGTTTCGTGAAGGAAGTCCTACATATTACTCTACCAAGAGAATTCTCGTCGCTTGTTCTAGGTTTTGCCAAAGCCGTCACTCTCAATGAAAACGATAAAGCCCTACTGGACGTGCTGCTGACGGCTGGGGTTAAAATCATACTTAACAACTGGAAAAGCACGTCCAAAGCCTCCTTTCCTCACTGGTTGAACTGGGTATCGTACTTGAGAGGTGCTGACAATATATCCTTGACCTCCACCCCGTGGAGACCCCCATCGAGGAAAATCTGGTCCTCGCTAGACACTTATTTTGATACATACAGACCCCCTTGAATCTTGTTTACAAGGTCCTAGAGCGTGACACTTATTTTGATACATACAGACCTCCTTGAATCTTGTTTACAAGGTCCTAGAGCGTGTCATCTCACAATGGTTCATTCTGATTATTAGCCAGTCTGTGTTTTTGTATATTCTTAACCACAGAGTGAGGACTCCAGCTTCCACATGTACTACAGGTTTGAGATACGAAAATGTACATCTTATGTAGCCTCAGCGATAGTGGGGTGATGCCTACCTACTTCAAGGTCAGGCTATACATGACACCAGTTATCATCGGAATGTATGTGGACACTTTCAGGGGAATTTTATGTACCGTGATGGACTATTTGTTTTCTGTTTTATGGACTCAATTGCATTATTGATACCAACTTTCTGTATTCCTGTTCATGTGACTGTAACTTTTCGTACTGAACCGACTATTCCTGTACTGATGATTCTCTTTGCAGCTCCTAATAAAAAATCTTTTGAACAAAAAAAAAACTGTACTGCTTATGATAATTCCTTTTTACAAAATTTTAAGTAAAGTTGATTTTTTTTAATAACTACCAACAATTTAAATGCAATTTTACCTTTTGGGTTAAGCTATACAGCGTTTTCATTAAAACTTATTTATTAATAGAGATATAAGCAGCAATTTTTAGTAAGTCTGTTTTAAAATATTAGTATTAATTCTTGCAGCAACAACTGTTGATTTATTTATAGTGATATACAGCTATTTGAGTGAGATTGTTACATCTTAAAATATTTTAAGCAACAATGTATTTAAGTCTGTTATGCGTAAAGTGATACATGCAGTAATTTATGTAATTCATGCAGCAATTTAGTAAGACTGTACTACATTTATAATTATTTATACAGCATTTCAGTAAGTCTGTATTGTTTATGTGATTCATACAGCTATTTAGTAAGACTGTTATATGGGTATTAAAGCAATTTAAGTAAGACTGTTATACGTTAAATGATTTATACAGCAATTTAAGTAAGACTGTTTTATGTGTATTGCAGCAATTTGAGTAAGACTGTTATATGTTAAATGATTTATACAGCAATTTAAGTAAGACTGTTTTATGTGTATTGCAGCAATTTGAGTAAGACTGTTATACGTTCAATGTTTCATGCAGCAATTTAAATAAGACTGCAATGCCTGGAGTAATTTATTCAACACATATTTTTGATTATTCACACTTTAATTGTGTGTTACGTGGTACAAATTTTGTGTGATTTATTTATTTTTCTCTTTAGACCATCTTGGTATTGCTGACGCTCTAAGTTTATATGGTTGTTTTTTTTGTCGTAGGGTAGTAGTAATTTTGAGCTGGTCTCTATACTCTTGAACTAGTCTGCAGTGTGGGTTGTGCGCACATCCTTTTCACTGTTTTCACCCTACCTATGTAAACTTTGTGTCTACATTACTTTGTACTCACCTGTACCCGTTTTATGGTGTGTTTAGTTTAGATCTGCACACGTTATTTTTATTATTACTCTCTAATTTTCTCTATATATTTATGATGTTCCCTAGGGAAGGGGTGGTGTGTCTCGCTACGTCTTCTTGGTAGCATCCTGTTAGCATCCATTCATTTACATCCTGTTCCTAATATGTACTTTAGTATGTACTTTTTCTGCCTGTCTTTATCTTTGGCTTTCTGCTCTTTTCTTTATTATTCGTTGTAACTATTTATTTATTTGTTCTCTTTGTCTCCTTAAGGAAAAAGGATATGTTGTGACTACATTTACAGCAGCTTAGCTAGTTTGCATGTGTCTGTGTATATGGAACGTTGGAGTGCATGATGGCAGCGTGGAATGTTGGTATGCCTGGGACTGGAGGAGTGACCGTTGGAATGAGTGGGTGAGCTATGAAGATCAGCTCCTGGTGGGGCCATGTACTAGCTTGGATTAACTTTGTACCATCTTGAATTGATCCTGTAACTAACATAAATGATCCTGTAACTACTTAATAAATCTCTACTTGGATCTACCTCGTGACTACCATTATACTTCATTTCAGTACTCAATGTAATTCCACGGATCATTATCTCTATTATGATGTCCTGTAACTTTGTCAAAGCAAAAACAATTGGAGGTACCCCTGGGTTTGTGCAACAGGGAGGGGGATTAAACAGTAGAAATATCAAGAAAACCCTGTTTAAAAAACAGCAAATCGCTGATGTAAAGTTACTAGGGGTGGTCTGGGTTAGGGGGGTCTATTCTTTACCAATCTGTAGGTGCTATGCGCCAGTTGGTGCCATTACACCCTGTTAGAATGAACTTTCGAACACACTTGAGTGTACCAAACAAGAAGAGATTTGTGTCTTAAAAAATAATCAATGATGATTTATTCACCTCCCAATAGGGTTACAATCTAGCATGTTATCACAATATTAAAAAATAATTAAAAAACTCATAACTCCAGTTATACAGTCATATATAAAAAGTCAAAATTTAATCAAAAAACAGTCGACGCAGCGTTTCGGTGCTTTTTTTCTTTTTTCACACCTTCTTCAGGACTTTACAACATTTTGACTCCATTGTTTCTGTGTTTCAATCAGAAGTGAAGCAATACGAAAAATTCCGCATGAATTTACCAGATGCTCAGGTTTTTTTGATATCCTTGAGCTCTGGGTCTAGTCAACTCTGTGTTGTATATGCACGGAGGAGCCACCATCAATTCGGGCAGTACTTCATATGGTATTTATTCCACAACCTTTATTGCGTTCTTAGCTGATTCAAAAGTGGGCATCGACGGCAAATGGATAGTGCGAAGCCTCACTGTCAGGATTTCTTTCTTCAATGATCCAAGGCTTATATGTCGTCCAGGAAGACGCCGTCACGGAGGAGCAGGGAGGCCACTTACGACATATAAGCCTTGGATCATTGAAGAAAGAAATCCTGACAGTGAGGCTTCGCACTATCCATTTGCCGTCGATGCCCACTTTTGAATCAGCTAAGAACGCAATAAAGGTTGTGGAATAAATACCATATGAAGTACTGCCCGAATTGATGGTGGCTCCTCCGTGCATATACAACACAGAGTTGACTAGACCCAGAGCTCAAGGATATCAAAAAAACCTGAGCATCTGGTAAATTCATGCGGAATTTTTCGTATTGCTTCACTTCTGATTGAAACACAGAAACAATGGAGTCAAAATGTTGTAAAGTCCTGAAGAAGGTGTGAAAAAAGAAAAAAAGCACCGAAACGCTGCGTCGACTGTTTTTTGATTAAATTTTGACTTTTTATATATGACTGTATAACTGGAGTTATGAGTTTTTTAATTATTTTTTAATATTGTGATAACATGCTAGATTGTAACCCTATTGGGAGGTGAATAAATCATCATTGATTATTTTTTAAGACACAAATCTCTTCTTGTTTGGTACACTCAAGTGTGTTCGAAAGTTCATTCTAACAGGGTGTAATGGCACCAACTGGCGCATAGCACCTACAGATTGGTAAAGAATAGACCCCCCTAACCCAGACCACCCCTAGTAACTTTACATCAGCGATTTGCTGTTTTTTAAACAGGGTTTTCTTGATATTTCTACTGTAACTTTGTCACCCTGGTTTTTGATCAAGACTTTTATGTTGTGCATCTTTTTTTGAGCTGTTACATATTCTTGACCCCTACCACAGGTCCTACAATCTATCTCAATCACAGTGTTATTAAAATCAACAAACTGATCCTCTACATGAATACTAAGGGACACCTCTGGAGCCGTATTGTTAATACTTGAAATACCTAGCTCTATAAGATCATTTAAGGCACCACCATGGTTCACTCCAACTATTTCGTCATCCTCAGATACAAGGCCTCGAGGTATTCTAGTTGCTAAGCTGTCCATATCCTGACTAGTTCCAGGTAGTTGTCAATCCTGAGAATCCAGGTCTGATAGGGCCTGGAATCTGTTAAATTGACCAAGCGGTGGAAATCCCCCATCTCTGGTCTCCCCATGTTGCCTATAGAAATATCCTAAAGGTAGAGCACTAATCTCCATCTTGGGTGTAAAAGTTGCATCGTGGTGGCACAGTAAGCGATGGACCATACTTGGCCTACAAAAATTGACCACAATGCAATCACCTCTTATATTCTTGGCGGAGTTCCCTACCCACCCTACTCTCCTGACCATTAATATCTCGTTAACATCTTTAGGGTGGAACTTCTTGTGTCTTACCAGCCAATCTAGGGCTTTATTCCTTAGTTCTACCCAGTTTTCCTTCTGGCCACTCCTTAATGCTGGAACCCCAGTCAGTATTACAACATAGGGGCATGATGCTGGGGGAGTTGCAATATCTCCTTATTAGGGGGAGGGGTTCTCTGGATTTGTTAGCTCCCTCACTTCTTCTAGGAACACTAACACCCTTGACCCCGTCTAAAGATGTTGCTTGCCTTTTTAGTGTGCTATGGGTAATGAGTTCCTGTGACCCTATTGCTGGTCCACCCACTTGGTCACTCCCAGTATTCCTAGGCATAGGTGTTTTGTCAGTATTACCGTCTTTAATAATTGACAAACAATTTCCCCCCATTGCCCTTGTATCTTCTCTATCCCCTCCAGTGGGTAATTGGCTCATAAGGTTAGTACTTAGGGTGTTAATTACAGACTTGAGCATACTAATTTTGTCCCACATCATAGAATTTTTTTTTATAGCCAAGTCACAGATGCATGTTAACGTTGAACCTAATCCTGGATCATTTATTCCCGCAGGCTGATCAGTCATAACTTCCTTTGAACTAGTATTAGCTAAAGGCTTCATTATCACAATTGAGGTCATCTCAGTCTGCCTGCCTACCGTAGTATGTTTAACAATTAGAGGAGTTACAATGTTTTCTTTGCCCTTAGTTTTTCTTGCCCCAGTGTCCTTCTTTCTTTTCTCTGCCCCCTGTTCATTCTTGTATGGGTCCGAGTTCTTTACAGTCATGGACCTAGTAGCTCTATTCTGGATTAATGGAGGGCTCAATGTTACGTCAGGAACAAGGGACTAGGGGACAGTACTTAGTGGAGCATTTATGGCAAGGTTGGATAGGACCTCCTGATCCTGGTTAACAGTCTCTGGTACAGATGAAGAAGTACCAGATATTAGGTGCCTCTGCAGTGTAGCGGGATCTAGTGAAAGGCGCCGCTCTGTCAGATGAATTTCATGGGATAACAAAGTTTCTGCCCTTACTAAAAAAGCGTCCAATGTGCCAGCTACACCCTTTCGTTTTTCCATTTACTTAATATATGTAAGAGGAAGGGAGACAGTACCTTAAACCTTCCTATAAACCTAGATGTTCGCGATGATGGGACAGGAAGAACTTTACTCCTCAGAGGGGTGGCCCAGCCTCTTCAGGGCGCAGACGGGCCCGCCCTTGGTCCGGGCGCGGTCCGCGTCCCACGATGCGGTAATATGCAGGGCGATTTAAAGCGCCCCTGGCGCTCTCTGATGTTGCGGCCGTGCGTGGCCGATTCGGACGTCTGGGAAGCGTAGTTTGCCCAGCAGCAGTCAGGGAACAGCAAAGATCAGGGACACGCGGTGCGGGAGTGTGCAGGGCGAGTTAAAGCCCCTTGGCGCTTTCTGATGACGTTGCGGCCGTGCACGGCCGATTCGGAGGTCTGGGAAGCGTAGTCCGCCCAGCAGCAGTCAGGGAACAGCAAACATCAGGGACCCGCCGTGCAGGAGTGTGCAGGTCGATTTAAAGCGCCCCTGGTGCTTTCTGATGACGTTGCGGCCGTGCGTGGCCGATTCGGAGGTCTGGGAAGCGTAGTCCACCCAGCAGCAGTCAGGGAACAGCAAAGATCAGGGACCCGCAGTGCGGGAGTGTGCAGGGCGATTTAAAGCACCGCTGGCGCTTTCTGATGACGTTGCACCATGCGCGGCCCATTCGGCGGTCTGGGAAGCGTAGTCCGCCCAGCAGCAGTCAGGGAACAGCAAAGATCAGGGACCATGAATCAGTTAAAGGCTGTGTAAGTACTGGTATAGGTGTGTGAATGGGTGTGTGAATGGTAGTGTGAAAGTTGGAGTGGGTGTATGAAAGGTTATATGGGGGTGGGAGTGAATGCGTCAGAGTCTGTGCATTATGTTATTTGTGATGTAATTTGAGATGTCATCATGGATGTCACTGACCATGTTGCGAGTGATGTAATATGTGCATTGCGGGGGCGTAAGTTCTAGTTAGCTCAGGTAACTATAACTGCTGAATTTATTGGTTTTGTACAAGTGAAACCCAAAGCCTAACTATGACGTCCATGTAACCTTTATTTTTCAGGGAATTTTTAAGTTTAAAAAAAAAATGCTATTCCCTAACTATAACATCCCGGTAACCTTTGGATTTTTCAGTGAATTTCTATGGTTTTTAAGTAGTAGTGGCGTTTGCTGAGTGGTGGAGAAAGGGGGCGTGGCCTCCGGCCACCTCTCAGCAATCCAGCTGTGTGGGACTAACTGGATGTAACATGAGGTCTTGTTGGCCCCCAAGGATCCTCAGCAGCCAGGAGACTTCATCCCTCAACCTGCAGCATGCCAGGAGGCACGATTGCAGAGTGGTACAGAAAGAGGGTGGGCCTCTGTGTCTGGTCTTGTGTCGTTAACATTTTCTTTTTAAATTATAAAGGAAAGGGGGTAGGGTGACCAACTGGCATTGGTTCAAATTCAGGACGGTGAGTGTAAAAATTCAGGACAAAGGGTCAAAATTCAGGACAATTGGATACGTTTTACAGACACACCACAAGTCGCTCAATAGTATATATGTAAGCCCAGCCATATCAACCATTTGCAAACCTATCCATCATGTATCCTTCCATCTATCATTTCACTCATCCATCCCTTCATCCATCCTTTCACTCATCCATCCATCCATTATCCATCCATCCACCCTTTCACCCTATCCATCTGTACACGCATCCATCCACTCTTCTTCCCATCCATCCATTCACTCATCCATCCAACCTTTTACTCTTTCACCCAGCCAGCCATCTTTTCACTTGCTTATCCATCCACCCAGTCACTCGCCCTTCCATCCATCCTCCCTTTCTCTCTCCATCAACCCTTTCACTTAGCAACCCTACCTTCCATTCATCCACCCACCCATCCATCTACTCATCCACTCATGAATCCATCCATTGACCCTATCACTCATCCATCCTTTCTCTCCCTTGCACTTACCAATTCATCAATCCATCCATCATTTCTCTCATCCACCCACCCACTCACTCATCATCCACATTTTCACTCATCCATCCACCCTTTTACCCATCCAGCTACCCTTCCACCCATACATCCAGCTATGTGCCTTTTCTCTCTTCCATCCTTCCACTCACTCATCAATCCATCCATCCTCTCTCATTATCCATCCATTCAATATTTCATTCATCCATTCACCCTTTCACTAATTCATCCAGCCAGCCATCCCTTCACTTGCTCACTCGCCCACCTTTTTATATTAATTTTGAGCTGAGCTTTTTTGAGAAGAGGCCCATCAAGAACTTCACCCTGGCTGCAGGAGCCATTCCAGGACTGGGACAGGATCCACCACAGGGGGTGACAGGAGCCATCACAGGTGGGGGGGGAGGGTGGAGGAGGCAGGAGCCAGCACATGGGGGACAGGAGCCATCAAAGGAAAGAGGGTGCGGGGGGAGCAGGAGCCAGCACATGGGGGGCAAGAGCCATCACAGGAGGGGGAGACAGGAGCCATCACAGGAGGGGGAGACAGGAGCCATCACAGGAGGGGGAGACAGGAGCCATCACTGGGGCGGGGACAGGAGCCATCACTGGGGCGGGGGCAGGAGCAATCACTGGGGCGGGGGCAGGAGCAATCACAGTGGGGGGGGGCAGGAGCCATCACAGTGGGGGGGGGCAGGATCCACCAGGGTGGGCCCAGGGGTGGGCATGCAGTATTCTAGTATCATCTTGGTCTCTTCCAGGGTGGGGTAGGGCTCCTCACCCCCTCCTGGACTACACAACGAGAAGACAGGCTCTCTGTCCAAAATGTTAGTTTTGCCCCCCAGCCCCCACCCCCCACACACTGATGTACGTGAAGGAGATACTCCAAGAGAACTGATTTAACTGATTGTCCTCCATACTTTGTTCATCAGTGTGGGTGCGATTGTGCCATTTCTATATTTTATTATATTATAGACTGCATGTTTGAAGAACCGAGGTTTGCTTACAATTTAAACCACATGCTGCCTTGGTGTAATCAGGGCCGGTTCTAGGATGTTTGGGGACTTGGGCAGGGGAATGTCTGAAGCCCCTCTAAATTGCAGAGACATGGTGCATTCAGGACTGTTTGCATCTGAATAAATGCCCCTGCTCCTGAAGCTGCAACCCCTCCCTCTCAGTCACCTTCAAGCACCTCTTAACAGCTCTTCAAGGGCTAGAGGTGTGATCCCGCTGTGCCTCTCCAATGCTGCTAGATATCTGAGGGGGGTGGAAGCTGTGCCCGGTTAAAATTACGGACAAATAGCGTCCGTTAAAGAATCCTTCATGGACAACGGACAGACGGCCGAAATTACGGACTGTCCGTGAAATTTACGGACGGTTGGTCACCCTAAAAGGGGGTCGTGTGGTCCCCTCTTCGCCGGACGGATTTGGCCCCAAAGATACCATTCCCCGGGGCCAGGCATTTTTACAATGAGGCCGCGCAGCCACCATCCAGGGGCCGTCATCTACTTTATTATTTTTTTTTAATCAAAGAAAGGTGACCACGTGCCCCCCCCATTCCCTGGGCCGATTTTAGCCATGGTGACCCCACCCCCCATCCCCTGGCCTTTATGATTATTTTTAATTTATAAAACTAGTGAGGGGGGCTGTGGGCCCAAGTCCCGGGCTGATTTCGGCCCCGGGGACTCCACCCCGCCCTCACTTCCCAGAGGCCTGTCCCATTAAAAAAAAAAAAAAAATTGGGAGGGGCCGTGCTGCCTCCACTCCCAGACCGATTGCGGCCCCAAAGGCCCTATCGCAGCAAGCCTGGCCTCTATGCTGGGTGCCCTCGTCACACCCAGGGCACAAATGGGTACCGCGGAGGAAGCCTGACGGGTGGGCTTTGCTCAAATAGCACCCTGAGCATGGGCGGGGAGAAATGTGGCACCCTTGCTGATGTTAGTGAATTAAGTGAGGCAGCAGGGGGTCCCTTTTGTGTTCAATAGTCAGCATCTGGATGAGCAGTGACTGGCTCCAGAACACAAACATTCCTAGACCTCCCTCAGCACACCTAAATCATGCAGATGAAAATTTTGTTGATGTGTGCGAGCAGGAGTCAGAGGGTGAAAGGAGGGGACGGAAGGGGGCCACAGGGGTGTTAAAACATCACCTGCCCTAAGACAATGGAGGACTAAAACCCCTTTAAACTGGCAAATCAGACAAAAACAAACAGTCTGGGTACAGGGACAAGGCTGGAGCAAGATGAGAAGGGTGCTGCTGTTGGCATAACCTTAGTGCACACAGCTCCATGCACCCCTTAGAAAATTGGCGGCGTGGGCCCAGCTCGCCAACGCTAAAGGCCCGGCGCCCTGGTTATGATGTAGATGGAACACTTGCAACTACAGTGTCATATATAAATGGCACATTAGGGGGCCTCAGAGCACTTTACAAGATCAGGTGAAAGTCAAAAACAATCCTAACACAAAGATGATATGAAAGAGCTATTTTAATTGAGGGCTAGCATTGCCAAAGCAAGTGAAATGTTCCATAATCACAGTAGATCATTATATTGTTTTCAAGAATGTAGTTTCCTTTGGTTTAAGACTACAGTGGTGATGTGGAAAAATGCAGGTGAAAGGAGATGACAATTTTATTTGCAAACACAACTATGCTCCTCTCATTGTAAATAGTTTCATCTACTTAGGTATTACTTCAGCCATTCATTGACTCAGCAGTGTGAGAAGATGGCCTGGTATATGATGCCCGCTATTTTAGTGGGCACCTTGCACCAGTCCAAACGACCCTTATTGATGGTAGGTTGTAAAGTCAACCTTATAGAAAGCTATCCTAGTGATCGCTGTGGAGAGCAGCCTTCAGGCTAAGACTTAGAGGCGAGTTAAGCTGGCTGTTTTACCAATTATAATCTCTTGAATGATCAAATGAAAGCACACCACACAAGGTATATATCAAATATATATGTATTTATTCTAAACACAACCCCTCTAAATTCTTTTTGGAGTTCATAGGTAAAAGTACAATACAAGGAACTTAATCAGCATACCATAAGTTGCACAGTATAAGTTATGCCCTAGGGGCCTCATAAACCATATACTAAAATAGTGGTATAAGAACCAAGTGAGAGTTAGAAAGCAGGCCTAGGGCCTGTAGAACCGCTGGGGCTACCTATAACCACCTACGGTTAGAATGCAGGAGGCCCACGAGGAACGCGTGCAGTGTCTAAACACAGCCGCAGATCACCATTGACTTTCTATGGAGAACGAACAAGTTATAATTTTAAAGATTAAGGGCACTTCTAGGTGAACTACAATGGAACCCTTTTAGACTAGGACACTTCGAGAGTCAAGACCCACCGGAGTACTCGTGTTACCTCACCCAGGGAAGCCGGGTGCATAGGTGTCTTTTGGTGTCGGGTTTCGTTGTCGATTCCTATGGAGAGCTGCGAAGAAGTGCTGCAGGCGACCAGAGGAAAAGTGTCCGGGTGGATCCAAGGGTGGACCGGAGATGTGAAGAACTTGAAGGCAGAGGGGACAGAGTCTGTGCCACTAGCCAGTGACCAGGATGATGATAGGAAGATGCCAGCCGATGTCGGCTGATTTCAGGTGAAAGAGGTGAAGCTTGACTCTTCAGCCACGAGGACCAGGAGGCGTCGACGACGACCAGGAGCTGGATTCGACCTGTCCCACGAAGGATCTAGTTGACTGCGGTGTCGGAATCCGGATTGGACCCAACAAGCCTTGGCAACAGCAATCCACGCAAGATGACAAGATTGGCTTTGGTGCAGACCAGCAAGGTCTGTGGGACTCCTCCTTTGGAGAGGAGTGCAAGCACGTCTGGAGCAACCAGGAAAGCTCACTAAATCAAAGGTGGCCCTTCATGGGGGCTCGCTAGCCAACGGAATAGGAACCGCGAAGGGGCCTCGAGCGGATATGCACAAAGCGGGCCCACGGGACACTCATGGAGTGTAGGCCTCTGAGCTTCGGTGCAAAAGGTGCTCGGGCAGGGGCTTCAAATACCCCAATGCACAACTTCAGGATACCTCGGGAAGCAGTTGCAAAGATGCAGGATGTCCAGGAGTTCCGGTCCCATGTCTCTCGTGTCCGCTACAGGTCTCGGCTTTGCTGGGAGCGCAGATCAGCGTCAGAGATGTCTGGAAGTCCGTGTCCTGTGTCGCAGATTCTTCGGGATCCGGCGGGAGCCTCGAAAATGCAGACCGGCAAAGAAGCAGTTGGTGCCTGTTTGGACAGGGTGGTCACTCCTTGACGACAAGGGAGATTTCTTCCGTTTTCCAGTCGATATGGAATGTCGAAGGTCCAAGATATATGTTGCAGAGTTTTGTCCAGGGTAATCTAAAGTCCTAGGGACTGGGGTTCTACAACTTATAGTAAGTTTAGGGGTTGGACTAACTCTAAGGTCCCTCCTATGGGTGGACCTGCGGAGGAAGTGGTTACACCCCTTCCCCTTTGTCCAGTTTCGCGCCAGAGCTGGGCCTGAGTGCCCCAGCAACTGGTTTGAACTGGGAAATGCATGGAGCACCTTGTGTGCCCCTGGCAGTGTCTGAAAAGCATTCACTGAATGCAACCCACCCTGCCCCAATACACTAAAGCCTGTCTGGGGAGGTGCTAGCACCTCCCTGGACAGGAAACCAATTGTCCAGGCCTCCCCTGCCGGAGTTTCGTCCAGCAGGAGGAGGGCAGACTCATGTCTGTGGCAGCAGAATCCATTTTGTGATGCTGAGGCTCTGTTTAACTTTAACCGGGTTTAACAGTAACTACGTGTCTTCTCCCTCTAGAAGGGTGGAATGCTATCCCTGCCGCCAGGCGGGGGGTAGTATTCCAAAGTGTTTGACACCTTACACGACATGTTTTGATAAAGCCAAACCAAAGTTAGCATTAACAGCGAGGATTATAATGCGCTTAAGACTATATGGTATGGCTATATCATAGAACAGCTATAAGGAGATGGTTCCGAAAGCTGCAGAGGGGCTCAGCTCATGCTAGGGCACCCTCTCACACAAAACCAAGCACTCTGCCTCCAGGATTGTCAAGGCCTGCCATAGGAGTGACTTATAGGTTACTATGTGTCTATACATAAGGTAGACATAGGTATACTATATCTAAGTAAGGGGTGCTTACACCACCTTACCCAGGTTGTAAATACAGACCTGTGGTGTCAGTTTGGAAGGCTAACCAGGGGTGGCACAATACATGCTGCAGCCCCTGGTAGGGCTTGGGTGCACCCAAGGTACCATATACAGGGGCTCACAAGGGTGACCCAGTAACCAATCTGGTATGTACCTAAAGTACATGGAGTCCATTTTATAGAGAAAGCAGATAGACTGGGGCCCTGAATAGCAGGGTCCCAGTCAAACTAAGTCGAAAACCAGCAAGACACCAGGCAAAAAGTGGGGGTAACCATATAGTCAGATTTCCAAATTCCTACAAGCAGCACTTACAGAATGTGGTCTAAGTAAAAAAATCAAAAAGCACCTGCAATGTAATAGTCTCACATTTCGTAAGTTAGAGCTGTTGGCGCTGAAAATAATATTTTTACTTATGTTTTTTTTATTTGCCATGGCAAATAGATATGCATAGCACTATTGCTAATGGTATAAAAAAGTAAAAGTGAGAAACATTGTCATTTTCAACGCCAACGGCTCTAATTTTAACAAATGTGAGACCTATTGCATTGGAAATGCAATCAGTCTCACATTTGTTGGAGTTATTGACATAAATGCCAATGTTTTTTTACTTAGCCATGTTGCAGGGTGCAGTACCATATGTGGCCAAAAGAGGTCAAATGGGACCTCTATGGTACTGCACCCTGCAGAAGAAATGGTAAATCCACCTTACCAACAATGCATTGTATGCAAGACAGTACAACGAGTACATTCAATTAGCTATGTCCATATATGCAATTAGTAGCTTTGAAATGTGACAAAAGAATTATTATATTAATTCCGGATTAGGTTGTACTCTGTGTGGAACTGATGATGGGAAATTTATAGAAGGTCTCATATAAATGTGAGATGTCCTAGGGAGTAAAGTAACCGCTGCATAGTGCTAGGAGGTTGTATTTAAAATGTAGGGAGTAACATGTAACAGGGGTTGTCCTCATGAGAAGTTACAAGAAGAGACAGCAGTAATAAGGAGGGACTACTTAGCCTATTGACCAATGAAATGCCACCATTTACAAAGAAGAGGGACAGGAGCGAATTAAACAGATGGGTGGAGCTTTATGCCAACATCCTGAATACAACATCTTAGTAAGGAACAAAAATATTCTCACTATGAAACATTGCATGAAGTGGAGGCTGACAATGCCTATAATCTTTTCCTTTTCTTAACGTGGTAAATCTTAAAAAATATTATGGACCATTTATGTAAAGTATTTCTGTATCATGTCTTGGTTCATAAATGCTGATTTTCTCCAGTTCCAAGGCGGTGGTCCCTAGTGTAGTTCAAACCGGTGACCCAAAGATTACACCATCTCCTGTGCATGTACACTATATGGATGGGCTAAATATTAGCCAGTATCTTGTGACCTCATTTATGCAACCACAGAATGGGCACAGGGCATTTTTACACAAACCCATTTAATTTCAAATCCAGCGATCCTAAATTATTCAAAAAGATAAGACTAGTGAGAACAAGAAAGAGAGACTGTTCTTTAAACAAACAATAACAAATACAGACTGTGTGGAAAAGCCTGTCAGGTCTCTTCAGAGCCATTTTCCAGACTCCAATGTTGGCATCTGAGAGAATCAAGTGCAGGAACCTTCACAATCCTAGGCAGGTTAATTCACCTGGGTTGGGGTGTCGCACCATATCTTCCAGCTCCTAGAGAGGTGGTTGCCTTTGCGGTAGGTGAGGCACAAACGCACCCCGCACCAGACGTGGCACAATGAGGTGAACGCCATAAAAATTCCAGCATTTGGTACATACAGCAGCCAACCAACAGATTCCTGACACCCTCGGTAACAGGAGACTTTTCAATGATCTAGTCTCTGCTGACTGAAGAAAGATACTCTTTCAAAGTGAACAGTTATGTTCAAAGAAGTAACATTAGTAATCACGTTGTATTTAAAGTCAGTTTATTATCTCACCTATAAATAATTGAAGTTTAAATTATATAAAATATATTTTAACAAAAGAAAGATATTGTACACAAAAATATAAGGATTAACACATACTGTCGGGAATGAGAAATTAAGTTGCACAAGAAAGGGAATGATTTTACTCCAGCTATGGCCCTCATAGCTTAGATAATAAACTAGGCTGTTATCTGTCCAGACATTTTCCAAATACATTACCTCAGCTCGCACCAATACCATAAGAGAACTGCTGAATAAACATCACGATTGTACCGAGAGTTCGTACAAATAAAATGGTGCGCCTGGTGTGCCAGAGTAAGAGTTAACCAACACTGGCCAATGTACGTGCATCTGGAAGGTGCAGTCGAGATGCAGCTCGGTCATCCAGCTGAGGGCGTGAGTGTGAGAGGTAAGCTCAGACTGATGGATCAGATATATGTTCCGAGTAACTCTCACACTGCTGCAGAGGATACAGGCCAAGGAGTGCCTAACTCCTGCAGATGTCAACCTCCTGAAACAAGGATAGTGTGGCATAGGATGAGAGCAAGGAACGTCAGGCTTGTGCAGTAGAGGTCTGCCGATGCCGGACCGGTCTAGTTTGATGCAAAGGATAGTTGCGTCTTTAGAGTAAGGTTTAATGTGTGGATCTGGTTGGTGCAGTAGTCGCATGATCTCATTTGCGTCAGTTGGTGCAGCAGCCACTTAGTAGCATGTATACCAGATCACACTGTGCAGCATGAAATGGGAAGGATGGCATTTCAGCAGCAACAAGATGGCAAATGGCAATCATCTGGAATCCTATTTCTTTGCGAGCTCCTTGCCTAGACAGTTTTGAAATTTCTAAATTCAGAAGTTCGCATTAGAGTATTTTTTTCTACGGTTCTCATGTTCCGAGACTCTGCTTCAAGATCAAATACTGCAAAAGAAAGGAGAGGAAATTTAAAATCACAGAGCACCTGCACATCGTGCACTTGTCAATGTCGCTTTCCCAATGCTCATTTATTTTAAAACTCCTTCCCCACAAACTTCCATTATTTAAGTCATCTGATATTCAGTTCAATGATAAACTTTTATAACCCACCAATAAAGTTCCAAAAGAATCCAAAAGTAGGGATCATCTCCAAACCTTTCTTCTTTGTTTTGCAAATCGAGTAGCAGCATCAACATTTCTCTCGCAGCAACAATCAAGCTACCAGGCTCAGGCAAATTAAAGGCCTCATTCACTTACACCAAGACATCCCTCTCTGACTCCATTTCCCCCAAAAGCACAATGCCAGCACAGCACTATAGGCAAGATCTTCCGTTCACACCAGAGCCTCGCAGTTACGCACCAGACACCCTTCGGGTTCAGTGTCTTACATTCTTGCGGCTCGCAATCGCCTGCTGCAGCCACAGCATCTCCATGGCCAGGTGGCTTCGGTACTGTCGCAACTGCGATAGGTTGCGGGGCAGATCGTCACCTCCATCCTTGAGCGGGGGAGCTGAGGAGAGAAAGGAAATGGATTACAAGGTGCCATTAGATTGATTCAACTTTGTATGCCTCAGTCGTGACAGTGAATGAAGAGACCACGGGCAGTGACGTAGTTATCATGGAGGTGACAGAGCACTAGCCAGCCTTTGGCCAACACCACATCTTATTCATCAATACTCAAAGAGAAGTTGTATTCCATTGTTTATTATGCTTCAACAAAAAAAATAAAAAACCTCACTGTGTTTTAATGGGCAGGTCACCGCTCCCTACAACTTACTGCTTCCAGAAACCTCAGCCCCGTGATGGAAGGGGCATACTCAGCACAGACCACAAATTGTTAGGCTTCGCCTACCAGACAGCGAAAGCTATCTGGTTGCGAAAGACCTCTTGTGAACATACAGTAGGCTTGTATCCCACCCGTTGCTTACCATTGGTTAGTTTTCTTGTCACTCATATTTGCCTCTTATTCAATGGCTGGCTTTGTCCATTTTGTCTTTGTATCTTTCAGGAAGCATAGCTCCTTTACTTGTGAAAGCATAGCTTCTTTACTTGTGTCCTTCCACTATTAACTTTCAGACAACTATGTATTCTTTCTTTCAGCACTCCACGAGAGTGCGTGTGTTTTCTTGCTTTCTTCTTCGTATTCTGTCAAATACCCTCACCTCCCACATACCCTCCACATTGCTCCTTCTTACCTCCAGTTTGTTCTAACGTGTGCTTAGTTGTAGGCTTATTTGCAGTGATACACATTCAGTTTTGGTATTTGATCTGTTTATATAATATATAGAAAAGCTAATGTTATTTTAATTTTTTTTAAAACGTGGTCAACTCTGAACATGCACCCATCTGTATCACCCATACACTACATGTTTTACTGGAAAGTGCTGGAGGAGTAGAGCACACATGCACATCCCTGCCCCGCATGCTTAGCACTCCTGGAGTTAAACTAAGGATGTTATTTTGCTTTTATTGCTCGTTTTCAACACTAAGCACGGGATGCCATTGTTTTCTTTGCATCAAAATGAAATATTGTAAAAAAGGAATTTGTTAAAAAAAATTGGTCTCAATTGCTTTCTGCCAGTATGTGAAGCTGCAGTCTCTGACGAGATGATCTTTGGGACCCTCCTTTGACTTTAAATGTTTTCTTTTCCCAAAGCTTTTAGCAGAAGTGGGGTTGTTTCAAGTCCCATGTGGTCAGTGCCGGGACATTATATGGGTATTGAATTATCAGGCTCGGGATCTCCGACAGCTTGTTGGCTTTATGTGAGCCCTGGAGTGAATGCCTCGTTTTCACTGCTGTTCGGACAGGACTAGACCAAAATGAGAGTTTACGCTGCTCTCAGCCAGCTGCTCGCACAGAAGAGGGAACGGATTTTAGAGGCGCTGTACCATGGCGCTGTTCGAGGCCCATGGCATTAAAGAGCCTCTTATTGCTTAAATTGTAGGCTGTAATGACAAAAGTTTGATGCATTTTCCGAAGGGGTTGGATATAGCCTGATTTGGAAGAAAATAGCGTTGGGACGTCAGGCAAAGCAAATAGTTTTATGTCCACAAAACAATGGTTTTGTGCGCAGAAAAAGTCATTTAACTTTTATTAATTCATTTGCAAATATTCCCTGCTTTTTATTTAGCTATACGTAAACTTTTAGTTCAAGTTATAACCTGGACAGCAAATCGGTGTTACCTCTCAGAACTATAGTATCCCGCCTCAAAGTCAGTCACCATCTTAAGCCCCCGCAAGGCTTTGGTCTCCCCCTTTAAAAAAAACAACAACTTTATTTCACCTTTTCTGGTTACAGCAACAAGTAACAAGAATGTCTCAGTTCATCACCATCAGTTTCACGTTGACTTAATGATACTGAAAGCACGGTGCAGAGTCTAAGAATATCAAATCTGTTTAGTCCCGTGATAAGGAGGAGAAAAATCTTTTACAGTTAGTATAACTTGATCACCAAAGTTATGTTGTAGGGGTGGCAGCCTGTGTCCAATTCCAATGGGGAGGATGATGGGGAATGCCCAAGTATTGGAACGCCAGTGTTTCTCATTTAAGTTCTGGGTCTGGTAGTTCCACTGCAGTATCCCCAATCATTCCTCCCAGCAGGAACAGCATCTTCTTATTTTTGTTGATCCGAAGACCCGAGGGCACACCACACTTTTCCACCGCCCGTAATAATATTGGGACTGACCGATCTGGCTGTCTTAGGTATACCAGGGTGTTGTATGCATACAATAACACAATATGCGTGATGTGCCCCACCTGCATACCTCAATCCTGCAACAACTCCCTCTCATACACTGCCAGTGGTACCGTGTCCAGGGCAAACAGAACTGGGGACAATGGGCAGCCCTTGCTTGTCCCTCTGGCAAGGTCTACGCCCTCTGAGACAACCCCTCCCGTGCGGATCCATGCCACAAGGTGAGAGTATAGCTACCTAGTCTGTTGTAGGAATTGTGGTCCAAGCCCCTTCACCTGGAGTACCCTCCAGAGATAGTCCCAGGTGAGGGTATCAAATGCCTTCTCAATATCCAACACTGCTACTACCCCTTGCCTTTCTGGGCCATATGCACATGTGACAATCTTTAGATTTTGATGTGAGCACCCCTACTGGGCATATTGGTCCTTTCAAATCACCACTCTACTGAGGTGAGTCGCTAAGACCTTAGAAAGTATTGTTGCGTCTACGTTTATCATTGAGAGCAAGCGATAGAACCCTGGGTCCCTGCCTAGTTTTGGAAGCATAATAACTGTGGCTTTTCTCATGGAGGCTGGGAGTTCTCTTAACTGCTTGGCCTCCTGTAGGGTGGTCCAGCAGACTAGGGATTAACCTGCCAGAGCATCTTTGTTAGAACTCTGCTGGAAATCAGTTAGGGCCTGGCTACATATCTAGGGAGCTCTTTGACTGCCTCTACCAGCTCATCCTTAGCAAAGTCTGCTTTAAAGCTCTCATACTGTTACTCTGTTAGACAGGGCAGGGTCATTTAGTCTTGAAAATCAGTCCCCTGGGACAACAGATGTGGTGCCGCTTTCCTATATATTTCCTGTAGGTGTTCCCTGAGCAGCTCATTAATTACCGTCAGGGTAGCGTCCATCTCATCCATTGGGTAGGTCAGGGCTAGTTTCACAGGTGGAGGCCGTTGTCGTTTGAGGAGCCAGGCCCAGTCTTACGCCCTTCAGTACAGAAGTTTTGTTGGTGTCGGCGCCTCGTAAAGCGATCAAATTTATCCCATAAGACACGGAGTCTGCGTTTGGCAGCTACTTGGTGGCCACACTCTTTAGCCCTCGCCTGTTTATTTGCCTGCATTCGGACTAGCTGCTGTTCGCAGTCCTGTATTTCACTTTCACGCTGCAGGCGTGCACCACAAGTTCTGGTGAGGCATTTCCCCGTATGAGCACTTTCAGGGCCTCCCACTCCGCTCCCCTCATGGTCAAGGTCATTCAATTATTTTCAAAATAGTCTGTCAGTGCTTCTCTGATCTCCGTTTTATAGGCTTCGACTTGGAGGGCTTCAGGATTCAGCCTCTACAAGGGGACACAGGGTTGGGTTCTCTATACTAAACTCCAGTAAGAGTGGGGCATGGTGAGAGAGCAACCTCATCAAGTACTGAAAACCCCCTGCCCTATGTGAAATTGTCCCCTGAAGTAAGAACTGGCCCAGTCTGCTGTATGCCCCTCGGGTCAGGGTGTAGCACGAGAACATACTAGAGTCCGGGTGGGCTGTCCTCCAGATGTCTACAGAGTTAAGGTTCACCATGATTTCCTTAAGCTGGGACATCATGATGGGTTTCGTTCTCAGTTTGGGGGGAGAGGGGAGGGTATGTCTGCTAAGCCGTCCAAAATACAGTTGAAGTCCTTAGTCCATACAAAGGCTGAGTCTATTTAGGTCAATCCCACCCACCTCTACTGCAGCATAGGACTCTGTTGTCTGTGTTAGGGGCATACAAATTTAGGAGGCAGAGGTCACTATTGTCTATGGTGCCATAAAGCAACACCTATCTGCCCTCAATTTTAGCCTTGAAGTAGCGCATTTGGAACATAGCACTGGGTGCAATACAAATTGAGAACCGCCCTTGCATAGTTGGAGAAGGTCGAGAAGTACAATTGCCCCCTCCACATTTTACCCAGCTTCTGTACCTCCCCTTCTAAAAGGGGAGTCTCTGCAAGATATGCTGTATGGACCCCTGACTTCTTAAGTCTGACTGTACCCTGTGCCGTTCAGGAGACCATAATAATTATGGCAGTCATCCAATCCAGTCAAGTATTCTCCAGATCTGCATCGCCTTCCCCCTTAAGGGCTGTCTCTACCCAGTCTTCTCGGGTCTCCTCACCCCAAGTGTTTTTCAGGGCTGCCCAGATCTGCGGCCCAACCAGCAGTACAGTTCCCTAAAGCTGAAGGCTCGTCACCTGAGGGCCACCTTAACTCAGTCCACTTCAATACTACTACCCGCTGTTAAGCCCTCCAACCATATAGTGAGTCACTCAGGGTAGTATCTTTTAGCATTTCAGTTACCATCTACCCCTATCATTCTACTGTCGGTGTCGCTGTGACCACCTCCACCAGGGCTCTGGCCCTTCTCTTTCTGCCTTGCAATCGTCAATGTAAAAGGTTCTGTCAGAACAAACCACCACGTGCGGTTCAGACTGTGTAATCACTTGGGTACCCTGTGAGCGTATACTGGCCAGGCGAGTCCTTGTCTCCTCGGGGTCCAGGAGTGGGAGTCTCCGCTTGCAGATATCAGGGTGCTGCTCCCCACCATGTTTCCACCCAGTCCCATGGCTTTTCGGGTATGGTAAAAGAGTATGCTTTGACCCCTTGGGGAAACTTCAACTTCTGGGAAAAAGAGCATATAAAGCAGTTCCACAGCCCTCAGTTTTTGTGTGAATGACTGTCAGAGGCGCTGGACCTGCTGTGTATAGTCTGGGAAAATACGACTAACAGAATGATCAAATGTCGGGTCTCCCGACTCACGTACCAGCCATAGGATCTGCAGATAATGAGTTTTGCTATTTTTGTATATGGTGGTGCAGGCGGCTGGGGTCTAGGGGTCAGCGACGTGTGAGCCCTTTCTACCACAAAGCCTCCTGATAGCGCATTTGGGCCTACAGTCAGTTTAAGCAAGCGTTACAAGAATAATTCAGGGGTCGTCCCATCAACTCCTTTGTGGAACTCCAGAAAGCGGGGGCTGCAGCGACGCAAGTGCCCTTCAGCATCCTCAACTCTCTCCTCAAACTTCCTGGTACGCTCTGTGAGTGAACCAACAATCGCCTTTTGGGTCTGGACTTCCTCTTGTAAGGCTGTTACATCCTTCTCAGTAGCCAAGGATCTTTCATCCACTTTACAGAGATCTACGCGGAGCAGGTTGACATGCTGAGAGAAGGAGTCTCGTTTGTTTCCAACGGCAAGCAAGAGGTTCGATTACCTCCACGATTTGGGCACCCATGGGGCCCTTTAGCGCCTGCACCGTTAAGTCATTCTGAGCCTCTGTTGGGAGCAGGGGGAAGTGGGGTTCTTCTCTCTCCCCGACTTGTCCCAATGGCAGCAAACTGGTTCATTTTAGTTTGCTGTGTCTGCTGAGTTCTGTCTTTGCTCATTGTGATTCGCTAACGGCTAAGGCGGTCAACCTCGAATCTGGGGAACTGGGTTTGAGTCTCAGCAATGACGCTGAACATCCTGTAATTCTGGGCAAATCACGAAATCTTCCCGCGCCTAACAAAAATGAATGTGTCCTCATGTAATGCAACTAGTGCTATGCAAAGCGCTCTGATACCTGATTCGGTTCAAGTTCGCGCTATATAAAACTCTTTAAAAAAGAAAAAAGGGCAGAGGGTAGATTCAATGGTGTGGTAGCCCTAAAGAGACAGCCACCTGAAGTTTCTATAGTCTTCACTTGTCGGCCCAGGGTGGGGTGCAATGTGCTTTCTGTAGTTCCTAGGGGGCCTGGGGATTCCCGGCTGTTGGAGTTAGCAACCAGCCCCTCTAGGCGTCCCGACCACAGATGCAGATCTGAACACATCCATATATGTACTCATTAACTTCAGGACCCCGTTTTAAAGATTAACAGGGCCCTTTGTGAACTGTAATAATGTAAATCACCACATTGAATGCGAAATATGGTGGTCCCTAATGTGCATATTTGTCTCTTTGTGGTAAAATGTAACCTTTCATTGACTACTCCGTCCTACAAACCAGATTCCTGCCAAGATCTTCTATGTGCTTTAGAAAAAAATAGAAAAGAAATGTAATAAAATAATTCCAGCCTCCCTGCCCTGTGCAAACTCTGTGGGACCTCTTGATATATTTTTTTTGTGTGGTCCCTAGAGAAGGAGGAGGTCGAACAATGTTCAAGACCAATTTCTATAAGTTTCTGGTTAACAGTAAACTTGGTTTATGCAGCAAGCTTTCACTGCTTGTGGCCTCGTTCGTCTTTTAATTTTGCTGTAAATAACTTTTTAGTTTAAGTAATGTCCCGGACAGTAAAACAGTATTGAAATCTCAGAGTGGAAGTCACCATCCTTCAGCACCCACAAGGTTCACTTGCACTTCCATTTGCAGTGGTTAATGCCACACATGTACTATTTGTCATCGTGCTTGCACCTTCTCCATATGTGAATACCACCACTATTAATGCACATTATACATGATGTATATTTCTCTATAAAAGTACTCTGTGTATATTGACTTAGAAGCAGGGTGACCACAGGCACAATTCAGTCTTAATTCATAAGGAGCTTTTATTAAAAGGAGAAATGTATGGTCTCACCCAGCCAGTCGAATCATGTAATGCTAGACCGGCCATAGAAACCTAATACTGTTGTCTAGCCGGGTACACATAGAACATTTTCTGGTGGAACACAAAGTTTGTCATAATAGTCATGAAATTATCATTCTGCATATAAGAATCTGTACAAATGTAAATGTTTTTCACAGTACTTGTCAGAAGAGCTTCGGATACACATTGGATAACAATTGTGAGGCCCAGTGACGACAACGGGTGAATAGGAGTTTAACCATGGTTTCATTATTGGTGCATAGCAAGCCCAAAAAACACCTAATGGGCTTCAAAACGTTAAGAGATGCCAGAGAATACTGGTTGAAAGACCCAATTCATAATTCAGGGCCCATGGTGAGCAATGCATTTCTCTTTGAAAAATACTGGTCAAATTTTCATAATGCCTACAATACTAATGCAGAGGCGTGTTTTTGCTTAACATAGGCCATTTAAGTATATATTTATATATATAGATGAGTTCTTTATTTGGATGCAAAGCAACCATATAAGATACAGCACATCATATAATAAATAAGCACACAATTCATCAAAAAAAAAAAAAAAGGAATACAGTACGATTTTAAAAACAATACGCATGAAAAAAAAACACATCACTTAATCAACTCCAGATAATCTGGATTTATAAGCAGCCTGCAAGAAACTTAACACTGCACAGAGAGTCAAAGGGTTCGGTAGCAGCTGTAAATGCAAAAGGGACATTTTAGCATGCTTTAACTTCAAACATTTGAGCAGGGGCCGTAGAAAACGTTTTCTGGGAAGTGAAAGCTATTTACACAGTACGATAAAATGTAATGTGTCCTGAGGAGATCGAATATCGCAGCCACAGGGACCTCGATGATCTGGTGACAGGAAAAATCTCATCGGGGATGCTAAAATGTGGTGAACTTGATTAAATCTAAACCATGTGATTAAAAATCTGTCGTGAGCATTAGTTAAGCCCAAGAAGTACAGTTCCATACCCAATACCGATTTTAACATTACATATGCCCTCACTGAAGGTTTGCTGAGCTCCAGATTTTCACGTTTCGAGCTTAAAAATTTGAAGTGTGCATCTTTTATAATATTAACGTCCCCCTTATTTAAAGTGTCATTTGCAAAGAAAATATCTGGACTACCTATCGTCTGAAAAGACTCCCTTATATGAAGTATCCAAAGTATTTTATTACCACGCTCCAATTTCAAGCAGTCCGATACAATCAATCGATTTAAATGCTTGTGCTCGGAGGTCCAAATCTTTATCCAGCACACTAGGGGTTTGATTGCCACTTGGTCTGCCAGAAAACCCACCCCAAGCTCTTCATGTACAGTCTAAACTGGCGTACCAGGGGGTACCCGTAAAATCCGTCGCAGCAATTTCTTTTCTGCCACCTGTAGCCTATGTGTGGGCACATACACCCAGATTTCACTCCCATATATTACTCTTGAGATGCCCTTCGATTTATAAGGTTTAAGGATCACCTCCAGGGCCCTTGAGCCTAATCTACTCGCAAAACTAGTAATGGCTCCCAAGGATTTATTCAGCTCATTTAGCTTCCCTTCTAGGAGGACTTACCACTTTAGCTTGCCATCGAATAACTCTCCCTTTAAAGCTTTTTGGCCAGATCCCCAGTGGGCCCACCACCAGTGCATACGACTTGGTAAAGTTCACGGACAGATTCAGCCCATCCATAAAAGCCACAAAACCGTCTATTATGACCTCCCGGCCCGTACGGGCCATGAGCACCGCGTCGTGCGCATAGAGTAGGCATGGCAAAACTCTTGTGCCTGCTCTAGGGGATTCTGATTGACGGCCCAGGAGTGCTGCCTCGAGGCCGTTAATATAAACCAAAAATAACAAGCATTTACAATGCAATGGTCTCGTCTTTGGTAAAGTTAGAGCTATTGGCATTGCTCATGACATTATTTTTGTTTTTAAAACATATAAATAAATGGCATTGTTATTTACATTGCCAATATCTTAATCTCTCGCAAATGCGAGACCTATTGCATTTGCACCCACACACACACAGAGCCACACGAGCCCACACACACACACAGAGCCACACACACACACTGGAGCAGTCACATACACACACACACACACCGGAGCAGTCACACACACACACACACACACTCTGGAGCAGTCACATACACACACACACACACACTGGAGCAGTCACACGCACACACACTCTGGAGCAGTCACATATACACACACACACACTCTGGAGCAGTCACATATACACACACACTGGAGCAGTCACACACACACACACACACACACACACTGGAGCAGTCACACACACACACACTGGAGCAGTCACACACGCACACACTCTGGAGCAGTCACATATACACACACACACACTCTGGAGCAGTCACATATACACACACACACACACTGGAGCAGTCACACACACACACACACTGGAGCAGTCACACACACACACACACACACACACACTGGAGCAGTCACACACACACACACTGGAGCAGTCACACACACACACACTGGAGCAGTCACATACACACACTCTGGAGCAGTCACACGCACACACTCTGGAGCAGTCACACGCACACACTCTGGAGCAGTCACACGCACACACTCTGGAGCAGTCACACGCACACACTCTGGAGCAGTCACACGCACACACTCTGGAGCAGTCACACGCACACACTCTGGAGCAGTCACACGCACACACTCTGGAGCAGTCACACGCACACACTCTGGAGCAGTCACACGCACACACTCTGGAGCAGTCACACGCACACACTCTGGAGCAGTCACACACACACTCTGGAGCAGTCACACACACACTCTGGAGCAGTCACACACACACACACACACACTGGAGCAGTCACACACACACACACACACTGGAGCAGTCACACACACACACACTGGAGCAGTCACACACACACACACTGGAGCAGTCACACACACACACACACACACACACTCTGGAGCAGTCACACACACACTCTGGAGCAGTCACACACACACACTCTGGAGCATACATACACACACACACACACACACACTGGAGCAGTCACATACACACACACACACACTGGAGCAGTCACACACACACACACACACACATTGGGGCAGTCACACACACACTCTGGAGCAGTCACACACACACACTGACACTGGAGCAGTAATACACACACACACTGGAGCAGTCACATACACACACACACTGGAGCAGTCACACACACACTCTGGAGCAGTCACATACACACACACACACACATTGGGGCAGTCTTACACACACACACACTGGAGCAGTCACACACACACACACACTCTGGAGCAGTCACATACACACACACACACACACTGGAGCAGTCATACACACACACTGGAGCAGTCACACACACGCACACTGGAGCAGTCACACACACTGGAGCAGTCACAAACACACACACACACACACACACTGGAGCAGTCACATACACACACACAGACTGGAGCAGTCACATACACACACACTGGATCAGTCACACACACAAGAACACACACTGGAGCAGTCTCACACACACACACACACACACTGGAGCAGTTGTGTGGCCCCCAGAGCTCTCATTGGGTGCACTGTCTCCTTACCTTGAGTTTCCCTGCAGCCATGGGTGCTTCAGACTCTAGTGTGTGGCTCAGTGGCTCCCACAATGCCCTGCGGCAGTGAGCTATAGTGAGGTTGCTGATGGCAGTGCACTGACTTGTGATGACACACTCACTGGAGCAGTTGTGTGGTCGGCAGAGCCTGGAATGGATGTCCTTGGGCCTACCACAATGTCCCACGGCAGTGAGTTGTGATGGCAGTGCACTCACTGTCTGCGGTTGGTGCCCGCACACACTGGAGCAGTTGTGTGCCCACCGGTGCCCTCAGCACCTTGGAATGCCCGCCTTGGCACGGCTGCCCGCAGCCCTGCGCAGACGCTGCTGTGATCTTGGCCGCACGCAGGTGAGTGGGCGGCGCTGCTTGTGCATTCACGGGGCACTCACGCTGCCGGGGATTTGTGCACATTGTTCTGCTGGGGGGTCTCACAGGGAGGCGTGTGTGCCCCCTCCCCTCCTCTGGCCCTAGCTGCTGTCAGCGGAGGGCCCCGGGCCTGCATCCGCCTTCTTGCCACATTCCTTCTCCTCCTGGCAGCCAATGAATGGAATGTCTGACATAGCGCCGCGACGGGACTCAATAGCTGCAAGGCGCTTCCTGTTTGGAGGAGGGGGTGCGCGGAGCATCCGGGGAAGGTGAGATGGATTCATTCGCTGGGACCAGGCGGGAGGAGAAGGGGTTAAGGAGCGGGTAATGCAGAGCTGGCTCCCGCGCCGGAGGTGTAACTCGGTCCTACTCGGAGCTGTAATAGGGCTGTGCGGGGATTATTGGAGCACAAGGAGGGAGGGAGGGACAGAGAGTGGGAGAGGGAGAGAGAGCCGCTGCGGCAGCCATAGACGAGGCGGACTGCCTAGCATACGCCGCGCACCCCCTCGCATGGCGCTGCCTCACTGCTGCTGCCGCCGAAGAGCTCAGGTCGGTAAAAATAAATAAATAAAGTGAGTGTGGTGTCCCTAGCGGACGCCGCGCTCATTAAAGTAATAACAAGCACATGCAAAGCAATGGAGGGGGGGTGGGAACGGAGACACGGACAGCGGGAGGGGGGGAGGGCAGGACAGCAAGCACGAACAAGGGGGGGTAGGACAGGACAGCAAGCACTCACCTGAGGACGACTTCTTCCGGCGGCGTTTGGGTGAAATGGCAAAACAAAAGCGCCGCCCAAAAAAAAAAAAGTAAACTCCCACCTCCGAATGACGAAAAAAAGGGGTGGGGCTTGAAAAAAAGTAAGAAACGCCCACGAATCTGCTCAAGCCCTGAGTGACACACATCTCTTCCAATGGCTAGCCTTCATTTATGAAGCTAGCCAATGGAAGAGAAGGCGGGTTCAAGCCCCACTATAGGGAAAACATAAAATCTCGGGCTCCGCCCACACTAAGCAGTGTGACGCTAGGCCCGAGACCTAAAAAAGGGGCTAAGATGAACTCTTGACGCACCCCGTGTACAATTAAAATGTTTGGTGAGGACACCCTCATGTGAGACTCTCACTGCTGGCGATGTATTGGCATGGAGTGATATGACAAGATGTTCAATACAGGGATCCACTCCCAATGAGGTTAAAATGTCCCATAACTTTGACCGGTTTACCCCGTCGAATGCGGACGGAAGGTCCATAAAGGCCAAATACATGGCACTTTAACTACTTTTTAGGTCTTTCCTACAGAGAACTTTAGCAGTTTGTCGGAAGAAACATTGTGTAACATACTAAATATGTAGAGCGTATCAGCACATTACTCATGATTGGTTGGCTTACTTCCCTATTTGATTTGTATGTATATCTGTTGGCTCCCCTTCCCCTTCTGGTGTTTGTGCCTATCCTGAAGCTTAGCTGGTTTACTGTGTTTCTTACGGGATGAGTTGCCTCCTTCCACTGCTTACAATGAGGGAACTGCTCTTTTCTTTTACCACTCCAAGGGTGTGCAAGTAGTTTCTTACTCTCTTCAACAGGTGTTGCTTACTCCCTCACATCCTCACCCCACATTCTCAATGTGGCACCACCCTTTCAAGCTTCTCCCACCCTCCCCATACTGCTCCTCGGTTTTTTTCCTACTATCCACCCAGAGCCTCCCTGTCTCCCCCATTTTTCTCTGTCTCCCCCCCTCCTTTTTTTTTTTAAATTGTATTTTGTTTTTTATTCTTCGCAGGGCTGAAGTTTGATATCAGGATGCTCCAAGATGGTTATATGTTATTTTGGAATAGTAAATAAAAAAAGGTAGGCTGCCATAGCTTCATGATGCGTACGTGCACATACACAATGATCCATATGCATGCACATAATTAATCAGCTGGGACCAGTCATTTTGTCTTTTTTTGCTAGTTGTTTTTGCAGATGTTGTCCAGCATCAGCAAAAAGCATTGACAAAGCCAAAAATCCAGCTAGGCATTTCAAAGACACATCCGATTGGCCAATATAGACAGCAGAGGCTCGCGGCGGAACGCTGTCTCAGATTCCCATGAAAGTGAAAACAATAGGTCTTTCGCTGACGCTCGACCTAAAAACGTGATGTTTATAACTAACCTAAAGCAGGTAATGCACAGCCGAATGTTGTTTTCATTGGTAAAAAAAAGATAGTGTTTCGAGAACATTTTACTGCGCCCTTAAAATTACACCCCAGATTACGGACCTACGGCTCTATTTTTGTGTGTTGACTTGTGTAGCTCACAGTGCTAACACAAAACTCTAAAGAGGGAGGTGTTGAGGAAAAATATTAGATTTGTTAAAGTAAGAGTTTGGCTATTGGACTCTGCAACAAAAAAAATCGCCAGAGTTTCTAAACGTTGTCTACCCCCAGAGACCCGTCTGTCTTTCCATGACCTTTCATATCCACTTCCTGTGGACTGATGTGCTCACGGGCCTCCGCTCCAGCCCATTTCCTTCACTCCCAGCTTAAGCCCCCTGAGTGAATCATGCACTTTCCCCCCCACCTTCAACGCCCAGAATCAATTCAAACGAGTGTTTTCCCAAACAGGTGCAACCGTTTGCTGTCCTCCCTATTGTCATGACCGGCTGCAAACTTCCTAGGTCTCCCCCCATCAACATACATATGTTGTGGTCGACTTGCTCTAAAGATTGTCGTCCAGTCATCGCTGAGTGTCTCATTAATCTCGGATGTGCCCGATTCAACCATTAATGCAAATCTTAATGTCTGTCCCGTAGTATTTCTTCTGTTGCATTTTATTGCTTATCCTCCGCATAATTACGTTTTTACATTTCAGTGGCAAAGATCTTCTCGCCCAGCCACCCATTAGGTAAATGTGTAATTGTAAACTTTGCAGCCTTGGATTCGCTTTCATGCATAGTTTAACACGGGTGTAACACCCTCCGGCTTCTGCCCACACCCACTAAGAAGCCCCATGCCGCTCTGCCGGGCCTAGTGGACTTCCACGTTTGCCCTTTTCCTTACCTAAGAATTATCTTGTAAGCAGGGCCGGCGGGACTGTGGGTTGCCCAGCACATCATTTTTAATGTTAGCGCTGTACTCTCACAAACCAGGTAGATTGCATTAACACATTGTTGGAAACCGGCTATTTCGGGTAGGCTAAGGCTGATGCCAAAGCCAGGCCGAAACCACCATTCCAGTCAAGGCAAGGAAGTCACACGCCAAGATAACCCCTGCTCGCCCTCTAGGTAGCATGGCGCGGGCAGTCTAGGCTAAACTCGGAGGCGATGTGTAAAGCATTTGCGTCAGCGCACAACAGCAACAACATACTAGGTACACCACAAAAGAGACTCCACACAAGGTTATATTAAAATAACTTTTGTATTGTCAAAACATATCAGATAGAAATTACACATGTACATTGTGCCAACTGGCACGGCAATATTCACAAGGGATTATGTACACAGGACAGGGCCACATAGGCCACTGTCATAATCAGCACTTCTAGAAATAGAAATAATACTTGTAGAAATTAGAATAAAAGTATATAAACTTCACTGTAACACAAAGTAACAGTTATAGATCACACCCAGTAACTACTGGGAACAGGTAAGTACCACCTACGCAACCCTACACTCCTTGGGAGACTGTCTCGCAGGGGACCAGGACCTCACTAGGACCACCTGTACTAAAAGAACAACCCCCTAAGTATCACACAGCATTTAGGGGTCTAAGAAAAGAACACATTACCCATGATGCAATAACCTACATTCAGAGGAGTAATAAAGAGAAACACAGGATGCCTAAAGCATTCAGAGGTGTTAAGAATAAAGCACACGATGCAATAAAATACATTCAGGGGTGCAGCGCAAGAAGACACATGATGACTAAACATTCAGAGGTGCAGCGCAGGAAAAGTAAGACACATGATGCATAAACCTACACATTCAGAGGGGTCAAGAGTAGAGCAATAGCGCAAGAATCACATGATGTCTAAAAACATTCAGAGGTGTAAGATCAAGGTGCGTAATCATACTAAATGCATTACATTTCCTAGCACCACATCACAATGCGCAAAACTCACATTAGGCAAATACTATCACATGAGCCACTACCTGTGGCAGTCCCTAGGCCAACTGGCCTTGTTGGGGCTCAGACGCCCTGAGTCTCAGTGTCAGGGTGCGTTGCCATGCAGCGCCAGTCTCAAAGTATAAAAAGCCTAAACGTGGCAGCTGCCCACGAAGTGCTGGGCAACTGTGCACCAGAAGCTGTGGCAGGGCTATCAGTAGCCCCTAGAACAAATCTGCGCCACCTGAGCCACACAGGCTCTAAGACAAACACTGCGCACGTTGGGGCCACACAGGCCCTGGCCAACACTGGTCGAACATGGGAGCCACAGCCACACTGGCTCTAAAGCAACATGCCCCCTGGAGCCTCCCTGGACTCTCCAAGCGTTGGGGCGACCCACTGTCAACTGGGGCCGCCCTTGAAGCCCTCATCGCGGTGGAGTCCCCCACGGGGAACTCTAACTTCTCAAAATGCCCCCAGAGCCTCTCAGGGCTCCAAATACAAAAAATGAGGCGGGGAGCCCCTCCGGGCTCTGTGCACGTTGGGGCGACCCACTGCCAACCGGGCCCGCCCAGGAAGCCTTCACGGCTTCCTACTGGCACTAGGCGCGAGCTCGCGCCACTGCGGGGGGGGCGGACACCGACAACGTGTCCCGGCGCCCCTCCTCTCTTCTGCCCCCGCGTTGGAGCCTTGCAGGGCTCAACACAAAGACTGGCCCCTCGAGCCTTCCCAGGCTCTACACACCGTTGGAGCGGCCCGCTGCCATACGGGGCCGCTCTGACGAAGGGGGACCTCCCAGGCACAGCCCCACTCGGCCCGCCCTCAGCCCAGACTCACCGGGGCTCACGGGGCGGCTCCTCCGTCTTCCTGGGGCAGGCGCCGACAATGCGCCTCGGGCCCCCAGGCTCTCCCCTCTCGGCATCGGCCGCCATCTCCCTCGCGCCTTCCTCCTCTTCCTCCCGCCTCACAGGCTGCGGGGCGGGACTTCCGGCCGGCCGCGCAGGGATTGGCCGGCCGGCCAGGTACTTCCGGGTCGCCGCGGGCAGCGCGGCGGCCCTCGCTAGGCAGGCAGGCGGGCAGCAATCGCGAGGTGGGCACTCGTAAATCAAATAAACAACTGGGCAAATCCAAGTCGGAAAAATAAGCGGAGTGGGCTCCCGCGCCGATCCGCCGCCGGCCTCCAGCAGCAACGCGCTTCCAAGCGCTATAGAGGCACACAAAGCGCTCCAGCACTAGAAGTGCAACCAAAGCGCCATGGGCAGGAAATAAAGCGCTCTCAGCGCTATGAAGGACAAGTCCAGCGCTCCCAGCGCTGGAAGGCAATAAAGCGCTCTCTCAGCGCTAGATGCAGATGAAGCGCTCCCTCAGCGCTACCGGGACAAGTCCAGCCAAGTCCTTCAGGGGGATGCAGCAAAGTCCCTCCAGGGTAAAGCAAAGTCCCCCATCCTTCCAGGACAGGCAGAGGGGTCCCCCAGAGGTCCAGGCATCCAGGGGCTGGGCAGCGCCCGCCCCTGGTAGATTCCAGTCCGAAGTAAGAACAAGACAAGAACATTTTGGAAGGAGACACCGTCCCTTCTTATACACAGAAATGCCTTTGAAGTACTTTGAAGCTTTCGTGCAAGGGGCCCTGAGTACTGGAATGTTTCTGGTTTACGTCTCCCTGACAGCTTCAGGGCCAGAGGTGACAGTGGGCCGCCAGGATGGAGAGCCAGCAGGGTGGGCGGCAGGCACAGCCCGGCACCACCAGATGCTCTTTCCTCCCATCCCTGACAGCAGAGGGGCCTTTCATCTACCCCCTCCTCCGGGGCCTTGCAGACCCTGCAGACCCTGTTCTACTCAAACCAGACAGTCCATCTACCAACAGGCCCAGGCATGCCTGGGCCAGGCCCATCAGCCAATCACGTGCTAGCAGACTCACTACACAATTATGCCAACTTCTAAAAGTGGCGCTTCTAGACTACACACAGCCATGCCGCAAACACCATTCTGCAGCATTCATTCTCACGAGTTCATACATATCAAACTCGCCCCTGCACTCCCCACGCATCAGGAATCTACCATGGGCATACATATTTCCCAGTCATTCCTATGGGAGGGCAGGTCACTCACCATCCATACACAGAAAGCACACGCACTTTATACTGTACCACAGTGAAAAAGTGCGCAGAGGCCTACAATCACCAATCCAGGTTCCAAAAACAGGCTAGGAAAAAGCAAAAAGTCACGGGGTAAACCTGCCCAAAGGACCGGGTCCTACACACATACAGTGTCGCCTCAGCACCAAAGAACCCTTCATGTATACACCTCTTGTAATAAAAGACGTGCCACATTTATTAGTCTGTACTTCCAAGTTATGCTGTTTGGATCGAGCCTTGTGGTCAGATTATAAAAACCCTGGAAGTATCTGATCCAGTGTAGAAACAGACCCCCCTCCCCCCAGCAGGACTGTCTCTTTCATTTTTAGTATGCACACCTTTCACTAACAGTCTTTACTATTATAACAAAGAGACGGAAATGTCCACGTTTCTTCTCGAGTCTGAGTTTCTTTGCAGTAATTGCTACTTCGAGTGTAGTGTTCTGTGACACAAACGTGTATTTTCATGCATCGCTAAAGACAACATTTCCATGACAGAGCGAAACAGCCTTTCCACCTTTATTTGAATTTTCCCGAAAACGTAACACCTCAGCCAGTCCTTTAAGTTCGAACGTTGACACCGTCGCAGCAAAGTGTCACCTCTCTAAGTACCGCATTAGAGCAATCAACAGCAGGCCCGTGAGCTTATGCAAAGCGTCGGGCCTGGTGTCCAACCCCCCGTTTAGCGATTGTAGCTGCTTTTGATCTGCTCGGGCTGGAAACACAAAAGAAAGGCGCAGCCTCACAATCCTGTTTTCCCAGTGCATGTTTGCAAGTGCCAAAATGCAAAGTGCTGCTGGCTAAAAAAGCCACATCTGAAGGAAAGCTGCTCCAAGAGAAATGCATAGCATTGACATATTTTTGCAGCGGCCACCCGTTTGAGGTTGGAAGAATATTACTCACTGCCCCAGAAATGTGTGTCCAAAGTAGGGCCAACCAAAGAGGATCTGTAGTAGATTCTTAGGACAATCTGTAATCTGCAAATACATTCAATTGAAATTTACTGTATGTAAACATATTTTATGCAGATGTCGGGAAACAGGGTCCGCACAAAAGCAGGTAAATGAAACCCGCATCCCGGCGGGTTCTAGACCGGTCTCCAAAGCAAAACAAAGCAGCGGCGCACAGCGGTCTCCTACTGTGAGGCGCGAGACACACGACCACACTCTGCCGCTTACTTCTTGCTGAGCTTGTCTGCGTCCCCGGGATGTGCTTCCACTGCGTCCGCCATGTCTGCCACTGAGACAAGGAGCAGAATGTAATACATCCGGGTACCGGAGGCGGGGAGGCGGCTGGAGCGTTTCCGGGTCAGCAGAGGCGGCTGCTACAGGCAAGGGGTGAGCTGGGGACGCGGTGTCCGCTTCCACTCAGTTTCGGCGCATGGCTGTTGGGTGCCGTTTGAATTATGCAACCCAGGCCAGGCGATGCGGCGGAGATACGGGGAGTCACGACAAAAGAGCCAGGTGAGTGGGGGGTGGCTGCGTGCATGTGTGTGTGTGCGCGCGCGTGTGTGTATATATATGCAGTGTGTGCGCATGCGTGAGTGAGGCTGTGAATCTGAGGCAGGAGATCTGCACGGCGCCGTGCGCGCCCGCGAGAACAAATCTGAGACAGCAGAGGCTTGTGGCCGAACGCTGTCTCAGATTCCCATGAAAGTGAAAACAATAGGTCTTTCGCTGACGCTCGACCTAAACATCACAAGATTCACATTCCCAAAGACGGAAGAGTTCATAAGGTCATTTTGTGTAATATATACAGCTACCTCACTATTAAAAGTGTGAATTGTGTTATCCTCCGCTCAACCCCCACCACATATAACATACACCTGTTTGGTGCTTGTATAAAAAAACTAAGTTCTCAATCCAACAGAAAAGGTGCGACTGTCTCTATGGTGGAATGCACAGAGCTTCACAGATACAGATCGGACATACTAATGGATGCTGGTTACCATAATCAGTGATTTGAGTATCTTGCTTACAGAAGGAATATCATCCATAAACTCTGTAGCAAAGAGAAGCCACCATGTACTGAACAAGGTAGAGTCCTGAGAGTGTGTGCAAGGTCTGTAGTAGTAGTAAAATACGTTATTGTATTGCTCAATCGATTACAATAAAAATGCAAACATTTAAAAGAAAAATTATCAGTCATGTAGAACGTCAATAATTTTAACTTGCTATCATAGTCAATATGACACTTTGTAATACAAGGATTGTGTAAGTTCCCACAGTGGCTTCCGTTCATTATTCATCCATCTTCTACCACAATAGCACAATATTATTTACTTCAGTCTATTTCTTTTTCCAAGTTAAAGTGCTAATGTGCTCAATAGGCAAAATATATGCATCTGATTTACCATTAGAGATTCTATACATTCGCCTCCCTGGTGTATTCATTTTTCTCCATTAATTTACATATATTATTTAACCTTTTGCCATTATTATAATAATTTTACTCTCAACCTATGATTTCATAGATATACATAAGCGCTAATGTGGCACATGTTCAAAATTCATTCACCCTTCTACCTCTGTATTGTGTTCTTTTAACTCACTATTATTTTTGCCAATATAATAAATTGCCAGAAGTATAAGATACATAATTTTCACGAACGTATACAATTTTAATTTCAATCTCACTATATGGGACATCTACGCTGTTGATGCTTTACATGCATGATTCTTTGAGCCTAAAACAGTATCCAACGACCTCAGCAGTAGTTCATATTTTAGCATTTTTAAACAAGGAGCATAAGTATATCCTCCGTATGGGCAACAGCTTAGGTCAGGTATATATTAGATGTACAAGAGTTTCAATGGTAGCTCCACAGAACAGGCAAGCTGGTCTGCCTTTAAGTGCCTGGTTCCATTTTGCATCATACTCCCAAATCTGCATAAAAAATAGTCTAGATCCTAAAAATGTCCATGTTATAAAGCCAGGTAAGTTCCATCCTAAATATGGCAGTGAGCGTATTGCGTATTAAATTTTTTCGCACACATCCAGTCATTTGCCCCTTCTCTTGTAAATCAGGCAAATCGTAAGATCCTAATCCCAATGTACTGTACAATTCTCTGTATTTCGATCTCCCTAACTCTTCAAATATTAGATGTTTCAATGAAGATGAGTCAGTCTTGGAACAATCAATGTAATTCACAAAGCTTCTGTTGTGTAATAGTGCTAGGGATTTTAGACCGAGTTCCAATCTCATGATACAGTGTGGGGTTGCCCGTTGTAGATTTAATAAGGTGCGTACACATTTCAAAAAACATTTCTCAAAGTTAGAGATGACCTTCTTACTCATTACTGGGGATGCATATAATATATGTGGAACTAAATTCATAAGTAATGCTTTAAGTGATGGGCTAATCACTTCCCCTCCAAACACTTTCATTAATCTTGAAATTGATTTAGTAATGAGAGTTGATTTCGAATTATTACTGGCAGAATGACTTAACTAGGATAACTTATTATAAAAATCACTCCAAGGTAATCATATCGCTCCACTACTTCAATTGATGTTTCGTCTAGTGTCCACCTTTTAGGTTTTATCGGCTGTCCAAAGGTCACAATTTTTGTTTTGGGCTCATTGCCTATCAATCCATTCAATTAGTTGTAAGTGTATGCTTGTTAGAACCTGGGGTAGCTTGGCCTAGGGCAAGACATACATTTCAGAGGCACAGTGTTAAGGTTGCAGACCACCCAACAGTAAAACCACGCAATATCACACAAAAATAACGCTACACCAAAATGTGGAAAAATAAGTACTGCTTTATAAAAATAATATAATCTTTGTTTTCAAAATATACAGCTTAGGACATTTCAAGATACTTTAGAATCAGCAATTATACCTTTAAACTACTAAGCAATTTCAATTAGTTTCTTCAGTACATTACATTTAGTTGTCTTCAAATCAGAAATTCCACTTCCAGAGATGTTAACCTGTTTCAATAAGACAGTACACTTGTCAATAAATTAATAATAGCACTTCAGACTTTCTATCTCAAATCAGTGACCAACATCAATTGTGCATTTCATCAGACTTCAGAACCAATTTCAAATGGTTACTATACTGTGCACAATACCAGTCTCCCTCAGCACCAACCTCCCTCACTGCTGACAATTGTGAAGGTGCTTTTCCCAGCAGAGCCACGTATCAGTTACACCTCTCATGAACTAACCGAGGTAACCCCACCCTCTGGAAGGGATTCTTTATTCCCCTACTCGTGCAGTCTTACTCCCCTCCCTTCGAGTACCTCTCCTTACTTGCAGGCAGGTTCTTGTGGTGTCAGTGCAAAGGGGAAAATCCACTTATCAGGGAACAGGGGGCTCAGCGCTGAACAAGCTCACGTGGTGCCCCTCTCTCCTCTCTCCCGCTAGCGCTGGCTTCTCTGGTTGCGCTTCAGCGGGGAAAAGAGATCTCAGAAGACTGTAGGCCGCCGGATTCCTCTGTACCCCCTCCCGCTCGCGCCAGCCTCACAGTGGGCGCTTGAGCCGGGGAAAGGGATTCTCGCCGGTCTCCGCCGCCGAGAGAAACCTTCGGCGCTCCTCCTCAGTTACTCCTCGCTGGGGCTGAGGGTTGCGCTAATCACCTGGGCATGCGCGAGGCACACACAGGATACTCCGCCTCACAGCTCGCCTCCGCTTCCGCTTTTTCCCGCGCAGGCTCCACAGTCAAGACGCTGCTTCCTCCGGGCCCGCTTTCTTTTGTGCCCCTCCTTCCTGGGATATCGACAACAGACGGGGCATGCGCGAAGGCGCCTTCACTTCCTCCTCAACCGGGTCGCTGCAGGCAATGCGTCTAAAACGCGGAAGGCGCCCCAGGGGTACCGGCCAAGGTGGCGCTGCCTCAATGAAACTGGCACCCTTCTCCTCCAAAGCGCCTCAGACACAATCCGGCGCCAATCTCTCCTGGCCACTGCTCCACAGCAGGTGAGAGGTGACTCCCTGTGGGATGATTGAATGAGGGAACAGGCGCTGAATCTAGGGCTGACTGGAATTGAGGGCCAAATTAAAAGGGGGAGGGCCACAAGATCTAACCCTTCCCTAAGTAAGGAAATCACAGCAGAATTCCCTTCACTGGGCAGAGGACTGCGCTCCGCAGCGCTGCAGTCTCCTTCTCCTATAGACTTCCCCTATATGGTTTAGAGAAGGGGCAAGCTAGGCGCCCAGGGTCTCCAGTAACTTCCCACAGCGGGGCCAAGACAAGTAACTAAAAGGGGAGTAATGGGTTGGACCAAATAGGCAGCTTCCCAGTCCAGGAGGTCAACCCTAAGTCTAACCTTTTCCCACCCTCAGCTACAACCTGTCCTCCAGCTGACTTCCACAGGTAGACAAAATGGCTGCCCCGCATTCCGCCTTTTATAGGCTGCCCTTCAGTGGTCCAGAATGGACCAGAAGGTTCTGGAATGCCCTATGCTGGTCTATGGGTGAGTTCTGGACTTGGCAGTTAGGGCAGTTGGTAGCCACCATTTTGTGGCTCCAACTTTCCCTGTCAGAACAGGCCTCTGGGCCTGAGGTAAAAGATTATGGGGGGAAAAAGAACACCTATCCCCTTGACCAACACCTATAAAAAGTAGTAGACACAAAAATATTAAGGGTATGAGGGGCAAAAAGGGGACAAAATAAAGAATAATGAGGAGGGACTAAGCAAAAAAATCCAGACAGGTCTAACACGCGTCCCCCCCAGCTGAAAGTGGGGAGAACTACCCAACCCCTTGGGAGTCCTCTTCACTAAGGCGGAAATACCTGGAGAGACCGTCTGCATTGGCGTGGTCCACTCCAGGCCGGTGTTCCACCCGGAAGTCCATTCCCTGTAGGGAGATGGACCACCTCAACAGCTTGGGATTTTCCCCCTTCATTTGCATCAGCCAACGAAGGGGGCGGTGGTCAGTCTGAACCAGGAAGTGCGAGCCAAAGAGGTATGGCCGCAGCTTCTTCAGAGCCCACACCACCGCAAAAGCTTCCCTCTCAATTGCACTCCACTTCTGTTCCCGGGGAAGCAGTCTCCTGGATAAGAAGACTACAGGCTGATCCAGGCCCTCTTCATTTAGTTGCGATAACACTGCCCCAATGCCATGTTCGGATGCATCTGTTTGAACAATGAACTCCTTGGAGAAATCGGGAGCCTTCAAGACCGGTGCTTCACACATTGCCTGCTTCAACTTTTCAAAGGCTTGCTGACAAGCCTTTGTCCAAACTACCCGTCGAGGTTGTTTCCTAGAGGTGAGCTCTGTGAGGGGCGCTACAATAGTGCCATACCCCTTCACAAAGCGACGGTAGTAACCTGTGAGGCCCAGGAAAGCTCGGACCTCAGTCTGTGTCTTGGGGGGTTCCCAGGCCATGATTGCCTCAATCTTCGCCTGCAGGGGCTGCACTGACCCCCTACCCACCAAGTGTCCAAGGTACACAACCGACCCCTGCCCAATCTGGCATTTGCTGGCTTTGATGGTCAATCCAGCTTGTTTCAGGGCCTGGAGAACTGCTTGCAAATGTTGCAAATGGTCCTCCCAACTGCTACTGAAGACAGCAATGTCATCCAGGTAAGCAGCAGAGAAACTCTCCATTCCAGAGAGGACCTGGTTCACCAGTCGCTGAAATGTGGCAGGGGCGTTCTTGAGCCCAAAGGGCATCACACAGAACTGGAAGTGTCCCTCAGGCGTGGAGAAGGCTGACCTTTCCTTTGCTCCATCTGTCAAGGAGATCTGCCAGTACCCTGAAGTGAGGTCAAAGGTACTTAGGTATTGGGCAGCTCCTAGCCGGTCAATTAACTCATCCGCCCTAGGGATTGGATGAGCATCAGTCTTTGTAACTGAGTTCAGTCCTCGGTAATCCACGCAGAACCTCAGTTCTGGTGTGGTGCCTGGTGGGGCGGCTTTTGGGACTAGCACCACCGGACTGGACCAAGGGCTGCTGGAAGGTTCTATCACTCCTAGCTCCAACATCTTGGCAACTTCGCCATGGATGCTAGCCTTCACCTTGTCCGACAGCCTGTAGGTCTTGGACTTCACTGGGGGGCTGTCTCCTGTGTCCACATCATGGGTACACAGGTGGGTTCTTCCCGGGACAAGGGAGAACATCGAAGAGAACTGCCCCAATACCTGGCGGCAATCCTCTCGTTGCTCAGGAGTTAGGGATGGGGAGAGAATCACTCCCTCCACCGACCCATCCTTCTCTTGGCATGAAAAGAGGTCTGGGAGAGGCTCGCTTTCTGCTTCCTCAGCTCCATCAGTCACCAACATCAGGATGACCTCTGGCCTCTCATGGTGGGGTTTGAGGCGATTGGCATGCAGCACCCGTAGGGGCTGCCGCGGGGTCTTAAGATCCACCAAGTAAGTGGCCTTACCCTTCTTCTCCAACACCTCAAATGGGCCTGTCCAACGAACTTGAAGGGCACTTAGCTCTCCAGGTTCCATCACCCAAACTTTCTGGCCAGGCTCCAACTCCACCGGGTGAGCATTTTGGTCGTACCATTCCTTCATGACTGCCTGACTGGCCTCCAAGTTGTCAGCAGCCTGCTTCCACAACTTGGCCATCTGGCTTCTGAAGGCCAACATGTAGCTCACCACATCCTGGGGAGGTTTTCTGGGAGACTTCTCCCATCCATCCTTCACCAGGCTGAGAGGCCCACGCACAGGGTGCCCATACAACAATTCAAAAGGGCTGAAGCCCACTCCCTTCTGCGGCACCTCTCTGTAAGAGAACAGCAAGCAAGGTAGGAGAACGTCCCACTTCCTCCGTAAGCTCTCTGGCAGACTTCTTATCATGCCCTTCAGGGTCTTATTAAACCTCTCAACCAGTCCATTGGACTGGGGGTGATAAGGAGTGGTGAACCGGTAGGTCACTCCACACTCCTTCCACATTGTCCGCATGTAAGCTGACAGGAAGTTGGTCCCCCTGTCAGACACAACCTCCTTGGGAAATCCTACCCGGGTAAAGATTCCCATCAGGGCCCTAGCCACCACAGGTGCAGTAACAGTCCTCAGAGGGATGGCCTCTGGGTACCGTGTGGCATGATCCACCAGAACCAGGATAAACCTGTGAGCAGCTGTTGTTGGTGGATCCAATGGCCCTACAATGTCGATGCCCACCCTTTCAAAGGGGGTGCTAATGACAGGAAGTGGTTCCAGGGGAGCCTTTAGCTTCACCCCTGTTTTCCCACTGGCCTGTCAGGATACACATGTCCTACAGTATGTGTTGGACGCCGCTTTCATCTGAGGCCAGTAAAAGTGGAGAACAAGCCGTGCAAAGGTCTTGTCCTGGCCTAAGTGTCCTGCCAGTGGTATCGCATGAGCCAATTCCAGCAGAAAGGCTCGGTATTGCTGCGGGACCACCAAGGCCCTTGATGAGCCAGGTAGAGGTACCTTAGGTTCACTGTAGAGGAGGCCATCCTCCCAGTAAATATGGTGGTGTCCCGTAGCATCACCTGCTGCCTGGGCTTCAGCCTGACGCCTCAGTCCCTCAAGGGTAGGGCACTCCCTCTGCCCCTTACAGAATTCCTCTCTGGTAGGACCTCCCTCCACATGCCATTCAGCAGGGATGGGTAAATCCTCCAGAGAGTCTACTCCCCCCTCCATGGACTCCTGGCCTACCACCGCAGGTGGCCGATCTGTCACATGGGCGTGGAAGCCGAAGCAGGCTGTCCCTGTCTCCGATTCTGTCCCTTTTTGGCAGCGGGTTGGGCCATTGTTCCAGGCTCCAACCCAGGCGAACTCCCTCTCCGGGCAGTCGCAGACCGTGTGCTTACACAGGCCCAGTCAGGTGTACCCAGCATCGCAGAATGCGTCCGGTATTCCACCTCTCTCCAAGTGTTGTGCTCCATGTCATTCCCCAACAGACAATCAACTGGCACGGCAGGGCTTACGGCAACTCGAAGTGAACCTGCAACCCCTTCCCACTCAAAGGGAACCTCAGCCACTGGATAGTGGCCCATTCTGCCGTCAGCCATCGCGGCGGGGTGGAGTACATTAGGAACAACCTGCCCTGGAGACACCAGTTGACTTCTCACCATAGTCATACTGGCTCCTGTATCTCTCAGAGCCTCCCCTCTTTGGCCATTGATGGTAACCCATTGCCCATACTTTGTAGTATTTGGGGGCACCTGGATCTTTGGTACCATCTCCCGCTCTCCCAGGGACACTAAGGTGACACCCGCCCACTCACCCCCCTTATCTAAGGGCAACTCCTCCCCGAGCGCTACACTAGCTACTCCCGGTGACTTTCCTCCGGTGGGAGGGGGTGGTCTCTTTGGGCAGCTGACATCTCCCTTATAATGTCCAACACCACCACATTCAAAACAGTGGGGAACCCTTGGCTGCTGGCTTTGGCCAGGATTAGGGTTTCTGGGCGGGTTTGCCCTAGGGGTGAAACCTGCTCCCTTACCTTGGAAATTATTTTGGGGACCTTTGGAGAACTCCTTCTTTTTATCTCCTCCCTCTTTCTTCTGGGGGGCGCCCTGTCCGGCTTTTTGAGAATCCCCTCCAGTCCCCTTTGAGGACACCCGGGTACTTGCCCAAGTGTCCGCCTCCTCTGCAAGCTTCCGGGGATCGGTCAGCTTGCTGTCCACCAGGTGTTGGCGCAACTCGGGAAAACATTTCTCGAGGAGGTGTTCTTTCAAAAATAGATTGTACAGCCCCTCATAGTCTTTCACCTCGCTGCCCTTGACCCAACCCTCCAAAGCTTTCTTGGCGTAGTCTAAAAAGTCTACCCAATTCTGGGTACTCATTTTGTGACTTCCCCTGAATTTCTGTCTGTACCTTTCAGGGGTAAGTCCAAACTTTTTCACCAGTGCCACCTTCATTGCAGGGTAGTGGGTTTGCTCATCCTGCTCCAGAGCCAACAAGGTGTCTCTGCCAGCAGGTGGCATGTATTTATACAGCCCACCTCCCCAGTGAGTTTCTAAGATCCCGTGAGCCCTTAAAGAAACTTCGTAGGCGGCCAACCATTTGGCAATGTCATCACCTGGGGTGTAACTAGCAATGACATCTTTGGGTAAATAGGGTCTGGATTCCCTGGTGTTCACTTTATTTTCGCTGCCACCATTATCAGGATTGGGAGACCTTCTTAGTACGGCTTGTAGGTCCATCTCCTTGATGGTTCGCTCATGAGCTAACCTCCTTTCCTCCCTTTCCATATCCATCCTAGCTAATTCCAACTTCATTCTCCTCTCCTCCCTCCTATCTTCTAGCTCGGCTTCTGTTAAACACCTGTCTGAGACGCTGCTGCTTGCCCTTGAAGGTATCCTGGGACCTGTCAGCAGATTCCCACTTCCCACTTGGTTCAACAATGCAGCCTCAGGGACAGTGTCCTCGTCACCCTCTTCAGTTTCTGGTTCCTCCCTTAAATGAGCTTCCACCCATGCCCTTATGCTTGTCAGCAACTCTCCTTTCTTGGCACCTTTATTAAAAAATACCCCTTGATGCTGACACCAATCTCTGAGTTGGGCCACAGTATTGGCTTCCAGCTCTTTAAAATTCAATTCCATCTTTCGCTATGGGATAGAATCAACTCACAGGAGAAAACCAAGAAGTGACCTGGGGTTAACCTCCACCCACCACCAGAAATAAATTTAGAAAAAACAAAATTCAAATTAGGAGGGCCGCAAGGAGAAAACTCCTGGTGTAGGTTAGTGTATTGCGTTAAATTACTAGTGAGTAGCTGCAACCAAGTCAGTATCCCACCGCTAGGCACCAAATGTTAGAACCTGGGGTAGCTTGGCCTAGGGCAAGACATACATTTCAGAGGCACAGTGTTAAGGTTGCAGACCACCCAACAGTAAAACCACGCAATATCACACAAAAATAACGCTACACCAAAATGTGGAAAAATAAGTACTGCTTTATAAAAATAATATACTCTTTGTTTTCAAAATATACAGCTTAGGACATTTCAAGATACTTTAGAATCAGCAATTATACCTTTAAACTACTAAGCAATTTCAATTAGTTTCTTCAGTACATTACATTTAGTTGTCTTCAAATCAGAAATTCCACTCCCAGAGATGTTAACCTGTTTCAATAAGACAGTACACTTGTCAATAAATTAATAATAGCACTTCAGACTTTCTATCTCAAATCAGTGACCAACATCAATTGTGCATTTCATCAGACTTCAGAACCAATTTCAAATGGTTACTATACTGTGCACAATACCAGTCTCCCTCAGCACCAACCTCCCTCACTGCTGACAATTGTGAAGGTGCTTTTCCCAGCAGAGCCACGTATCAGTTACACCTCTCATGAACTAACCGAGGTAACCCCACCCTCTGGAAGGGATTCTTTATTCCCCTACTCGTGCAGTCTTACTCCCCTCCCTTCGAGTACCTCTCCTTACTTGCAGGCAGGTTCTTGTGGTGTCAGTGCAAAGGGGAAAATCCACTTATCAGGGAACAGGGGGCTCAGCGCTGAACAAGCTCACGTGGTGCCCCTCTCTCCTCTCTCCCGCTAGCGCTGGCTTCTCTGGTTGCGCTTCAGCGGGGAAAAGAGATCTCAGAAGACTGTAGGCCGCCGGATTCCTCTGTACCCCCTCCCGCTCGCGCCAGCCTCACAGTGGGCGCTTGAGCCGAGGAAAGGGATTCTCGCCGGTCTCCGCCGCCGAGAGAAACCTTCGCGCTCCTCCTCAGTTACTCCTCGCTGGGGCTGAGGGTTGCGCTAATCACCTGGGCATGCGCGAGGCACACACAGGATACTCCGCCTCACAGCTCGCCTCCGCTTCCGCTTTTTCCCGCGCAGGCTCCACAGTCAAGACGCTGCTTCCTCCGGGCCCGCTTTCTTTTGTGCCCCTCCTTCCTGGGATATCGACAACAGACGGGGCATGCGCGAAGGCGCCTTCACTTCCTCCTCAACCGGGTCGCTGCAGGCAATGCGTCTAAAACGCGGAAGGCGCCCCAGGGGTACCGGCCAAGGTGGCGCTGCCTCAATGAAACTGGCACCCTTCTCCTCCAAAGCGCCTCAGACACAATCCGGCGCCGATCTCTCCTGGCCACTGCTCCACAGCAGGTGAGAGGTGACTCCCTGTGGGATGATTGAATGAGGGAACAGGCGCTGAATCTAGGGCTGACTGGAATTGAGGGCCAAATTAAAAGGGGGAGGGCCACAAGATCTAACCCTTCCCTAAGTAAGGAAATCACAGCAGAATTCCCTTCAGTGGGCAGAGGACTGCGCTCCGCAGCGCTGCAGTCTCCTTCTCCTATAGACTTCCCCTATATGGTTTAGAGAAGGGGCAAGCTAGGCGCCCAGGGTCTCCAGTAACTTCCCACAGCGGGGCCAAGACAAGTAACTAAAAGGGGAGTAATGGGTTGGACCAAATAGGCAGCTTCCCAGTCCAGGAGGTCAACCCTAAGTCTAACCTTTTCCCACCCTCAGCTACAACCTGTCCTCCAGCTGACTTCCACAGGTAGACAAAATGGCTGCCCCGCATTCCGCCTTTTATAGGCTGCCCTTCAGTGGTCCAGAATGGACCAGAAGGTTCTGGAATGCCCTATGCTGGTCTATGGGTGAGTTCTGGACTTGGCAGTTAGGGCAGTTGGTAGCCACCATTTTGTGGCTCCAACTTTCCCTGTCAGAACAGGCCTCTGGGCCTGAGGTAAAAGATTATGGGGGGAAAAAGAACACCTATCCCCTTGACCAACACCTATAAAAAGTAGTAGACACAAAAATATTAAGGGTATGAGGGGCAAAAAGGGGACAAAATAAAGAATAATGAGGAGGGACTAAGCAAAAAAATCCAGACAGGTCTAACACGCGTCCCCCCCAGCTGAAAGTGGGGAGAACTACCCAACCCCTTGGGAGTCCTCTTCACTAAGGCGGAAATACCTGGAGAGACCGTCTGCATTGGCGTGGTCCACTCCAGGCCGGTGTTCCACCCGGAAGTCCATTCCCTGTAGGGAGATGGACCACCTCAACAGCTTGGGATTTTCCCCCTTCATTTGCATCAGCCAACGAAGGGGGCGGTGGTCAGTCTGAACCAGGAAGTGCGAGCCAAAGAGGTATGGCCGCAGCTTCTTCAGAGCCCACACCACCGCAAAAGCTTCCCTCTCAATTGCACTCCACTTCTGTTCCCGGGGAAGCAGTCTCCTGGATAAGAAGACTACAGGCTGATCCAGGCCCTCTTCATTTAGTTGCGATAACACTGCCCCAATGCCATGTTCGGATGCATCTGTTTGAACAATGAACTCCTTGGAGAAATCGGGAGCCTTCAAGACCGGTGCTTCACACATTGCCTGCTTCAACTTTTCAAAGGCTTGCTGACAAGCCTTTGTCCAAACTACCCGTCGAGGTTGTTTCCTAGAGGTGAGCTCTGTGAGGGGCGCTACAATAGTGCCATACCCCTTCACAAAGCGACGGTAGTAACCTGTGAGGCCCAGGAAAGCTCGGACCTCAGTCTGTGTCTTGGGGGGTTCCCAGGCCATGATTGCCTCAATCTTCGCCTGCAGGGGCTGCACTGACCCCCTACCCACCAAGTGTCCAAGGTACACAACCGACCCCTGCCCAATCTGGCATTTGCTGGCTTTGATGGTCAATCCAGCTTGTTTCAGGGCCTGGAGAACTGCTTGCAAATGTTGCAAATGGTCCTCCCAACTGCTACTGAAGACAGCAATGTCATCCAGGTAAGCAGGAGAGAAACTCTCCATTCCAGAGAGGACCTGGTTCACCAGTCGCTGAAATGTGGCAGGGGCGTTCTTGAGCCCAAAGGGCATCACACAGAACTGGAAGTGTCCCTCAGGCGTGGAGAAGGCTGACCTTTCCTTTGCTCCATCTGTCAAGGAGATCTGCCAGTACCCTGAAGTGAGGTCAAAGGTACTTAGGTATTGGGCAGCTCCTAGCCGGTCAATTAACTCATCCGCCCTAGGGATTGGATGAGCATCAGTCTTTGTAACTGAGTTCAGTCCTCGGTAATCCACGCAGAACCTCAGTTCTGGTGTGGTGCCTGGTGGGGCGGCTTTTGGGACTAGCACCACCGGACTGGACCAAGGGCTGCTGGAAGGTTCTATCACTCCTAGCTCCAACATCTTGGCAACTTCGCCATGGATGCTAGCCTTCACCTTGTCCGACAGCCTGTAGGTCATGGACTTCACTGGGGGGCTGTCTCCTGTGTCCACATCATGGGTACACAGGTGGGTTCTTCCCGGGACAAGGGAGAACATCGAAGAGAACTGCCCCAATACCTGGCGGCAATCCTCTCGTTGCTCAGGAGTTAGGGATGGGGAGAGAATCACTCCCTCCACCGACCCATCCTTCTCTTGGCATGAAAAGAGGTCTGGGAGAGGCTCGCTTTCTGCTTCCTCAGCTCCATCAGTCACCAACATCAGGATGACCTCTGGCCTCTCATGGTGGGGTTTGAGGCGATTGGCATGCAGCACCCGTAGGGGCTGCCGCGGGGTCTTAAGATCCACCAAGTAAGTGGCCTTACCCTTCTTCTCCAACACCTCAAATGGGCCTGTCCAACGAACTTGAAGGGCACTTAGCTCTCCAGGTTCCATCACCCAAACTTTCTGGCCAGGCTCCAACTCCACCGGGTGAGCATTTTGGTCGTACCATTCCTTCATGACTGCCTGACTGGCCTCCAAGTTGTCAGCAGCCTGCTTCCACAACTTGGCCATCTGGCTTCTGAAGGCCAACATGTAGCTCACCACATCCTGGGGAGGTGTTCTGGGAGACTTCTCCCATCCATCCTTCACCAGGCTGAGAGGCCCACGCACAGGGTGCCCATACAACAATTCAAAAGGGCTGAAGCCCACTCCCTTCTGCGGCACCTCTCTGTAAGAGAACAGCAAGCAAGGTAGGAGAACGTCCCACTTCCTCCGTAAGCTCTCTGGCAGACTTCTTATCATGCCCTTCAGGGTCTTATTAAACCTCTCAACCAGTCCATTGGACTGGGGGTGATAAGGAGTGGTGAACCGGTAGGTCACTCCACACTCCTTCCACATTGTCCGCATGTAAGCTGACAGGAAGTTGGTCCCCCTGTCAGACACAACCTCCTTGGGAAATCCTACCCGGGTAAAGATTCCCATCAGGGCCCTAGCCACCACAGGTGCAGTAACAGTCCTCAGAGGGATGGCCTCTGGGTACCGTGTGGCATGATCCACCAGAACCAGGATAAACCTGTGAGCAGCTGTTGTTGGTGGATCCAATGGCCCTACAATGTCGATGCCCACCCTTTCAAAGGGGGTGCTAATGACAGGAAGTGGTTCCAGGGGAGCCTTTAGCTTCACCCCTGTTTTCCCACTGGCCTGTCAGGATACACATGTCCTACAGTATGTGTTGGACGCCGCTTTCATCTGAGGCCAGTAAAAGTGGAGAACAAGCCGTGCAAAGGTCTTGTCCTGGCCTAAGTGTCCTGCCAGTGGTATCGCATGAGCCAATTCCAGCAGAAAGGCTCGGTATTGCTGCGGGACCACCAAGGCCCTTGATGAGCCAGGTAGAGGTACCTTAGGTTCACTGTAGAGGAGGCCATCCTCCCAGTAAATATGGTGGTGTCCCGTAGCATCACCTGCTGCCTGGGCTTCAGCCTGACGCCTCAGTCCCTCAAGGGTAGGGCACTCCCTCTGCCCCTTACAGAATTCCTCTCTGGTAGGACCTCCCTCCACATGCCATTCAGCAGGGATGGGTAAATCCTCCAGAGAGTCTACTCCCCCCTCCATGGACTCCTGGCCTACCACCGCAGGTGGCCGATCTGTCACATGGGCGTGGAAGCCGAAGCAGGCTGTCCCTGTCTCCGATTCTGTCCCTTTTTGGCAGCGGGTTGGGCCATTGTTCCAGGCTCCAACCCAGGCGAACTCCCTCTCCGGGCAGTCGCAGACCGTGTGCTTACACAGGCCCAGTCAGGTGTACCCAGCATCGCAGAATGCGTCCGGTATTCCACCTCTCTCCAAGTGTTGTGCTCCATGTCATTCCCCAACAGACAATCAACTGGCACGGCAGGGCTTACGGCAACTCGAAGTGAACCTGCAACCCCTTCCCACTCAAAGGGAACCTCAGCCACTGGATAGTGGCCCATTCTGCCGTCAGCCATCGCGGCGGGGTGGAGTACATTAGGAACAACCTGCCCTGGAGACACCAGTTGACTTCTCACCATAGTCATACTGGCTCCTGTATCTCTCAGAGCCTCCCCTCTTTGGCCATTGATGGTAACCCATTGCCCATACTTTGTAGTATTTGGGGGCACCTGGATCTTTGGTACCATCTCCCGCTCTCCCAGGGACACTAAGGTGACACCCGCCCACTCACCCCCCTTATCTAAGGGCAACTCCTCCCCGAGCGCTACACTAGCTACTCCCGGTGACTTTCCTCCGGTGGGAGGGGGTGGTCTCTTTGGGCAGCTGACATCTCCCTTATAATGTCCAACACCACCACATTCAAAACAGTGGGGAACCCTTGGCTGCTGGCTTTGGCCAGGATTAGGGTTTCTGGGCGGGTTTGCCCTAGGGGTGAAACCTGCTCCCTTACCTTGGAAATTATTTTGGGGACCTTTGGAGAACTCCTTCTTTTTATCTCCTCCCTCTTTCTTCTGGGGGGCGCCCTGTCCGGCTTTTTGAGAATCCCCTCCAGTCCCCTTTGAGGACACCCGGGTACTTGCCCAAGTGTCCGCCTCCTCTGCAAGCTTCCGGGGATCGGTCAGCTTGCTGTCCACCAGGTGTTGGCGCAACTCGGGAAAACATTTCTCGAGGAGGTGTTCTTTCAAAAATAGATTGTACAGCCCCTCATAGTCTTTCACCTCGCTGCCCTTGACCCAACCCTCCAAAGCTTTCTTGGCGTAGTCTAAAAAGTCTACCCAATTCTGGGTACTCATTTTGTGACTTCCCCTGAATTTCTGTCTGTACCTTTCAGGGGTAAGTCCAAACTTTTTCACCAGTGCCACCTTCATTGCAGGGTAGTGGGTTTGCTCATCCTGCTCCAGAGCCAACAAGGTGTCTCTGCCAGCAGGTGGCATGTATTTATACAGCCCACCTCCCCAGTGAGTTTCTAAGATCCCGTGAGCCCTTAAAGAAACTTCGTAGGCGGCCAACCATTTGGCAATGTCATCACCTGGGGTGTAACTAGCAATGACATCTTTGGGTAAATAGGGTCTGGATTCCCTGGTGTTCACTTTATTTTCGCTGCCACCATTATCAGGATTGGGAGACCTTCTTAGTACGGCTTGTAGGTCCATCTCCTTGATGGTTCGCTCATGAGCTAACCTCCTTTCCTCCCTTTCCATATCCATCCTAGCTAATTCCAACTTCATTCTCCTCTCCTCCCTCCTATCTTCTAGCTCGGCTTCAGTTAAACCCCTGTCTGAGACGCTGCTGCTTGCCCTTGAAGGTATCCTGGGACCTGTCAGCAGATTCCCACTTCCCACTTGGTTCAACAATGCAGCCTCAGGGACAGTGTCCTCGTCACCCTCTTCAGTTTCTGGTTCCTCCCTTAAATGAGCTTCCACCCATGCCCTTATGCTTGTCAGCAACTCTCCTTTCTTGGCACCTTTATTAAAAAATACCCCTTGATGCTGACACCAATCTCTGAGTTGGGCCACAGTATTGGCTTCCAGCTCTTTAAAATTCAATTCCATCTTTCGCTATGGGATAGAATCAACTCACAGGAGAAAACCAAGAAGTGACCTGGGGTTAACCTCCACCCACCACCAGAAATAAATTTAGAAAAAACAAAATTCAAATTAGGAGGGCCGCAAGGAGAAAACTCCTGGTGTAGGTTAGTGTATTGCGTTAAATTACTAGTGAGTAGCTGCAACCAAGTCAGTATCCCACCGCTAGGCACCAAATGTTAGAACCTGGGGTAGCTTGGCCTAGGGCAAGACATACATTTCAGAGGCACAGTGTTAAGGTTGCAGACCACCCAACAGTAAAACCACGCAATATCACACAAAAATAACGCTACACCAAAATGTGGAAAAATAAGTACTGCTTTATAAAAATAATATACTCTTTGTTTTCAAAATATACAGCTTAGGACATTTCAAGATACTTTAGAATCAGCAATTATACCTTTAAACTACTAAGCAATTTCAATTAGTTTCTTCAGTACATTACATTTAGTTGTCTTCAAATCAGAAATTCCACTCCCAGAGATGTTAACCTGTTTCAATAAGACAGTACACTTGTCAATAAATTAATAATAGCACTTCAGACTTTCTATCTCAAATCAGTGACCAACATCAATTGTGCATTTCATCAGACTTCAGAACCAATTTCAAATGGTTACTATACTGTGCACAATACCAGTCTCCCTCAGCACCAACCTCCCTCACTGCTGACAATTGTGAAGGTGCTTTTCCCAGCAGAGCCACGTATCAGTTACACCTCTCATGAACTAACCGAGGTAACCCCACCCTCTGGAAGGGATTCTTTATTCCCCTACTCGTGCAGTCTTACTCCCCTCCCTTCGAGTACCTCTCCTTACTTGCAGGCAGGTTCTTGTGGTGTCAGTGCAAAGGGGAAAATCCACTTATCAGGGAACAGGGGGCTCAGCGCTGAACAAGCTCACGTGGTGCCCCTCTCTCCTCTCTCCCGCTAGCGCTGGCTTCTCTGGTTGCGCTTCAGCGGGGAAAAGAGATCTCAGAAGACTGTAGGCCGGCGGATTCCTCTGTACCCCCTCCCGCTCGCGCCAGCCTCACAGTGGGCGCTTGAGCCGAGGAAAGGGATTCTCGCCGGTCTCCGCCGCCGAGAGAAACCTTCGCGCTCCTCCTCAGTTACTCCTCGCTGGGGCTGAGGGTTGCGCTAATCACCTGGGCATGCGCGAGGCACACACAGGATACTCCGCCTCACAGCTCGCCTCCGCTTCCGCTTTTTCCCGCGCAGGCTCCACAGTCAAGACGCTGCTTCCTCCGGGCCCGCTTTCTTTTGTGCCCCTCCTTCCTGGGATATCGACAACAGACGGGGCATGCGCGAAGGCGCCTTCACTTCCTCCTCAACCGGGTCGCTGCAGGCAATGCGTCTAAAACGCGGAAGGCGCCCCAGGGGTACCGGCCAAGGTGGCGCTGCCTCAATGAAACTGGCACCCTTCTCCTCCAAAGCGCCTCAGACACAATCCGGCGCCGATCTCTCCTGGCCACTGCTCCACAGCAGGTGAGAGGTGACTCCCTGTGGGATGATTGAATGAGGGAACAGGCGCTGAATCTAGGGCTGACTGGAATTGAGGGCCAAATTAAAAGGGGGAGGGCCACAAGATCTAACCCTTCCCTAAGTAAGGAAATCACAGCAGAATTCCCTTCAGTGGGCAGAGGACTGCGCTCCGCAGCGCTGCAGTCTCCTTCTCCTATAGACTTCCCCTATATGGTTTAGAGAAGGGGCAAGCTAGGCGCCCAGGGTCTCCAGTAACTTCCCACAGCGGGGCCAAGACAAGTAACTAAAAGGGGAGTAATGGGTTGGACCAAATAGGCAGCTTCCCAGTCCAGGAGGTCAACCCTAAGTCTAACCTTTTCCCACCCTCAGCTACAACCTGTCCTCCAGCTGACTTCCACAGGTAGACAAAATGGCTGCCCCGCATTCCGCCTTTTATAGGCTGCCCTTCAGTGGTCCAGAATGGACCAGAAGGTTCTGGAATGCCCTATGCTGGTCTATGGGTGAGTTCTGGACTTGGCAGTTAGGGCAGTTGGTAGCCATTTTGTGGCTCCAACTTTCCCTGTCAGAACAGGCCTCTGGGCCTGAGGTAAAAGATTATGGGGGGAAAAAGAACACCTATCCCCTTGACCAACACCTATAAAAAGTAGTAGACAAAAATATTAAGGGTATGAGGGGCAAAAAGGGGACAAAATAAAGAATAATGAGGAGGGACTACGCAAAAAAATCCAGACAGGTCTAACAATGCTTGTTTCAGTTGATGCTGAAGTCCTTTAGGAATTAGAGACATGATCACTAGGTCATCAGCGTACGCTAGGTATGGTTTTTTCATACCTCCTAATTTTGGTGCAATACCCATATCAGACTTTAGTGCCATATCTCTGTCAGCAATGTAGAGAGAAAATAACAATGGTGAGAAAACACAACCTTGCCCAAGGCCATTTTCAATTCCAATTTTTTTAGAGATAACGTATTATCAAGTGTAAATTTTACCTGTAGCCATGTTTGCGATTGTAATCCCATAATAAAATTCAGACGGTTCGGATCAATTCCCCATTTTATAACCTTACTCCATAGCTTTGTCAATTTACCTTATCGAACAATGTGGAGTAATCCACGAAACATGCATATAGTGTTGTTTTCTGCAAGCGTGCTTTTTAACCCTAATAGAGCCATTGAAATGATGTTATCAATTGTTGAACACCCTCAGGAAAATCCGGTTTGTGTTGTTGGTAGTATTGATTTTTCCTCTGCCCAGAGCTTCAATTTGTTTTGAAGGTGTTTTGCAAACAAACAATCTCCCTTCGAAATCTAATAACGCTATTAATCTGTAGATGGACGGATCAGCTTTTTGACCTCATTTCTATATTGTATGCGCAATAGCTCCTTTCCAGGAAGATGGTATTTTCCAAACTTGATTACCTGTGAAAACAGCCATTCTAACAACATACTCCAAAGGGTTGTATTTAACTTGACCAGATCTATAGGGATACCATTTGGTCCTGCTGCCTTGGATGAACGTGCACTTTTTATTAGTTCTGCTATTTCTTCCTTTGTTATATCTGGAAATATTCCATCAAATTTCGGCAGTGTATAATTACAAGTAATAGGTGACTTATAAAGAACTTTGATGTAAGTTTCCCACTTATCACTTGGGATAAACTGTTCATCTGGCTGCCTATATGAGATTGTGCCATGTCCCACCAGAGACCAATATGGTTGTTCATTCCTGGTTAATATAGCATGATATAATTTAGCTTAAGCATTGTTCTCACATTCTAGCTTTATTTGTAGATTTCTGATCTTAAATTCTTTCGTTGAGTCTTGTAGCCTCAGATTACGATCATTAGACATTGGAAATTTTAGTGTATGTCGTATCATTTTACGGTAAACTCTCTTTGATTCAGTTAATTCCCGAGTCTTGGGTGTAATTACAGGTTTTGTTCGCGGTTTCTGTAATTTGGCCACAAGGGTCGATAATATTTTCTTTGTTATAGATTGCCAAGCAGTTATCCAGCTGTCCCCAATTTCCAGCAGCACAATAGCTTTTTTAACACTCGATGAAATTAGTTCTTCTAGATTCGACGCCTTCTCATTTAGTGCATTTTTCCAAATAAGCTTTTTCCCATTCTCAGCAGTCAAACTGCCACTATTGGCCGTTGCATGGGTCTCCCAATGATCATGCTTAATGTTAATAACTAACCTGTGAGGATCATAATCGCTCTCAAGTCTTGATATGATAGCACTGATGAAAGTAGGATTAATGCTCAAATGTGTAGTCTATAGTGGAGGAAACCATTGGCCCTCGAAAAGTTGATGAGGCCAGTTGACCTTCTACTAGCCTTCCATTTAAGATTCTATATCGTCAATCTGCCATTAAATCATATGTGACCTTGGTTAAGATACACGTTTTTAGGGTTATTTTGTAAAGGAATTTGTGTTGTGTACTATTAAAGCTCATATCTGGTTCCTCACTGCTTACAGTTTTATTATTCGGCAAAGGCAGTAAAGTTTGATTAAAGTCCCCAGTTATAATAAGTAAAAAATAATTCGTACACAACCATTATTTGCTCCAACTCGTCTAGTGGTGTCTGATATCTACACTTGTTTTCACCAGTTGAGGAGGAAAATATATATCGATGATCAAAATCTTTGTAGAGTTGATTTGTTAAAAGAACTGGTCATACATATTTTGAATATGTTTTTATTTATTTTTATTTTTTTGATAATCAACTTTATTCAGCAGTTTAAACCAGCAAACAGAATTCATTGGCAGCAGCTCATAAATCAACAGGTACAATGAGTTAAATTCAGCAGTACATATGGGTAGGGTTAATACAGTCCAGTCCGACATTACAGTTTGTGTAATAATAACAAAGACAGTGTATATATCTAGGTTCACGGTGGGATCAAGTCGAACCATTTCCCCCATATTTTAGAGAACAGTTCTGGAGAGCCCCGGGATTCGAATAGGGCCTCCTCCTGGGCACCGCACCAGTCCATCCCCCTCCTCCATCCCCCCACCGTGGGTGCTGCATCTCCTAGCCAGTTACGTGCTATATCCCGTTTGGCCACGGCCACCACCGTCCCCATCAGGCGTTTATCCGATCTAGTGCAGTCCCGGCTATCAAAGATCCCTAGCAGCAGTCGCAGCGGGTCATGAGGAACCTCCCAGCCCGGAGCCTGTGAAAGCTCTCGCTTCACTCCCATCCAAAACCTCACAAGCCCCGGGCATGTCCACACCATGTGGTATAAGTCGGCCTGGGATCGCCCACATCTTGGGCAGTCCGGGGAGGGTCTCAAACGGGCTCGGAAAAGCCTCTCTGGGGTGAGGTAGGATGTGTGTAGGTAATGTCTGCACCAGCTGCAGCTTGGATGATGTGGTCAGGGTATGTGGGGCCAACAAGGCATCCCTCCAATCGGCCTCCTCCAGGGGTCCCACACATCCCTCCCACCGGGTACGCAGTTGGTCAAGGGACGAGGGGCTATTATTTACTAGGGCGCGGTAAATTCGGGATACTCCTCCCCTACCTAGATACCCCATCATCACTTGGGCTTCTAGCGGGCTAAACTCTGGAAGGGTGGTTGGCGCGGGGAGATGTGCATGAATGGCGTGGCGCAGCTGCAAATACCTGAAATGCTGGGCGTGGGAAGGGCGCGGCGCTGCTGTAGGTCAGCAAAGGCTCGAATGTGGTCTCCCACCCAAACGTCCCTGAGCACCGACACCCCGATGAGATCCCAGTGCCGAAACCCGCCAAGGGACTAAACCTCTCGGAGCCAGTTTCCGTGCCAGAGTGGCGTCTGGCGGGTAAGTTTGCGGTCCCCGTAGAGCGGCGCGCCATGCCAGCAAGACCGCTATGGTAATTGAGGCTACGGTTTGCGGGACAGGGCAGCCATAGAGGAGCGCTTGAAGCTGTGAGAAATCCGTCTCTTCCAGTTCCACCCGGTACGCTGGGTCGGACCAGCCGCCCGCGTACCAGTCGTGGATGACGATCAGTTTGGTGGCGAGGTAATAGAGATAGAGGTGAGTCACCTCAAGGCCTCCGTCAAAGGGGGGGGATGCGGCTGTGTGCGAGGGAAATCCGCGGTCGTCCGCCACTCCAGAGGAACCTGGATAGGGTTCCGTCTAGCTCCCGGAACTAAGCACGGGAAAGGGGGATGGAAATATTTTGTAGAGTGTAGAGGAAACGGGGGAGGACCATCATTTTGAACAGTGCACTCTGACCCAGAGTATTGATGGGGAGGGATTGCCACTTCTTCAGGTCCGATCGCATTCGGGGTACCAGGGGTGTGATGTTCAGTGCCCATTCCAATTCCGGCAGCAGAGTCACCCATACCCCAGGTATTTAACCGAGTGGCGTCTAAGGGGGATGGACGACTGCCAGTCAAAGCTTTCCCGGGAGGGGTGCAGCAGAACCATGGTGGACTTGGTCGCATTAAGCCGGAGGCCAGATACTTTCTCGAAGTCAAGAAGGATCTGCAGACATTTATGGCCCGAGGTCGCCGGGTCCGCCAAGTACAGGAGCACGTCGTCGCCGTAGAGGGCTATCTTGTCTATGTGACTCTCATTCCAGGTCCACCCTTGAACGAAGTGGTCTTGCCGGAAGAGCGTCGCCAGGGGCTCCATTGCTAACAGAAGTGGAGGTAGGGGACACCCCTGGCGCGTGCCTCTGCATATCGGGAATGCCTCTGAGAGCATCCCGTTGATCAACACTCTGGCCCTGGGGCTCGCGTAGAGGATCCAAATATAGCTGCGGAACCGCGGGCCAAAGCCCATCTCCTCCAGCACATCCTGCAGATACGCCCAGCCCACCGTATCGAAGGCTTTCTCAAAGTCGAGAAAGAGGAGGGCCAGATAAGGGAATAGGCGGGATCGATGGGCCAGGGCCAGATGGAGGCGGCGGATACAGTGGCGGGTACCTCTGGCCGGCATGAAGCCACACTGGTCCGGGGGACCAGATCTTGTAGAAAGGGTTTAAGCCTCTGGGCCAGTATTGTAGCGAAGAGCTTGATCTTGGTGTTCATAAGGGAGATAGGGCGGAAGTCCGCACAGTTCACAGAAGGCGGGTGGGTCTTGGGGATGACCACAATCGTAGCCAAGTCCGATTCGGGGGGAAGGAGCCCTTCTCCATCACGTGATGGAAAAGATTCAACAGCTGGGGGGCCAGAGTGTCCCGGAAGGCCGCATAGAACTCCTGTGGGAACTCGTCCGGACCGGGTGTCTTGCCAGAAGGGGGATGGCCACCAGGACTTCGTCCTGTGTGAAGGGCTTTTCCAGAGCTTCTTCTGCATCCTATGGGGTAAGGGAGGGTAGCCGAGCACCGGCCCTGCCCAGGAGGGTAGTCAGAAGCGCGTTGGGTGGGTGCGCCGCATAGAGGCGAGTGTAGAAGTCGGCGAAGATTCCAGCTATGGCCCTGGAGGGTGTCATCCGGTGCGCGGACCTCCGGAATAACGCAGTGGATCTTAGGGTAGGAGACCAAGTTATGGAGGAGTTTACCGTTCTTGTCACCCCAGCCGTATATCCGCGCCACGGACGACCGCCACAACTGCGGGCCGAGTCAAGTGCGATTTAGCGGAGCTCTTCCCGGATCATCGCCAACTGCCGGGTGGGGTCCTCTCGACTGACTGCAGTTTGTTCGGCCTCTAGCCGGGCAGCTAGGGACTCCAACTCCGCAAGCCGGGCCAGTCGGTCCGCTCGTTTGGCGTGGACAAGCCCCCTCGCCACCCCACGAATCACCGCTTTACCAGCTTCCCAAAGGGTCCCCGGCAATGAAACCGAACCCTCGTTGGCAGTGAAATAGTGGGTTAGTTCCTGCCCTAGGTCGTCTACCAGCGCTTGGTCCTGTAGAAACCATGCATTGAGGCGCCATACCGCACACGGTCCCCCCAGAGTGGAGCCCATGCGGAGGGAGATCGGGGGAGTGATCCGACAGTCCCCTCGGTAAGATACTCGCTCCGGAGACCAAATGACAGTCTGTGGCCGGGAGTAGGAGATCAATGTGGGAGTGGGTATGGTGGGAGGCCGAGGTATGAGTGTATTGTGCCTTGCGAGAGTTCCAGATCCACCAAGTATCACAGAGCCCCATGGTCGAGGCCCAGCTCGACAGGGCTGCCGCGGAGGAGAAGCGGGTCGCAGAAGGGGGATCGGTCGTGTCTTGCCCCGGCTGCATCACGGCGATGAAGTTGCCGCCAACAACTGTGAGGCCGAGCGGAAAGGCGGAGAAGATCTGTGTGAGGCATCGAAGCGTCGGGGACAGGAGGGCGGGCGGGACGTATACATTCAGGATGTTCAGTGGACAACCCTCCACCATACCCGAGATTGCGGCATATCGCCCCTGTGGGTCAGTGTAGGCTTTAACAAGGGTGAAGGGGAGACCCTTCCGGAGCAGGACCGCCACCCCTCGGGACCCGCGCTGGAACCCAGAGTGCCAGACCATCGCAAACCCGTACCGGGCCAGGAAGTTGCATTGTGTTCCTAAAAGGTGGGTCTCATGGAGAAGGAGCACCTCCGCCGAGTGGCGATGTGCCGCTCGAAGGACCGCAGCGCGCTTGATGCGGTCGAGGAGACCATTGACGTTCCAGGAGAGAACATGGAGAGGCCTAATCAACGTGTATGCCATTGGGGGAGGACGGGGTGTGGGAGATCATGGGAGCAGCGGGGGGCGGGGGAGGACCTACCGCACCGCTCCAGATCAAAAGGAGGTATTCGGAGCGGGCCAGCTGGGCACGGGTGCCCAGGGTGCAGGTGGGGGAGCGGGGAGAGGGAGGCGTCCGCCCGCGGCACGCTCCCGTGGTAGCCCGTGGGGACCCAGAGTAGCCAGGACATCAGAGAGCAGGAGGTGTGTGTCGGACGAGGATGCACCCACCATAGGACATCAGTAGGAGGAGCTGCAACCAGCTGCCCGCAAGCAGCAACAACTAAAGCCGAGCAGTGGCCGAACAATGCTAAACCAGAAAGAAGCCCGTAGGCGGCTAAGAACAGGAAACACATGGGAGACAACGGCCCCCCCACCCCGGTACCCCACCAACTCCCCCCACCCTACACTTCAGAATAGGAAGCATATGTCGCCCTAAGGTGCAACACCCAAAGAATAAACCCCCCGCTAGGGGACTGACACTAAACTTAAACGGTTAGTTGGGAGCAGTAGTACTAGTCTAGAGTCAAACAAAGGAGGACCCCCCCTCCGTATTGCCGGATTAATGTCAACAGCAATAAACAGTGAAGCTTCAAGGAAGATATGGTACAGAGAGAAGTTGCAGCAGTTTCACAAGGGACAGGAGGATGTAGTAGCAGAAGGAAGAGATAGATAAAGTTGGAACGTAGAAGGGAAGGAAGGTTTGAGCTGGTCATATTTCAGTTCCCGGGAGGAGCCCCCTCCAGGCCTTCCGCCCTCCGGGCGTCAGACAAGGCCCGGGGGGGCGCTCAAGGGCAGCCCGGCTGATCAGGGTAGCCGTCATCAGTCAGACATCTCGTGGCCCCAGCTCAGGCCTCTGCATCTTGTGGAGAGTCCCGGATCACCGGGCTGCCGGACAAATCGGAGTCCGATCTGGACTTGAGCAGGCTTGTGCCCGAGTCCGAGGGCCCGTCGACGATAACCACAGATGAAGGTACAGCCGTTGGGGGGACTCCTCGGTCTGAGGGCGGGGGTGACCGCTGTGTGTTCCCCTCTTGTGAGCGAGAGGCATCCTGACGCTGGCAACTCCGCCTGCGGGAGCCGGTCCGACGTCGCCTTGGCTTGGGTCTTTCATGGGCAGGGCGGAGATTGGGTCCTCTGGTGGGGGACGGCACCCACCCAGGCAGAAGGGGACGCTCCTCAGTGAGCCAGGTCCAGGCGGCTTGTGGGGTGTCAAAGAAAAAGGACTTGTCCTTGAATAGGAGCTTGAGGCGGGCCGGGAACAGGAAGCCATACCGCAGACCCAGCGCCCTGAGCTTTTGCTTGACTTAGTTATAGGACCTCCTTTGGGACTGGACCTCCCTAGAGTAGTCCGGGAAGATCATAATTTTAGAGTTCTGGAAGAGCAGGGGGCCTATGTCTCTGGCCGCTCCCAGGATGGCATCGCGGAAGTTGAAGATACGGAGGATGAAGGGTCGGGCCGGGCCTCCAGGGGGTGGTCTGGGTGCCAAGGATCGATGGGCCCGTTCTATGGCGAACCAGGGGGAGAGTTTCTCCGCAGGCATCCAGGAGTGGATCCAGGTTTCCAGGAATTCGGCCACAGGGCCCTTCTCCAACCCCTCTGGAAAACCCAGGAGGTGTAAGTTGTTCCTGCGAGCCCGGTTTTCGGCGTCTTCCGCCCTGTGGTGGAGATCCGACATCAATGTCTGGAGACGGGCCACTTGGGTTTTGAAGGTGGTCAGGTCATCCTCTGCCGTGGATATGCCGGACTCGGCTTCAGTAATACGCGCTGTGGCGTTTCTAAGGTCTTGCCGGATGAGAGCTACATCTACTCTTACTTCCCCGATTTTGGTCTCAACCGATGCCTGGGAGGCGCTGATCGCCTGGAGGATTGTAGACAAGTCCCCTCCCTCCGTCCCAGGGTGAGGCGGAAGCCCGGCACCGGAGGCATGGTCCGCCTTGGCGAATTGGTCCATACGCAGCTGGGAGGAGGGGATCGGGGTCTGTGTGTTCTTTCCCCTGACCATGGCTTCTCTGGGCGGTCGTGGGTCTGTAAGGAGTGTTGCAGCTGCAGGTGCTCAGTCCAACGGGTTAGGCCGCCCGGTCCCGCAGTGGACTCGGGTATCCGGGTCCTGCGATGGCGCAGGCGGAACCGCTTGCCAACGGCAGGCCTCCTGGGCTCCCCTCAGCGTGGGTGGAGAAGTAGCATAGGGAGTCGGAGTGCAAGGGGAGAGATTAGAGGGAGCCGCATAAATCCTGGTGTAAGGAGCAGAGCCAGTGGAGGACACCCCGGCGGGCGTCCCAGTCACTGCGCCGAACGGCGGCGGGCCCAGCCCGGGCGCAGCGAGGCAGATCGGAGGCTTGGCAGCGCGGCCCCGGGGCATAGGCGACCCCACCGATCTCCACGCCGTCCGAGCCCCGGATGAAGAGCAGCGACGGTGCCTGGGCGGGCGCAGTGGTCGGCGATTCATTTCTGGGCTCCCACTCCTGTGGCAGGCATCAGTAGCGGTCAGGCCACGGCGCGGGTACAGCGGCGGCAGCTCGGGAGGCAGGCGTCAGTCAATGTGTCGCGGCAGGCAGATCGGCGTCCCCGGGGGCGATGAGGCAGGAGGGGCCCGGACCGGCTCCCCAGGGGACAGGTGGGCCAGTCCGCGGACAGGCTAGGGGTCTATTGCTGCTTGGGGGGTGCAGGGGCGCCCGGTCTCCCAGCCCGGGCTAGTAGTCCGCAGGCGAGACCCTCAGGGGGCTCCAACCCCGTCCCTCACCTCAGCTCCAGTCACTCCGGGTTTTCGGCAGGGGCCCCCCAAGATGTCGTCCCTCGCAGAGGTCGGCCGGGCAGGTCCCCTGGGGCCACGCGGCGTGCCCGGGGCTCAGGTGGGGCGCCCCCAGGGGGAATTGCCGATGGAGGCAACCCATTCAGGCCTTCAAGCCACTCATCTTAAATGCCTTGGTCATGGTGGGAGTCCCGCGTCTTCAGGGGCGTCTTCCATGTCGCAGCGGCCCCAGGCGGCAGCAAGTCTCCAGGCGGGGGCGGACGGCCAGGCAGCGAGGAGGCCAGGGACCACCCTCGCCGGGAGCCCCTTCCCAGGATGGGGGCCCGGCAGAATGTCAACAGGATACAGCCTCAACCCCACAGCAGTCCGATCGGTCCCACCGGTTCACAGGAGGGCACGGGTGTGTCGTGGGAAGTGGTCCTGGGGGGCCGCCACCGTCGGTGTCTCGCTCAGGGCCTCCGGGCCTCGTAGACCACTCGTCCAACTCCCGGCGGGCCGGGGGAGCCCCAAGTCACAGGCGGGTCCCTCCCCCCCCCCGCCGCCAGGCCCGCCGCAGCCCCAATCACCAGCCGGCCGCAGGGACAGGACCGGACAGGTCCGCGGCAGGGGAGCCAAGGAGCCGATCACGGTGGGGGTCACCCTCAGACCCGGCCGCCCGGACAGGCCCCCGCAGATCCTGTACGTGCCTCACAGCTCCCGGGCCCCGCGCCGCGTGGGGGCGGAGGTGATGTGCCCCTGCGTCCGCCCGCCGCAGCTCACAGAAACAGGCCGCCTCGATGTTTAACAGGGGGTCGCTATCTTGCCGGCCTCACGGCTGGAAGGAGTCGAATCAGTGGAGGCACGAGCCGACCTCCAGGACACCCCAAAATTCACCAGGGGGTGCCCAGCGGTCAGGAGAGGTCAGGGGTATCAGGTTAGTCTGCCGATGGAAGCTGTTGCAGGCGGATGCAGGGCGGATGATGGATGGGGGGTCCAGAGCACTCTTAGAGTGCGACCGCCATCTTGACGCCCTAGGCCACGCCCTATTTTTTTACTTGTCATATATAGTTTGCTACATATTGATATTGTCAGACCTCCACTTGGGCTTCCAAAGACATTTTTTTGCTTTAATTTCACGTGTTGTATAATTTGGTATGGTTAAATTTGCAGATTGCCAAGTTTCCTGTAAACATGTTCTTGAATAAAAGTAGACATTTTCCCCAGTGCAAGTTCTGTTTCACTTATGGTTGGTGTACATGCATGTTCTGGTTGAGCACTTTTTTCCAATCACACCCATATTAGTAGACTACGCTAAGTGCACAGAGTTTGTCCAGTTACGTGGCGCAGTTTGGAGAAAATAAAATAAAAATCACCAATTCCTTGCAGCTGTGTCCCATCCAGAGAGATGTGATATCAGGCTATGATTATTTGTTCAGTTGTATAGCACAAACATCTCATTCCATGATCCCAGCAGACCCTACAATGAATCCTGGGTCTTCCTTGATTCTATAAGTTTACCAGGGGACTGCAGAAGAATCCTAGAACGACAGATATCAGGGAATGCATAAGGTAAGCAGTGTTGCTCATGTTCATCCAATCCAGCAGATTCTTTCCTACACAGAGCAGAAAAGATAGCACTGCTGCACAGGGCCCTCTTTTTCCATATTCTTTATTTTTAAAGACTTTGACCACACTGTGCTTACTGAAGATAGAAATATTTTACAACAAAAAATGAAATGTGCAATCTACCGTGCTTCACAACTTCTCACTGCCTTCCTATGTGTCTCTTTCCTCCTGCATGCTTGCATGCATGCAGGCACCCCTTGGCTTACCTCTCCAGTAATGGCTCCTCTCTTCTCAAACTTTCACAGGAGTAATGCATAACCATTTGGAAACCAGCACACATTCACCACAGACCTAACGCACGCTGGTACACAAAGCCAGCATCAAATGTATATTGGGCAACCCTTTAGACTCTGTACTGTACCAGATAGGCCAAGTTTACTCCAGTTAGCCAGCACTGGATCAAACAAGCAGTGGAGTGAGCTTGCGACTTGAATAACACCATGGCATGCTCAAACTCACATGTACACTTGACAAGGCAGACAACTCCGTATTCCAGATATGCCCAAGTCCAAACCAAGAATCTCAGATTTTAGGAACATAACCCAAATGAATTAACAGTATAGAATTCACATACATTGTATATTCTTTAATTCTCCAAATTGGTTAAATACTTCATAAAATGTCGGTAAGAAACAAACATATGAAATAAGTGAGCAATGAGCCCAAGTCATAGTTTGTGCTCTCCGTGTCATACAACAATTAGAGAGACTGGTTGGCTCATGAAATTAAGAATGATATTATATTGCGCTCACTCATCTCCTCCTGCATTGCCACATAGCACGCATCTCACACAGGTTGTCAAGAAAGGAAAGAGCTTAGTAACATGTTTTCTTTACCTCTGCAGCCATCTTTGGTCTCCGTCTCTGCAAAACTGCTGTTCCAGTCCGAGCTTCCAGTGCTGCAAAGCAGCCAGTCTATGTGCTCACAAGCTCCCGGATCCTTCCTCCGTTGATGGGATACCTCAGCATCGCCTTCCTGACTCAGTCTTGTTACATCCTCATCCTTTTGTGGCAAGTAATTCTCATGGGTGCCATGTTGACACAAAGGGTCTGAATCCTTCACCACTTCTTTCTCAGTTTTTGATTGGCATAGCAGATCCTGCACACCTCTCAGGCTTCCTGGTGTTTTTGAGACCAGCTTGTGCTTATTCAAAGGCCACCCTTTGAACTGGAGAAAGAAAACTTAAATTAATGAAAGAAACTAAAGATGTCGAGAACAGTAAAACAAACAGTTAGCCACAGAGTTAAGAACTTATTTTGCTTCTGACTCCATCCATTCTACCTCGGTGATAGCTTCAAAAGAGGATGATGTTATTTTTCCCAGGGCTGAATCAACTTCGGAATCACAGTTCACCCTATTGTTGAAATAATTTCTACAGGCTGCAGAACAAGCAATCATCCATTACATTGATCTTCCCACGCATGCATGCAACTGTGAAGTTGTATTTTCCCAATTTGGAGGCAAATCTGGGAACACATACAGTGGAATTCTATTCCCCACCAAGGGAGATAATACTCTGGGATTGTGGTCTGATCTCAGCATGAAGTGGCAACTGCACACAGTTCTGGAAGTGCTGTATGTCTGACACAAAAGCTATTACTTTGCATTCTGGCAACAAATACCTTCTTTCCAAAACATGTAATATTGGGTAGGCAAATGCCACATTCATCAATACCCAATTTCCTCAAAAGTACAGCTTTCGCTCAGTATGAATATGCATTATTTTGATAGCACCCACTTTCCCTCCACACAAAAAGGACTCAGAGGGGTGCATCAATTCAAACCCTTTTTGCTGTGAATCTGTCCACAGGTACTCCATGTTTTACCCGATTAGTACTCTCAAAAGTTAAAATTTTCAACCAAGTTGCAATCAAACCTGCTGTAATACTCATAGAATCTATACAAATGCTTTTTGCTGTACATGGTTAGTACTCAGAAGGGTTATGTTTCTACAGCAAAGTTACACATAAAACTGCTGTAGTATTCACAGAGACCAGCAGACTATAGTAACTAGTCTCCATTATTCTGTAATGAGGCTTTTACAATAGCTCACACCAGGATACTTTGCTCCATTACTCGACACAGTATGTTCTAGGTAATCTACCTGGTTCAGGAAATAATTACGCTTTACCCCTTCTTTTCTCAAAAATACTAAAATGTCCCCTTGAAAACACTTGACAGAGGTTGAATATCCCAACATACATGAACATTACTCTCTGTAATAAGGAGGCTGTTAAAGCCAGTCCGAAAGGCAGCCTTTTTAAACTTGTACAGCCTCTTCGTGTGAGAAACACAATTAGATTACTGATGCTGGTGTCTGAATTATTTGGTGATAAGCAGATCATAGACCAATTGCCAAAACGTTTTGACACCCTACAGCATACATACTATATCATTGATGTTGGGCAAAGAATGAGCGTCCACTACAAACTTTACATTTAATGTTCTCAAATTCACACAATCTCAATTTGTTGTCTGATTTGTGGGTAAAAAATGTGGGTAATACCAACTCTGACGAGTCAATCTCCTCTATGGCTCCATCTTGGTCAAGAGGAGAGAACATCGCCTTAATTTGTCATCTCAGAAACATACATACATATGCAAGCGTGTGAGGCTAAAGCCAGACTTGGGGTGAATATTTCAACGTACTGCTCTTGAGAACTGAGGTCTGGGCATCAAGGACCCGTGCCAGGATAGCTGGGCTGAGCTACCCTCGATTTCCTGCACGATGTCCGAGTACTCTTTCTGCAGGAGCTGGAATCTTCGCCTCACCAGGAAGCCTCTGACATGGGCCTGGAGATGAAACACAAAGACCCAGACAAAAGTCATGCATCAGAGTCTTCTTATGGCTCTTCTGAACATAATACTCAGACTAAAACTAGAAGAGGCATACTCAATAGCATTTCAAGTCCTAATGCCCACCCATTTCTCATTATTACCACCCTTTCCTTCACTCTTTGCTTTGCAGAACTGTCACTCATACCCACTGCAGAGACGATGAAAGCCATACATCCTTGCCCCAACAACTCGAATGTCACTAACTCCACTTTAAACCTTACAACCACAGCCTCTATTTTTTTTTTTTTATCGTTTTTATTGCAGAGTTCAATACAAGGTATACAACACTTTTGCAAATAGTTTACGCGGGACCAGGATTCCTTCATTCTTGCCAAGTTTTGCAAACACAGCCATACAGCCCACATCCCGGAGGCTGGGCGGCGAATTGATCTGAAGAACATACTCCCAGTCTCATGGTGCAAACTGTTCTATCGGTCCTCCGCTGTCTGCGTTTAACTTTTCACCCTCAACTGTCTCCTCTCCGCCACCCGGCCGATGTGTGTGGGGCTCTTCGCCCTAGCTGTGTAATAAATTCCCCCCCCCCCCTCTGGTGTCTACGCTCGCGTCTGGTGATTGTGCGCTCTGTCATGTAGGTGGTCGCAGGAGTCCGGTATCGATTAATGGGTGTGTGAGTCTGGTGTCAGTGCTGGGACTAGAATCACCTCCCCTGGAGCCCCTAGTTCTGCAGGTTCTTCCTCCCCCTCACTCTCTACAGCACTGTCCCTAAGAGCTTGGACCATCGTTTCCCATGCCAGCGCCGTTTCCTGGGCTTTCTCATCTGGCTTACGCCTAGCCATTTGGTACCTAATAGTGCTTTCCGCCGCCGCCCATTTCAAAAATTCGTGCAGCCATTTCCGATGTGAAGGCGCTACTTTTGATTTCCATCCCCTGGTGAGCTCCCTCTTTGCAATAATTAGGCCCATATCTATAAATTTACTAGACAGCTTGGTTTTGCGTGTGTGTGGAAACCAGTGTAAGAGTGTAACCGCATCGTCGTATTGCAGGTCCCTATCTGTCACTTCGTTCAGGATATCTCCCACGTTCCCCCAATATTCCTGCAACCGTGGACAGCCTCGTAACATGTGTAATAAATCTGCCCCTAGTAGTGCACATCTGGGACAAGCTGCGTCTGCAGTGCCAAAGTATTGCATAATTTTATTCGGGGTGAGGTAGGCCCTATGAAGTATGTATAGGTGGATTAGTTGGAAACGGGCGTTCCTGGTGCTTTTCCTGGCTCTCTGAACCAGCTGGGACCACGTCGTGTCTGGGATGTCTTTCTGTAGGTCTGCCTCCCATTGTGTCTTGAGGCGTGTTAGGGGTGGTACATTTTCAGTGTGCATTCTGGAATACAGGCACGTAACTGCCTCGTATGTTCCTGCCGCCATCATCGTGTACTGGCACGCTAACGACGTCTTGGGTTCAATTAGTCCCCCCCCCCCAATGTGCCTGTATAGTTCGCACTACTGCCGCATTCAGTAAATAGTCCCCTCCCGGGAGATCGTATTGTTCCTGCAGAGTCTGGTACGGTGTCATCACTCCATCAGTATAGAGGTCGCCCACCATCTGTAGACCAGCTTCCTCCCAAAGCTGGAGGTTTGACCAGTCTCCCCCATGCGGCAGGGCTGTAATCATTCCTAATGGGATTTCGGGCGCATACGGATGCCCCGGTCCAGCTCGTTTCTGCATACGATTCCAACATAGTCTCAACGTTCGTTCTTCTTGGGATAATCCTCTGAGCACTAGTTTCTGCTGCAGAGCAATATACGCTAATACATGTCGTGGGATGCCCATGTCTCTCTCATGTTCCGGACCCCGGTACACCCTTGCCACCTCTTGTGTATAGAACTGCAGTTGTGCAGCCAGGTAATAAAGCTCGAAGTCAGGGACTGCCAATCCCCCTTCGGTCTTCGGGCGAGTCAGAGTCGTTAGTGCTATCCTCCGCCTGCCTGTTCCCCAGAGGAATGACACAATTCGAGATTTAAGGTGTTTGAAGAGTACGCCCGGTATCCATATAGGAAGGGTCCTAAAAAAATACAACAATCGCGGTAGGGCGATCATTTTGAGTAGGGACACCCGGCCCGTCATGGATAAAGGAAGGGTAGCCCAGAAGGTCATGTTGCCTTGTAACGCTCGGATGCAACGGCCAATATTACCGTCCAATAAGTCAGCAGGCTCGTGGTAAATATAGACCCCGAGATAGTGCAAGCAGGACGGTTCCCAACGTAGGTTGAGGCTGGTCAATGGACACCTCTCCATCTTTCGGAGGGGGAAGATGCAAGTCTTTGCCCAGTTCACTTTTAAGCCTGAAACTTCTCCGAATTTCGTCAGTAGGCCCTCCGCAACCTCCACCGCTTCGTCGGCATTGTCCAAGAATAACAGAAGGTCGTCGGCGTACAGCGATATATAGTGGTGGGTACCTCCGACTACTAATCCGCAATATGAGTCACCTCTTCTAGCTAATGTCGCTAGTGGTTCCATCGCCAAAGCGAATAGCAAGGGGGAAAGAGCGCATCCCTGTCTAGTTCCCCTGTTCACTTCATATCGGCCCAAGATTAGCGCCCCCACTCTCACCCTGGCGCCTGCCGATGCATAAAGCACCTTAGTCCACTGTATATAATCCTCGCCCAGACCAAAACCTTTCATCACCCTATACAGGTAGTCCCACTCTAGGCTATCAAAAGCCTTTTCTATGTCAACTGATAGCACCACAGGGGCTCTTGCAGCCTGTGGAGGATCTGCTATGAGTCGAAGCAGCCTACGAATGTTGTGCGACGTGTTCCTAGTAGGGATAAAACCTGATTGATCTCTATGGATCAATCCCTGCATATGGGTCACGAGTCTACCAGCTAGGATTGTACTCAGTATTTTATAGTCAGACGTCAGCATCGACAATGGTCGATACGAGGCCAGATCTAAGCTGTCTCTACGCGGTTTTAACAGGGGTATCATGATCGCCTCGCGCATCGAGTGTGGTAACTCTCCTTTTTCCTTGGCCTCCGCATATATTATATGTAACCGTGGGGCCAGTAAATCTATATATTTACCATAGAACTCAATAGGTAGCCCGTCTATTCCTGGCGTTTTGTTACGCGCCATTCTCTTTACAGCCCCTCTTATTTCGGTGAGGTCAATCGGACCCCCGATGGCCTTAGCGTGTTCCTCTTCCAGTTGGGGCAACTGTATCTCGTTTAGTAAGGCATACTATCGCCTCAGTTCGAGTCCCCGAGCCCTTCTCGTATAGTTTTCCGTAGTATGTTCTAAAGCACTGCAATATAGCCGGTTGGGTGTTGTATATCTCCCCGCTTGACCCCTTCAGGGACAGTATCGGGGTGCTGCCCCTATTGGGGTTGGCCAGCCAGGCCAGAAGTGCTCCAGTTTTGTCCCACTCAGCGAGAGCCTTAGTTAAATAATTTTTATAATCAAAGCTGCGCAGGCGCTCCATCTCCACCGCCACTGCCTCCCGCGCTGCACGTACCCCCTCCTGTAGATCAGGGCGGCCCGGCCGCAACTTCTCCGCTTCTCTCAGCGTCTGTTCAGCCTTGTCTAGATCGTCAACTAGCGTCCGTCTTACCCCCGCAAACTTCCCTATACAATGACCTCTCACCACTACTTTGAGTGCATCCCATTCCGTGGCCCTTGAGGAGGCTGTTTCCTCATTCTCCGCAAAATATCGGGAGATCCTATCCTCTAAGGCCGCACTGAATGGTGGGTCATCCAACGTGTCCGGTCAGAGCCGCCAAGTCGGGATCAGTGTGATCCCTGTCATCCAGTCTAACGTGAGGAGCAAGGGGTTGTGATCTGATATCGTGCGTGCTAGATATTCAGTCCGGGCAACCATCGGCAATACCGTCTGTGAGCACAGGAAAGCATCTATGCGGACATGGAGGTCGTGTATGCCAGAGTAGAAGGAGTAGTCCCTCTCTGCTGGGTGTTGTAACCACAACCTCTACTGTATCATCACATCTCCACAGTTATTACTCCCAACTCCCTCGTCATGGTATCCCTCTTTCTTTCCCAACACCATCAACTGCTCATCTCTCCTACTCAAACTATCAGGCCTGTCACCGATGTGGCTCCCTTCAGAGCCATCAAACCTCCATAAACCTGTCTTACACCTGTAAACACAGGTGTCAATCACCTCAATGATTGTCAGAAGGCCCTTTGCTCCAATACATTCGAGTTACTAACACCCAACACATACCACCTGTAAGACTGTTACACTGCCACCAGATAACCCCTTACTTTCATGTTCATCCCTTCACACTATGTGTCTCCCCCATTTTAGGACTGTCTCCCTTCTCAGTGTGATACCAGCTTGTATAGAGGACAGCACCAGTAAAACCCCCTTACCGTTAGCAGCAAGGGTTTGGTTCTCTGTGCCACCATTCACTAGCATGGCTATAGCTCTCCACTGCAACCAATCACCCGTACCCTCCTACCTCTTTTTTGTTCCATCTATGGTTGCGGGTTCGCACCATCCCCACTGAACACCAGACAACCAGTACTCGGCTTTCATATAACAAACAGCACAATCTGGGAGATGCTGAATGCTTTAACTGGATTAATACTTAATAACTACTTAATCTGTAAAAGCTAAGACAAAGACAAAAAAACGGACTTAACTTGGGGTGACATGCACTGAGCAATCTGCCCACCCTCTTACCAACAGAAACATTAGTTTTCAGAATTTTTTTCAGAAATGAAGGGAAAACAGGTCACCTCACAGTTCCAGCATGGCTCAATAAAACTTTTTGAGGGCTAATGGAAAGGTGCACATTTATGCAGGAGATGCATTGAATAATTTACCCCTTCATTAAAGAAGGACGACTCGACCGCTCACAGATTTTGAAAAATGGTTGAATGATGGCCTTCTTATTTCCCATCTACACAAGGCCTAAGCAGCTGCCAGTTGTGTGAGAGTGGGAGAAATCCTTACACACTGGTATCATACCCCAGATAGATTGGCCCATTGGGATAAAACAAAATCAGATGCCTTCTGGAGAGGGTGCAAAGGCACATTGATACACTTGTTATGGCACTACTCAAACCTCCATAGATAATGGGAGGGGGTAATTACAGACAGAGATGGAGCTTTCGAGGTACAGATACCTAGAGACCTGGGAGTGATTTTGTTGGATCTCCCATTTACTGGTGGATGGTCGCAGATATAGGACAACAAGTAGCCTCCTAGCCCTCCTCCATTCTTCAGCTATGGGCTCACAGATAAGTGTGACTACCAGAGGATTGAAGGTAGGAATTAATCAGTATGAGGCAGTCTCTATTCCACTTCTCGGTTCCTTCCTGTTTCACCCTCACCCTACTTCACCAACAGACACATAAGGCTGGCAGCGCACTGTTACTCTGTCAGACCCCAACTGGGGGTGGGGGGGATCACAAGTCTTGCAAAACTACTAAGCCTCAACTGTAGGGGTTGAGGACATTTGCCAGCGATGTTCCGGTGCCCGTCCTACTATATGCTCTGCAAACTGGACCAGGTACAACTCTATCCACACTGGACTCCATGAGTAGAGAGTGCGAGCGTCCACAGTCTTCGCAGGTAGGTAGTTTTGGGGTGCTCAAGCTCAGCACTCAACAGTCAATTTGTATGTGCAGCCCAGTGCTTGTTGTTACAAAAAAAGTACTTTAATACTATAGTTATACTAAACACTACACACCACAGTAAGACAAACAAGTCACTGACGCTGATCGAAATCCCCTGTAGGCACTGCACCAACCCCACAGCTGCTCTGACCCCTCTAAGGCACTCTTTCTCTGGTTCTAGGTTCCTTCTTTCGTCAGTATATAGGAGTGGCGTGAATATGGCTCGGGTAAGGTTTTAGGCACCCACAGTTCAAATATGTACAGCTGTTTTTTTAGCTATTTTACCCCTCTTAAGGATAGGGAATATATTTGCCTCGCCTCCAGGCTAATTGCTGCCAGGTACACATCAGCACTGTAAGCTGTCTTTTAAGGACTCTGTCAGGCACTCATTTTCCCTGGTCATAAAGAACTTGGAACTGGAACAGAGTGGGCCCACTTTCATGCAGAAAGTCTAGATAGGGGAGGTGAATCCACCGTCAGAAAATGCACAGCCAGTTGATGGTTTTCCATTTACGAGAACCCTCCAGGCTGTTGTGCAGAGACAGCCTTTGTGTAGAGTGATGCTTCTCTCAGTAAGAAGCACTATCCTGGAGCAGACACAACAAAGGCACAAAGAGGCGTGAGGATTCTGTACCTGGCTGTGGCAACCCCAACTAAAGAAATGATCAGGGAAAGACAAGAGGCCAGGCCTCACCTTGAGACTTCCTCCTCTTTCACAAGAGAATCCGCAGTAACATCCTTCACCCCTACCATCCACCAAATGGCAGTGCTTAAGAAAACGAATAAATAGCTAATTTCTAACAAATGGGGCTCATAGTCCAGTCTTGTCTCACTTCAGTGTCTTGATCTCCCCTACAGCAAAAGGATTGACAACACAAACCCATTATCTGGGTGCATAGCCCTCACTATTCACCTTGTGGTCGACCAGGGATATACAGAAAGGCCCCTGCTGGCCTTCATTTTACACACACACACACCATGCATGTGTTGGACTCGCTACACACAGACACGCTTGACATGAACAGAGGTCAACAGAAAGATCTGGGTAAAAACACAGGAGCGGGGCTTCACACAGGTGGCCCTGCACACCTCAACTAGATGGACCCAAATAAAAAAGGTCTGGTCACAATATAGATTTCTCTGAACGATGACGTAATGCCACCGCCACTATATGTGCTACATCCACGACAAGGACAGGAGTCCACTCACTGTCAGTAATGAAGGCTCGCTTGGTGTGCCCCTCCAGGCCGCAGGACATATTCAGCATCCCTCAAAAGCAAAGACAGGCCTATGCCTCTGCACACGCGTTTAGATTATTTATTTATTTATTTATTTATTTGTGCGTTTTTATATAGCGCGGACTTTACCCGAAGGTGTCAGAGCGCTTCACAATAGGAACAGAACTGATACATGAGAACATTACAAGTGAACAAAATACAAAAGCAAACGTTACATTAAATGAAGCAATAATGACAATCGTGAGCCAACAAAATACAAGAGGTAGCAAACGGTGCATTACAAAAGTGACAATCGTGAGCCAACAAAATACAAGAGGTAGCAAACGGTACATTACAGGAGGAAAAAGTGACGTGTGCAGGTTACAAAAGCGTACAAAGTAAACAGAGGTATAATACTGCAATATATGGAGGGCCCTCAAGCACAAGAACAAACATTACGTAGGCCAAGGTGGCACTTGTGCAGGTATCGAAAAAAAACAAATGTTAGAGGTAGAAAACAGTTTGTTACAAGAGAAAGTGACGGGTGCATGTTACACACGAGTACCAAACACAGGTAGAAAGATAATACCGCAATAAATGGCAGACTCTCCAACCACAAGAACACACTGGGAAGACACTTCCATAGTCCTGTACAGTGGATTTTTCTATAATGGAAGGGCTTCCTTCAGATAATAGAGAGGGCATGGATTACAGTTGGAAGTGTCTTTGAAGGAGGTTAGTGGTCCCATGGCAGCAAAAAGTAAGGATACCAGATATACAACCAGTTGGGCACTCAGAGCTGATGAACAAGCCTGTATAGTATACATGTAGCATACAGGGGGCTTTTCCAACAAACTCAGCCAAGTTAAAAATGGGATTTTTTTGAAGACCTCGTCCACCCAAATCAATGCTTCCTCGTTGCTGATTTCGATTTGCTTCCCTCTACTGTTCGGCCCGGTTACCAACCACGCTTCGATTCGCTCTACTTGTCTAACACACAACTAAAGGCAGGCTGTTTACAACGTACTTTCATTCGCTAAAGGCACATACTTGCATTTCAGGGAGGGGGGGGTAAGTAAGTGAGCACGATACTCTATGCACAAGAGTGTAGTATTGAAGAAAGGGACGCTCCAAGCCAGGTAGAGTTTATAAATCTTCTGCACCACTCAACGCATCGTCTTGTTACCTTCTACACCATTTCTAGTAGAAATACTTTGCCATGCGTTAATATAAATACATTCACAATTCTCCTATCGCCCTCTAATGATACTTAAGGGTGGCATTAAACGCGATAAATAAAACCGAAATAACCTGCAGCGCTATCACTCTTTTCCTGGTCTTGTCCACCTCCATCCTTAAATCCATGCCTATGTTGGCCCCTCCCCTCCGCATAGCTACCCCAGCAACTGCCGTTTCCTGTCAGATGTAGGATCAAATGAAAGGCTAGCTGGAGAAATGCCGCTCGTAGCAAAAGAACAACATGGCAGCCATATTGGAAAGGAGTCATAACGTTCATGAAAACAACAATTAACGAGGAAAACTAGTAGTCTACTCATTAAAAATCTGTGAACAGGAGAATGTATAATTCAAAAACATATTTATCGAAACAATTATAAATATTATTGGCACCCAGCTACGAAGCACCGAACCGTGACATGATGCGTGAGTGGGCAGAAACGAATTTTGAGTCATCGCGTAAACTATTATTCATACTGGTAAAGTATGCTGAGAAAGACTATATCGATTTGGCAGAGGAAATTGAGAGACCAAATAAAGAATTGGATGAATTGGGTGAAACGAAAACATTGGAAAAATTAAACAAGCATTTACAATGCAATGGTCTCGGCTTTATTAAAGTTAGAGCTATTGGCATTGCAAATGGCATTTCTTTCATTTTTTGTTTTTTTAAAAAACATAAAGAAATGGTATTGTCATTTACAATGGCAATAGGTCAGCATTAGAGAGTAGTAGACCGTATTAGCGGACACAGAGCCACACACACAGAGCCACACACACACACACACACAGCCACACACACACAGACAGAGCCACACACAGACAGAGCCACACACGCAAAGCCACACACACAAAGTCACCCACACACACACACAGAGCCCCCCCCCCACACACACACACACACACACACAGAGCCTCACACACACACACACACACAGAGCCACACACACACACACACACACAGACCCCCACACACACAGAGAGGTTGAGAGCAGTGAAAAGAACAAAATCCCACCCTTAAATTAAAATACATACTCCGCCAAATGAAGAGTGCACGCTATACAGGGGAGAGAACACCTTGCAACATTTACTCGAGAGCCAGTATGAATGACTAAACTTCTCTTGAGCTTAACCATCAGTATCTGCATTTTGGGAAGCGGGAAGCAGTCCACCCACATTTTTACGTTTACACAAATCCATTTAAACACAGAGTTCCATCTGTTCCAGTCGCCACTATCACAGAAAAACAAAAGGACAATTGCACCCTCTCAATTAACCAATGTGTACACCATTTATCAAGCGCCTTTGAATACCAAGTGATAGTTGTCAGAAACGCAATGTAGCTGGTTTCAATATAAAAAGTGTGCAATTCCTGCTAACAACTTCTGCTTGAACTCCTGTATACATCTATTTATCTAAATATTACACCTCCTCCTATCTCGCCATCAACACTTCCCTAAACGGGTTAAGCTTCAATAGCAACCTCTGAACATGTTTGGTGAGCATACTGAGATCTTTATGAAGCACATACAATTTGTCCGCTGTTAAAAAGCCTCACTGCATTTGCGGTAAAATGATGCACATGCTTAGCTCTTTGCCTAATGTGGGGCATGAAAAATTATTAGACATTCAAGAAATTTCACCCTGAAGGGACAGGCTTGCCGTATGTGCAGTATGAACCAAGGTAAAGACCCCTAAATCTGAAACTTCTTCCTTCAGAACCTGGCCTTCTACAAATTCGGTCACTGCTTCATCGAATTAAGGAGCCAAATATTTTCCAAGACCTTATCATCAGTACTGCGAAGTGGCAATCCATCATATGCATCCATTTTATAACAACGATCTATAAAATGTTACACACTTGTTGCAGAAACATTTACTGCTGTTGCCCTCTCTCCCTCCTAAAGACATTTCTAGATTAACTTTCCAGCAATGCTTCAGCATTTATCCCTAGTCTGCTTGCAATGGTTAGTATATATATATTTTTTCATTGCAAGGGCTTCACGTCAGTGCATTGCGGAGGCCTGCTCAAGCCTCAAGAAAATCTGTAAGATCAGAGGCTGGAATCAGTCGGTGCCGGTCTGCTGAAGAAACAGAAACCTACCGCCTAAATCCATAGAGTTGTGTGCCATCCTACTAAATGTAGCAAAATGCAGAAATGTCAACACTCTTTAGGCATACTTGCCCACATACTGTGGCACAGAAGAAATAGAAATTACAAGTATGCATTTATATCTTCAATGTATTAGAATTGTGGATTTATTAAACATTAAAACACTTTTAGATTACTAGTATTTGATATGATGTATCCTCTGTTGGAAACACATAAAATCGACATAAATCCGTAAAGCCACCCCATACATCCCTAAAATGCAGCCTTCTATATTCCAAATACTCTTCACATTAGCAAATTAAAATTTTTTAGTACGGTTTCCTATCATTATTAGCACAATGTCCGCAAATCCGTTTCCCCCCTAAAATAATAATTTGGAATATTAAATATAAAAGCTGCTTTGCCTGTATTAATTAAAATAGCACCACTACTTGCCTTTGCAACTGTTACGCTCATGAAATTGTATAATGCCCATTACACTAAATAGAAGTGTATACTTGAAACACATTTAATTTCTTCCACATCCTCCGTGCATCAAGCACCTGTGGGGGGTGAAGGGGCCGTCTGAGGACAGAGCTGGGGTGTGGGGGGAGAGCAGCTGCTCCGGAAAGCGTGGAGGGGGGACCCCGGGGCAGAGCAGCTGAAAGAGTCTGAACGGGGCAGAGAGACGGGGCTGAGCTGGAGGGGGTGTCTGAGGGCAGGACTGAAGTAGGGAGGAGCCGCCTGGGACAGACAGAAGGGGCCGGGGCAAGAAGGAGGGTGCACTGACCAGGGCAGGGAGACGGGCGAGAGAGGAGAGAGTGAGCTGACACCCGGACAGAGTGAAGGAGCCCCGGACAGAGCGGCTGGGGTCGAAAGACCTACTCCCCGGGACTGAGTCAAGGGACTCCAGGAGAGCAGGGCAGGAGCTGCAGCCCTGGACAGAGTGACGGAGCATCCGGGCAGGACTGTAGGACAGAGTGAAGGTGCACCCGGACAGAGCTGAAGGAACTACTGCCCTGGACTAAGTCAGGGGACTGCAGGAGAGCGAGACATTACATTTTGAAGCAACAGTTCAGTCTCAGTCACAATGCTTAAAAACAAATTCAACAATCTTTTTATTCGGTTATGGACATACCCATTCAGAAGTTTATACCGTCTCCTTATGCTTAGATATACGTATATGGGAAACAATGGTGAAGGCTCCACACACTTGAGATCTTCACCTTTACACTGCTCATCGCTCACAATTTATATTATTTAAAATAAAACACTCACGATCTTCACCTTTACACTGCTCATCACTCACAATGAGTACGTCCTGTGCATTAGGTTTGGAGGTGAGCCCCTATACTGTCGCGCCAGGCATTGGCTGGCACATTACTGCACGTTGCAGGCCAGTAATGAGTGAGATACGGTTGCATTTTATATGTATGAATTGAAGTTTTTGTTGGTTGAGGTCTGTTGACATGATTGGTACCCCTTGCATCTATCCCCGTGTCCTGGAGGAGAGCAGCAGCTCTCCGCCTGGAAGGTAACTGTTGGGCTTGGCAAGACCGTCAGAAAACCAGAAAAAAAAGCTTTGCTCCTAATCGCTTTCTAATTTCTTTGGCTCTTCTCCCCATTGCGTGTGACTGCGCGGCTGTTCTGTCCTTCGCTCGGGCCCTTTGGTTGCAGAAGAACCGTCCAGCCCGGGCATGAACTGCTGTAACCCCGGCACGGAAACAAGCCATCCAAAATAGCAAAACAAGCGACCTGCAAGCCGCACCACTCTCTGCAGCGTGCGCTTAACCCACTGAGCTACCTTCTCAGGATGAATCATTAGCGCCCTAGTATCTGCCATGGAGACGATATAGCTCCGGGTGTTTGGAGGGTTCAGGGACATGCGCACACGCCCCCGCCCTTCTCTCCCACCCCTCCACGGACACGCGCAGGCCAGTCTGCGCTCTCCCCACATCCCAGTCACAGCCCCTCGGCCGCGCCGGGGAAAGTGCTGCGTCCAATTGTCTGCAGCTATTTCCCTGGAAGCTAAAGCTCTGCAGCTGGAATGCCAGAGACCTAAAAATAGAGACGTGTAAACGCAGTAATTGACCAGCTCCGATTCCGTGAACCCCAGGGTGTGAAATACCGGGGACATGGAGAACTGGTAGGCCGATTCTCCAGCCAGTGTCCTAGATTTGGTAGCAGGCGGGGGGATGCGGGTGGGGGCAGAGAACAGACACAGGCAGGCACTAAACCTCGGGCAAAGAGGGTCTCCCATCCCGTCACATAGGTCCACGATCTTTATGGCCAACAGCGCCGCAGGAGCCAACACTGCCCCGGCCACAGCGGCACAGCTCCATTTATTGCATCACGTTTCCCTCCAGGGCCCCCAGGCAGCACACAGCACAGCGGGAGCAGATTTTAGGGCAGTAACAGCAGGATGCGTAGGATACTACATGATTAACGACGGGCCGGCTGCAGAGCTCCTCAAAGCACGTCCAGTGCCGCCGCCACCTTCAGATTCTTACATGTCAACATTTTCCTTCTGGTTCATAGATCTTCCATGCCTACCCCAAGAGAGAGAGAGGAGCGCTCGACACGACCACGTTTCTGCGAGGCGAGGCAGAAATGCCTCAGAGAAACACACGGTCATTTTGCGATTCCGGGGCGTGTTTTTAGCAGTTGAGTGACGGATGACGTCACGACTTAAAAACTGCAAAAAAACACGCCCCCGAATCGCAAAAAGATGGGGCTTGAACCGAGTGACGCCCCTCTCCTCCAATGGCTGGCCAGCATTTACAAGGCCAGCCAATAGAGAAGAGGGGCGAGTTCAAGCCCCCATACTGCCAAAACATAAAATCTCGGACTCCGCCCACTGCGTGGGACGCTAGTCCGAGACCTAAAAATGGTATGAAAAGGAGATTGAAGAAAGAAGAGGATGTAATTCGGGAACGCAAAGCGTTCAAATTCCACCGTGATAGGTGCGATTACGAGTGCGGCAGGATCTTTACCTTCGCGCGCAAATTTGAAAACTTGAAATCTGGCAAGGCAGGAATAAAACATCCAAATAAAAACCAAACAGAAATTACCATGTCAGGCATGCAAGCCGAATTAACATCAGCAGCGGATATAAGTTCAGCTTCTGAAAGTGAATATGAGCAAGAAACCCAAAGAGCAAACAGAAAAGAAGGAGCAAGAACATTTTCACTCACAGAGGAGGTTGATTTTTTTATGTCAAGAGCGCCTGCAAACACTACGGCCTCGGAAAACACAGGCCAACCCTGCATCAATACAAGCAGAAAACATAGGGAGAGGCGGAAAGCTAGCAGGCGCAGAAAACAACAGCAACCAGGGGCAACCGAAACGCCGACCTAAAAATTCTGGCGCAAATAAATCTTGATGCCACTGAATCACCTGCTAAAACAGCGATCAATCTAACGGATGTGGTTCTTAACAAAGTGGAAGAACAATTGTTAGCTCTGGGACTGTCATTTTGTCCAGAAAGCTCTTTCAACTAAGCAGCCAGGGTAGACATCTACAAAAGCATGTGGAAATTGAAACTGCAGAAGTATTTTAAACAAATCAATGTGGAAGAAACTACCAAGATACCATGCATTCTTGACAACACCATTCCGCAACCAAATGATGATTGCATATAAATGAAAATGAAAAACAATTGGAAATCGAACTTGAAGCACTGTTGGAAGAAGGAGATATTTCTTCCATCAACTATGATACACCATTGTCTCCTGCCAGTGTACAAACAACGGTTCATACTCCTTTTAAACCGCCGTCTACCTTTTATCCAATTATGCTAAAAGACACTATTGACAGTTTTCAAGACCAAGTAGTGCAGGATTTAAAAAATGTAAAAAAAAAAAAATCCAAAGCACCATTGCCTGCGACACAAGAAAAAGGAAAGATGTAAAGGAGCTCCAGTATCATCAATTAATGACTAAACTCAGTAAGGATCATGGTATAGTCATAAGGAGCGCAGACAAAGGCGGCAACGTCGTACTATGGAAACGAGAGGATTATGTCCGTGAAGCTGAGAAACAACTGAATGACACCGACTGCTATAGTCGCAGTTGTAAACAAAGCTTAATGGCAACACATGGAAGTTACAATTTGAAATTAAGGGCCTGGAGAAGTACTGAATTGTTATCCACGGATGAATATAAATATTTGAAAAATAACAACCCTGTGGCACCTATTTTATACTTCATCCCGAAGATACATAAGGATGCAACTAACCCCCCAGGTAGGCCGATAATATCAGCCAGGAATAGCATTTTTGAACGAACTTCAATCTATATTGACTTTTTTCTTCAATCTCATGTTCAATCTTTAAAATCATATATCCGTGATACCGGGGACGTTTTACAAAAAATGTTTGATTTTAAATGGTGTGAAGATTTTTTATTAATTACTCTTGATGTAATATCTCTCTATACATCGATCAGGCACAAAGACGGCCTCAGAGCCATTAGGTATTACCTGGCAGGTAGGGGGCCTGAACACAATGAACATACAAATATGTTGTTAAATATGATAGAGGGTTGTCTGACTAATAACATCTTTATGTTTCAGAACAGTTACTATCAGCAGGCAAGAGGTGTTGCCATGGGAGCCAGCTTCTCCCCCAGCTATGCTTGTTTGTATATGGGTTGGTGGGAGGAGGTGGTTCTCATGGGGAAACACCAGGATACCGTGTCCAAACATATTAGGGCCTGGTGGAGATTTAATGATGATCTCTTTCTGGTCTGGCAAGGCACAAAAAACGAGGCAGAAGAATTAATTGAGAATATCAATGTAAACAACCTCAATTTGAATTTCAGTGCCTGCATCAGTGGGAAAGAGGTCAACTTTTTGGACATGGAAATCTTTATTGAACTGGGAAAACTCGAGACCGTCCTGCATCGAAAACCTACCGAAGGTAGTTCTGTTCTACATGCTAGCAGTGCCCATCCTGGGCAACGAATCCACAGTATCCCCTATGGGGATCTACTACATTTAAAACGTATATGCAGCAACAAACAGGATTTATTATCAGCGCAAGGCCAATGCATAAAAAGATTTCAAGAGAGAGGCTATAGCAAAAAGTGTCTAGATGATGCCCTCATTAAAAGTAATTTAATTACTAGAGTTGAATTAGTAACAACGAAACACAGTAAAGCTACCAAGAGTAAATCCAATGACAATTTTAGATTTATTCTAAGATTTAACAAACAAGAAGGTGCTGTTCGAAAGATTATCAAGACTGGCACCTTATCAAATAGGACCCCAATATAGGCAAAACAGTCTCCCAACACCCGGCAATAACATACCGGCATGGCAAATCTATAAAGGACACTCTGGTAAAAAATGATCCTTGTGGACCACTGACAAAAAATACATGGTTATCCCAATGTACTGGCTTTTTAAAATTCAAGACATGTAAGGCATGCCAACATGGGGTGTCGATGACCAAATATAAAACACCCTCCAGTGAGAATCTCTCTTACAGGATAAAGCCTCACTGACGGAGCGAGCACACGGCTGGCTAACTGTACACACTTAAAAAAAGCTTGCACCACAACCGTATCTTTTGACCAGCTTCACCAAAAAAACAAAAGAGGCATTCCTAAAACACCGACTAGGTGTACTGCCCTCCGCAGACCACATGGCCCCTTGGCTGCGACCTCCAAAACCAGCAAAATGCCGCCTGTGCGGGAACGATGAGGAAAATATCATACATCTCATTACAATCTGCCCTCCGCAGACCACATGGCCCCTTGGCTGCGACCTCCAAAACCAGCAAAATGCCGCCTGTGCGGGCACGATGAGGAAAATATCATACATCTCATTACAATCTGCAAGGCGCTGCAGACAGAGCGCAGGAACCTGCTGAGACCACTGTTCAACAAAAAAGGGATCAGGTCCTGCAGGCAAGCAGTTCTGGCTTGCTTTTCAGGCGATGAAGTCCAAATGGCCTCTCGACTGGTAAAATATATCAAAGCCGTAGAAGCCAGAATCAATATAAAGTAAGAACAAATGGACAAAGAAACCGTATCTTCCATACCCCTGGAGCATAAAACACTTGATCCACATAGAGGCACAGTTGACTAACTGGCATAAACACGGACAGAGCTCCCAAAAGGCTCGAGCACATGGGGACAAAGAACAGTACTCCTTCGAAAATGGAACGCTCTATGAAATGGAAAAGAGGGTAGGTTAACCACAATAAATCGCCCCAGAGGAACTGCAGCAACGCCTTAGTGACGGACAATCATTCACCCCAAAAAAACTTTCCTTCCGTTCTTTTAAACTTTAATTTTCAGTACTGTTTAAGCGAAGCTATCTTCCTTTTATTGGAGTTTTTAACTACTCACAAGAACCAACATTTAGGTTGCTACAGATATCTTCCATTTTTAATTGTTTTTATCGCTGCTGGTTTTTTCTAATGGTTTTTATTAACTGTACAATAAATATTACTTACTTACCCTCCAGTGAGAGGGAGATTGTCATCGACAAGGTATTAAATTGCAAATCGGACCATGTAATTTATGTATTAGAATGCCCTTGCAAACTAAAATATGTTGGAAGTACTGTATTACAAGGCCACACAAGAGGGTTACAGCACATTAGAGCGATTAAAAACAACGACCCCTCCTACCCGGTGGTACGCCACTTTAATGAAAGTCACAATGGGCACTCGAAGGAGCTAGGCTATTATTTGCTAGCTTCGGTCCCAATATCTAAGAGGGGAGGGGACCAAACAAAAGCCCTTTGCAAATTGGAGATGCTGTACATTCTTAATTTGGACACCAGGTATCAGGGAGGCTTGAATGCCACTGAGGAACTGTGGTCTAGCCTTGAAACATAAATCTGACCATAAATGGGACAATATAGTTTGTTATGAGATACAGCTAAGAACGGTGGTATAATAAGGAGGGGACTATGGCATATGCATAGGTGTTGAATTTTAAATGTGTAATTTATGAGATTTATACATACATTTATATTGATATTTATGGTTATGTATTTATTCATCTAATTTTTAGTATGATAAAAAACAAGTATATATTTATTGTTGCACTGTTTACGTATGCTAGTAAATCCCCATACCCTTATACCAGATCCCTGGCCCTAAAATATAACAATCTGGTACACCTATCTAGTACTTATCAAAATGAACATGTTTATGTATACAAAAAATGTAAAATACTTGATGATGGTTAGTAGATATATATTTTACATGTCCTTTTTCTCCCCCTTTTTCTCTTCTTTTTCTCTTTTTAGACTTTTCAAACAGTATTTGAACATTATTATCAACAGAGCGGCTGCTCCTTGCCTCAAATTTTATATTTCACACTGGGTTCTGCACAGTTGATATCAAAACCACTCTTTTTAATATATATCACAAGTAATTTTTACGATTTCCTGGACATTCAATTACAATATATAAATGTATTATAAATCAATCTTCAAATTACAATAAGAACAAATTTTGAGTGGATAAAGAGATGACCTTAACAAGAACACACCGCATACATACAGATTGTCAGGAGTTCCATTTTGCAACAAAGACCAATCACAAATGATAGTAAATTTGTACATTTTGGTGGATAGTGACAACTATTTACAGATACATGGTGATTGATATACGCATATTTATAAATGTCGGTAGGAACCAACTTTTTGGTAAATATGAAAACAGGATAATTTGTATATGAATTTTCTATATGGATTTTTATATGAATTATTTATATGAAGGGGCTGATATTTGTATTTGTATTTTTAATCGTATATATATGTATTTATGGATATTTATATATTTATATTTATATATATATGTGTGTATCGTATAGCAGTTTAGGTCTGAATCTTTATGCATTTAAGCATCAATTTTGATCTGTAACAAAAATGTTCATTACAAGAGAAAGTCTGTACAGGAATGTGATTATTGCACTATCACTTTAATTTGTTGTTTTTGCACTGGCACTTTAAGGTATAAGTCACATGGTATATGCATTAAAAAAAACAAAGTATTTAAACCAACTGCAGAACCATGAGCGCGTCATGTGATCAAGTCCCATGTGAGGGACAAAATGCGTCATGGCTGCTGCTGCGCTTCCTATGGAATACCAATAAAGCGCAGCTGACTAGCCACCGTGGTCCGCGCTCTTTCTTTCTTTAAAAAGAATTTTGTGAAGAGTTTCCCGTTATATATATATATATATATATATATACACATGTCTATATATATTGTACACATGTCTATAAACAGCAATAGAAAATGACAACTTACATAGACCTGTACAAGTCAGTCCAAACTAAACAGAAATAAGTGCAATATACGTCATCAAACGGAAACAAAACAAAAGAACTGCTTTTTAATATTGATGTAATTTGGTTTATCACCAGGGGTAACTACACAATTTTTCTTTAATTTCGAATGCACAGGGGGAGGAGCCAAGATGGCGATCGGAACAGTCGCATAAACGCCTCGCTCCGAGATCCCTTCCTCCCCGCCGCCTATCCTGTCTTTAATCCTGATCGGGGTGTTCCGAATTTGGTTACCTGGGAAGAGCCTTCACTTACCGTCTTTTTCCGGGGCTCTGGCGTGCAGTGGTTTCTGCGTTCTGCCCTTGTAACCTTGCTGGCCTTCCCGGCCCTGACGCCGGGGCCTCGAGTGCTGTGTCTGCCCGGAGGTGTTCGGAGTGCCGGCGGCCCGGAACCGCTGAAGAGACCCGATGGTGGGAGCCTGAGAGCCGCGAGCCGGAAGCGCCGGAGCGGACCCACCCCCGATGGTGGGCCACCCCGCATGCCTGATTGTCTGCCGGCCCGAAGAAGAGAAGCCGCGTTGTCCGGCATCCCTCGGGTGAGAAGCCCACTCCTGTTGATTGTCCCGCCTGGGATCCGGTGCAGGGCTCCCCCGAGTGTTGTGGGGAGCACGCCCGTTCTTCTGGTGACTCTCCTTTCTCCGCCGAGCGCCATCCGCCGCGGATCGGCTGTGTGTCCTGGGGCCTCCGGCACTCCTGGTGGGCTTGGCGGCGGATGCGACAATGGCGGCGGGCGATATGCACAAGATGGCTGATGGCCCCTCGGAGTGTCTTCCTCCTGGAGACAGAGACGTTGCTGCATTTGCTCTCCCCGGACTTCGTTTGATTCGGGCGGCCCCTACACGGAGTACTGTCTTGTTCGCCCTGGGTGCTCTGCGGATCGACCTGTCCTTGCACGGCCGGGATTTGGAGTTGCGGATCGCCGCCATGGTTGTTCAGCCATTTTGTGACGCGGTGTCGTCTCCCCGAGTTGGTCTTGTTGAGACTTCTCCAGCTGCTGTGCTGGGTTATCCGGCTGGGTGTTCGATTCCATGGGATCAAGTGGACCCGGTGCCGATGCAGCAGTATTTCCTACATCCTGATTTCTTTGCTTTGTGCTGGACAGCCCGGACTTTGTGCTTGGCCACGTGGATCTTTGGGTTACTTTTGCATTCTGACTGCTGCCGAGTTTTCCTGGCTGCTTTTTGTTCGCCGAGACGGTGTTCTGTGAAGATCCCACTTGCTTTCCCTGACTGGTATGGACCCACTGTATCATGCTGTTTCCTGGCCGTGGCGGGGTCTGGCAGCTCTGCTTTTCATAGAAGTGGCCAGGGGTGATCGTGCCTGGGTGCCTGCGGGACTTTTGTTTTGTTAATTGCCATCTCCGTGCCTCATCATTTGGACAGTTCCTGTCTTCATCCTTTATGTAGGCTTTTCTCAGTATCCCTTTTTTGACCTCGACTAGTGATCCGTTATTGCGGGTGGGGTGGTGTTCTGTATTTCGATCGCTGGCTCCCCTCCTCTCCTCTCTCCTCTCCTTCTCTTCCCTCTTTTTCCTCTCCTTTTATCCCTTTCTCTTTTTTCCCTTCGTTATTATTCCCTTTCTCTTTCTTCTATATTTCGGGTGACTCTGGGCGACAGGCACGCTGTTTAGTGGGATAGGCCATAGCCATTACAGTGATGTAGGGTGGGGGGGTGTTTGTTATTTTAGTTTGTTTTCTTCTATGGTCCCTTTTTTGCTTTCTTTCTAGGGGGTGGGCTATGTCCCTTTGTTCTTTCTCCTTCGTTTCGTAAGTGTCTGCACTTTCTCCTTTTTCGGGGCGGGAGGGCGGTCTATGCGGTGACCCATTTACTTGTTTGCTACGATTTGTCCTTTATTTTTGAACCTTTGATGGGCATTGGATGTATCTGGGCTTTGCTCTACTGTGGTTATTTGATTGCGTAGGGGGCTGCATCCCTCTCGTCCCCCCCCTCTTTTCCTGAGTATGTTGCATGACACACGGGTAGATATGGCTTCTGCCTCCTCTATACATCATAAAATGAAACCTTTCTTATCCTGGCGCTTACTGTGTAACGATTTCATTACTCGTCTATCCTGCATTCATCCTACCGTACACATTGATGTTGTTCTCTTTTGACTCTCCTGATTTTGCGGCCGGCCCTTGTGGTTGTAGGCCTGCGCTTGTACTTATACCTGTTTCTCAATAAAGGTTTTTAAAAAAAAAAAGAAAAAAAAAAAATAATTTCGAATGCACAGGGTATAAATTGACCTTTTGGGCAGTTTAGTAGCAGTTATCCACAACCCAACCAAGCCCACTGGGGCGTTCTTTCCATCTACCCTCCCGTTTTGCATTATAAAATCCAGACTAAATAGATTTAAGATTGGCGAATACGTATACATCAGAGGCAGAGTTTGCACAAGTTTTTATCAAAATAAAAGTAATGAATTCAATGTATTATATATTGTTATTCATGAGAGTGAAAATGACCATGTTATGTGATCAAGGGCTTCAGGGCCCGAAACGCGTCATGGCGGACGAGAGGTTGCACGAATAAAATACTCGCTAAATCTACCTGGTTGGGTCCAGTTCGTTTTTTATTTCCAGTTTCCTGGTGTATCAACGAAGTTCTTGGCATATATATCATTGGGGTTTACCGCACCAACGCCTGCGCAGGAGATGAGACGCCTGTGCGAGGCCAGACGCGAAACCCTGAGACCAAGAACAAACCCTATCCAGGCAGGAAGAGCGCAAATTGCAAGCGATCAGAGCGACGCAGACGCCACCAAGAAAAGTGGCGCGATCAAGAAGAGAACCAGAGGAAAATGGTCGAACAAGAGACGGGGCAATCAACAGGGAGCCCCTCAGTAGTGAATCTGACCGACATACAATTAAGTCCAAAAGAGACTAAAATTCTTGGCCTAGGGCTCTCCTATTGTCCGCCACAAACCTTTAATTATGCCAGCACACGTATGGATGCATACAGGTTTGTGAGAAAACTCAAACTTACCAAGTTCTATCGTTTACGTCCCAAAAGTATTAAAGACACTGTGCCAATACCCCTGAGCCCGAACATACTAACAGTTGAAGATGCTCCTTCATTTGAAGAAATCTGGGATTTACAGATTGAACAAACTGCACAGAACATAACAATTCCATGTATAGCGCCAGGAAATGTGTCCATCAATAAGGCAATCACACCATTCAAGCCTAAATCCACCTTCAATCCGATTTTCACACATGATAATTTGGATATTTATCAGGAGTTATTGGTGGAAGATCTCAAAAAGCTATACATAACGACGAACAAAAAAAGCCAAGCCATTGCACGACAAAATCAGAATTACAATCTACTGATAAAAAAGTTGAGAACAAATGAAAACTTAGTCGTAAAACAAGCCGACAAGGGAGGCAACATTGTGCTGTGGGCACGTGATAAATATATAGCGGAAGCAGAGAAACAATTAGGGGACACTGCCTGTTATCGAAAGACCAACATTGCATCTATCAAAACAGCTTGGAATGAGCTCAACGCTAAACTCATGGGTTGGCGCAGTTGTGGTTTGATTTCTATGGATGAATTCAAATTTATCAAAAAGGAGTTCCCTGTAATTCCGGTTTTCTACCTGTTGCCGAAGATTCATAAAGATCCACTATCTCCACCAGGGAGACCGATAATATCGGCAATTAATAGCGCCACAGAGAACCTATCAAGATACATAGACTTTTTCTTACAAGAATGGGTCAAAGGATTGAACTCGTACATACGAGATACAACTGACTTCTTGTGTAAAATATCGAAACAGATGTGGTCTGAAGACTACCTACTTATGACATTGGATATTTGTTCCCTGTATACGTCTATAAGGCATATAGATGGACTGAAGGCAACACAATTCTTTTTGGATAAACGTCCCATACACAATGTGCAGCATAACAAAATGCTTATGGGAATGCTTAATATATGTCTGCAACAGAACTTTTTTACGTTTGGAGGTCAAGCCTATCAGCAATTGAGAGGGGTAGCCATGGGGTCTTGCTTCTCCCCCAGCTTTGCGTGCTTGCACATGGGGCTGTGGGAGGAGCAGACCCTGATGGGCCAGCACAGAACGACAATGGAACAACATGCTATTTTGTACCTCAGATACATTGATGATTTATTTTTTATCTGGAGGGGTTCAAAGGAAAGTGCCATTGACTTTGTAGATGGGCTGAATGTGAATAATTTGAATCTGCAATTTACCTCAACGATTAGTGAACTTTCTGTTAATTTTCTGGATGTAGAAATCTATATTAAGAACAATAAAATAGAAACGAAGTTGCACAGGAAATCTACCGCTGGCAATACGGTATTACATGCCTCCAGCAACCATCCTCACCACCTAATTCGCAGCATCCCCTATGGGGAGATGCTGCGAATAAAACGGATCTGCAGCACTGAGGAAGAATGCAACATTGCTCAACTCCAGTGCAGGAAGCGTTTTTTGGAAAGAGGCTACAGCCTTAAAATGTTAGACGAAGCAATGATTAAAACAATGAAATTAAAAGGGAACAACTAATAGAATCCTGTATAATTCCTACTACTGTTATTGAGACTACGGTCTCACCTCCAGAGAAAATACTGTGTAGGGCCATTGTCACTTATAGTCAGCAACATGCTGAGATTCGCAGGATCTTTTCAAGGAACTGGAATCTCGTACAAGGAGATCAGATAATAGGTGATCTAATTTGCAACAAACCAGAGATCACATTTAGAAAATCATCTTCCTTAAGTAATGCCATTGTAAGCAATACCCTAGAACTCCCAAAAAAGTGGTGGGAACGAATTACAGGTTTTAAAAAATGTCAAGTCTGCAAGGCCTGTAAACATGCTATTAATAAAACCCACTACATAAGTCCTTTCCATGAGAAACCAATAGCCATTAAACAGAAGTTAGGATGCAAGACAGAATATGTGGTATACGTTTTAGTATGCCCATGTGATCTCCTGTACATAGGCAGTACACGCCTTCCAGCACACAAACGCATCCTGCAACATTTAAGGGCAATCTCTGGAAAGGATCCATCCTATCCTGTGGCAAGACACTTCGAGAAATGTCACCAGAGCAACCCAGAATTATTAAAATATTATCTGGTTGACTCTGTCTTGCCATTGAGAAGGGGAGGGGATAGAGACAGTAAGCTGCGCCTGCTAGAAACCCGATATATCCTTGAGTGCAACAGTAAGCAGCCTGGTGGGCTAAATAGCACGGAGGATCTGTACACTTGTTTATGAACTGTTATACTATTTTATGATGGCTTGAACGTTTTGTATAATACTCTAAAATCTTAATATGTTTGGCAGCCTGAGTAGTTCAAAAAAATTTTAACAATTGCACATTTCACAGTATATATGCACATTCACTTGAAATGGAACTTTTATAAACAACCCTTAGGGAAGTAACTAACTGTATTAAATACGTGACGATATTGGATGGCTCCTACTGATTAACTTGAAAACCCACTGGGGTAATATTTGTTATATACCAGTATAAATCACATTATCCCCAAAGTAATTTTGATACCAATGTATGAACTGAATTATGTGAGATGTAAATAATAGGTGATTGTTTATATATTTATTGTACATTATGTAAATATATGAATTTAGAGTACTCCTATATATTTTTGTATACAAATGTAATTTGAGGTATTTTCTCTTTTTTATATATATTTTTATATATGTATATATATATTTTCTAAAGGTATTGAATTTTAGGAATATTTCGGTTCTACAATACTTTGAATCAGATCTTTCTGTTCGTATATTTTTTTACAAAAAATCACTGAAATGATCTATTTTGATTCTTGTATAGACTTCAACTATTGTGGTATGATGATTTTGTTTTTTACTTGGGGATGTGACTTTGGAACTCAAAAGGGCACCATGCCCGACATAGTAACAATGTGATGTATATCCCTTTAAGATTTGAATGGGATCGTTGATTAACCATGTGATCAACTTAGTTATTTAAGTTACTCCCTTTTTTCTTACCGTGACATGTGATCAAGCCTCGGCTGAGGTGAAACGCGTCATGGCGACTGGTGGGCTGTTAATTCTTCATGATTAAAACTCACTGACAGAAGAGCACGGAGTTTGTGGCTTTATTCAATATCCGTCGACTACTGGGCTTGGTGTGGCTATACTGTGCCCTGTTGTTCCGGACTCAACGCAATATATATATATATATATATATATATATATATATATATATATCCAAACAGTTAGGTTGCCCCAAAAGAAGACGCCGCCGCTCACAGGAGGTTGAAACCTTTAATTGAGGACTGCAGTGTAGCCGTATCTCCCTCCAAATCACCATCAGCAGCCCAACGCGTTTCAAACACAAAGTGTCCTTGTTCACGGGCATAGGAAAAAGAGCGAAGGCAAAGCAATCAAGAGGAACACCTGTTAATATCGAGCCAAGTCCCGCCCCAGTGGGCGTATGCAACTTTGCATGCTTGTATTTGTAGTTCCTCATAGTTTTCCCCAGTGGGTGCCGCCGTGCCCTTAACATTGTTCCACATCTTACCCCAGTGGGTTGATAGGAGCCCAAGACCCTGCAAACACTGTTGTTTCAATGTCCCACAACACGGCTACCTCCCGTTCCATGTGCGCGTAGTCTCTCAGTGCACTGGATCTGCACTGGTAGCAGAGGGCGTCTTCGCGACCGGGCTGGCCGCTAAAATCCAAACAGTTAAGTTGCCCCAAAAGAAACAACAGTGTTTGCAGGGTCTTGGGCTCCTATCAATCCACTGGGGTTGACTGGAGCTGATAAGAGGCGCAAATAGCTGGATGGCTGGGGTGCCTTGTGTGCCCTTCTAGATCGCAAGAGCTCATTGCTACTTCATATTTACACACGGCTGCTCTTGGCCATGGGAAGGGGCACCGCCTTGTCCGCGGAGAACGTTTGAAACGGAGCGAGGAAGCCGTTTTGATGAACTTTTCATCGGAGTGCGGTACGACGTCCCTGACTAACGGTACAGCCCTCATGCCCCGAATCTCCTATCCGACTTAAGGATTTAATGATGGATTTTATATTGACACAGTAGCGCACAACCTACTCAAGGAAGGTTATGCCACACCACAAGGACTACAGGTACCATCAAGCCGATGGTCAACGTGCCGAGCCACGCCCACTCAGGGCGTAGTTTATCAATATTCGAATAAAATGGATGATAAACCAGTGGTGTGCTCTCTGTCTGCTGCTGTGCACCTCCCCTTGATGAAGAGGCGTGGTAGCCTCGAAACGCGTCGGGATTCAAAGCACCACAAATGGAGACTGGGCGAGAGCTGATAAGAGGCGCAAATAGCTGGATGGCTGGGGTGCCGTGTGTGCCCTTCTAGAGCGCAAGAGCTCATTGCTACTTCATATATATATATATATATATATATATATATATATATATATATATATATATATATATATATATATATATATTTTACGCAAATATCAGGTGTGATCAAGACAGCTTTTCTGTTGAAACGCGTTACTAGACTAATAAACCTGCACTTGGCAGTACCTCCTGAGCGTGCGCTTTATTTGCCGAACTTTGTGTAATTTGCCACCGGCAGGCTCCGCCGGTATATATATATATATATATATAACAGAACTAGAATACCTGAAAAATAACTACCCGGTGACCCCCCCAACTATACCTGATCCCCAAAATCCACAAATCACTCACCCACCCACCAGGAAGACCAATAATTGCAGCAATCGGTGGATTGTTTGAAAGCACTTCCCGCTTTATTGACTTCTTTCTACAACCACTAGTCAGTGAATTACCTTCCCACCTGAAAGACACTGGGGATTTCCTTACTAAAATCTATGACATAACCTGGCAAGGCGATTTTGTTCTTATGACATTGGATGTCAATGCATTGTACACGAGCATTAGACACGTGGATGGACTTAATGCTCTTAAACATTTTCTAGGAAAAAGACCAGCTGACCAACATGAACATTCCTTGATGCTACTCCAAATGGCACAATGGTGCCTGGACAATGTGTTTATTTTTGATAAACTGTTTTACAAACAACTGAGGGGGACTGCCATGGGTACTTTCTTCGACCCCAGCTATGCTAATTTGCATTTGGGCTGGTGGGAGGAGCAAGTGCTCATGGTAGAACATGAGAGGGTCATGAAGGAAAGTGTGGTACTTTATGTGCGTTATATTGATGATATTTTTATGCTGTGGCAGGGAACTGTCGAAAGTGCAGAAAAGTTTTTCATGGAACTTAACAACAACAGCTTAAATCTGTCATTTACTAGCCACACCAGTAAAACACCATACAGTTCCTAGACAAAGAACTGTGTATTGAGCACAATCACCTACAGTCAAGAACATATAGAAAACTCACTGCCGGGAATGCAATTCTGCATACGGATAGTTTTCATCCGCACAGTGTCAAAGAAGGAATACCGTTTGCAGAATGCCTCAGGATGAGGTGCAACTGCAGCACAGAGGGGGACTAGACAAATCCACAAAATAACTTTTTGGCAGACTAGGAAAAAGAGGATATAAGTCTGAAACCTTGACTAAAGCCAGAAGTAGGAGCGAGCTAATATCAAGAAAAGACCTACTCTTCAAAAATAAAAAAGAGAAAAAAACAGAGGAAACTGACACACCAAGACTGATTACTGGGTTCCATCCATACCACACTAGATTCAGGAAAATAATCTACAAACACTGGAATTCAGTCAGACACGATCTGGTATTAGGCTCTACCTGTCCTAAAGTACCGTCGATCAGTTTCCGCAGAGCAAAGTCCATGCGCCAACAATTGATGCATAATGAGCCAGCCGTGGCCAAACCAACTAACTGGTTACAAACACAGAAAGGATTTGCAAAATGTAGTAAGTGCAAAGCCTGTAAGCATGGCGTGAACACCAAATCAGTGAAATTGCCATTCAGACAAACACCTTTTACTATTCGCGGGAGTTTCAGTTGCAAAACCGACTTTGCGGTATACATATTGCAATGTACATGCAACAAATTTTACGTAGGAAGCACCATACACCCTGTACACATACGCATACTGCAACATTTGAGGGCCATAATCCATGATGACCAGGCCTATCCTGTAGCACGACATATTAATTCCTGTCATGCAGGAAAGGCCCAAGACCTCATGTATTTTGTCATTGACAATGTACCAACAAATCCAAGGGGAGAAGATAGACAACTGTCCTTGAGAAGGCTAGAGTCGAGATACATTATTCTGCTCAACTCCAAGATCCCACATGGGATGAATGCAGACGAAGCCCTTAATGTCCATTTATGAAAGACCATAACATAGTCTCCTCCTTAGTACAGAACCAGTCCTCTGAGCATTTGAATTCTTCCTTATTCTAATTTTTGCTAATTTTACTTTCTCCTTTTGCATTTTTTTCCCTATCCCCTTACATTCAGCTACAATACTTAGCACTTGGACCACTATATACTCCACATTTATGTATATACTTAGGATCTACACTTTCTATGCCCACTTGGGCATAATTACTCACCATCTAGTACACTCATTTAGAACAGTGTTCAGACCCCAGCTATTTAGCTACTCTCCCTCTACTATGACAACGGCTTCCCTTCTCTGGGAACTTACTTAGCTATTATCAACTAACCACTGCAATAATTGACACTTGTCATTGGATACCCAGTATTAGGCAGTGTAAAGACACTTAAGGGGAACTAGTACACCACATGTACTCTTAGCTCTGAGACAAAGCATGTAAGTTCTATCAGCAATGCGTGTAATTGGGCAAGGCTGCACCTACACTTAGAAGGACTTGCACGACCGTTCACATAGGCCTGGTTCTTCATTGGGCACTAGTTCAGCTCACGTAGTAATTTAGTCAGGTCATGGCATAATATAAGATTGTCCTTTCATCTACTATCGGAGGGAGAAGGGGCCTCACAGTATAAAACCTAGAGCAGCCGGCGATGGTAACAAGTGCCCAGTATACCGGCTAATTTAATCCAAAATCATATGTATTGGGAAAAACATTTGTTTCAGTTTTTTTAATAATACACTACTTTTGAGTGCCATCTCTAAACTTAATTGAAGTGAAATATAGTTTGCAATTTATTGTAATTTGTTTTCTATTTTTATTATTGTTTCTCAAAAAAACTGCATTGTCATTGAGTACAGCCATACATCATTCCTTTATGTCTATGGCTGACTTTTTGGTTGCTATGGCAACCAAGGGAGAATCTACATGTATATATTTCGAAGGAATACAGCAAAGTGGGTAATGCAGTGACCAAGGCGGTTGTACCTCCGAAACACGTCTGACCTTGCTACTGGAATAAAAAGGGACCTGTGCCACGAAGAATAACAGGGTCTGTGCCTGTTTTGTATACGCTGTCAGGATGGTGAAATAAATGAATATATATATATATATTAGCAAGCAAAGCTGGGATGCGTGTAGCTTTGACCTTCAATGTTCATTCACGATGTCTGACGCGTTTTCAAGGCATTAGCGCCTTTTCATCAGGGACTTGTGCACAGAGGGAGAGAAAGACTTCACTGAAACTCCGTTTTCTTCCCTTTATTGAAGAAAGGACCGCCTCTGACTTTGAAGGTCAAAGCTACACGCATCCCAAGGCACGAAAACCGGATGGCTGTCAGTTCGTTGTGTGACCTCTTAAAGCTCGAGGGCTTTGCTTGCTAATATATATATATATATATATATATATATATATATATATATATATATATATATATATATATATATATATATATATATGTATAAACAAATGCCCTTAAGCTTTCAAGGACACACTCGTGTTCGGCCTGCCATCCGGCTTAACTGGATCCTTATCTCCGACAACTCCCAGGTGAGTTATAGTGCCTGACGCGTTTCAGGACCTGCTGCCCCTTAATCATAGGCGGCTCAGTATGCACTGTTGAAAAGGCTCTTTTTTCTTTTTATTTCATTTTAAAGCATGCTTTCCATTGGTTCCCTGCCCGCCATGGGCTGCACTTAGTTTGTGTTGAGTTTAGTTGCATGCTGGGAGATGTATTGTTTGAATGCGAGCCAACATTATTCCTTTAAGTAAGTTCAAAGTTACATACTGGATTAGAGAATTTTCATGTCCCTGAGTGGGGATCCCAGGAGTTGTGGCGATTTCATTGTATCCGGCTTCACACACTAGGCAGATTGAAAGTGTTTCAATCCGCAGCCTCTTCTGTCCATTCCCCGCTACACGGTGACAGAAAATGGTGCATCCTGACGCGGTAAGAACCCCGCGCTGTAAAATGTGAATAAACAAATGCCCTTAAGCTTTCCAGGACACACTCGTGTTCGGCCTGCCATACGGCTTAACTGGATCCTTATCTCCGACAACTCCCAGGTGAGTTATAGTGCCTGACGCGTTTCAGGGCTTGCTGCCCCTTAATCATAGGCGGCAGTATGCACTGTTGAAAGGACATGAAAATTCTCTAATCAAGAAAAACTCAACACGAACTAAGTGCAGCCCATGGCGGGCAGGGAACCAATGGAAAGCATGCTTTAAAATGAAATAAAAAGAAAAAAGAGCCTTTTCAACAGTGCATACTGAGCCGCCTATGATTAATGGACAGCAGGCCCTGAAACGTGTCAGGCACTATAACTCACCTGGGAGTTGTCGGAGATAAGGATCCAGTTAAGCCGTATGGCAGGCCGAACACGAGTGTGTACTGGAAAGCTTAAGGGCATTTGTTTATTCATATATATATATATATACATTTATTTCACCATCCTGACAGTGTATACAAAACAGGCACCGACACCGTGATTCTTCGTGGCACAGGTCCCTTTTTATTCCAGTAGCAAGGTCAGACGTGTTTCGGAGGTACAACCGCCTTGGTTATATATATATATATATATATATATATATATATATATATATATATATATATATATATATATATATATATATATATATATATATATATATATATATATATATATATATATATATATATATATATATATATATATATATATATATATATATATATATGGTATTTCACTGTCATTTATATGCTATAGTGTTTCTTCACTTTCCCATGATAACGTGGTGTGCAATGTGAAAAAAATGTAAAAAAAGAGTAATTGTATAAATAGCGATGACGTACTGCTTACCTGTTATGTGATCAAGGGCACTTGATGCCCGAAACGCGTCGTGGAAACAAGGAACGAATAAAATAAAAATCTGCCATTGAAAAGGTCCCGGTGGTCCGTTTATCCGCAGTTCGCCGTTCTGGAGGTGCTGGAGGGTTCTTATATATATATATATATATATATATATATATATATATATATATATATATATATTTTCGAAAGGGCTGACAGCTAACATCCGCGCTGCAGTCACACAAGAAGACTCGCACTCCAGGGTCTGTGTTTTTAAAGATGTTTAATGGCGACGCGTTTCGACCAAACGGTCTTCTTCCAAAGCCAACCAAAATCAAATGTGTTCACCATTTTATGCATAAAGTGTTTCACATAATTACCAAGAAATAGAGGTAGGACTGCTCTATTTACAAGAACTACAAATGATAAGAACTACCATGAAGGTAGAAGACAGACTTTACCAAAGTTTACAAAACATGGGTTAAGTACTGTTTTTAACATGTTCGCCGTATACATATGCAAATTCATAAAATTTAAATTAAATTAGATTCAATCATTGTAATATAAATTATAGTTATGCACTGTACAGTGTAGAGTGGAAATCCTATTCAAAAATTTGGCAAACAGGATCTTCAAGATTTTACATAATACCTTGTCATGTTATCACGGCCAAGTGGCCACATTCTCCACAATGTAAAAGAATTTTGAGAATTTTTATGAATTAAACGTCACGGCCAAGTGGCCAAATCATAATGTCAATATTCCTCATTTGACTGTCTGGGTAGTTCTTAACATATTAGGCAGCACGACCTACTCCCTAGCTAAGGTAAGAACAGGCAATGTCTCAATAATATAACCGGAGTATCCGACACTATATAAGAGAAGAATGCCACCTCAACTTAACAAGCGAACCAAAATAAAGGGTGAAGGACTGAAATACCTCTTTCAGCCCTGTGGTGATAGTGAAAGTGAACCCTGTGTTGTCTAAAATCTACCTAGCCAGGTATGACATGAACAAGCACAATGGTGTGAGTGTGAGAAAAATTAAAATCATTGGTATTATCATCAGTACCCACATTTGGAAAAGGGACAGATCAATATATATAATGGGTTCGTAACACAATACAGAACCAGACATTTCAGACAGATTGGGATTGGTAAAGGGGCTTTGCGCCCATGAGTTCTAGGGGTACAGATGTTGTTTACCGACCTGTGTCAGAGAGAGCCCTCTCTGAACAGGTTTAGTGAGGGAGGGGAAGACAAACACATGTACCAGAGAAGGGGGAAAAAAGACATGGTAACAGGAGGGGGAACAGGATCATTCAAGAACTTGTGTATATATATAAATCTATTTGCTGGAATTTCAGTTTGGGGTTACTTTCGCAGTGAAAATATCTCACTTGATGAAACCGTTGATATTTTTGCTGTTCTTGCACCTCGTCGCAATTGTGTCCTCTGGTTCTCTTGTATCCAACTGGAAGCCATAATGTGTGCTCTGTTCCTGTTACAAACAAGCATTGGAAATGCAATAGGTCGCACATTTGTTGGAGTTGGAGCTATTGGCATTGTAAATGGCAATGTTTTTGACTTGTATGTTATGGAATTTTATGTGTTATGGAGTGTATTCTATATTGTATGAAATCTAAATTGTATTAAATGGTTACCTTTTAGCATAAACCGGAGCAGGATTATGCGGCGCAGTACAGAAATTGTAAATACTACAAAAACAAGCGTTGTATACTTGTGTGTTCGGACTAAATACATACATATAACTCAGATTTGGCTCAAAAGCAACTCTCTGCGAAGTTGGCTATACTCCTCTACTTATTATTTTATGAGAGAGTTTCAGATGCGAAAGCACTAGAAGTGTAAGGCAGGCTCTACATACCAGACTGTTTTACATTGATGTCAGCCTAGAAAATGAACATGGCAACCCTGTCTCTTTCTTCCCCTGCTTTGTCTGACATCCCTAAGTAATGTGTTGTTCAGTGTCTGACAAAGTATTAGGCAGAATGTGAAAGTCTAGACTCAGTAGTGCAAGGCATCTGTTGATTCCATATGTGAAACCTCAGTCAGGCTACTCTGGCTGGGTGTAATGTGTGATGGCCAGGATGACATTGATGTGGACAGGTTCTCAGCACATTTCATCTGGATCCATGGCTACAAAGTCAGCTTTGTTGGATACACGCCTAGATTTGAGAATGAAAGCAGCAGATTGGCCTAGGGATTTGACATTCAATAAGTTTTATTTCAAGCCTATTCATTCAAAGAGGTTACAGGTGAATGCATGGAGAAAAAGTGTTTTAGCCTCACTTAACAGATCGCCACAAAACTGTCCAGGAAGCAGCAGAGATGGATAAACTTCTTTCTTGAAAAGTTTTGTGAAGATTTTATGGAAGCTCAGCCTCGCATATTTTTAGGTTTAAGGGATGGATAGAGTAAAGGGTGGTAAGGAGTTTTTAGGTTTAATGGATGTGTAAAAGTAAAAGGTGTTAAAGGCCTTTTAGGGTTCAGGAGTGGATACGCGTTAGGGGTAGTAAGAAGGTTTTGAATTTAAGGGATAGGTAGGAGTAAAGGGTGTAAGTGTTTTTAGGGGTCATGGATGAATAGGAGTAAAGGGTGTAGATAGTAAGTGGTTTTAGGCATAAGGGACAGATTTTTAAAGTTCAAGGGTGAGTAGGGGTGGTAATGAGCTTTTAGGTTTTAGAGATGGGTAGGAGTATAGGCTGGTAAAGGGTTTTAGATTTAAGGGAAGAGTAGAGGTAAGGGTTAGTAAGGTTTTTTGTTTAGATAAAAGTGATAGGTAAGGTTAAGAGATATTTTGGGGGGGTGGAGATAGGATTTTCTACTGTTGTTGGTCAAAAGGTGTGTTGTATAATGTAATCCACAAACAAAAATGCATTTCTGTTTTCGCATTTGTCAAGTTGTCCTTGGCGATCTGCCTCTCCGCCATTTAGAATACAATGTACATTTAGTGCAATAAAAAAAATCATAAACCATAGTTCACTTGCAGCAAAGTATTTGCCACCTTGTAGTAAATGTTTTTACACATTCTGTAACCAGAGCAGGCTATAGACACTCCCTTGTATCTGACATTTATCACATGGATGAAACAAACACAAGGAGATGATGGACGGAGCTCTGAAACGTTTCAGACACTCATCCCCAGTCCCAGATCTGGGAAAAATTCATTATGGTTCTTTAGCTCACTTCGCCACCCCAGTTCAGACCCAGCCATATGTAAATCAGTCTTGACCATGTGCCTCATGGGAACAGTCCAGACCGATCTGCCAACCCAGGTCTTCCCTGGACCGGAAACAAGCATTGTGGCACTGGTTTCGGGGTAACACCCCTCATCAGCCAGGCTAGCTTGAATCCAGTGGCAAAGTGAGCAAGGGACCAACATCGTAGCATACCCTGCAAACGTAAGGCGAACAAAGCAAACACAAGGAGATGTTGGGCAGAGAGCTGATACTTTTCAGATACTCACCCCCAGTCACAGATCTGGGTTAAATCCATTATCGTTTTTTAGCTCACTTCGCCATCCCAGTTCAGACCCACCCATATGCAAATCAGTCTTGACCCTGTGCCTCAGGGGAACAGTCCAGACCGAACTGACCGGTTTCGGGGTAACACCCCTTATCAGCCAGGCTAGCTTGAATCCAGTGGCAAGGTGAACAAGGGGCCCTCGTCTGAGCATACCATACAAACTTAGGGTGAACAAAGCAAACAAAAGGAGATGATGGACAGAGCGCTGAAACTTTTCAGACACTCACCCTCAGTCACAGATCTGGGTTAAATCCATCCTCGTTCTTTAGCTCACTTTGCCTCTGCAGTTCAGACTAACCCATATGATATGCAAATCAGTCTTGACCCTGTGCCTCATGGGAACAGTCCAGACCAAACTGCCAAGCCAGGTCTTCCCTGGACCAGAAAAAAGCATCCTGGGACCGGTTTCGGGGTAACACCCCTCATCAGCCAAGTCAGCTTGAATCCAGTGGCAAAGTGAGCAAGGGACTCACGTCTGAGCATACCCTGCCAACTTGGGGTGAATAAGGGAAACACAAGGAGATGATGGACGGAGCGTTGAAACTTTTAGGACACTCACCCCGAGTCTTGTTACCGCTCCAGGGAAGACCTGGCTTGGCAGTTCGGGCTTAACTGTTCCCATGAGGCATAGGATCAAGACTGATTTGTATATAGCTGGGTCTGAACTGGGGTGGCGAATTGAGCTAAAGAACGATGATGGATTCAACCCAGATCTGTGTCTAGGGGTGAGTGTCTGAAAAGTTTCAGCGCTCCGTCCATAGTTTTTTTGTGTTTGATTGATCACATGTATCACATTTTATCACTTTTCATATGACACAACATAGATTTCACATATCACAATAAATTATTATTTGATTCTTATTACAGCTATATTGAATAATCCTTCACTTCATACAGTATAAACCTTTTGTACCTGCAACAAGATTGAGTGTGGTCCTCCTTTCTAGGGTACTCTGGAGGTGTGTGTGGAATATATGAATGAAAAACAAAGATTAAACCTTAGTTCTAGTTAGGAACATTTTATTTATTCTTTCTATGCAAACCGAACTTAAAGTACACAAACGTTGGAAATTCTAATTTTAAAGTTATACCATAAATATATAATTTACGCGCCACTGTTACATTACTTTAACGTTATTTATTCTTTCGATACAAACCAAGCTTAAACTACTCAAACATTACAGATCAGATTCTGAAATTATAGTTATACTTTAACTTTATAACTTACGTGCCACCTTCAAATTATTATAACTAGCGCACCTCCATACATTAGGATCTCGGGCGGATGGTGGTGGCGATCCGCCTGAGATCCTTACCCACACGCCAACTATTTCCCCTTGCCATATTACTATGGCGGGGTGGACGGAAAGACCGTCCGCCGCTTTTTCACCCGGTCAACGAGTTGACCAGGGCTGAAAAGGGTTTAATATGGTGGCGTGTCTGTTAGACTCCGCCAGCCATATTATCATGTGTGCGGAAAGATGCCTTTCCGTGGCGGCGTGCGGGAATAGACTTCAGGGGCCCGTTGCAGGCCCCCAGGGACTCTGGTGGGTGGGGGTGCACATGGGGTGTACCTATGGTACCCCCCGGCAGTTCCATGGACAACATGGCAGGCACTGTGCGGTGCCTGCCATGTTGTGCATGGAAGTGCACAAAATGCCTTCCTGGCATTGTTGCGGGCGGTGCTGAGTGCACCACCCGCCACAATGTTAGGAATGCAGGATGTGCCCGCCACTGTGGCGGGCGCATCCTAATGCCACCCTAGGGACCCCCGCTCTTATGGCGGGCGGTCCCTTTGTACGACGGTCCGCCCCCGTGTGGAACAGTGTCTTAGAGGGGAGGATCATAGAGTACAGTGGCATAGAGTGAACTGGGATTTCACAGAGTGGATTAGTGTACAGTGGAGTGGCATGTCATTGACTGGTGTGGCGTGAGGTAGTGTGTAGTGGTATGACATACAATGAAGTGGCGTATTATAGATTGGAGTGTTGTGGAGTGTTATAGAGTGGAGTGGTGAGTAGTAGAGTGGAGTGGTGTTCATTAGAGTGGATTGGCATGTCACAGAGTGGAGTGGAATGGAGGGTCATAAAGTGGAGTGGGTTGTCGAAGAATAGAGTGACATGTCATAGACTGGAGTGCTGTGCCGTACAGTGGAGTGGAATGAACTGTCATAGTGCCTAGTTTAAAAAGACTATGGGGCCCATTACGATGTCGGGCGGATTGCCCCCGCCAGGCTGGCGGTAGCCACCGCCAGCCTGGCGGGGGCAATCCACCCGACATCGGTGCACTAAAGACCCTCTGCCATATTAGGACGGCGGGGGGACCTCGGCGGATGGAAAGACCGTCCGCTGCTTTTCCGCCCCGGTCGCCTTGCGGCCGGGGCGGAAAAGGAATAATATGATGGCGGTGTCTATCAGACACCGCCAGCCATATTAGGATGCCCTTCCTGACATGCTTTTCCGTAGTGGCAATGCCGCGCGGTGCCTGTCATGTTGTGCTTTGAAATGCACAACGTGCATTTTTACCATTGCGGCGGGCGGCGCTTTCTGCACCGCCCGCCGCAATGGTAAAAATACAGGATGCGCGCACCTGTGTGGCGGGCGCATTCTAATGCTCAAGGCGGGACCGCCGCTCCTATGGCGGGCGGTCCCATTTTGCACGAGGATGGCGGACGGGCAGGCAAAGTCCGCCCGCCATCCTAATGACCCCCATAGTGTGAACATTTCTGAACAGATTAAGATCAAGTTTGGCAGGAATGTACAAAATGGAGTGGAAAGGGTAAAGTAATGCTAAAGCAATAAGGAACAAAACAGATGGGGCAGATTTATTAAAACGTCACGCAACGCAGCAAGCCACCTTGCTGCGCTGCATTGCATAACTAGGAGAGGGCAGGAATGTGCCATATCTATCAAGATATGCTCTATTCCTGCTCTCTCCTTGTGTCAGTACACTTGTAGATGCCTAGCCCCAACGCAGGCACCCTTGCGCCATGCTGCAAGGGTACCTGTGGTGCAGGCAGGATTGTTTTGTGCAGGGAGGGACACCTTCCTGCCCAAAAACAATCCTTAGATAATTTTTTCTCTTTCTAAGTGTGCTGCAGAAAGAGGAATCAACAAGGAGAAATAAAGATGTTTCTTCTCATATTATTTTGACGCATTCCTAGGTTTCCCAGTCCTAGTAAATCTGGGAATGCTCCAAAATCCATGGGTTGATGCATGGGAACACCTTCCCAGGGCAGAGCAATGTAAGGCAGCGACTTGCGCTGCCTTGCGTTACTCCATATTTACCAAGCATCGCAGGGCCATGGATGTTGGCCTTGAATTGCTTGGTAAATCTGACTTAAGTATTGCGTTGCCCTTGCAACACTATGCATGATACAAGGGCAAAGGAGTACAATGATAAATCTGGCCTTTAGTTATATATATCGGGCCATGGTATACTGAGGTAACGTTGATGTATATAGCGGTACATGCAGATGACAAGGTGGTAGCGTATTTCCTAACTGCTGCTTGCACAAAGCTAGGCCTGGGCGGTAAATTCTGTTCCGCTCGCGCAATTTGCGTAGTTTGGAGAATTTCGCGTTCCGCGGATAACGCAAAATTGCCCACAATTCTGCGTTCCGCGACTTCACGAAATTTTTTGCCCCCGAGCACGCAAACAGCGATTGCGAACAGGAAAAAAGCATCGCGAACAAGCAATTCCTTGTGTTTGCGGAATTTCTTCGTGTTTGGGAGATTTTTTGCGGTTTTGCAGAGAATTGCGTAACGCGATTACGCACATTCTGCCCACCCCTATACAAAACTAAAAGGCTTTCATGTTGTTTTTACCCCACCGTGGCTATGTTCTGGGGGTAGGGCCTTAGATGTAGTTAAGTGGTAAGTGTTATTGTTGTTCCATACCTATTACCACGTTATCATTGTAGTAATAGGTAGGAAATTGTATTTATATTTTTTAAAAAGCTTACGGAGTACCACACTAGTACCTAGAAAGTACTGCAGTAGTTACAGAAACCAGAAAATAAAAAAGATTTTTTTTGTAAAGAATTAAATATGTAAAAAATGTAAAATACACTGTAGTACACTATATTTCTGAAATATAGTGTAGTGCACTCTATTTTTATTTTTTTGCATATTTATTTGTCTGTTTATTTTTTTTTAAGTACAGCAGTGCTTCCTAGGTAGTGAGGCAGTACTCTGTAACTTTTAAAATATGTAGAAAAATATAATTAATTTTCCCTACCTATTACCACTTTCATAAATCCAGTGGTAATAGGTAGGGACAAAATATAAACTCTGCTACTTACCTATAGCTAATGCCCTAGCCCAAAACACAGTCAAAGAATAAAAAACTTGCTGCCTTTTACTTTTGTAAAGGCAGCCATTATCCAATCATGTACTGCCTTGTCATCGGCATGAACTGCAGTATTTCATGGAATTATTGTGAAGTTAAAAAAAATGTGTCATCTATTGTGGCCCAATATATCACTACTCTTTAGTACCTTATAAGTAAAAAACTACTGAATGGAATTTCATGAAATAGCAAAAAGATCCTTTCCAGACCATAATGTATATTCCTGCCAAATTCATGAAAATTAGTTCAGTCATTTTGTTGCTTTGACTGTCTAAAAAGTATGTGGAAAATGCATTGGTTCAAAAATGCATCTTTAGTACACCCTTTGTCTTAGCACCCCCGTAACTAATGATCACAAAACTTTGCATCATCCTTCAATGTAGAAAAAGGAATAGGTCTGCAAAGTTTTGTGGAGATTTGTCAAACGGCCACATAGTTATTAATGATCAAAACTCAGAGGAATTCTTATCTCTAGGAATCCTAACTATAACTATAGAGTGGCTACTGCCACTCTGTAATATACATATACTTACCAGCATTTTTGCGTGGTAAAGTACAACATGGTAAGCCAACATGTTGTTGAAGTACAACACGGTATAGCATACCACGTTGTAATGGTGTGCGTGGTAAAGTCTGATATTCAAAGTTCTTGAGGGACCGCAAGAAGGGCATAGATATGGCATGGAGCAAGTGTCAGGATAAACTTTTAGAACTTACAGGCACCTTCGCAAAACTCATTGACTCAGTTTTTTTCCATTAGCCCAGGTATATTGGCATAATGAAAAGGAACATGAAGGACATTTTTAAAATTCAAAATTCTCAAAATTGTTGCCATCCAGGGACGGACTCGGAATTCAAAGCAGCTCTGGCAATTTTGTCTGACCAGCCCCCAAGGGAAGAAGGGATTGTCATGTGTGATTGAAACCTGTGAAGAAGTGAAACAGTTGCAAGAAGAAGCTAGTGATGAGGAAAAAGATAAATGGATAAAATCAGGTTGCAGGCAAAGAAAGGATGATGAGGTTTGAGTTTATAAAGATGAAAGACCAGTTATGCCTGATAGCATGATCTCTAGCGTGGCATGGATGTACCATGGGCAGGCACACATTGGCAGAGATGCAATGATCAGACTTTTCAAACACACTTGGTATAACATGAAGTTTAGGATCATAGCTGAAAGTTTATGTCAAAGATGTCTAATATGTCAGCAATTGAATTCAGGGACAAAAACAGTTGTGAGTTTGGGAACAATAGGACGCAAGGGAGGTCCTTTTACCAGAATGAACTGGATTTTATTGAACTGCCGCCATGTAACCGATTGAGGTATGTTTTGGTGATTGTTTGCTTATTCTCTCGCTGGGTGGAGGCGTACCCAACAAGAAGAAATGATGGAGTTACAGTAGCCAAACTCTTGCTGGGAGAATTCATTCCTAGGTATGGTTTCCCAGTCACGATAGAGACAGACAGAGGAAGTCATTTCCAAAATGAGATTATCCAGTTGATATGTGAGGCACTGGACATTCAACAGAAGTTGCATTGTGCCTACAGACCAGAGGCTTCTGGGGTGGTTGAGCAAGTGAATGGGACAATCAAAAACAAACTGGGTAAGATGTGTTTGGCCACAGGACTGAAATGGCCTGATGCTTTGCCACTTGTTCTAATGACCCTAAGGAGTGTACCTGACTGAAGAACAGGGTTGAGTCCATGTGAAATAATAATGGGACGAGCAATGAGACAAGCATTCGTACCTGTCAATAAACTTCTGACTATAACTGATGATCTTATTCTGGACTATTGCAAAGGACTCGCTGATGTAGTACATTCTGTGTTTCATCAGGTTGGAACCGATGGCGAGTACTCTTGAAAAACACCCAGCTCACGATCTGAGTCCTGGAGATTGAGTATGCATCAAGGTACACAGAAGAAGAAATTGCCTGGTTCCACGCTGGGATAAGCCACAACAAGTGATCCTGGTCACCACCACAGCAGTGAAGTGTGCAGGTGTGAAAAAGTGGATCCATGCCAGCCATACAATCAAGTTCCAGAGCCTGAAGATCGACAAGTGAGTCGACATCTGGAAATATCAGATACCAGTTCAGAATCTGATACAGAGAATGAAAGTAACAGTGTTCCAGATCTTGAAGCTCGACCTGTAAGTCGACATCTGGAGATATTAGACACCAGTTCAGCATCTGAAGCAGAGACTGAAATAATAAGTGTTACAGATCTTGAAGATCGACTTGTAAGTCGACACCTGTAAATATCAAACACCAGTTCAGCACCTGAGACAGAGCAAATTGAGACTGGTGAAAGGCAAATTAAGAACTCTGCAAACCAAACAGAAAGTTCTGAAAGACAAACTATTGACATTGAAACTGGTGAAACAGAAATAATTCACAGTGAGGATGAACACCCAAGCACCAGCTATGGTGAAATTCCTCATGAAGAAACTAAGATAACAAAGGTGGATAAAAAGTCAGACGGAGTATCGGAAATCATAAAATTCAAAGTAAACGGAAGTAAAATAAGTTCTGAAACAATCAGAAGAAAGTGAAAGAGAAATAGAACAAAGCAGAAGTCCAAGAAAAAGGACTTGGAAAGTGGAACGTGAGATAATAGAGACTGAAAACAAAAAGCCAAGAAAAGGAGATAATTGGCCAAATGAAATTAAAGGACTGAAATTCAAAATAACAAATGTAAATAAAAATAGGGAGGAACAAGTCAATGAGATAACAAATCAAGAAGGACAATCAAAAGAGAATGAAAGGCATTTGCAAAGGCCAAAAAGAGTAAAAAGACCAAATCTGAAATATCAATCACCTGAATGGTTTTATATTGCACTGCCTGATATTGAAGAAGTGGAAAGCAGTCAAGAGAATCAAGGTGAAAATTGTGAGTAAAAGAACTAAAACTAAACTATATTTATCCTGAAAAGAATGGAGAAAATAAAGTAAAGACAATTGGTCAAAAAAGATGGGAAAAATCAAAATAAAATTAAAGGACGGAATAAAAGCTAAAAGAGCAGTTGGCTCAAAGGACATACTTCTGAAAAGAGACATTTTCCTGTAAACAAATACATAGTTCAAATCAAAATAGTTCATAATGGCTGAAAATGAAAAAAGAAGATCTAAATGTAGATTTTTGCGCAAATGGTGTAGAATGTGCTTTCGTTGTACAGATTTATTAATGCTTATTTGGTTCATTTTAGCAATAATTGTTCCATTTAGGCAGAATTCAGGACATGTATCTGAAATGAATAATAACACAAATAGTGATAAGGCAAATAACTTGAAGAATGATGTAACACTGGTGGATAATACTGAACTTCATAGAGATAGGTCAATTAATGATTTTTCAAAGAATGTTATTACTAGGCTTCTTTATGAGTACGTAGAAACAATGGATGTATGTGATTGTTACGTGTGTATGCAATTACCTGCTTCTGTGTCAGAAGGTGTGAAATATCATCACCTTCCTTTAACATATGGAATAACTTGCAGTGTATTAGCTAGTTTATTTTATAGAACAAGCAAATTAGAATGTTATTATTCAGACGTAAATTATGTGTTTGCTAAACTTTCTATAGTACAATGACTAAACAAAGTGAAGCCTAGTAAAGTTTTTGGAGAATTTTTCCTTGAAACAAAAGAATTAACTTTAGAATATGCTTTTAGATAAAATCTCACTTGTAAATTGAGAAAAGAAGAAAAAGTGTTTCTAGATAGGGTAGAAGACAGGAGAGTTAAATACCAAAGAAAAGCAACTGGATGGGGTTTTGATGAAGGGAATTATGAAAAGAGTGATACTAATGTAGCAGTAGGATTAGACTTGCCTCAGCAAGGAAAATTGTGTATTCATAGAGATAACACTATGTATGACAACTATTTTGTGGGTGCCAGTGAATGCAAAGACACATACAGAATTATAGGGGAATGGGGATTAAAAGTAGGAAAGATCCAGTATTTCCAGGGATTCTATTTTATATGTGGGAACAAGACTTATGGGTGGTGTGGAGTGCAAAAAAACGATGGATTTAGGCCCAGATCTTTGTACTGGGTTGAATGTAAGACATTGTTCTACATTCTGTCCATCAACTGTGGTTTTTGCAATTTTCACCTCGAGTGGGCTGGGTATGCTCAGACGTGAGTCTCAGGCTCTCCACATCACTGGAGTCAAGCTATCCAGGCTGAAGAAGGCTGATAGCCTGAAACCGGTCCTTGGATGCTTGATTCCGGTCTAGGAAAGACATGGCTTGGTAGTTCGGGCTGGACTGTTCCCATGAGGCACAGGGTCAAGGCTGATTTGCATATAGCCATGGTCTGACCTAGGGTGGTGTGGAGTGCAAAAAACCGATGGATTTAGGCCCAGATGTTTGTACTGGGGTGAATGTAAGACATTGTTCTACATTCTGTCCATCAACTGTGGTTTTTGCAATTTTCACCCCGAGTGGCCTGGGTATGCTCAGACGTGAGTCCCAGGCTCTCCACATCACTGGAGTCAAGCTATCCAGGCTGAAGAAGGCTGATAGCCAGAAACCGGTCCTTGTATGCTTGATTCCGGTCTAGGAAAGACATGGCTTGGTAGTTCGGGCTGGACTGTTCCCATGAGGCACAGGGTCCAGGCTGATTTGCATATAGCCATTGTCTGACCTAGGGTGGTGTGGAGTGCAAAAAAACGATGGATTTAGGCCCAGATCTTTGTACTGGGATGAATGTAAGACATTGTTCTACATTCTGTCCATCAACTGTGGTTTTTGCAATTTTCACCCCGAGTGGGCTGGGTATGCTCAGACGTGAGTTCCAGGCTCTCCACATCACTGGAGTCAAGCTATCCAGGCTGAAGAAGGCTGATAGCCAGAAACCGGTCCTTGGATGCTTGATTCCAGTCTAGTAAAGACATGGCTTGGTAGTTCGGGCTGGACTGTTCCCATGAGGCACAGGGTCAAGGCTGATTTGCATATAGCCATTGTCTGACCTAGGGTGGTGTGGAGTGCAAAAAAACGATGGATTTAGGCCCAGATCTTTGTACTGGGGTGAATGTAAGACATTGTTCTACATTCTGTCCATCAACTGTGGTTTTTGGAACAAGACTTATTACAGGTTGCCAGACCATTGGTACGGAACATGCTATCGAGGTCTGATCTTTCCAAAAATATTTCATATAGATAGGGGAACTAAAGCAACTCACTAGATAGGAACACCACTAACACGTAGAAGAAGAGAAAGTTTTGCAGAAATAGTAGGTGGTATTTTTGTAGTACTGATACCAGCAGTAGGTATATCATTTAATGCAAATAGAATTTGGAAACTGTCAACAATAGTAGATCGTTTGTCAACAAATACTGCAGGAGGGTTCTTGATGATAAATACCGAGATGGTTCCCATGAGAACTATGGTGATGCAAAATCGACTTGCTCTAGACATTCTTTTGACAAAAGAAGGAGGAGTCTGTGGAGTGTTGAAAGTGCAACATTGTTGTACATACATTCCTGATAGAAGTCAAAATATACAAAGATATATTAAGAATATTACTGAGTTACATAAAGAAATTGCTCCACTGGAGGTTGATGGTGTTCTGGAGAAACTTGATAAGAGTTTTTCCGCTGTGAAGAAATAATTTGCAGAAATAGGTAGTTTATTAATAGGGAAGATACTAATACAGGTAACAATAGTAATATTAATGACATTGATGCTAAGATGGGCCTGTGTGTGTATTAGAAAAAGAAAAGCATTAAAGAAGACAAAAATACAGAATGAGAAAAATAAGCAAAGGGAGTTTAACGAGAAAACGTACAACAAATCTAAGAGACAAAAAGAAAAGTATACTGTGGTTTAAACTAAATCAAAAAGAACAAGTAACATGGTTTAGATAAATTGTTAGGGATGGTTTGGTGGTGATGTTTAAAAATCACCGAAGGGGGGAGTTGATGGAGCAGGGGAAATATAAAAAATGTTGTACCGCCTTCGAAGTTAACGACTTCATAACCTTAACGATACTAACTGTGTGAAGCATGCAAATTAATCAACTAAATGCACTTAGATTTTAGACACTTCACGCAGGAAAACTAACTGCTATGTTTCAAAAACCTAATTTATTAATAAAATGTGATGTGAAGTAACATAGATTGTGATTTGAGTAGAGACAAAAGAGTAACTTGCATGTATTTCTGTGTTTGTAGTAGATTTATATTGTGGCATAGAATGCAGATGGTAAGTAAAATTGGCTTTTTTTTGCTTTGCTTTTTGCTAGGTAACACCTAACACGAATTATTAGAATGGTGGGCGGTAAACAGAAGGCCTTAAGTTCTATATCTAATTTTCTTATGCTTACTTTTGTGCTAGTTTCCATGAGGGCCTGGTCAATTTTGTCTGAAGGTGACTGAGATTAAACACGACTGTGCACAGAAAAGCAAAGATGGCCCCTGTGCATGGTCAGAAGAGACTTTGTAGTCACAAGTGTATGGCCTATGTCTGGAGTGAGAGATGTCATGGCCAGGCTGACCTGTTACAGGAGTTGTGCCAAAAAGAGACTATTCTGAAACCCCTGGGAGTGGATGGACAAGGAAACATGGAAACGGAAAAATGTTGCAAATGTTAAACAAGACCCAATATGAACATGATATGAAGTCATGAGAACCTCTGAGATGAGTAAGGATTTTTACAAACTGGTTTGAGCTAGGAGGACAATGAGGTGATCATCACCACCCCTCCAATGGACCAATCAGGAGTGAATGTAGCCCCTAAATGTTTCGAATGTCGGTGTAGAAAGCTAGTGGAGGGGTATAAGAAGGTTTGTGCCTATGATGTAAAAGAAAATGCGCTATTTTCTTTTTCATGGCTTGACATGCTGTCAGTTGAGACGATTTTGATACAAGAGACTTTGCAGATTTTTGGAATTTAAATTCTGATGGGGAAAAGGAACAAGATCGTCACAGGGATCCTATCTCGGGAGGGATACGTCCGAGGAGGTTAGAGGGACAGACAGTCAGCTTGGGAACCTATTCTGTGATCTACAATTCATGCTTTGGTGAACCATTTTTCTTCATCGCCCTGTGGCCAAGCGGTAATAAGTATTTTCCATTTTCCTCTAAATTTCCTATGTTTAAATGTATTGAAATAAGGCTTAAAATTATATTTGACTAATAAAACTTATGCAATCTAATTCTTCTTTTAATTGAGTTAAGATAAAGTCTTGCAGAAATATAAACTCGAGTCTGTGGTTATTAGACTAAGAGCTTGATGTAGGTAATCGTGAAATATCGATTCCTTAATACTGAATTTTACCTATTCGGTATTAAGGAATCGGAATCTCCGATCTACGTAAAGATTCGTTAAAAATTACCGAATATGTATTAATCGGTAAAACATAGCGATTCGGAATGGATCGGTAACAAAAAAAATACTGAAACCCCAATACCGAATCGTAAATACCGAATCTCAATATCGAATCGGTAAATACCGATTCAGTAATTTAAAAATTCGGAAATTGTGGAATCAGCCAATCCTGTGCATCCCAATTACCTCCCAAACAGGAAGTGGCCACACCTAGGCAGCTTCACTGAACCTGGAGCTGAATGTGAGGCAGGTAGCTGAGCAGAGGAGTCAGGAGCAACACAGCCTCTTTTTGCAGAAAAAACGAGCAAAATGGCAAACCAGGAGAGAGAGAAGGAGGGAGCAGAAAGGAAAAGAAAGCAGAAGTTCAGCGAGAGGGAGCTGGAGGTCCTCATCGAAGATGTCACCAAGGACCATGAGAAGTTGTTCGGCAAGCAGTCCCTGCATGTGCTGGAATCGCAGAAGAGACAGATCTGGCTTGCTATTCAAAACAAGATCAATGCCATCGGAGTCACCCTGCGCTCCATAGAGGACATTAAAAAAAGATGGTATGACCTGAGGAAGACTGCGAAGGCGAGGATGGCGGAGAGGCAGAAGCATGCCAGCAAAACTGGTGGAGGGAGGAGCAGAGCACCTGCACTAACAGCCCTGGAGCTCATGGTTGAGTCCACCCTCCAGCCGGAGAGTGCAAGTGGCATTGGCGATGCAGACAGCTCAGCCAGAGCTGCCACCAAACAAGGTAAGATGCATGCATAGCATGCTGTGCATCCCCTCCCCAACCCCAATCCCCAGAGAGGCATAGGGACTCCCACTCCAGTCCATGTTTTACTGATAACCTGCAAATCATTATGGGAGATGTAGTCAGAAGTAACACATGTTCAGAACAGTCAGTCTAGCAAACCCAAAGGTATGTGACAGCAATTATCAAGCAGAGGACTGTCAGTGTGATTGGCAGGCATAATGTTTATTACAATGCAAATGCTGCCAGACAAGTGAGCATATCTACATTCTGTCTTTACAGGCGAGACATCTCGCAGTGCAGCAGAGGGGAGCAGAGGGAAGGCACCCAGCCCGAGGGGAGACAACAGGAGGAGGACCAGTCGCCTGCAGGGCACACAATCACACCACAATCACCAACACCAACGCCACCACCATCACCACAGCTCCAGACAACGCCACCACTACCATCATCACCACAGGTCCAGACAACGCCACCATCACCACCATCACCATCACCACTGCCACAATCAACGCCACCACCAACGTCACGCAGGAGGCATGCCGTGGCCACCCTCCAGCAGATGGAGATGTCCGAGGAGGACAGCACAGGGGGCCAACAGTCAACAGTGGCTGAGGACGGCAACAGGGAAAGAGCACAGTCCCCATCATAGCGCGCCCACACATCCTCCAGATGCTGCAGGGCAAGGGCAGCCAGTCCTCACATCCAGGGTGAAGATGGCTGTATGTTCGCAGGGCTTGAAGGTAACATGCTGAAGGTCCAGCGCCTGCAGGGGGGAGCGATTAGGTCAGTGCAGCGGGAGATGGCACACATAGAAAAGGGCATCAGTGCCATTAACACCACTATGGGTGAGGGCATGAGTGACGTGGCGTCGGCTGTGAGGTAGCTCTGCAGCAAGTTGGAGGAGGACCGCCTGTCTAGGCGCAGGGAGAGGCAGAGACTGGAGGCTCACACCAAGGCAGTGAACCGCCTGTCCACTGCTACCTCCCTCATGTGCATACGCTCAATAGCCATGCAGGAGGAGATGGCACACTGTAGTCGGGATGTGGCTAGGGGGATGGTCACAGTGACCTCAGCACTTGAACTGCTGCAAACAGACAAGGTGGCCACTACAGCAGAAGGGGGGGAAAGTGAGGAGGCTACTTGTGTTGAAAATTAGTACGTTTTGGTGAACATTATCTGCGCCATCTTGCCTCTTCCCCTGATGCCACACTTTTGTCGTGCGCGCCCGCCATTTTTAAGATGTCCCGATCAGAACGAACCCTTTTGCATGCCGCTGGCCCCTGGCATAGCCCTTCGCCTTCACTAAGCCTGCACGCTGACCACCCCCTGCTTGCACCTGCCTTGAGTCATAAACCCCTCTTCGGCGCTGCTCTGCCCCAGGCCCTCATCCTGTTCCCAGCGCGACACCTCCCTGCTTCCCTTTCATGATCTCCGGCCCTTAGATGCAAACCCCCCTTCTTCCCCGTGTGCCCGTTTTGTCTTCCCCGTTCCCAGGCCGACACCCAGCTCTGCCGATACCATTCCTTGCCCCTCCCCGTACAATAGAAAGTTTCCCCCATCAAAGGATCCCCGGGTTGATCAAAGCCCCCACTCCATGAGATCCGATCAAACCCCCCACATTCCGTGAATCGGCGGAATATCCAGCTGCGTGATACTCATCACCTGTTGTGACTAGGGTGGGGACTTCTACTGTAGATATGTGTGGGAACGGGCCCAAAAGGGGGATTCCGGGAATGTCTTTCCGTATATCAAAGCTTTGTCATGTGTATGTAAACTGTAATAAAAACCACAAACACTGTATATAAGGGGCCAGGCCTCAAACGTAAGTTAGAACACCTCAGAACGATACCTTCTGCCGGTTTTGTTGTGTTCTCCTCCGGAGAGAATAAAAACCTTGTTTCCTGCTTTCCAGTCTCCAGCGCCTGCCTCTTCATTGATTAAATGACTAGAGGGTCACAGAGGCAATACCGCCGGGCAAATATCGATTGTCCCCGACCCGACTCAAGTTTTAACAATTGGCGTCCCAAACGTGGGGCCCATCAGCGACTCGTGGATCCAGTGGGAGAGGTCCCGACGACAGAGTGAACGACTGCAACGATCGGGAGAGCTCTTGCCCAATAGACCCTCGTCTGGCAGCCGATCATCCGAACTTCACTAGTTCCGAACAGACCTCTCTCGAGTGATCTACGGTCCTGACTGGGGACCATCAGGAGTGCCGTGAGAAATACGAGAAAAAGAGGACGATCGGGCGCTGGATTCGGAAGACAGGAAACTGTCCACATGGTCCGGGTAAGGTCGTGTAATCACGACAAGTTGCGAAATGATTGCTTGATTGTTTGATTGTTTAAAAATACTAGTATTGCTCTTTATTTATTTGGAGATTCACTGTCTACAAACGGAGAAACAACGGGCTCTCTCTTTGCAAGCAGTGGAGGATAGGTAGGGCAGTAGCCGTGCTTATTTTTTTCTCCCCCACTCAATAATTACTTGAAACTGAACTGTTGTTCGCAAAACTATTGTTTCCTGGAGATTCCCTGTCTGCAAACAGGGAAGAGACCACCCTTTTTGCAGATAGTGAAAAGGGTAGGTAACGCAGATCTTTGCGGACCTACTCATTCTCCCCATTGTTATTTATTGGTCTTTTTGTTATTTTTGATCCATGAGGTATTCACTGCCTGCAAACAACGTTGAATAGAAATATTCTGTCCAGTCTTTGCACCTAGTGATAAGATAGGCAGTGCTGACTTTTTAGTCCCTCGTTACGAGCTGTCATGTCTGTCTTCTCCCCACTGATTAATAGCCTGTTTAGCCCGGACCGTGTATTAGAGGTGGACCATATAGCTCCACTAGAAGGCACCCCTAATAAGGACATGTTCATAAACTATGGATTAGTCACCATAGCCTATAATAAATTGTGGCACAGGTATACCGAAGAGAGTCAAGACAAACAGTGGCCACTGGCAGGATCCTTTGACCTTGATAAAATAGAAACGTTAGAAATAGCCCTTCGAAATAATAAGACAACGCCAATTATGCTCGACAGTCTCGGTATGTGGCGCAGAGAGGCTATGCAACGGCAGAGAAAAGACGAGGACAAACCAAGTAGAGAAATATACCGACAGGACAACCCCAGGACACCGCTACCCACAACTTATCCCCCGACACTATGCAAAAGACGACCAGACTTAGGGCCAGACCAATGCGCTTTTTGTAGGTATGTCGGACACTGGAAAGCCCAATGCCCGACTCTACTGAGCGTGAGTAAAGGCAAAGGGCCGACAGGAACGACAGACCGGCAGTACGAGAAAAAGCGCGAGACAAAGAAGAACCCGACTTACATAGACAGACCAGACAGAACCACCACGTTCGATTATGCCCGATGGCACAGATTTCGCCAGGACAATTTCAGCGGCATGCTCAAGTTCTCCTAGGTCGGGCAACGACAAGACGGGAACCCAGCCTCGTTTCAAATTCACAGACGGAAAGAGATAATTATAACCAATAACTGTTTTATATTCGTCTTGGGTCTTTGTATGTCGTACTTGTACTGTCCCCCGTCTGAGTTTGTGTGTATGTAATGTACAAATCTGCGTCATCCCTCTACACGTGTTTCCGTGTTACTCAACCTCTGTTAGCAGAAACTTAGCATAAAAGCAAACCTGGAAAGAAAGAAATGGTAAAACAAAATCCGTAGACCATTAATGAACTTGAACTTTTAATTTAGCACAACAAACAAGGAATAATAACGGTAAACTGTAGAAAATGAAAGTCAAACAGAACATTCGCCCCCCCCCATTCTGGAACCTTCCAAAGTAGGGCAGGGTTACGGCTACGCCCAACCAACGGCAACCCATATAAGGCGGGCCCGGCCGCCAACTCTTGGTCAGGAAATCTTAACGTATGGGGGAGCCGGAGGAGAGGCAGGAGCCAGCAGCCGGGGCAGTTGTAGGTAGTCCCGCCACATGTCTCCTCAGCCAGCCGCAACGGGCCTGGATAGACTTAAGTAGTCCCGCCACATGTCCAGAGAAGAACGAGGCACCTCTTCCTTTTCTCTTCCGTAACAGCCGCAGCAGCTCTGGACGGCGGGATGTCCTGCACGTACCTCCACAACAATTTGTCCAAGTTGGGCTGGGAGGGAGAGGCGACGCGGACGAGCCTCTCCCACCTCCACCGATAGGAGGTCTCCCAGCCCCCGGCCCGACGCCGAACACCCCCAGTCAGGCGATGGTGCCAATACTTCCACAGCACCGAACACACCATGGTGGCACCCCAGTACTTGCGCAGCACCGAACGTGCAATGGTGACCATATTTTCGGAACACCGAACCTGCAATGACTGCACTGATACTCGTGCCGCGCCGAATGCGCGCCACAGGTGGCCATGCTCCCACAGCACTGAGCACAGGACTTGGGGAACACCGGATGTGGAGAGACCTTCATGCGGGGCGATGAAAAGGAGCGGCATGGAGTGCACCGGGAGAAGGAGACGATGCGAACGAGTCTCCCTCGCCCCCCCCAGGTGGGGGCATCACAGCTGCACCCCAGCTGAACGTCCCGCTTTCACACAACAGGGACCTCTTCCGTTCACTCCGAAGGATCTCTCCCACTCTTGCAAACTCGACGAGAGTGGCCCCTGTAGGGCCTCAAAATGGCGTCTGGGTCCGCTGGAAGGCGGGCCCCGGCCACTAGAGTAACTTTGACCAGCAATATAACTCGAACATTTGCCCCCTGGAGCACGAGCCCCCATCTCCGACAACATCTCCGCAGCCTTGAAGATCCTACAAAGGTCCCCGGCGGAACCTTCGGCCTTTGCAGGCTTCCGGTAAGGGACGGCTGCCTTGATCGCCAACGAAACAAACATGACATTGCCACTCCTTCTGTTAGCATGAATTCTAGAACTGCCGAAAAGGACTCTGGTCCAAACTGCCAGTAATGGGAAACATTTCCCCCTGATGCTGCTTCCGGACTGAGCCGGCCCCGCCCAAAATGGCGCTGGTATCAATCGGAACCTACGAACACCTCGTGGTGTTCCTTCGCATTAATATAAACTTGATGT